>NC_050573.1:411478134-412678134 GCF_011100635.1 Trichosurus vulpecula | reverse complement strand
GAAAATCATCAGCTCCCACAATGTCCGTCAGCTGTCATTCTATAGCTCTCCTCCTCTTCTCACCTAAACTCCTTGAAAAAAAAACACATCTACATTCAGTGCTTCTACTGCCTCTCCTCTAATGCTTTTCAAAAGCCTTGGCAATCTGGCTTCTGACCTTATCATTCAGTGGAACTTCTCTTTCTAAAATTACTAATTATCTTTTAAATTCTAAATGTAATAGCTTCTTCTCCATCAGCATCCTTCTTTACCTCTGCAGCCTCTGACACTGTTGCATATCTTCTCTTCCTGTATACGTCTTCCTTTCTGTGTTTATTTTTTTTGGTGGGGGGTATTTGTGTGTAACACTGCTTTCTCTTGAGTTTCCTACCTTGTGACTGATTTTCAGACCTCTTTTCAGATCTCATTTATGTCACAGCCACTGACTATGGGTGTTGCCCAAGGCTCCATCCCTAGTCCTATTTTATGCTGTTCTCTTTTACTTGATCAGTTTCGATGGAATAAATTATCTCTTCAAGATGATTCCTAGGTCTATATATTGAGCTCTACGCTGTCTCATAAACTACAGTCTCAAATTACCAACTGCCTCTTTGACATTTCATTTCAAACTGGGTGTTTCATAGGTATCTGGCACAGTATGTCCAAAACAATAATCATTATATTTTCCCCCAAATCAACTCCTTTTCTGAATTCCTAAGTTACTTTTGAGAGAACCACGATTCTTCTAGTCAGCCAGGTCCAAAACACAGGTTTCATCCTTGATTGCATTCTCACTCATTCCACATATCTAATCAGTAATTATGGGAGAGTGGATAATACGGCCAAAGGAAAATGTAGAGCAAGAAGAGGACTGATGACAGGGATATGGGGCTATTTACGCTTTGAGAATTAGAAGAAAAAGATGAATTGTTAAAAGACTGAAAAGCAGCAATCCAATAGGTAGAAGAACCATGTTTTGCTTTATTTGAAATAACTCAGAAGGAATCACAATCTTACCTGAAAATTGTTGTGCCTTTTAAGAGTGGGGAGAGGCTTTAAATGAATGAATGAATGAATTAGGAGCAGCTGAGGCAGTAACAAGTGGAATCATATTCCTATCCTTTAAAAGAATCTTTATAGCTACTAGATAATCAGACAGAGTAGATGCTGAGTCTTGTGGATGAATAACTTAAGGGATAGTTTATTTTGGGTGAATTTAAAGGACACTTGAGGACATATAGTGCTCAGAATTAGAAAAGTATTTAAGGTTTCACTTTAACTAACAGCTTCTTGGCTGAAATAGGCAACACTAGGCAAAAGCACCAAAAAGGCCTTGGGGCAGAAGTTCCCAAACTTTCTTGAATCACTGCATTTATTTTTGTTTCTTTACAGTGACAATAGGATGAAAGAAATAGCTAACAGTTCAATTTATAGGTAGGTCCAAACAATTGAATAAGTATTCACATCCTACAAACTTAATAGCATTTGAAAAAAAATAATACAAGTAAGTTGAAAGAAATGTTTTTATTTCATTCTTAAATGGTCCTCATTATAGAAAGAGGGAGAAATTACTGGTGTAGCCAAAAGTACTAGTAAACAAAAACATCTTCCAAGTATTTGAGAACTCAGTCATCATTGAAAGAATATAGTGTGATCTAATTTTGAAAGTGTGAGCTACCTCAAACTAATAGTTCTGTCAGTGTGGGACATATTTTAAGCACTGCTGTGTTTTCTTTCAGAAATTTAAAATATCCTATGGATCCCCTGTGAGTTGGTGACAGCAAAGGCTACAATTTTCATCATTTGGGAAGTCCAGTCTGAGGTCTTCTATGGGATGAATATATACACCTAACCAACATTTAGTGAAAGTTGTGATTACTATGACATTTGCTAATAACCAAATTCACCATTCATATTTAATAGAATCTTTTTTATGTTCAGATACAACAAATCTTAATTAAATACCTACTATTCAGCATCAAATAACAATTTATTTAACAAGTCTTCAACTATAATGTATCCTATCTAAACGTCTAAATGCACCTTGCAAGTTATTATCTGCAAAATGTTCCATAATGGACTACTTGCTGTTCTACACACACACATGTTCTATGTCCATTCTATGTGCATTTGCATGGGCTGTCCTCATGCCTATGATGTTCTCTTTTGCCACCTTAATAATTTGATTCTCACCTTTTTCTCAAGACCCAGTTTTTGCATCACCTGAAGGTGATCCTGATCCTGATTAAACAACAGTAGATAAAGTGCTAGGCATGAATTCAGAAAGATCTGAGTTCAAATTTGGTTTCAGACATTTAAAGCTGTATGTCCCTGAACAAGTCATTTAATCTCTTTCTGCTTCAGTTCCTTAACTGTAAAGTAAGTATAGTAAGTACCTCTCAGTTGTTGTGAAGATAAAATGAGATATTTGTCAAGCACTTAAGATAGTGCCTGGCTCATAGTAGGTGCTTAAGAAATGTTTCTTTCCTTCCTCCTGTGGGAGTCCATTTCTTCCGCAAATTACCATATATATGTACATATGTGTACATATACACACATATATGTATACACACGATGTGTATATATGTTTGTGTATATGCATGTAGAAGGTGTGTCTCCCTTTATAATATGAACTCCTTGGGGGCAGGGACTGTTCACTTTTATCTTTCTGTTCCCAATACTCATCCCAGGTTTTCAAATGTATTAGGCACTTAATAAATGCTTATTGATTAATTGATTATGAGTGCATATATTAAAGGAGATATCTTTGGTTTTGTCTCAAGGGAAATTCAACAAAGGTAGACTGAAGCACATGTTCTCTGAGCAGGATAACAGTTTATTAGCAGGGTGTGAACCTGGCAATAAAATGAGTCTAATGACTGCCTCAGTTAGCCAAAAGACCCTGAAGAGGAGACACAGTTGCTTTTTTATAAGATTAGAACAAAGAACAGAAAAAGGTAGGCGAGGAAAGTTGGTTACAGGGTTGGTACCACATTATAGGGGTGAGGACAACACAATTGGTTACATCAGGAAAAGGGGCTTACACACATATGTGGGGCTAAGACCACCCCTCTCTCTCTCTTAGACAAATGCTTTATTGATTTATGGGATTCTGATGTATCCCTAAACTATTGATAGTGGGCCAGGGGTAGCAGACTCACTGGCTCCTGGGAATGAGATAAGACCACCTCTAATTGGCAAGGAAGGGTAAAAGATGGCCAGTATATCTTGTGAGAATGTACCAGTGCAGTTTATAGACCCTCAAAGATAGCACACAGATGTCATGAGGTTTTTCAGGAGGTGAAGTTGTGAGGGAAAACAAGTTTCCTTGGTACAAAGTGATTTGTAGGTGGTGCTGAGATAACAATTCCCTCAGAATTAGTGTTTTATGATGGTATTGAACCTCTAAACTTAGCTCAGAGTCTTTCTTTAATTAAAAGTGATCAATAGGAAGACTAAACTTTCAGCATCTAACTTCAGAGAGGAATACTGAACTTTTGAACTCATGAAATTCTTCACTCAGACACAAAGAAAAGGCTTAGGTTGTTATATAAAATATAGAATAAGATTACAGAATGCAACCAAAAATCAAATACAGAATAAGTGTTTGATGTAACAGTTTTCTTAGTTACCCAAACCTGAAGTGACACTGAAATGTAGAGGGCTCTAAAATTGCATATTTCATTCTAGCAATGTGGAAACAATTGAATTTAGCATATATTTGCCCATTGTTAAGAAAACCCGGGTGTGTGTCACCACTGAAATTAATTCCCGTTCCCACTTAACAAAATTTGCGACCATTAACGGTGTTATTTTTAAAAGAGGCAAAGTGACTAGTGAATAGGGAGATAGCCACAAAGACCTGGGCTCAAGTCCTATCTTACACATTCAGGCTGAAAGGTGCTGGGAAGTCATTTAATCTCTTAGTGCTTATAGACAATTCCATAGGTCTATTCATTACAGAGAAGCTGTGATCTGCATTGGCAAAGGGAGTTTCCTCACCTATACTAATGAAATAACAGGTTCAATCCTCATCCCCTGTTATTTTTACATGATGAATTACAAGGTTGAGTTGAGTGTACACTCTGTACTATGTGACCCAGATGCTATAATTGTTAGCTATAGATTTGCTAAGCACTGAGTTTATGTTGTCTTCATGGGAAATAACGAATTGCCTTACGATAGTTCCTTAAGGTGGTATAGCTGATTTTAGAAGAAAAAAAATAAGGCCTCTTCTGGACATTCCTAGTAATCTCAAACTTATTGAAGAGAAAGGAATATCACAGAATAATAACGACAGTTTCATATGCTTTAGTCCTCTAGACTGCCAAAAAATGTTAAAATTGAATTTAAAAAAGCCTATTTCCATTCATAAAAAAGACTGATATAACCAGAAAAAGAGAAATCTATTCTGAGCTTCCATCTAGATCTAAAAGGACTGTGGGAATAAAAATGGAAATATTTCCAGCACTACATAGGCATATGCTTGTGCATACATTCAGTGGAATCCTTCTGAAAAGAATGACCCCTTACAAATTCATGATAGAAATCACTTTAAATTTATTTTCAGAAAACTCTGTTTCTTTTTGTCATTCAGATAGTTCTATTCTGGTGTAAGCTTGGATTTATAAGGGGAAATGCTGTTTCCAAGGCAGTTTGTAAAAGAAGGCAGTTTATGAGCTGTAAGAGAAGAATCACATTTAAATGAACTTAACAGCTGACCTGCAGATGCCAGCTAAAATGCCAGTGGCCAAGTGTGGGGGGGTGGGGGGGAGCTTCCTCTCTTTTAGAAAGAGTAAAATGAATGGGAAAGCTTCTAAGTTTGGAGGAAAATTGTTCTGGAGGTTGTTTCATGCATTCAGTTTTCACGCATTATCCTAAGTGTATTTCCACTCTTTTCTTTTGCTGTTTACAAAAAAGGAAAGCAGTTCTTTGAGGGAATTAAAACACGGAAAGGAATGAAAACAAGTAATCACAGAGATGATTAACAGTTTTAGAAAGCTGGAGGGAGCTAAGATCAAGCTGCTTTGAAGTTCTGGAGCTGAAGCCCCAGAGCTGTACATGGATTCTGAGAGGGAATGAATTCAATGATAGATTTAGACTGATTTAGAAGAGAATTCTAATCCAACTCTGCAGATGAGACTAGGAGACATCATGGTGTCTTGAAAAGTACATATGTTATGTAGTTAAGGAGGACTAGAAGCACTGGTAGGAGAGTTTTCTGAGTTCTTTTCAGGGGTACTCATCCAATTTTGGTGTCCACCAACTCTCACCCGTGGCTCCAAGAAGCTGCAGCATGCATAGTGGCTACACCTCTGTAAAACCACCTCAGTAGACAGGATAAATCAGTTTGAGGGTAACTGATGGGCCTCAGCTCCATAATGGATGAGAAGAATTTGTTCCAACGGCCATGGAAGCAACTAAAGCAGGGGCTGTGGAGCACTTAGAGCTTGGTAAGACATTGAAGATGCCAAAGTCATCCACTGCTTCCCAGGTCATTACCAGTCATCTTGACTTTTGTTTTGCCACTGGACTCTGAAGACTCTGGAAGAGAGAATGTGGCTGAGGACTTTGTGTAACTCTGTCTCACCTAAATACAGTTCACTCGAGAGTCAAGACATTGCCCTATGATGTTATTGGCCCTCTTCAAAAATAAAGGACAAACAACAACCATATTTGTATTTAGTATTTATATTAATTAATAAATATTTATATTTACTTATAAATGCATAATTATATTTATATATCATATATTACATATATGATATATTTATATATAATATTCATAATTATAAATAAATTTATAATACAATCTATAATTGTATTTATTAAGTGCTTTTTATGTACCAAGTACTGTCCTGGATACCAGGGATACAGAAACCAAAATGAATCAGCCTCTCTAGTTAATAAATTTACATTCTGTTGGAGGAGGCCACATGCACAGACTATAACATTCCAAGGGAAGATGCCGATAGATTTTGGTCTCTGAATCCCTAGCACTTGACACAAAGTAGACACAAAATGAATGCTTGTTAATTGATTGGTGAGATGGTAGAAGCAGAGCTGCATTTGGAAATGGTTACAATACTGCTTTACCATTCGTTCTGCATGTGATTTGGCCAAGTCATTTCACTTTTCTGTGATTCACTTTCCTCGTCTGTAAAACAAGAGGGTCAGACTAGATGAATGCTAAAGTTCCTGTCACCTCTAGATTTATGATTCTCTTGTTCCAAAGCAGGCAAAAGGAAGTTGGAGGAAAGGAAGTTTAGGATGTTGGAGATGGGGGACTGAAATGGTTCCCTACACTGTAGAATTGATTGGACTTGAAGTCAGAAGACATGTTGTTGTTGTTGAGTTGTTTGTCAGTTGTGCGTGGCTCTTCATGACCCCATTTGAGGTTTTCTTGGCAAAGGTAATGGAATGGTTTCCCATTTCCTTCTCCAGCTCATTCGATAGAAGAGGAAACTGAGGCTGTTAGGGTTAAGTGACTTGCCCAGGGTCACACAGCTAAGTAAGTGTCTTTGGCCAGATTTGAACTCAGGAAGATGAGTCTATGACTCCAGGTCTAACTACTATCTGTATTACCTTAAGGGAGTCACAACCTCCCTGAAACTTATCTGGTAGTGGGTATAATCAAATCTGCCTGATAGTTTCTCAGGGTTATTGAGAAGCTACAATGAGATTATCTGCTCAAAAGTGTTCTATAAACTGCAAAGCAATATAAAAATGTTAGGTAAATGAGGAAAGCCAACTCTGCAACCCCAAGAGCTAAAACTGGGATTTGAATACTAGATCTTTCATTTTTGTGTGACTTTGTATAAGTCACCTAACTTCTGTACATCATAGTTTCCTTACGAAGGGGAAGTTGAACTACTTACACCTTACACATCATAGGGATTAGGGGCATGATGTCCCCATGATCTGGAAAATCTATGTAAAATTTTTTGGCCCTTCCTTTGTACCAGAGGAGTCTGAATTATTATGGCATTAAAAGGTAAACTATGTTGATATTATACAATACTATACATATATTTTATGTATTTCTGATTTTCTAAACTTTTTCTATGTCATCTGTTGACCTTTGTGTGTTGTCTGTAGCTTCTGCAAAACTCCCCCAAAATTCCCATTTAATTTCTTATGCTGACCCATGACATATCAAAACCATGATGGGGAAAGTCATGATGTAGAAGAGATAACTGTAGAGTAAGGTCATGGTCTGACCCAGGATATGAAATGCTGATGTATTACATTGCGGTGTAGGCCCAATTTATTTTTGCTGTTATGACCAATGCATATAAAAGACTAGTCCACTCATATATATATATATATATACATATACATATACATATATATATATATACATATATATATATATATATATACTTGAATAATTGGAAATGTTACAGGTAGGGGGAACCACATTCAATTTAGTGTGTATGTCTGAATTGAATGTTTGCATTCAAAAGTGCTTTTTCATATAAAAAAACAATGTTTTGTGGATATTTCAATATTTTAGTGTCAGTGAATCCCATAAATTATAGTTTTTTAAATAAATATTTACTTGCTATAAATATTGACCATTCTTTGGGAATGCAACAACAAATGTTGTTTGTTTCTGATTCCTATAGCCCTTGAGGATTTTACCCTAAAATATTTCTTCTCATCCACAAAAATTCAAAGTGAACATATGTTGTTGCAAATAAACATTAATCCAACTCTCCACCAAAGTCTGGGTTAAAGCTAAATATAAATATGCATTTTTTTTCTCTCACCAGATGTTTGGCATTGGCACTGCTTTTTACATGAACAATCTGAATCTTTCTTGGAAAATTCCCACCTTAAGAGAGTGTGACATCTGATCAGCTTCAAAGTTTTCTAAGGGTGAGTAAAAACTTCTGAAATGTGACATGAGTCTATTTGGGGTCATTTATTCTGGTTCTTTTTGGTTCTGTTTTTAAGGTGTCTTTTTATACTCTGAATAAGTAAAGAGTTACAGAGCAGAACATGATCAAGCAAAAACATTTCTGTAATGTTTATCAGTTGTTTTCTCCAACTCTGTTCTCATATAGTAATAACTGTTTGTTCTCGGTAATGCAAGGTCAGGATTTAGTGAGATTGAATCAACAGTGCAGTTAGAAAAGAAAAGAACAACAACTCTGTCTTTTACTGGATAACAACAGAAAGGATATAGATACAAAACAGACACATGCATTGATAGGTGTACCTCTTCAGGTTCCTTGCTCATAGGGGAGCATCAAGGTTGGTAATAACAGTCCTACCTAAGGAAATGAACTTGTCAAGTCAGTAGAGTTATATCCCCCTCTCAGTTCTGTCATATAAGGGATCTACTAGATCTCCAAAGCAAGCCTCGGTGCATTTAACCAATCATTTACACATATCGTCTTCATCACCAAGGGCTAGGAATTGACTAATCATTATAATGCCAAACTGGTTTCCTTTGTAATCCTATTTCATGCTTTTAAAAATTTATTCTGAGAAGAGATCCATATATTTAACCAGACTGTGTAAAGTACAAAGGTGTGTAAGGCACAAAAAGTTTAAGAATCCCTGCTTTAGGAATCA
The DNA here is from genome assembly GCF_011100635.1 of Trichosurus vulpecula. Taxonomy (NCBI): domain Eukaryota; kingdom Metazoa; phylum Chordata; class Mammalia; order Diprotodontia; family Phalangeridae; genus Trichosurus; species Trichosurus vulpecula. Next base: position 412,669,572 of record NC_050573.1, on the reverse strand, counting down.
GCACTGTGGCACAATGACAGTGAAGACAAAGACAACTGGCATCTCTATGGGCCTTAATGTTAGCAAAGCTTTTTATGAAGATCATCTCTTCTGGGCTTCCCAACAACCCTATGAGGTAGTTACTAACAATAGAACTATCAATTTTTTTAACCACTATCTGGTCAGTCAATCTATACACATTTATTGAGTGGTTACTAGGTATCAGGCACTGTGTCCAGGTAAGGAAACCAGACAAACCAAAAGGATCAAACCAGACAAACCAAACTGCCCACGAAGTGAACCAATATCTTTTGTGGGGATCATAGAAGAATGGAAAGTTTTAGAAATGAGAAAAGGGCAAGTTAGAGACAGAGGAGCTGAAGATGCCAGAGAAGGAACAGCAATTTTGTATACCCCCTCTCCCCTAGTCTTTTTTTTTTGGAGGGGAGGGGAGGGCAGAGACTGAGTCTCCTTGTATTGCCCTGGCTACAAGTGCAGGGTCTACCGACAGATTCAATCCCACTATTGATTGTCTGGCGAACTTGACTGCTCTATTTGTAATTTTGTCAAGTTTACCCGTCGTTAGGCGGCCTGGTTTCCCTCCCTCAGCCCCTCACAGGTAATCATCTTATTGACGCATGCCTTAGTGCAAGACATGATTGACTTAGTACATGGTAGCTTAGAACTTCTGAACTAAAGTGATCCACTAGTCTTAGCATTACCAGTAGCAGATATTAGAGGCATCTGCCATTGTGCCTAGTCTTTAAAATCATCTAATAAATGAGACCTATGCAATGTGTCATGATTGAAATTTAAGGTAAACTAAGGCACAAAGTTCCAAGCATGTTCAATTTATTGGTAAGACTAACAATTACCAATAAAAGGGTTTATTCAGCTCCTCAGTAGGCCAAAAGACCACGAGGTGAGGTTGACTTGCCTTTGCATAGTTTTGGAAAGTACAACAGAATAAAGAACAGGGAAGCATCACAGATGGGAGGTCTTTGATGTCAGGGACGATTTTTACCTTATCCCAACCATCTCTGTACATACCCCATGTGTCCCAAGAACTTATGACAGTACCTGACACACAGAAAGTCATTAATGAATGCTTATTGACTGACTGATTAAAAATTTAATTTGAAGGAGTAAAAGACCTAGAATTTCAAAGGAGAAAATGAAATGAAATTTGAATGCAAGGTAAATATTACTTCCAGATTTCAGTTTATATCAAACATAAAAATTATTTAATACTGGTTTTAAAAAAGAAAAGTAGATTTTGTAAACAGAATCAGAAGCAATATAACTCAATAACCTAGTCTTTAATAAAATTGAGAACATAAGCTGCTTGTGGGAGAATTTAAATTTGACAAAAATGGATGGGAAAGTGAGAAAGCTGTTCAGCAAAAAATAAGTTTAAATCAGAGTTCACATCACATACCAATACAGTTTCCAAAAAGGACTTGATTTAAACATCATAAAAACAATTAGGGGAATGGATTGAGCTATCTTTTCAAGTATAGTTGGGGTAAAATTTTAAACTAAGCAAACAATAGAGGAGAGGACATTTGTTTACATTTCAGAGGAAAAAAGACAACTAAGGACATTTGACAAGAGCTTCTTTAATTGGAATTTTTTTTCTTTGTAGTTCATGGCATTCTGTGTTTTATAATGCCACAGACTAATAAGAGAATGTTTGGATTTTTAAAGAATTAGGTTTTATGGCCAAGAGCAGTGTGAAGTCATTGAAAGAGCTGCACACTTCTGCAAAAATGATCCAGTCTAGTTATCTCTTATTATTAAATTCTGAACCTAGTGCATTATACATTTGCAGTACTTAAACTATAATGTACACAATGAAGAACTAACTCAATAGGTTTCTCATTCAATTGAATACTATGGTCTGGAAAAACAGGCATTCTCTACCCATTCTATCTTTCCTTTGTGATTTGCTACATTGATTTTTTAAAATCTATAACAATTTTATTAATACCTATAATTGAGCATATTATATTCCTTAAAACATAATAGCTTCATAAAGTAAATTTCTAATGTGATTTCCTTAGAACCCAAACACCGATCGCTTATTCCAATACCTCTTCACCTTCCCTTTTAATCTATTTCTCTATGGCTCTACTTAGTTTCTGTGATTTTTGAGTTGCAGACTGCCCAGGAAGGAAGGTCTTTTTTCCTGATTCTTCATATTCATCTATGTCAGTTGCTTGCTTGTGGCATCCCCATCCCATTTTACTCTACCTTTCTGATGTGCTCTCTGCAACTCCCATTCTAGTTAGCAAGCTGCATTTCATCTTAGCCTCTCTCCCCACTCCTGGTCAACTGTTGGAAATTACTTAGTATATATTTTTAATTAATTTACATATATACATGTTGGTTTTCCACCAGCAGAATATAAGACTCTTGAGGGCTAGAACAGTGTTATTTTGTTTTATATTCCTGGGGTTTTGTACATTGCCTGGCACATAGTAGACACTTAATTGGTGCTTGCTGATTAAATCCTATCATGGTGCCATAAAAGTGATTCTTTGTGCAAAATTCCTAGTTCTCTCTGATGTAAGAGAAAATATTTACTATATACTCAAAGGCTATGTAGAGACAGCTCTCTTTTCTCAGAAACTAGCAAATGGTGTGTGTGTGTGTGTGTGTGTGTGTGTGATGATAAGAATGTGGAAAGAGATTGAATAGAACCTATGTCTTATCCTATGATGTTTAGAAGAGCAAGTTACTAGCAACTTTGAGTAAAACGTGTTATTGTTTTAATGTACTTTTAGATTCTTTTCCCTTCTGTACTTCAGGAGTTACCATGGTGGCTCAATCCAATCTCTGGAAAAGAGACTGAAAGTTGGAGCTAAACTGACCTTCTCTTGAATTTCCAGCTCTATCTAGATTCTCAGTTTACTGGAAGGTACAGGCAGGTTGTAGTTCTTGATGACAAGGGGAAGGGTGAAGGGAAGGGGAGAAAGAAGGGAAGGAAGGAAGGAAGAAAGAAGGAAAGAAAGGAAGAAAATTCATTATGTGCTAGGCAACACGCTAAATGCTTTTAAAATACTATCTCATTTGATCCTTACAACAACCCTGAGAGGTATGTCCTATTATTATCCCCACTTTACAGCTGAGGAAACTGAAGCAAACAGAGGTTAAGTGATTGCTCAGGGTCCCACAGTTAGAAAGTATCTGAGATTGTTTCGAACTTAGGTCTTTCTGACTCTAGGCTCAGGGCTCTATCCATTGTGCCACCAGCCACTTCTGACTATAGGCTATATCATGACAGTTTGAAAGCATAGATTATTTTAATAGCCACAAAAAAGACACATAAGGCACTCCTGCCTACACAGGGAGAAACAGAATTCTAATTTAGTGTGAGACATTTCCATAACTATATTAAAGGCTATATGCACTGAGTACAGTAAGTGCTTTTCCTTGGGTACACTATATACTAGATCATCAGTGCCATGCCATGTTGAAGCCAACTGGATCTCACATTATAAATATAGATTAAAATTATCAATGAGGAAGCAAGTGGAGTTTTTTCCCCTTCTGTAAATCCTATATTCCTTGAGAAAATAATATATCTTCACATTAAAATAATTCCATTTACCAGAAATGCCCACATGATTAGTTGGTGTACATATATAAGGAATATACTCCCAAGAAGTCAGAGATAGAGGAAAAGAACTGTAATGTAAATGTACATACATATACTTATACATGTATGCATAGTTAAAAGTGCATCTTGTTCTGCTCTCCCTTACCATCATCCCCTTCCTTTCTAGTCAGTATAGTAAGTTTATTAGTAGCCATTATAAAGGAGCAATAGTAGGAAATAAGGTTTCAAAGAGGAACCTGTAAGTCATGTGCAAAGCATCCCAATGATCAAAGGAGCATGATTTATAAACTATATTCTATATTAACTAAGATTCACATCCTAATAATATGTTTGGAACCAGAGGAAGCCATCTAGGGCACTGCTTGTCAATGTTCTGGTCCTATAATAAGCAAAGTTCAGAAAAGATCCAGATCTCCACAGCTCTAGAGCATCAAAAAAGTGCTGATAAGTTTGAGATGATTTGTATATGTTAATGAACTAACTCCAAGGTGGCATAGATAGGAGTTAGTCTGTTTTCCCTCACAAAGCCCTATGCACTTTTCCATCCACATCAGGTCCATGCTGTCAAGAGCTCCTAGCTCTGATCAGTGGTTGTGTGAGTGATATTATCTGCCTTTCCACTTCCTCATTCTCTTTCTCACACTGTCTCTCTTCACTATTCCATTCCCCCATCTTAGGACAAGGATGCCTCTGTAGCCCTCCTCACTTTTTGTGGCTTGTCTCTTTGTCTCATTGAACTATAATTGCTGCCCTATTTCCCACTGCCAATCATGGTCTTTCCAAGAAACACACTGTCTTACCGCATTTCATAATTTCAAAAATTAATGATTAATTCACACTCATACATAGATACCTACAGCTATATATGCATGTATGTAATACAACTATGTATATACATACACACATGTATGTGTATATATATGTTTATATTTGCACTGTTTGTCATAGCAAATAACTTTGGGGAAAAGTGACAGACCATTAAGTGGGCAATGGTGAACAAATTGTGGTATGTCAATGTAGTGGAATGTTATTGCACCAAAATAATGAATTGATAAGCTGGTAATCTTTTTAGTTCCTCTCAAAGTAATTTTCCCCTGAAACACAACAAAAAACGAATGATTATCCTCAATTTAAGACATGTGAATCCTTTATGTATTTTAAGGAAAAGAAGGTTGGTGGCCACTGATGGATCTATAAGTGTGAAGTTGATGATAGTAGACTGAGATATTTTCATCTTGCCCAGTAATATCTTTGACCTGGCTGACAATAGGGTAGTGCTCCCTGGCTTTACTGTTCCTGTAATACTATCATGTCCTGGTAAGTCCTTGCTTGTTCAGGCATGCCTCACATGCTCCTCTTTTGTTGAAGTTCTATCTCTTTCCACTAAGAATTAGGTTCAAATTTGCAGGCTGTGTTACTTTGGGATGATTTTGAGCTCCTTGGCTTTGGTGCATTCTAAACATTTCTATGATGTCTTGCAGCTGAAGAGCAACCCTTGTCTATGTGAAATGGCCTTCTTTTATAGCTAAGGTCCCTTTTTTGGCTCCAGGAACATAGTTTGTTACTGAAATTTTGAAATTCAGTCATTTCATGTCTTAGCATTTCAAGCACAAAATTTGGCAAATTGATCAATCTGTAGCTTTACCTTTCCTACTCAAAAGTTTAACTTATCTCTGTGCATTCTATCTTCAAAAGGAGTTGCTTTGGCTTGTATAGATTTCATGTGTTCTCTTAAAGTTATCCTTTGCTTCTTTTATGTCAAATTTTCTTTTACTTCTGTACTTTGGAATTTCAAATCTCTAATTTTCTTTTTCAAAGCCTCTAAAGAGGCTTCAAAGCCATTAGAGAGGTTCTCATATTTTCTAACTTATCTACTATGTTGTTTGTTTTTCTTATTTCTTTTCTGAAAATTTTGGCTTCTAACATAAAATCTGTTCTAAAATGTCTTATAAAAGATTTATCACTTTTAGCTATTTGGAATTTCTTGATATTGTTCCATGATTTCTGATGAACCTACAAAATTCTCTTTTTTACTGCAGACTTGGGATTCATTTTTCTTTAAATCATAAAAGTTATCAAATGTGTTATGGCTTTTAAAATTTCTCACTCTTTTTCCCCCTCCTTTTCTCTTTGGAAACCTAGCTCCATGTTCATTTGTTTGGGAGTCTTCCTTTTTTGGAGTTTTTTTAAAACTTTTAGCATTTTTATTATATTTCTAGTTGTTTGTTTCTGGCTTCCCTCTTTACTATTACATTCTTCCATATTCTGCTACTATGACTCACAACATTTTTTCCTGAACAGTCATTTAAGTTTGGGTCTCTTCAAATTCCTTTAGTTGGGAATTGTAGAGGTCATCCTGGCTCCCTGTTCATTATAAACAACCTGGGGAAAAGAAACACATTCCAGATAAGTTTCCCATGTCTCTTGGGCATGGGATCTCTTTCCTCTCTTCCTGGTTCTATGTTATTGAATCTTCGCTATCTATCTCACACATTAAAGATCTTTTTTCCCTTCATGTGGATGGGCTGAATAAATATTTTCCACCTCTTGTAAGGAGTGGTTGGTTCACAATGAATCACTGCCATGAAGTTATTCTAGAGGGCCCACCATATCCTGATCCTGAAATACAAGTTTGTGATGCAGCTTGTTCCCCTTTGCTGGGGATTAGGAGGAAAAAAGGTAACTTCAAAGTATTTCATGTTATTTAGTGAGGTTGATTTATTATTATTTAAACTTTTATTATACCTAATAAAACAGTTCTATCTTCTTATCTTGATTTAGCTTAAATTACCATAAATTTCCAATCCAATCTAATCAACATTTATTAAACACCTACAATGTGCTAGGCATTGGGTTAAGTGCTAAAGATACAATTGATGGAAAGAAAGAAAGTCTCTGTCTTCGAGATGCTTACAATCTAATGGGGGGAGATACACAAAAGGTGGCAGGAAAATGGAGGGAGGGGATTCTAAATGTACCTGGTGGAGGGGCATTTTAATTTTTTTTTCTAATCCAATATACATTTATTATGCAACTACAAGATTGGGAAGATATACCAAAGAGAACCACTTTACCATCTTGCTGATTGGATAACTCTAGGCTGACATCTTTTGAGATAGATCTCATGAAGGAGACCTAGCAGCATTTGAGGCCTGATGTAATCAGCATGATGTGATGCACAGACAGGAGCACTGGTAATTACACTATCCAGGGAAAAACCCATTTTTCATTTTGGCTTTCTGGAAGATATTTTCCATAATCCTGGCAAACCCCATTGATGGACAAAGGTAATAATAATACCTAGCATCTATATAGCACCTACTATGTGCCAGACACTGTGCCAAACACTTTTACAAATATTGTATAACTTGAATCTGGGAGTTAGGTGCTATTATTATCTCCATTTTTTGGTTGAGGAATTTGAGGCAGAGAAAGGTTAAGTGATTTGCCCAAGGTCACATAGCTAGTAAGGGTCAGGTCTTCCTGGCATCAGGCCCCAGTGAGCTGTCCCTTCTACTACCTAACTGCTTCAGCTGTCTCCCCGTTTTACATGTCACTTGGTATTAATAATCTACACTTGGAATTGAGACCATCAAAATAGAAGGAAATAGTGTCATTTTCCAAAGCTAGTGAAACATTTCAGCTTCTGCTAATTAGGGATGTAAGTTAATTTGGATAGAGGTCTGAGTTTGACTCATGTTTTCTTTTGCATTACCTACTGGAAAATACTGGGAAATATCTTGCTCAGCAAATTAGAAATGTGAGCAAGAAACCAAGGCAAAATTTTTAACTTCTTAAGAGAAAAAAAAGTTAATTTTAGATCAGTTTTCCTCCTACCTGTCTGATTGAATCTTCTCAGTTTTCTCTGCTGTATCTTCCAGATCACGCCTGCTTGCCATTGGTGTTCCCAAACTTTGTCCTTGGCCTTCTCTTCTCCCTCTACACTATTTTGCTTGGTGATCTCATTAGCTCCTATGGATTAGATTATTACCTCTATGCAGATTATTTTCAGATCTATTTGTCCAGCACTAATATCTCTCCTAAAATTGTCTCACATTTCCAGCTGCCTTTTGGATATCTCAAATTGGATATCTCACAGACATCTCAAACCCAACATGTCCAAAACTGAACTCATAATCTTTCCCCTAAACCTTTCCCTCTTCAAACTTCCTTATTAGTGTTGAGGATACTATCTTATTCCTAGCTACCCAGCCTCATAACCTAGGTGCCACCTTCAACTCCTTACTCTCTCTGACTCTTCATATCAAATAATTTCTAACTTTGTCACATCTCCTCTATAAGCCCCCTCCTCTCCATTGACTTTGCCCCCACTCTAGTGAAAGCCCTCCTCACCTCATACCTGTGCTATTGTAATAGGTTCTGAGTGGTCTCCTTTCCTCAAATCTTTTTCTCTGCTTTTGTCTATTTTCCATTCAGCTGTGAAATTAATTTTTCTACAGAAAAAGGTCTATCCATGTCACCCTTCCTCCTTTCCATTCAGTAAAATCTATTGGATCCTTATTACCTCCAGGATTATATAAAATCCTTTGTTTGGCTTTTATAGTCCATTATAAGCTGGTCCCTTCCTTTGTTTCCAATTTTATTGCACTTATTACTCCTCTGAGTACCCTAAACTGTATGTAGCCAATGATATTGGCTGTTCCTTGTATACAATACCTTAACTCCTGATTGAATTTTTGCTGTTTGATCCCAAGCCTGCAATTCTCCTCCTCCTCATCTCTGCCTCTTGTATTTTAATTTCATTAGTTACTCAGAGATATTTCTAATTTTCTATATAATTAATCTTTGAATACTCTGACTAGATTGATCAATGACAACCTTGCAATGATATTGCATTTTGTACCACACCTATTCTGAATGGACCTAACACACTCTACTTATAAACCAACTACACATTTGAAGGAAAGTACTGTGAAGGCAAGGAATTTAATGTTTTTTGTTATTGCTGTTGTTGATTTTAATCTCTCCCCTCCCCATCTAGCATATTTTGCACATAACAAATGCTTGTTTGAATTGGATTGGCTTTTAATGGCTTATTGGAGTGTTCACTGACTTCAGAGTTAAGAAGTTTTGTCTGGGTACAAAAGCTGACTATACAATTTAACCCCCTGTGTGACCTTAAGCAAGTTGGAATACCTCTATGGGCTTCAGTTTTTCCTCATTTCTAAAATGAGAGGGACTAAATTAGTATTGAATCCTTTTTGAGGTTTAAATTCTGTAATCCCAATGTACACAGCCATTTTCTCAGGACATGAATTTGGTTCTTTTTCACATTTATTCCCTGCACACAGTACTGTTTGGTACAGTGAAAAAAAATGCTGGATTTGGAGTCAGAAGCTTTGTGTACATATAGACAGCCCCGCTGCTTACTGCCTTTGTGATATGGTGTATGTCATTTCACCTCTCTTCACAACAAGGTGGTTTAGGACCTGTAAGTTTTCTTCTAGTTCTAAATCTGTGATTCTATGGTCCTGTACTAATGCCTCATGATGGCATAAAAGTGACCCTGGGTCCTTGAAAGTAATACTAGTGAAGCATAAGTTATGGCAGGTTTACCAAGCTGGAAAAGCTTTGAGTATATTCGCAGTGACTGAATGAGTCTGCTGTTGGAGAACCAACTTAGTTAAGGATAAACAGGGTCATCATTAGAATGATGGCCATTGCCCTACTATGACTATGGCAGTCAATCAGTAAACATCTATTGAGTGCCTTAATGTGTTCCAGACACTGTGCCAAGCACAATGAATATCTGTATCTGCATGTGTATATGACACATATACACACATATAACAAAAGGCAGTTCCTTATTTTGAAGTGCTCACAATCTAATGAGGGAGAAAAATGCAAAGAACTATGTTCTAACAAGTTACGTGTGGAATAAATAGGAAATAATCAAGAGAGGGAAGACATTAGAATTAAGAGGAATCAGTAAAGACTTCCTGTAGAAGATGGAATTTTAGCTTGGACTTGAAGAAGGTCAGAGAAGTCAGGAGGCAGAAATGAGGAAGAAGAGCATTCCAGGCATGGGAGACAATCTTTGAAAATGTCTGGATGAGGAACAAGAAGGAGGCTTGTATCATTGTATTGAAGAGTATGGGAGAGGATGTAAGTTCTAAGAGACAAAGAAAATGTATATTTTTAACAGAGGCATTCCAGTTTATTTTTTTCAGTGACATTGGGTGGGATTGACCAACATAAGGGAGAGGATGTGAAGAATCACACAGTTTTCAGACCATTTATAAATATTATGTTGTCAGTACTTGACACATGAGACCCCTGTCTAGTGGCCAATGGACTGAACTACTCTTGGTGCCTACAAAGGATACAAAGTTCTAGAAGCTGACCACCAATGGGGTGGGTAGATCTTCAGTGAAGGGTCTTTGGAAGAACCTGGACAAGGATTGTAATGGATGATAAGGTATCCATAGGCCATGAATGGAACCACCACACTGAATGCACACATCAGTTAGATCAATGATCCATTGAAGTGCTGAAATAGTCTCATTTCTTAGGATATCATGGTGAGATAATAAATATTTTTTTTGGTTTCTAGTGTTCTATTGCATCCCCACCTTGCCCCCCCCCCATGCTTAGATTGTCTCCATTTATTTATCGTGTCCCACTCTCACGTCCACTTCCACACACACACACATACATACACACACATGACACACGCACTCATAAATGCACACACACACATACATCCCCTTATTTATGTCATTCCAATTTGGCCTGCTTTACTAGGAAAGTCTCATACTGTGAACTTTTTCTAATGTTCTCCTCTAGTCTTTGCTTCTATTAGTTCCAACCCACCCACAAATCTGGACTCATACAATATTAGAAAAGGAGGAAACTTAGAAATTACATAGTCTATTTTTATCATTTTACAAGAAACTGAAGTCGTTTGGTATTCTATTCCCTTAGGGTTCTGCTAAATGACTGGCTAATCTAACACACTAATCCACATTTAGATGTCAATGACTGATAATGATTATTTTATCCTTGCAGATTATATTTTCATTTTAACTAGTGCATGTAATGCCTTGGGGAATCATTAAAAGGACAAGTCATTTAACCTCTCAGAGTTTCCATTTCTTAATCTATAAAACAGAGATGATAAAAATATGTTTTCAGAGTATTATGGTGTTATTATAAGAAAACTATTTTGTAAACTTGTAGAAGCAATATAAACATGAGTTACTAATAACTAGGTTTTAGTCTTGGCTTTATCTCTATGGGCAAATCGCTTAGCTATTTTGGCTTTCAATTTCTTCATCTAGAAAATTAAGAGGTTGGATTAAGTGGTTCTATGATTTCTTACTACTTGAACAAAACTATTTCAAACCCAATGGAGTGATAGAGTGAGAACTACTAGACCAGCTGGGGAGACTATCGGGTCATGGGGCCTTTTGTTACTCCAAAATGATATTATTTGTGAAGTTTCTTATTCTATCTACAATAAAAGGTAGCCCTGAGACACGTGGTTTGAGATATAGTGTATATCAATCTCTATAATAATAAACTGGGCTAGATGGTATAAAGCTCTAATCTATGTCTTCCTTTTCTCTATCCTGAGTCTTCCAAACCCTCTGTTCTGCTCAACAAACAAACAAATGAACAAACAACTACCCAGTATGCAAATGTGTGATTATGGACCTTTATTTTGTTTGGTCCTGCCCCATATACATGTTAGGGATTGTTTAGTATATATTTTGCATCATGGTTTGCAATAGTCTTGAAAGCTTTTCTTTGCCTTAGTAGTGTCAAAGGAAATAACCAAATGTCTATTTTGATGAACTCCCCAATTGGACAGCTTTTATGTAGGTCAGAGTGCTTCATATTTGCATTTTCCTTGGCTGGTTATCTTTTGGGCTGAAACCCTTGACAACACTTTGGCTAGGAAGCTGATTTTCTTTCTCTCCTCCCATTTCGATTGTCTCTGTGGGGCTTTGCCTTTCTAGGACCCCTGTGCTTTCTCCTTGCCAAGGCTGGGTTGTCACACCATTTCCATGTGATCATTAAGTGCTTGGCTGCTTTCTTGTGGGCAGGGTCTCTCCCTTGGGGCCATCACAAATGGTCCCTTTGTGGGCAGCTCATTTTTCTGTGCTATGTATTTTCCTGCCACTCTCCTGTAACAATCCCTCTCTTCCCACTTCTCCCCTCACAGGTCCCTTCTCTACCCTCTGATTTTTCCTAATGTGTTATACAAAAAGTCCCATTCTCTTCAGCTTTTATTGAAAGTTGGAGGAATAAACCTAAATACCATAATTCTCTGTAGCCTTAGCATGGAAAGGGAGAACTAAGCTTCCTTCCCAAATTTACTATGGAGTAGTTTCTTACTTCCACATCTCTGCAGAATATGGATCTTCCCAAATTAATCTCAGTCGATTCTGGGCACTCAATCTCTTTAGCAACCTCATTTATTATTTGTTTATATTTCTGTAGGTAGGTTTACAATTCTTTTCCTTATTTTTATTCTATCCTATTCTTACCGTCACTTCATACTCACACACACAATTTAGGTCCTATTTCTAAATCTATGACAGTTGTTATATTACTTTATACAACATGAGTATTGAGGATAGGTGCTATATTGACTTTGAATCACTAAAATATTAGTGTCTAGAAGTTCACCAAGAACATAGTATTAGAGTGCATAAACATGTTTTTTTTTTAAACTTTTTAACAGACTTAGAATGTTTGATGGTTTGTGTCATGAGTTCAATCACCTTTACTGAAATAGTTACTGACAGCTCATCCATAGAATAGGGTTTATCTACTGGCCCAGACACCTCAAGTAATGAATCTTAAATGCTTAATCCTCTTCACTCATTTTTCTCTGAACCCCACCCCAATCCAACATCTTAGAAGAGGTACCATTCCCTTGTAGCACCCTTTCCCAAAAGGTCATTTCTATTTTATTTCTCCTAATGACAATCTACATTCAGTCTATACTGAAATAATTTCCCTTTTCCTATTCTATTCCATTTATGTCCTTTATAAGGGATGAATCTTCTAGAATCCAAATTTGAGTGCTCTTCTCTATACTATTTCTACACTTCTATATTTGTAGTTCTCAGTTCATGTTCCTATCCCTTTATTTATCTTTTTTCTTTTTCTTACTATTTTATTTTATTTTTTGTTGGCCTTCCTGCTCCACTCACAGAAATATCAATTCATGAGAAGCAGTAAAGTATGCTAGTCCTGTATTTCAAGTGGTACCTTTACCATGGCCACAACACTTCATTAGGCCTGTATAGCCTATTTCTGAATCAGAGCCTCTCCTGTCCTAGATACTGACCACTCTAGTGATTCCATATTATGATGAACTCATATCTTGTTCTGCTCCCCGATGCCCCTTAGTACATTATGTAAGTTGATATGTAGCTAGTATACAGTATGAATTAAGATTGCAAAGGGGAACATAGAAGTTACTTACAATCTATCCCATAAATTAGGAGAACATAAGTGCTTTTGGCAGCTACCTCATAAACTAACTGAGGCGACATCCTGATACCATGTGCTAAATTAGGAGAAACCAGTTAGGCCATAATGTAATGGCCCCCTGGTCCTTTTAACTGTTCTTCATCTGTAAAGTACAGATAAGCTCCAGACATTCAAAACACCAGCAAAATATTAAGCAAATGAATTAACACTAAGGTTTTGCTGATAACTTTGAGATGATGTTAGTGAGCTAAACTAGACATGGGATGGATAAAAGTTAGTATAATCTTCTTCCACCAAACCCCTGTAAAAATGAGACCCCAAACTCCTGCTCTGCCAGTACTTCTCCACCTGCTATGAGTCCATGCTGATCAATGGTTACATCACTCTCTGTAATCCCTCCTCCTCCCCATTCTCTTCCTCATTACTGCCTGTCCCTCATACCCCTCCTTGCATGGTGTGTCTCTATACTCCCTGGGCTGTTTACCTCTGTACTCTCTGTGGCTCATTAAAGTGTGATTGAGGCATTACTTCACACTTAGTCTCATTGTGGTCTTTCCCTGTGAGTATTTGGGCATGACCGCACCAACCCAAAGAAATTCTTTGAGGATCCCCCCTCCCCGGCCCCTGCACTCACCACTTAATTTCATAACTGGAAACACCATTACTGAGAATGATTTTGCTTATAGCCACCCCTACTGTAAACAAATATAACACAATGAATTCAGTGGTAGAAAGCCAGGGTGCATTCCCTTCCAGGATGGATTCTACATCAGAGTCACAATAAATAAATGAATAATTCTACAAATCAATTAATAATTCACATATATTCTTTCTCATTGAGCAGGATCCTTTTCTAGGAAACCCTACCCTTGCTTGGAGAAGTTCTTCTACATTATATCCCTTTCCCTGAGAGGAAACCCATCATAAAAATCTTTTTTTTCTCACTGTAGACATATATTTTGCCCCAAGCCTGTGGAAACAGAATTTTATGCTATCCTTTCATTTCTTATTTTTGGGAAAAAAATTATCCTACCTATTCTAGATCTTTGCTTACCCTATTGACTCACCCACATCTCCTACATATTTGTTTAGAAACCAAAGAAATCACTATCCCATCTGTGTTCCTCTCAAATCTGAATGAATCATGTCTAGTTCCTTTCTGTCTTGTGTCTTTTCTTTCTTCACCAAAACAATTACTACTGTTATGCCCTCAATAAGAGATAATGATTCATTTAGAGAGGGATGTGGGATTGAATCCATAAAATATTATTTCAATTATTTCGCTTTTTCTTCTCCCGACGATTTGAGACCCTTATATTTTTAGCCTCCATAGATACATTACTTCATGATCCCTTTTTATTTTTTTTCCTTTTTCCCCTCAATCTCAAATCATTTTTCAAATAATAGTTTACAAACATGAGATAATAAATTATGTTGTTTTATCTTTTACTAATAACCATACTTATTTACCTTTCTTGTATTGGAAAGTTTGTAAGTTAAATGCTCTATTGATCTCTTCTACTCCAATGACCCAACATAAATGCCTCTAATAACTCATCTTTGCTGAAGGCTCATCTTTTTTTTTTCTATTTCATGGAACTCATTTTTTTTTTCAGTGTCGATTGTTTTAGGTTGTAGCTAGAATTTCATAGATTTCATTTATTTATTTATTTTGCTATTTCCTAATCCAAAATATCTTCTGATTTCTCCTGGATACACAGTAGCCCTTAGATATTTCAGTTGCCATTGTTTCCTCAATGAAAGTTCTTCTCCTGGCTGCATGGACAATTTCTTATTTGACATTAAAAATTTTAAATGTAGCCACTGTAGCCTTAAAGTTTCAAGTGTGATGATTTATGGATTTGGTTAATCTGTACTTTTTCTTCTCTATTCAAAGATTTTGGATAATTTAAAAAATAAATTCCTTGATTTTTTGGTATTTATAATATGTTTTCTTCCTCCCCACTGGGAGACCAGTGATCCTTGACTTTTCTCTTCATATCTTATCTTAAGAAGCAGTTCTTTTATTCTGGCTTATCTACACTTCATATGTACTTTCCAAGTTATTGTCTTTTGCTTCTGTTTTACCAAATTATCTTCTACTTTTCATTCCAAGCCTGTCATTCTCTTTTTAGATCCTCTATTACTTTGGAGAGATTTTCTATCATGTGATCTATGTTCTTTGATCTGTTGTCATTTTTTAATGTTTTGACAGTTCTGACTTCTTTCTTATTTTTCATTTTAATAAAACAGTGACAGGGAGCAGGCACAGAGCTTCTTTGCTTCTGTCCAGCCAGTTATTCAGGATTCAGCTCTTTAGGAATAAGTAAGCAATACCCTTACTGAATACTGGTCAGAGAGAACTGATGATTCAATGAATTTTAAGACAGAGTAACCTTACTTCATTTATTTCTTCTCTTCAAGATTGCAGGTTGGATTAGTATTTGAGTTTCTTCTCTGAGGGTTAGAAGGCTCTTCCCCATCCCAGTCTCATGGCAATTGTTCTCATGTTGTAAGATCTCAGTTTAGGCACACAGATGCTGGACTTAGGGGTCCTTGTTACCTTTTCTAGTTTTTTTATTTACTTCCTAGCATGTAGGAAACTGAACAGTAATCCCAAAATGGACACATCTAGCCTTCTAGACAGTCTCAAGAGTTTCAAAAGTCCACAGATCTTTGGTCTATCATTTGGAAGCTTGTTGGCAGCAGAATAATTTCTGATCTTGGAGAAAATAACCATGAGCTGGAAGACTGGCATAATCCCTAGACTGGCATGCATAAGACATTGACCTTCATAGGGACAATGTGGAGTGGTGAAATATAAAATGCCTAGTCCAGCAAATCTAAAAAAAACCCAAAAACCAGAACCCCCCTGCTGTATGCTTCTGTGTTAAAGTTTCAACCTCCCAGCAGAATATTACACTGTTAAAAGTTATTATCTTGTTTTAAGTCTTATTGTGAATGCACCCCCACTAAAACCTTTTCTGTTAAATATTTTATTTTGCATATGGCTGTGCCAGATATGATTCATGAAATTTCTACATGCTCTCCCTACATAGGGGAGAGCAACCCTAAATTATGAGGAATCTTTCCCCAGGGCACTGGGATAAGATTTTAAGGAGCCAGAGTGGGAGAAAAGAACCTAGCCCTTCTGATGAGAGTCCAGACTACCCCAGTACTGAACCTGGACTTCTGCATGCAGAAGATGGATTCCTTATTGGAAAGAAAGAAGTACAGAATCTCAGCTTCTTGGATCCAGTAACATTCCTAATTGTTAGTCTAACATGTTCTCTAAAAGATTTTGTTTCTTTTGAGCATTTTGGATTTTCTCGCTATTTTATGATCTCTTGGGAATTCACTTACTTCTCTTTCCCACTGAGGTTTTTGGTTGATTTTTCTTCATGATATAATCCTTTTCCATTGATTAAAAACTATTCTTATGTTTTTAATTCTTATTTATGTTTCTGTCTTTATTTATGAATCTCAATATCGGTTTTTTGGGGTTAAGTTTATGCTGGAGATTTTTCCCTTGGAGGGTAATTTTTCCAGTTTTTTCTTGTTTTATCAGTAATTTCCCTCCAGTTTTCCCCCTTTCTCTTTTACCTCTCCCTTTTCCATTTCTTTATTGTCTTCATTTTCTCTCATGTAGCCACCTGAGGCTGGATGTTCCAAGCCTACTTGAGTCAGTGGTTTTGGGGAGCCAGTCTAGATTAAATTCCTTTGTGTAAATATTAACCTCATCCTACCATTGGACATAGAAGACCTTTTCCTCCTAGTTAGTTCTTTTCTAGTGTATCTTCTACCACCACTCCATTCAGTTATACTCTGTTTCCAAGATGAGGTTGGATAGAATCAATATTTTTCCCCTCCCGTAAGGTGGGGGATATGGAGCAGTCACATACTGAACCATTGGTTTGGATGGACTAGACAGGTTCTATTTCAATTGGATCCTGAAGCACAATTGTGTGATAATGGTTGATACTGGAATGAAAGATGAGCTGGAGTTAAATATGGTGAGTAGAAGCTTTAAGTGCTTTCATTTTCTAATAATTGTCTTATACCTTGTGAGGCATTTTGGGTTCTTTTTTTGTTGATTTAGCCTTTGTTACTATAGACTTGGCCTGTATTTCATTATTTAGAGCTTATTAGTTTGGGGGATTATGTGGAAAACACTAGCCTGCCATCTTGGTGATCATTTGCTTTTAAGCCATTTTGTTTCAAAGACTCTCATAGTACTAACATTGCATTTTTTTCAAATACTCTCCCTTGAATTATTAGAATAATTTAAAAAAATATTGAATCTTTGTTTTCTACTCACAGATCTCCTCATCTCTTTTGATGTATTTACATTATGTCTTGGTCTTTATTGGTACTCCCAACAGCTGCCAATTTAGTGTTACTGCACAATTTTATGTCCTCTGTTCTTTGTGGGCAGCGTGATGACACAGTGGATAGAGCCCTGGACCTGGAGTCAGGAAGCCCTGAGTTTAAATATTGCCTCAGATACCAGCTCTGTGACTCTGGGCCAACCTCTTAACCCTTTTTGACTAAGTATCCTCACCTGTAAAATGAGCTGAAGAAGGAAGTGGTAAACCACTCTAGTATCTTTGCCAAGAAAACCCCAAATGGAGTCACAAAAAGTCAGACACAACTGAAATGACTGAACAACAAGTTCTCTTTGCTCCATAGTTATTTGTTAAGCATAACAAACTACTTTAATGAATTGTTCAACTCTGCTGCTTAATTCTGCTGAAATTTTTTTTCTGATATATTAGACTACCTTGATATACATGACAATTTTGTTATGTTTTCCAAAAGCACCATGCTAAATGGCTTAGTTTTTACTATGGGATAATGATGTTGACTTTAGTGACAAACTATTGATGAATGACAAAAGACAATCTCTGCATCTTCTTAATACTGGTCCTGTCTTAGTAAGGTTGATTACAAATGATCATAAATCATGGGTTTCAGAAGAACTGTCATGGAATTATGGAATTACATTACTGGAAGTGACCTCTGAGCCAATTTTTTCTGACACTTGCCTGACCAAAAATTCTCTCTGCAGCATTCCCATTGAGTTGAATCCCAGACTTTGCTTTATGGACTCTAGTAAAGAGAGACATACTATCTTCCTAGGAAGCTTCCCCTACTTTTTGATGACTTTAATTGTGAGGATTCCCCCAACCCCTTACATAAGGCCTAAATCTGTCTCTCTGTTACTTCCACCCATTATTTCTGGTGCTAAGCAGAACAAGTATGGACTGCAAATTAAATGAGTCAGGAGTGTGACACAGGGGCCAAAAAGGCTAATACTAATTTGGTCTGCATTGAAAGAGGCACAGTTTCAAAAAAAATTAGGGGGGTAAATGATAGCCCCTCTGTATTCTGCTTTAGTCAAACAACATTTGGAGTACTGTGTTCAGTTCTGAGTCTATGGTTTATGATTGATATTGATCTGTTACAGAGGAGGGCAACTAGAACGGTAAAGGGCCTTGGGTCTGTGTCGTAGGAGGTTTGGTTTAAGAAATTGGAACTAATTCCTGGGAAAGGGAAAAATCAAACAATACATGATAGCTATGTTCAAGTATTTGAAGGTATGTTGCATGGAAGAGGCATTAGATTTATTTTGTTTGGATCCAGAGTGATCAGTGGATCAGAAATGATGAGTAGTGAAAGAGGTAAATTGAGGCACAATGTCAGAAATTTCCCCCCCCCCAACAATCAGAGCCATCTAAAAGAAAGATAAGCCCTCTTAAGAGTTAGTAAATTCTTCCTCAGGGCATGACCTCCAGTAGAAGCTGGATAATCACCTGACAGTTATAATAAGAATTCTTTTTTGACATAGGCTAGACTAGAAAGCCACTGAGGTACCTTTCAGCATGTAAATTCTACAATTCTATGAAGTCTAATCCTAGTGGGGGAATCAGAATGTGTTCTACAGTGTGTTCCAAATACATTTGAATTATTATATTCAGCTCTGAACACCACATTATATGAAGGGCACTGATAAACTGGACACATCCAGAGGACGCTGACCAGGACTGTGAAGTCTTAGGATCTTATTATAAGAAGAATATTTAAAGACATTATGGATGCTTAACCTGAAGAAGAGATGACTTGAGGTGGGGGAAGGCATGATAAGAGTTAGAAGGGCTGGCTTGTAGAAGACTTTTACTTGTCTTTGTTTCACTTGGCTCTAGGGTCCTCAATGAAGAATTTATGGTAATAAAAGAGCTTCATAGAATAAGAAAGATTGCAGTGGTTTCAATTCATATTATTTTAAAGAGTACATATACTCATGAAATCATAGGTACATCACAGTTTTAAATCATACTTTTTAAGCAAATTTGAAAATAAAATTATTCCAACAAATTCAGACTTGTACCTCACATGACAGCTATATGAAATTTTCCTTTCCTTTTATTTAAATCCTGTTTTTTTTATCTGCAATTTCTGTTTTGCATCTGAGGGGTTATCATTATAGGGAAATTTCAGTGTGGAAACTCCCTCCAACAATATAGATCAGGTATTCATCTTCAGATTATAGTCTTAGGCCATCACCCTGCTGGTGTCCTTGGTTCTCTTCAAGAATGAAGGATGAACAACAGTTTGTGAGTAGTATCAGCTGCCTCACTGGGGACTCAATTGGCCAATTCCTGTTGGGCAATGCTGCTATCTTCCTTCTCTTCCTCCTCCTCTTTCTCTCTCTACCCCTTTTTCTTCCCTCCTCTTCTCCTCTCTAGGTCCACACGGGGAGTCATACGCTTACATATGGGTGTTCTGTCCAAAGGAATATAAATTTGATCACTTATACTTCTCAAGATATCTTGGGGTTTGGGGACTAGATTTTTCCTTCTACTTATTTATTTTATTATTTTTTTTAAACTGGGACAATAAACTCTTTTCTCTCATCTAGTTTACATTTATTATTTCTTGAAATATAGCTCTGAAACACCAGGTTTTGATAAAACCCATTGGGACTCAAATGTACCTTTAAACCCAAATCACTCTGGCTCTCACTGATCAGCCAATAATAGGTTCCAGCCCAAGCCTCACTTACTCATTGTTTGGGCTTTGATGGCTCCTGGTGAGTATAAAAAGCAATTGCTTCTGTTTAGGCCAGAAAATCTGAGGGTATTCCCCTCCCAGACTGATTTTTTCTGGAGGCAAACTTGTCCATCTTTCGCCTCAATTCCTGCCTAGCCTTTGTTCATTGAATGGTTTTGTCTCAGACCAACTGAGACCTGGGGCAGACCTTATCTTAAAAAGGCCAAGGTCTCCCACTGCCACTAGGGCCACCACCAGTCATCCCACCCTACGTCTTGCCACTGGGCTCTCAATGACTCTACAGGAGGGAGAGAGGCTGATGACTTTGCATAGCCCTATCCAGTTCATTTACAAGTCAAAACATCACCCTTGTGTTGCCATTGGTCCTCTTTGAGAATGAAGGACAAACAACAACAATGGTTTTAGGCAGTTGCTTGAAGGCACTGACGGTCACACAGTAAATATTAGAGGAAGACCTAGAATTCAGGTCCCCCTGACTTCATGGCTAGCCCTCTATGTACTATGCCATGCTGTGTCTCTGAAGAATTCTCTAGTTCTCAAGAAAATGAAGCAAGTACAGATGGTTGATGTATTAAGTCAATTTTAATTTTCCGCCTCCCCACTTTGAGTATCTGTTTCTCCTTGTTGTGCTTGTGGCGTAGTTCTTATTCATTTCACTTCTTTTGGGAATCATATACATAATTAGTGACTTTTTAGGGGGGAGGCTGATATTTTCTTTCCTCTGTAAGTTTTGAGTGATATCTCATATATGCATTGGTTTCTCTCACTTCCTCTGCATTTATTAAAGTAATTTGGTTTGGCATATAGATCTCTTAGTACTGTTTCCTGAAGACAAATTGTATGGTGTTTTTTTTCCTCTTTTTCTTGGCATTCTTCTGTTAGAGGAAATATAGCTATGTTTTAATTATGCATTCTCTCCAAAATACTTCATCCTTCTTTCATGGTAATGGATTTTAATGTCCTCCCAGTACACAGTGCCTTTTAAGTTCCCGAATAAGCTCCAAATTTGCCTTCTTGAAGTCAAATACCACCCCCTTAGTGATAATCATTATTTTCTTATTACTTATTATGAAGAAAAAGAAAACCAGTCTCAAAGGCTAGTATTTGGAAAGCATAATAGTCTACTTTTAAAAATACAAGTATTGCAATGTGTACAAGTCATTTCCCAGTTCATAAGTGGTCAAAGGATATGAATAGGCAGTTTTCAGATAAAGAAATTAAAGCTATCTTTAGTCATATAAAATGTTCTAAATCATTATTGATTAAAGAAATGCAAATCAAAACAACTCTGAGGTACCACTTCATATCTATCAGATTGGCTAATATGACAGAAAAGGGAAATGATAAATGTTGGAGAAAATGTGGGAAAACTGGAACATTGATGCATTGTTAGAGGAGTTGTGAATTCATCCAACCATCCTGGAAAGCAATTTGGAACCACGCCTAAAGGACAATCAAACTGTGCATACCCTTTGATCCAGCAATACCACTACTAGGTGCATATCCCAAAGAGATCATAAAAAAGGGAAAAGGTCCTACATGTACAAAAATTTTTGTAATAGCTCTTTTTGTGGTGGCCAAGAATTGGAAATTGAGGGAATGCCCATCAGTTGCGGAATGGTTGAACAAGTTGTGGTATATGAATGTAATGGAACACTATTGTTCCATAAGAAATGATGAGCAGGCAGATTTCAGAAAAACCTGGAGAGACTTACATGAACTGATGCTGAGTGAAGTGAGCAGAACCAGGAGAACATTGTACACAGTAACAGCAACATTGTGCAATGAACAGCTTTGATAGATTCAGCTCTTCTCAGCAATAAAATGACCCAAGACAGTTACAAAAGGCTGATGCGAGAAAATGCTATCCACATCCAGAGAAAGAACTATGGAGTCTGAATGTAGATCTAAGCATACTATTTTCACTTTTTTTGGGTCACTTTTTACTTTTGTTCTGTTTCTTCTTTCACAACATGACTAATTTGGATATATGTTTACATGATTTCACATGTATGACCTATATTAGATTGCTTGCTGTCTTGGGAAGGGAGGGAGAAAAAATTCTAAACTCAAAATCTTATAAAAAATTAATGTTGAAAACTATCTACATTAACTTGAAAAAAAACATTATTTACCAAAAAAATAGGCAAATAAAAATATTGCAATGTATTGACATTTAAATAGATATGACAATTTTGAGAAAAAAATAAGCTTCCACATGAAAGGCAGCAAGAAATGCTACTAGGATAATATTGAATTGCTTCAGGGTTGTTGTTAATATTTTAATTTTTTTTCCAAGGGTAAGCATTTCTAGACTCATTGACCTGTTTAATGGTGGAGAATGATATATGATCATCTTTACTTGCAGATTTCCCTCTCCTTGTATGCTTCTCTCCCCAAACCCTCAACTCAATTTTGAAAAGGAAATACAATTTCCTCTGCTCATAATTTCCTCTCAGCAGGCTATCCTACATAGCTGCAGCAGGTCTAAATGGGTGAATACTAGAACACATTAGCAAGGGGAGTTTCAATGTTTCCTTCTCTGAAAAGGATAAATGACAATAGTTTAGAGATTTTTTGACAGTAGACTTTAGGGTGAAGGAGTGGCCTAAAGATCCATGGTAGACTCCTGATCCTATTATATGATCAATTCTTTACCAAGACTTTTGCTAATGGAGAATTAAATCAGAAAACTGAACTTGTATCTGTTCTTGTTACACACATGAGATTTCCTATGACTTAATATATCCAATTAAATACCAATTTAATCATCAACCAACATATTGACAATATTTGTTAGGTACCTACCATGTGTTAGGTACTGGGGATACAAATACAATCAATGATATTTAAATTTTAATGAGGGTAACAATAAGAACATATATAAGTATACATAGAATAATTATAAATAACAGATTATATAAATAATTTAATATGGAAATTTAAATGTATAGATAAGTAATATAAAGAATTATAAAGAAATAATTGTAAATAAAATAAATACAAATACATTGGTAGATACAAGGTATTTAATCACGTAGCAAGCAGTTCAAAGAGGCCAAGAATGAATGTTTCCCATTGTCACTCAGAGCCAAGATGAGCAGGTAAACTAGGTGGCTGCTTAGAGCACAATATACAGAGGACCAGTATGGCCCCATAGGATCATAGCATTGGAGCCAAAGAACCTTAGGGATCATTTGGTTTAAAGCACTCATTTTATAGAAGAGAGAGCAGGCCCCAGGTGAATAAGTGACTTGCCCCTGGCCATGCATGCAGTAACAGAGCTAGGATTTGAACCCAATTTATAAAAGTAAGTGCACTTGCCAAACTACTGAAAAATTGTATTTAATATATTTTTTAAAAAATAATAAGTTTAAAAATTTAATGAGAAAACTGTGGTGTCTGTTGCATGTAGGTGTTTGCTTAATGTTAAATCAGTTATTGTGAACGCCAGTGAATGCTCTGAGTCTCAGATGGATAGTAACACTCTCTTAAAGAGTAATGTTGGTTTCATACTTTCACAGGGTTGGTAGTAGTGGTGGTGGTAGTGGTAGCAGCAGTGGAGGAGGAATCTCAGTTTCTAAACTTTGCCTAGAGCACACAGATGTCTTGGTCTGTATCTTCCCACTGCCATCCAGCCTTCATGTTTCCTGGCTGCCACTATACCAACAACTGGAGTGGGACTGATACATCCAAAAGGCTTCTCACTGGCAATGAAGGCATAGTGTAACACTTAAATATTGTCACCTGCCTACCACCCAGCTGTTGGGTTGTGGGGGGGGGCACCCTGTATCAGCTCAAATCTCAACATTTGGAGGAAGAGCAGGGGTCCACAGCAACCACAGACTCATGCAAAATTCGTGCTTCTCACCTCCATTAAGCCAGGCCCCCTGCTATTGGGGAGGAATCAGAGCGAAGATAGCAGCCTGACTGCAGCACCTAGGGCAACAGCCAAGGAACTGAGTAACTTGGAAAAGACTAGGTTTCATGGTGCTCCCTTGCCAGGTGGCAGATGGGGGGAGGCCATGGGAGTACTGTCTATCACTCCCACAGCATTTGGAAAACTCACCACTCAATGAATGCATTGCTTACTGGAGCTAGATTAGTGGACACGTTCCAGGAAAGAGACCAACAGACAGATGTTTCAAGGGAACATTCAGAAATTGAGTCAGGCTCCAAGAAGCCACTGATGAGCCAGCTCATCAGTCATATCCGCTGCCACAAACTGAGAACTCCCCATCTCCTGCCGGCATGGGGATTCTTGAAGGGCGCTCTCTGATGGAAATGAATCAGGCCTGGCTATGGGTCCTTGGGTGCAGAATCACCAAATACTGGCAAAAAAAAACATTAAAAAATGGGGTTCTGCATTTATGTGATAATCTTGGATGTGCTGAGAAGTGGCCTTGAAAAAAAATATATTTTAGAAGAAAGCTGACTGTCACTTGGCAATGATGAGTCTCCCCTTTTTATAAAATGAAGTTCTCTGAGGATACTGGGTCACTTATATCATGGATAGAGAGCAGCACCAAGAGACAGGAAGACCTGAGTTTAACTTTGTCCTCATATGAGTACAAGCTATCTGGACAAGTCGTTTTCTTTCAAACTGTTCTGTCACCTGTAAAAGAGAGATAATTGTAGTAACTATCTCATATGGTTGTCATGAGGATCATATAAAAAAGATAATATACGCACTTTGCAAACCTTGAAGTGTGATATAAATGTTAGCTACTGGTACTATTGCTGAGAGTTAGGGTGTTGGAGTGGAGAGAATGTTGGACATGAAGTAAGGCAGACCTGCATTTGAATTTTATTTCCAATACTTAATAGATATATGGCCACACTCAATAGCTGTGTGGACAAAATACTTAACTGCCTTGAATTTGTTTTCTTGATCTGATAAATGGGAGTGAGTAATAATTAATACCTGAAGGAATGGCCTCACAGGGTTGTTATAAAACTCAGACTTACAGGTAACCAACAAGACTAGATATTTTTACTGCTCCCCACAACCTCTCAAATCTCTCCAGAATTAGAATTATTCACAAGAGATAAACTAATTGTGGCTGTCTCCTCAAGCTAAAACACAAAACTAGTGATGTAACAATCCGATGAAGTAAAAGCACAGCAGGTTAATCCCTAATCCCCAATGCCTCATTCAGCCCTGCCTCCCCCATTCCACCTCCTAGTCCTTACACTTTGGCAAGGTGACAGACCAGGCTGTGCTTGTCCTCTGGAATCTGCTGTCTGTTATTGTAATCTGTGCCCACACACTATTATTCTGTGGCAATAAGCAACAGAATTCAACTCTGCCCTGTGACGTTATGGTAAAGCTAAAGCTTACTATTCCTGGGGCAGTGATATGCTAGTCTACAGCAGTGCCCAGCCATAGAACTAGAGAAGAACTAGGCAGGACATCAGTATGTGAGGAGCTCCTCAAGACTTGTAAGAAAGGGGCTGGAATTCAGCTTAGGCCAGTTCTGTCCCTCCAGAAGTTACCTGGGGCAAACACTAAAGTTGATAAAAAAAAATTTCCCCAGTGTTGAGAAGGCTGAGAAAGCATTAATGTCAAGCTTTCAAGGGTTTTCCTGGCACTAACTCTCAGAGATATAGATCTGTCATACACTTCAGGAGAGCTAGAGAAATGAGTCATTTTTTCACATCATCAGTATAGAAGGATATTATATGCTCATAGGATCATAGAAACAACTGGAAGGGAAATTATAGGTCAAGACTCTCATCTTACAGATGTAGAAACCAAGTTCCAGATAGGTAAAGTGACTTGGCCACCCGGGTGATGTAATAGAGCTGGGATTTAAATCAGGGTTCTCTGACTTCATATCCACCTTTCAGCTACAACAGATTTTAGGGCAGCTAGGTGGTATAGTGAATAAACTCTTAGTTTGGAATGAGGAAGACTGAGCGTCACAAGTTCAAATCCTACCTAAGACACTTATTAGCTTTTTTGACCCTGGGCAGGTTTGCCTCACTTTCCTCATCTGTAAAATGAGCTGGAGAAGGAAATGGCAAACCACTCCAGTATCTTTGCCAGGAAAACCCCAAATGGGGTCATGAAGAGTCAGCACTAAATAGTAACAGCAGGCTTTAGCCTTTGATACTTACAGTTGTTGATCTCACACTACTTTCAGATGGTAATTTCCTTGTGGCTTAGCTAAGCTGCTGCTGCTGCTAATAATAATGACAACTACGATTTATGTATCACTTTAAGGTTTTCAAAGCTCTTTACATATAAGATCTCATTTTGTCCTCATCACAACTATGGGAGGTAGATGCTATAATTATCCCCATTTTAGAGTTGAGGAAACTGAGGCAGACAAAAGTTAAGTGACATGTCCAAGGTCACACAGCTAGTAAACGTGTGAAACCACACTTGAACTCAGATGTTCCAGACTCTAGGCTCAGAGCTCTATCCACTGTGGCACCAAGTTACAAGTATTGGACATGTCCCCTGAATGATGCAAAGATTTTTTTTTGAAAGTTCTGCAGTCTCTTCTCTTTGGGAGGCAGTATGCAGACGGCCTGTGTTCTTGGAAGTTCCCTCAGAATCTTTGTAATTTGCTTATATGAAGACCTGGTCATTCCTCTTCCTTTCCCCCCACAGTGACCTCCAAGCAGGGCTGTTCCCAGACAACATTGCAATGTAGGATAAGTTTGTCTTTGCCTCTCCTCTGTCCCCAACCCCCTTTAAGCTCACCCCTATGTTATGTCACCAATGTTCTCATGATATTTCAGCTCTCCCATTTTGGGAAGAGAGACATAGGAGAAAATTATTCAGATTAAGGTCTGAATGTGTTACCTTCCCAGAGCTGCAGTTTTTAATTTGTATTTTTAAAAAAATAGATTCTCTCATTCTCTCTCTCTCTCTCTGTCTTTCTCTTTTGGGGGGGAGTTACAAAATACAATTATCCACTCACCCACCAGCCTTCCAAATAGAAGTTTTACATTGTAAGAAATGGATACACACACACACACACACACACACACACACACAGACACACACACACATGAAGAATAAATCAACTATGCCTGAGAATTCATTTCTCATTTTCTACCTCTAATCCATTTCTTGGGAGACAGAATAACTTTGTGGAAAGACCACTTCATTTGAAGTCAAAGGAAATGGATTCAAATTCCAGCTCTGCTACTTAAAACCTGTGGGATATTATGTAAGTCCCTTCTCCTCCTTGGGGCTTAAGTTTCCTTATCTGTAAAGTGAGAGAGTGAGACTAAATAATTTTAAGATGTCTTCTAGCTTTGTGTCTATGATTTTATGAGCATATGAGCACTCTGCCAGGAGGTGGAGTCATTTGCATTTTAAAAGATGAATGTCAAGAATCTCATGCTTTCCAAAAAAAAAAAAATGGTAGACTTTCCAGCTTCCATGAGAGAGTAGTGTTTGGGCAATTACTCAAAACATCAAGTAGGTTTCATTCACCTTTACTGTTCCTATGGATCTGTATGATGTCACCATAATCTCAGCAACCTAGAAGAGCATTCATAACACAGGACTTTGGTACAGCTACTAGGAAACAGAGCCTGAATAGAAAAACCTGAAAACCTACATGCAAGATAGACTAGGAGCGATATAAACAGGTCAAGAAGGTCAAAGTGCCTGCAATTTCTACCGAATTTAGAGCTAGGGACTACCCGGTAAGCCAACCGATGATAGGAGGCAAAACAATAAAACAGTATTCACTGATCTATGAAAATCGGTCTCGAGGACCTAGGTATGTTTTAGCCAGTAATTATGTGTGTCCTTCTGAAATCTACTTTCAATCCCCTAATGATATGAGTTTAATGTTTTCTATCCCCTGATGATATGAGTTTAATGTTTTCTATCTTCAGTTCATAGAATCGTTGAATTTGATAGCTAGAAGGGACCTCTAGCCATCTGGTCCAGACCATGCATGGGGGCAGGAGAATGAGACAAGAATGGGAGCATTTATTACAAACTTACTATGTGTCAAGCTTTGTGAGAAATAGTAATTCATTTGATCTCTGTACCTCATGGCAACCCTGGAAGGTAGGGGCTATTATTCTCCCCATTTTACAACTGAGGAGGCTAAGGAGAAAAAGAGGTTAAGTGCCTTGCCCAGGGTCACATAGCTGATAAGTGCCTAATGCTGAATTTGAATTTAGGCCTTCCTGACTCCAGACCCAGTGCTCTATCCACTGAACTACCTACTTGCCCCAATGCAAATAATCTGGTAATCGAATCTTTGCTTAAAGACCTCCAAGAACAGAGAACCTACCCCTACCGTAAATAGCCCATTACACTTTTGGGCTTCTCTAATCGGTAGGAAGCTTTTCCTGACATCAAACCTAAATTTTCCTTTATCACTTTACTGATTAGAACTTGGACAACAGCTACTATGAATGATCTCTCATACGATTGGGTGATGCTGAATGGCTATATCACTAACCCAAGGAGGCTCTAAACCTGAGAATGAGATTGGATCAGATGGCCCTTTCATCTTTCTTCCAGGACTGCATAAAAGTACAAACAATCTCAAGTGACAAGGACACTCTTACTTACATTAAATATGAGCCCTAGTCACCTGAATTTGATCTCAATTAGCCAGAATGCATGCAGGCTGTCCACTGTTGAGTGGCCAGATGCTCAGGGACAGAAGCCCAGAAAGAAATGAGTTCATTAAATTATACATGGATACATTTCTGCTTAATTACTAGTTGTATTGTTATAACTTCATTTCCATTTGATTGACTGTGTTATCAGTATTATCAAGCAAAGTCTACCTGATGGATTCCACAGGAGCCAGTAAGAGACCTATAAAGGATGCTGAGATTAACACGTTGAAAGCTTGCTAAATATGGCTGTCCTTGACTCCAGGTGATAAGAATGGCAAGACTGAATTCAGATTTCTTTCAAGAGGGAGGAAGTGGAGAATAGATACATACATACATACAATGTCAAATACACATTTTACATATTATTATTTGATTCTCTTTTATATATTTAAAAAAATAAATATACCAAAGTACTTATGTATTTAAATTATAATTAAATATTTGAAAATGTACATTAAATATTCAAATACTTTGAATTATATTAAATATATTTTTATATGTTCTCCTTTTTATATTATCATTTGATTCTATACTTATCATTTGATTCTATACTTATCATTTGAGTCTCTGTTCAACTTCTTAGTGCCCTCAGGTTACAGATTCTCTATGATCAATCAGACTCATCAGTATAGTGAGGCAGTTGGTTTAGATCAGAGGTGTCAAACACACAGCATATAATCTCTTGGGCAGGCAAAACTGAGATAGAAATCAGATTCAAATGTAATTGTGAAATGTTTAAAAATAAATAAAAATACAATATAGATAATGTCAGTTTGTGGTTTGCTAAGCCAATATGCAGGCAGCAGGGATTTTTTCTATTTGAGTTCGACACCACTGGTCTACGTGACCTTGAAAGTTTCTTCTAGCTTTGGGCCTCTATTTTAGGTGTTCTATAAAAGATAAATTATATTGCCTGGTACATATACCTAACTTTTTAATTGAAAATCTATCTTTAAAGGTCCCTGAATTTTATGCGTAGCCCAATAAGGTAAAGTATTTAATGGGCTATTCCATAAGCCATTCTGCATATGGTAATATATCTAAAGATTAAATTATGTAAATTATGTAATAGGTTCCTTTTATTATCCCTCGGGTACTTGCCCTAGAGGGCAGCTAGGTGTCATACTGCATAAAGTGCCAGGCCTATAGTCAGGAATACTCATCTTCCTCAGTTCAAATCTAGCGTTAGACATTTTCTAGTTGTGTGACCCTGGGCAAGTCATTTAACTCTGTTTGCTTCAGTTCCTTATCTGTAAAATGAGCCAGAGAAGGAAATGGCAAACCACTCTAGTATCTTTGCCAAAAAAAACCCCAAATGGGATCACAAAGAGTTTGAAATGACTAAACAACTTTTGCTTGGCCTGGGTTCATATGCTTGAAGACTCCATTATTCTTTCTGCCACCCCTATCCACCAGAATCTCTTCCTTATAACTAACCACTATTTTAATCATCTGCCAAAATATCTTAGAATGAAAAAAATATTCAAAATAGAAAAATAAGATGATAATAGGGACTTTCCCTTACAGGCAGCTCTTATAAGGTCTTACCTAGGGCTTCCCCCTGCTGTTGGAAACATAAGCATATCTATGTTCAGTAAAAATTACTTTTGCTACCACGTCATGCTTCTCACAATGCTGGTATTCCAATAATTTGATCTCCTCTCCAGGCTACATCAGGGCAGAAGGATGTGAATCCAACAGGGTCCTGGCCCACCCTATGGCTATTATCCTGATGGTCATTTTTGAGAATCAGGATGTGGTGGGTTAACAATTGTCCATCAGACTCTCCAAAGTAGGTTATGGCTGGATGTCTACATCACTGTTATTTTGCTCTATTGGACAGATGATTCTTGGGGATTTTGCAGATAGAAACTTCAAAGGCCTGGTGTGACTGCCCTGAGGATGGGCATTAGTATCAGCTGGAACAATGGGACCTCTCAGTGCTGCCATACTACTGTCTCATTAATTGCCTCAAATCTGGTGGTATTCCCTCCAGGGGAAGAGAAAACCTCAACGATGGCAAACAATGCTGGGATGAGACATGGTCTCATGGGTGGTTAGCCCTTTCCTTCCCTACACACTTATTTGCTTCAGATTATAGCCATTGCAAGCAAGAACAATGAGGATAGCAATGGCAGAAATTATCTCTAAGTCAGGGGTGGGGAACCTGCAGCCTCAAGGCCACCGTGGCCTTCTAGGTCTCAGGTGCGGCCTTTTGACTGAATCAAAACTTCACAGAACAAATTCCCTTAGCAAAAGGATTTGTTCTGAAAAACAAAAAAAACTTGTCAAAAGGCTGCACCTGAGGACAGAGAGAACCTAGAAGGCCACATGTGGCCTCGAGGCTGCAGGTTCCCCACCCCTACTCTAAGCAATGGACTCCATAAAGCCACTTCTAATTTTCTTCCTTTTGTTAAGGACGCCACTTCAGCCACTCAAATTTGAAGATTAGGGACCATCCTCAACATTAAACTCTCACTCCTCCCCTCAGTGATAGACCAACTCATTGGCAAGTCTTGTTGGTACCTCCATACATTTCTCCCATTCATCTTCTTCTTTTCACTTGCACACCTAATTCAGAACCTCATCATTTTTTTGCTGGACTATTGCAAGAGCCTCCTATTTGATCTCCATTCATTTTTTTCTTCTTCCAATTTCTTCTCCATATAGCTAACAACTGATATTCCTAAAGTACAGGTCTCACTATGTAACTTCCTTGCTCAAGAAACTTCAGTGGCTCCCTATCACTTCTAGGATAAATATATACTATTCATGCCATTTAAAGCCCTTCACAATCTGGTTCTAATCTATTTTTTTCTGGGCTAATTAAGCATTATTCTACTTCATAAAGTCTATGATCCTGTCCAAATTGCTTATTCACTTTCCCCCCATATAAAACACTCCCCCTCTCAGTCTTTGTACAGGCTAGCTCCTCTGCATGGTAATGCTCTCCTTTCTCGGCTTAATTGATTGAAACTCTGGGCTCCCTTCAAGGCTCATCTTGAGTGTTACCTCCAATGACAGGTTTTCCTTTATTCCCCTACCTGTTAGTACCACCACTCTCTTATTCTGAAAAGTACTTTTTATTGATCTATTTTGTATTTACCTTTCTGAACATATACTATTTCCTTACAGAAGGTAAACTACTTGAAGTCAGGGACTGTTGTTTTTGCGTCTCTATCTCCAGCTCTAAGTATTGTACATAGCAAAACAGGGAAGTTTCAAAAAAAATATTTGTTTACTTGAAATGAAAATTGTCAATTTTGGTTCTTTTCTAAATTCTTCTGAATACTGAAAACCAACCTGAGTTATTGACCTTCCTTGGACCTTGCTAGCCCCTTACTTGGTGTTTTGGCTTCCGGATTTCAGAGATCAGTCTCTCCTAAACCAAACAGTACATTTTACCCTTCTGTTGCTGCTATCCTAGCAAAGCAACTGAGTCTAGGCCAAAGGGCAGCTTTTCTTCTGTCTGTTTGCAAGGAAAAAGGGAATACATAAATTAATAAATAATCCAGTACTTTGTGATATTAATTAAGGTGGGACTTTTTCACTGTTTTCTCTTTTTAGAATTTATTTATTTAAGTGCCTTTGATGAGTCCAGCCTTTGTTTCTTTAATTAAATCAGGAATCTTTGGTGACCTTCTTGCCTCAAAGGAAAGCCTAGACCACATGGGTTTAATACGCATGTTTGTGACACTTTTAGGTCACATGGGTGAGTCACATGTGTGACTCACCTTTGACCCTGAACAAGATATATAAACCCAGAGGTTGACATTCTCCCTTGGGGGCTCTCAGTCCCTGGAAGAGTGGCGAGTGGCTCTGGGCAAGCTGTTGTTAAGAGCCTTGGGGCTCGTCAACCCAGATGTTGATGCTTTCCTGGTAACTATGAATTGTGATTTGGTCTGTTACTAGTGTATGTTTGTAATTTGTTTTGTATTTGCTCTGAAGTTCAGGTTGCTGGCTTTTCCTCCTGAACTAAGTGAATGATTTTTGTATGTTGGGTTGAAGTGAGATTGTTAACCCCTTAACTTTGCTTTCCTTAGTAAAGCAGATCAAAAGAACCTGTGCTAGCAGCTCTTGTTGCTGGTCTTGTTGGGTCTTATACCCCACAACAGCCGGTACCCGAATTGTTGCAACATATCTGAAGGTGAACAAAAGTAAATTTGGATCCAGACTGGATGCTATTTAACTTCTTTTTTATATATTTAGTTTATTTAATATATTTAGTTTTCAGCATTGATTTTCACAAGAGTTTGAATTACAAATATTCTCCCCATTTCTACCCTCCTGCCCACTCCAAGATAGTGTATATTCTGGTTGCCCCATTCTCCAGTCAGCCCTCCCATCTGTCACCCCACTCCCCTCCCATCCCCCTTTCCCTTCTTCTCTTGTAGGGCAAGATAAATTTCTATGCCCCATTGCCTGTATATCTTATTTCCTAGTTGCATGCAAAAAAAATTTTTTTGTTGTTTTTGAACGTCTGTTTTTAAAACTTTGAGTTCCAAATTCTCTCCCCTCTTCCCTTCCCACCCACCCTCCCTAAGAAGGCAAGCAATTCAACATAGGCCACATGAGTATCATTATGTAAAACCCTTCCACAATACTCATGTTGTGAAAGATTAACTATGTTTTGCTCCTTCCTAACCTATCCCCCTTTATTGAATTTTCTCCTTTTACCCTGTCCCTTTTCTAAAGTGTTTGTTTTTGATTACCTCCTCCCCCTGTCTGCCCTCCCTTCTATCATCCCCCCTTTTTTATCTTCTTCCTCCTTCTTTCCTGTGGGGTAAGATACTCAATTGAGTGTGTATGGTATCCCCTCCTCAGGTCAAATCCAATGAGAGCAAGATTTACTAATTCCTCCTCACCTGCCCCCTCTTCCCTTCCAAGAGAACCACTTTTTCTTACTACTTTTATGTGAGATAATTTACCCCATTCTATCTCTCCCTTTCTCCCTCTCTCAATATATTCCTCTCCTCTTATCCCTTAATTTGATTGTATTTTTTTAGATATCATCCTTTCATATTCAACTCACCCTGTGCCCTCTGTCTACGTATATATATATATATATGTATATATATATACATATATATATATACACACACACACATGTATGTGTGTATATATATATGCATACACACACATATATATATATATATGCATATTCCTTTCAGCTACTATACTGAGGTCTCATGAATCATACACATCATCTTTCCATGTGGGAATATAAACAAAACAGTTCAACTTTAGTAAGTTCCTTATGATTTCTCTTTCTTGTTTACCTTTTCATGCTTCTCTTGATTCTTGTGTTTGAAAGTCAAATTTTCTGTTCAGCTCTGGTCTTTTCACTGAGAAAGCTTGAAAGTCCTCTATTTTATTGAAAGTCCATGCCTTGAAGCATGATACTCAGTTTTGCTGGGTAGGTGATTCTTGGTTTTAATCCTAGCTCCATTGACCTCTGGAATATTTTATTCCAAGCCCTTCGGTCCCTTAATGTGGAAGCTGCTAGATCCTGTGTCATCCTGATTGTGTTTCCACAATACTCAAATTGTTTCTTTCAGGCTGCTTGCAGTATTTTCTCCTTGACCTGGGAATTCTGGAATTTGGTGACAATATTCCTAGGAGTTTTCTTTTTGGGATCTTTTTGAGGAGGCAATCTGTGGATTCTTTCAATTTCTATTTTACCCTCTGGCTCTAGAATATCAGGGCAGTTCTCCTTGATAATTTCTTGAAAGATGATATCTAGGCTCTTTTTTTGATCATGGCTTTCAGGTAGTCCAATAATTTTTAAATTATCTCTCCTGGATCTATTTTCCAGGTCAGTGGTTTTTCCAATGAGATATTTCACATTGTCTTCTACTTTTTCATTCCTTTGGTTCTGTTTTATAATATCTTGATTTCTCACCAAGTCACTAGCTTCCACTTACTCCAATCTAATTTTTAAGGTAGTGTTTTCTTCAGTGGTCTTTTGGACCTCCTTTTCCATTTGGCTAATTCGGCCTTTCAAGGCATTCCTCTCCTCATTGGCTTTTTGGAGCTCTTTTGTCATTTGAGTTAGTCTATTTTTTAAGGTGTTGTTTTCTTCAGTACTTTTTTTCAGTATTTTTTTTGGGTCTCCGTTAGCAAGTCATTGACTTTTTTTTCATGGTTTTCTTGCATCATTCTCATTTCTCGTCCCAATTTTTCCTCTACTTCTCTAACTTGCTTTTCCAACTCCTTTTCGAGCTCTTCCATGGCCTGAGACCAGTTCATGTTTTTCTTGGAGGCTTTTGATGTAGGCTCTTTGACTTTGTTGACTTCTTCTGGCTGTAAGTTTTGATCTTCTTTGTCACCAAAGAAAGACGCCAAAGTCTGAGATGGAATCTGAGTGCATTTTCGCTGCCTGGTTATGTTCCCAGCCAACTTACTTGACCCTTGAGTTTTTTGTCAGGGTATGACTGCTTGTAGAGCAAAGAGTACTTTGTTCCAAGCTTGAGGGGATGTACCCTTGATTTCAGAGCTATTTCATACAGCCAGCTCTGCCACACCAGCACTTCTCCTTCCCCAAGAACCACCAACCCGGACCTGATGCAAATCTTAAGTAGGCTCTGCACTCCTGCTCTGATCTGCCACTTAATTCCTCCCACCAGGTGGCCCTGGGGCCAGAAGTAACTGCAGCTGTAGTTCTGTAGCTGCACCACCCCCACTGCCCCTGGGGTGGTGGCCAAACCGAGAACTCTGACCCCCGCAGCTTTTCCCACTAACCTTCTCTGTTGTCTTTGGTGTTTGAGGGTTGAGAAGTCTGGTAACTGCCACAGCTCACTGATTCAGGGCACTAGGGCCTGTTCTCCCTGGCTCCTGGTTTGGTTGGTCCTGCCAACGCCCACGCTGAGCTCCGCTCCCCTCCGCTCAGTGCCCAATAGACCTCATTCAGCCACCATCCAGGCTGTCCTGGTCTGAATCCCTGCTTCCCTCTGCTATTTTGTGGGTTCTGCAGTTCTAGAATTTGTTTAGAGCCATTTTTTATAGGTTTTCGGAGGGACCTGATGGGGAGCTCATGCATGTCCCTGCTTTCCTGCTGCCATCTTGGCTCCGTCCCGCCCCCATCACCTCCTGC
Source organism: Trichosurus vulpecula (assembly GCF_011100635.1). NCBI lineage: Eukaryota > Metazoa > Chordata > Mammalia > Diprotodontia > Phalangeridae > Trichosurus > Trichosurus vulpecula. Next base: position 412,633,732 of record NC_050573.1, on the reverse strand, counting down.
TATTTAACTTCTAATCTACTTTGTTATAGATATAGTTTCTCAGGTTGGCCTCCATGCCATGATGATATATTGGAGTAGAACTTCAATGGAAAACTTTCTGTTCTAAAGAAATATATACATAAGGTTAAAGATTAGGATTATAATACATGGAAAGTATAACCAGGGCCAAAAAAATCTCCTGCCTTTGTAGTCTAAAAGAGCTAAAAACCAAATAAACAAACCAATAAACCTGGAGGTACCATCACAACTGTCTGGTACTTGGGATGAATGATGAATCTCTTGGAAAATGCAGAGAGTAGAATTCTTGAAGTAAAATGCCTCAAAGGGCCTTTTTGCTGTCTGAGCAAGTCCCATGTAAAGAGCCAGGGGTAGAGGTCCCTTTTGTTTGTGCCTTAGGCCACAGTCAGACTTGGGAAGTCTGAGGACAAACAGAAAATTGGGACAAAGTTGTAGCTGCTACCTGGACTCAGTAAATAACAAATAAAGAGAAAATAGATCTCGTCCTCTGTCCCTACCAGTTAGGAAAATATGCTGAATTTACATGTGTGTGTGTATATATGTAAGAGATTTACACACATGAGTTTCCTAGTGGAGATCTACTCCCTGAAATATTGTTTAGAGATTGTTAGTTTTTTAGGAAAACACAGGGTCTTAACAGAGCTGTAAGAGCAACTTAATAGATGAATGTGCTAATATAGTGTAAAAAAAAGGAAGAGGGGTAGAACTTTCTATTTCTCATGAGTGGTGTGGGTGATAAGAAGAGTATGCAAACTTGGAGCAAAAGGGAGGAAGTGGGTGTTAGATGATTCTCAGTTTTAATAGGAAAAAGGAACGCTGAACATGCTTAAATCGAGTATTGGAGTAGAAATACAGAAGAATCAAGAAGGAAACAGGCAGGTATCATAGAGGGTTAAGAGGGAAGATAATATGGAGAAAGGATGTTTACAAGTAAAGCAAACTTCAGCTTGGGAGAGTATGTCTTGAAGTGGTTATCAAAAGGAGAAAATAAAAGCAAAGCAAGGAAGTGGAAACTGAAGGGGTACCCATCACTTGGAGAATGATTGAACCAATTGTGGCATAAGAAAGTAACAGAACATTGTTGCATCATAATACCAAATGGGATGATTTTTGAGAATCCTGGAAGATTTATATGAACTGATGGAGAATAAAAAGAGTAGAACTAGGAGGAAAATGCGTACAATTACACCATTTTGAAAAAAAGACAACTTTGAAGGCTTAAGAGTGCTGATACATGCAATGACCATCAATGATTCCAGAGGACCAATGATGAAGCATGCCCCCAAGTCCTAAAAGGAGAGGTGATAAAATCAAAGTGCAGAAAGAGGCACAAATTTTCAATCCAGGCCGCTGTATAGATTTATTTTGCTTGATTATGCTTATTTGTTCCGAGAGTATTGTTGCTCTCTGCTTTTAATTGAGGACGGGTGATTTAGGAGGGGGCCAGTTATAGTGATGTTAAAAAAAACAGGAACATTTTAAAAAGTGGATAATTGAAACATCAAAATGCACAGAAGAGAACAGAAAAGTTCCCAAGAAAGCACAGATAAGCAGATAGCTATGAAAGTAATTTGAATTTATGATACAATTTAAAATAGCAACTGAAAATAGAATAGAAATTTGTAGTCTGGAAACGCTCATTTTAAAATAGTGTTCATTAAGGTCAATATAAAGAGGTAAAATTTTCAAATATAAGAAATTCCCTTTTTATTTACACAATTCTAAACTCTTCTAGACAGTCTTTAGTCACAAGACTGCCATGCCATGTCTCTATTCTATAACAATGAAAAGGAATGTACTTACCTATGGTTTAGTATGATATATGATATGCTTTTTGGATATAAGAAGTGCTAGCAGCTCAAATTATCTTCCTCCAGCCCTTGGCTGATACTTGAAATTCCTCTAAGCTTTTCCCCATTACATGAAACAAGGTGATATAATGATGACACCCTCCCCCATTTTTTTTCTTCAGTACTGCATAATTCTGTCCTCAACTTCTGAGACTAATTAGAGAACTAGGTCTCTATACTTAATTTGACCACATTATTATTATTCTCCTGTATCTGAGTCCCCTGCTAAATATTTCAGATTATTGGTACTCAATGTTGTTTGGGGACCCAAACACTTCTCCCTTTGGATACCTTCCAACTCCTGCAGCAAAATGTCTTGGACACTTATTACTGGCCCAAACCTCAGTGTTTTTCCAACTTCTTAGACTACCACAGTGCTACGCTCTGTCCATCTGGTACATTCAGATCAGATTCTAATTCTGTCGTGAACTTGGGAGAATTGCTTAATCTCTCCAGGAATCAGTTCCTCATTTGTAAAACCAAGGAGGTGAGATTATTGTACATGTTCCTTAGTGTTCCTTCCATTTCTAAATCTACTCTCTTATCTAAATCTGTGTGTGTGTATGCGTGTGTGCGTGTGTGCGTGTGTGTGTGTGTGTGTGTGTGTGTGTGTGTGTGTGTACATATATACACACAATGATATGTTGAGAGGTATAAGAGCACTAATAGCTATCAGAATCTGGAACAGCTTTCCTCTCTCCTTCTTTTCCTTCCTTCTTTCCTTCCTTCTTTCCTTCTTTCCTTCCTTCCTTCCTTCCTTCCTTCCTTCCTTCCTTCCTTCCTTCCTTCCTTCCTCCCTCCCTCCCTCCCTTCCTTCCTTCCTTCCTTCCTTCCTTCCTTCCTTCCTTCCTTCCTTCCTTCCTTCTTTCCTTCCTGTCTTCCTGCCCTCCTACCTTCCTTCCCTCCTGCCTTCCTTCCTACCTTCCTGACTTTTTCCTTCTCTCCTCTTCTTCCTTTCCTCCCTACTTCCTTTCCTCTCTTTCTGCCCCTTTATAACTCACTCAAGCTGGAAGAAGAACAGCCCGGTCACTGGTCCATTTCTACTGCTGATTGACCCAGAAGTTCTGACTTTTTTTATTTTTGATGGACCCTTCCCTAGGCAGTCTGGTTCTCCTTCCCTATTCCTTTCTTTCATGTTACTCCTGGAAGTTCACTATATTGGAGACTTAGTGAAGATACCTTTAGTCCAATGTAGCTCAGAACGCCCAGCTCAAGAGAGCCAGAAGTCTTGGCTTCCCCAGCAGCAGAGATTACATGCATATACCACCATGCGCAGCATTAGAAAAAGAAAAGAAAAGAAAAGCACAAGCTTTTGATAGGATATGGTACATGAGGTGAATCTGGAAGGAAGTCATTGATTCTAAGAAATGGAGGTGAGGAGTGGTTATTTTCCCTGGATGATGGGGACAGCTTTTGTAATGGCAAGGATATGAGAAATGGAATTCTGAGTTCAGGGAAAAAGTGAATGTGCTAAGTGCTCTGGACCATAGAATGCATGGAAGAGAAATAGAATTTGAGGAAGGATAAAGATACATAGCAGAGAGGCTAAAGGTGCAAAAGACAAACATATATCTTGCTATTTTGCCTAGAGTAAGTTCTGTCCCTGGAGAATCAAGATCCAGAGAAAGCTTATCTATAAACAATTTGAGCTCATGTGAGCATTTAATTCAACTCCAAATATTAGGACACTTTTCAAGGTCACAGGTAAAGACATAATGCCACAGTACATTGCTTAGCTGTGGCAACCTTTAGCTTTTAATCTTTCTTTCAGAGTGATTAATGCTTATCACTGTTTTAGCTACATCTCCCTATCCTAGCTGTACTGAAGTTTGAGTGATTAAAAACTCCTTCTCTGCACTATAATGAGATGTAGCCACTCTATTGCTGGCATGCTCAGGGATCTGTTTTACGGAGCCCAGGTGATACTGGCTAATACATTTACTTGTTTGTTCAATTTGGAAGGTCACCTGATTAGAGTTGAAACAGCTGTTGCTAGATGTTTAATTCATGTGTCAACAAACCTCTCCAAGCTTACTGCTTTTCAGTTGTCACAGCTCATAGGAAGAGCTGAGGAGTCCGTGTCTATAAGAAGTCTGGGAAATAGGCTACACCATTCTTTCAACATTTATTGCTCATTTTGTGCAAGGCACTATCTTGTGTTTGGGAGGGGTGGGATACAGAATGACATAGGGCGTAGGACCTGCTCTCAAGGAGATTTCCATCTAAAAGGGGATGGGGAAGCACATAAATAAATAAATATGAAGTGAAAGCAAATGAGAACTACAATGCAAGTTATGGGCAAAAGGCCATGTGAAACCTGAGGATGCCAGGAAAACCTTCATGACACAGTTAGCAACTGAGGTGCATCTTAAAAGTACAAAGAGACTTTAACAGATGGAGATGGGGAGAAAGAACACATGAGACTTGGGGGATCACGGGAGCAAGGGCACAGAGACTGGGGAAGGCCAGATTAGAAAAGCAGACAGAAAGTTGTTCAGTTTGACTGGTTTGTAGAAACATGAAAGAGTCTGAGATAGAGCTAGACAAGTAGATGAACATAGAACATCATAAGCTTGAAGCATATTCAGTAGGCAATGGGAAGCCACTGAAATGGTGGTTTTTTTCAAACTAGAAAAATGAATTGATCAGAATGGTGCTTTAGGAAGATTAATCTGGCAACTGCGTGAAAGATGGATTTTAGATAAAACATATTGGAGGCAGGAAGATTGATTAGGAGGCTGTTACAATGAGCTAGCTATGAAGGCAGCTAGGTGCATAGTAGATACAACGTTGACTTGAGAGTCATGAAAGCCTTACTTTGAATACTGTCACATAGCCAGTATGTGTCAGAGACAGGACTTACCAGATTTTTTTTAATCTTTGGGGGCAGCTTTATATTCTGTACGCAACATTGCATGCCACATGGACTGAATGCTTCTCAGAGAAGAAGAGGATTCCCCCAAAGCAGATTAACTTGTAGCTGATGGACTAAAGCTATACCATGAAGTTATAATGATTAAATTTGACTTATTCACTATCATACTAATCCCTTCTCAAAACTTTAAACACATATTAAAGTTAGTATATTTGTGATTTAAAAATAAGTTTTATGAAATGTTCATCTGACCCTACACGCTTTAAGAAAAAGCTTTGAGTTTTGATTTGCTATATCCGTCTTTTCCATCAACATTTATACCTTTATTATCCTGATCTCTCCTCCCCTCTTTTTTAGTTAACGGAAATGACACTATTTTTGTTTGCAATCTCACTATGCTAATTGCATTGAGGGAGTGGCTAGTTAATTATAATTAAAATGATCTATTTATTAAAATCTGTTGTTTGAAAACTATATGTAAGGAGGATTTTGTAATCCTTCTCAGAGATCAGTTTCTCAGGATCCATGACCATGGCAATGTCTAGTTTCCAGGTGTCAGATAATAACTCCCAGAATAGCCCCAAGGATCCTAGATAGTAATTCCTAGAATCATAGTGATAGATAGCCCTACTGAGGCTGTGCAGTAAGATAAGGGGTGATATAGTGTAATATTTACTACACTTGTGCAGAATGATGATTCTGCTAAAGTTAGCCTGTGAGCTCAATGTTGGTAAGATGCCTTCCTAAGCAAGTGGGCACTGGTCAGTGAGTGGGGAATCCATAAGGGAACCCATAGAGGAATATGACAAGTGTAATGCTGTGTGTGCTTCAATCGGCCCCCATTGAGGCTTGAGGGGATTTAGGAGAGGGCACAAGCTGGAATGTTGTGTCTGTCTTGATTGACCTCATTGAGATGTAGGGGTAGTAGCCTCCCCTTCTCCCCCGCCCCTGTGAGAAGGGTGATTAGGGAATGCTGTAGGAGTAGGGAATGCTGTAGGAGTAGGGAGTGCTCCCATTATCAGCAACCCATTGAGAAGACTAGACTAGAATAAAGTAAGATTATTAACCCCTCCAAAGCTGTCCTCCTATCCTTCCTGTCTGACCAGATCAAGAGTGAACCTGTTAGAGGCTGGTGTCCCAAGACACCAATGCCTCCCATATCTTATTTGTGAAAAAATGACCCATGTCTCTTTTGGGGACTCTCTAATCTTATTGATTTGCCAGATCAAATACTGCTTTGTGATTAGTCCTTCTTCCCTTGAATTACAAGGCTTGCTTTTTGAATCTATATATTTTGTTTTACAAAAGAATGATAAACTTTACTTGGAAGCTAATCTGGACAATATATGTGAGATTTATTTTCACTTTTGCACATTCTTATTTTTTTAGAAAAATATTGAGAAATTTAAATTGATGTTTTTGGTATGATATGTCTTTCTTATTGTAGGACCACCTGCTTGAAATTTTTAACTGAGTTTCATTTTGGATTCTTCATCATTCGCATGTTATGAATTGCATCTATAATGAGGGTCTGGCATATGTGCAGACACTATCAGCTTGCTCAGATAACATCTCTATGTGGAAGACTGTAGGGGGCTTATGGCATCTCTCCACATGGAGAACATTAGGGAGCTATTTTGGGGAGAATCATGATGATATGTAAGGAAAGTAAGTTGGTACATGATTGGACATTCTGTAACTGGTTCCAGTCGCTTGCCCACATGTTTGGGAGGAACTTTTTTGATTAGCTGAATAGCCAGAATTGGTGTCATCAAAAAATCTGAATCAGCTCTTTGCCTCGCCATGTTCAGCTGCACTTTGACTGCATGATGGCATCCAGTATCTTGCAAGAGGAATAGGTGTGGAGCTTTCCCTTCTGAGGCCATGTGGCCCCCTGAAAACCTCTTTGGCCTTTTCACTTATTCTTTTGCATGCTAGAAACAGGGCATGGTGCCTGCCTTTGGGAGAGAAGGCAAAAAGCAAATGTTTATTTATAATTTTTCCCTTGTTTCTGATATTTTTGGTGGTTTCTTAGATTACTGAAATATAGTGGTCAGATTATTTTCTTTTTCATAGCTTTCATAATTTATATAAATTATTAAATTTTTTCACCTTAATTTGTCCTTTTGATCAGTTACTTTTTGTCTATTAAATCATTTTTGTTTGTCACTTTCTGAGTTTGTGTTTTGGCTTCTATTTTTCCTTCTGTTATTTTGTCATTTATTAAAACAATCTATTTAATTGAATCCATTTTTTTGTTTGTTTTATCTACAAATATTTTAAAGTGTATATTTTTGTGATTAACTTGTCCTGAGATTCCTTATTTGTATTCATTGCCTTCTTTCTTTCATCTTATGATTTTTTTTAGTGTTAATTTCACTTGCTTCAATTCCATGACTGCGTTTAACAGTAATTTTTTTGTCTTGATACTATTTTGGGTGTTAAGTATTTTTTCCCAGTGTTTGTATCATAGTGATTTTTATTTTTGTTGTATTAGAGTGCTTTTTTGTTTGCTGAATTCCTTGAGGGATTTGATTTCTTTGATTTGAGAAGTTCTAGTATATTTGCTTCTTTTTTGTTACTTCTAGTGCTGTTTTTAAAGTGGGTATTGAGCTAGGCTCACTTGTGACCTCTCACTCCAGGCATCTTCCTGAAAGTTTTTGAGATATGAAAAGGAAACTATGAGAATGTGGTGTCATGAAAGCAAAGGGAATAAAACCATCTTTATGAACCAATTTGATGGTTATGGCTAATCTAATAGAGGAAGCCAAATTAATTATTTTAGGTAGACCAGGATTTACTCTTGTCCAAAATTGTTTTGAGGGGAGTTATTCAGTAAGTACTTGTTGAATGAAATGCCTACAAAGACAATAGAACTCTCATTTAGTTAATCTATTTGAATCATAGTGCTTCTTTCTTGGTGTACTGTGAGTACACCAAGTTAGTTAGTATTGTTAGTATTGTTCAGTCATGTCCAACTCTTTGTGACCCCATTTGGAGTTTGCTTGGTAAAGATACTGGAGTGGTTTGCCATTTCCTTCTCCAGCTTATTTTCCAGTTGAGGAAACTAAGGCAAACAGAGTTAAGTGACTTGCTCAGGGGCACACAGCTATTATGTGTCTGAGGCCAGATTTGAACTCAGGAAGACTCTATCTTTCTGATTCCAGGCCAGGCATTCTGTCCACTGTACCACCCAGTTGCCCCTATGGCATTTGCTAAAAGGTATTTATAATTAATAGCTGAATCTTTATGTTAAAACACTTACATGGCTATCATTTTTCTTTATAAGAGCTGGTGAGTGGGCTTGCCAAAACAGTCAGTGTGCTTCATCTATTAACCAATTAGGTAAAAAGAAGAAAATCTATTACCTAGTCTTCCTAACTCCTCCCCATAGTTGATAATGCCATGGTTACCAGGTGGCAACAGGTGGCAATTTTTTGTGTTTTAGCCCAGACTTCCTTCACCAGGCAGGGTTGGGCAGTAAAGTTTTTTAAAGGGGTCATGAGATTGAGGGGGCTAATCAATATATAGAAAAGGCCATCAGGAAGTTATGGGGCTTGGATTGAGGAAATGACTTACTATTTGTATAATGACTTTAGACTGCCTTGTTTCAAGCTAACAATTTCTATTGGCAGAGCCTTCAAAGTGGGATTGAGGATCATAGTCCAATAGATACAGAGCACAGAAGAGACTTCAGAAGCCATTTGTGGGCATTGCATCACTTTTCGTGAAGGAGCTAAGGAGGAACTTTGGGTTCCAGCAACACAATAGGCCCACAGGGGTAGGGAACCTGCAACCTAGAGGCTCTGTAGGGTCCTCTAAGTTCTCCAGTGGAGCCCTTTGATTGAATTAAAGGGCCATACTTAAGGACCTAGAGGGCCATATGTGGCCTCAAGGCCTCTGGTTCCCTACTCCTGCAATAGGGCTTCTGGTTTTTTTGGCTTTCGAAGTTTTTTCTCCCTGACTCTCTCTTAAGTGATGAGGAGAGTAAACAACTTCCAAAGCTATTTTTACCTCTGTCTCTTGCCTGACTGCTACTGAAGGAGTAGAAGCTTGGTGATTCCACTCATATTTTTCCTCCATTCTTGGCTGGCCTACAGGTATTCCCTTCCCTTTTGATGTCCTGACAGAACTCTGGGCATTCATTCTTTCTGCATTTGTTTATTGTAGTGGATCTGCCTTGACTTGGAACTGAGTCAGCAGTCCCTGCAAAGTCCCAGTTTTGTAGTCATTTTCTCTCTTTTTACAAAAAGTTAAGAAGTCCATGTATTATCCTGTCAAGGTAGATGCCCTCCATCTGAGAAATTCATTGTAATTTTCTTTATAGGAATACTTGTGTGCCTGATATGCTTAGAGTGACTTCTAAGTATTTTATTCTATATGAGTTGCTTTTGATCGTCCCTACTAAATAGTTGTCTCTCTAAGTAAGGCATAGTTACGCAGCTATTTTGTGTGCTTCAGCTTTTCAGGAAAGTTTGTAGAAATTAGGTGTGCCCTCTCTTTGGCACGTATGGACATGTTCTAAGACAGCAGCAAAAAAGACTCTTTAAATAGATTTTTCTGGTTTATTAAGGCCTAGATATTTGGCTATTAGCAAAACCCCACTGGATATTTCAACCACTAATCACTAAATATGTTTTTTTTAATTGTATCCCCAGTGCCTAGCATAGCACCTTATATAAAATAGATACTAAATAATTGTTTGTTAAATGGATATATTGAATTCAAACATTTTTGGAGAATGTCAGTTGTATGTACTTCATTCATGAGCTACCAAGCTTTACATACAGAATGAGGAACCTTTGGTACATTTCTGATTAGATGGAATAAAAGCTGACCTACCCGTGTGTTTATTACTACTCTTTAACCTTTAAAACTTAAAAAGAATATTAAAGGTAGGCCTTAGCAGTGTCCAGAAATCTTCATTTTTCACTTTACATTTCTAATGAACACTGAAGGTAGATATGAAAACTTGAATATGGTTTGGCTTATAAGGGTATTTCAGATATACTATCTATGGATAATCACACTAATTTGCATTCTGTGAAAGCTCCATAGCATATTTGACAAATTCAAATTTCAGTGAGGACAACTAAGCAACTTTCCCTTTAATAATATTTTATTTCCCAATTACATGTAAAGATAGTTTTCAACATTAATTTTTGTAAAATTTTGAGTTCCAAATTTTTCTCCCTCCTTCTCCCCTCCCCAGGACAGCAAACAATCTAATATAAGCTATACATGTACAATCATGTTAAACATATTTCCACATTAGTCATGTTGTGAAAGAAGAATCAGAACTAAAGGGAAAAAACACAAGAAAGAAAAAACCAAAACAACAACAGCAACAAAGTGAGAATAGCATGCTTCAATCTGCATTCAGACTCCATAGTTCTTTCTCTGGATGTGGTTAGTGTTTTCCATCATGAATCTTTTGGAATTATTTTGGATCATTGCATTGTCGAGAAGAGCAAAGTTTATCATAGTTAATCATTGAATAATGTTGTGGTTGCTGCGTATAATATTCTTCTGATTCTGCTCATTTCACTCAGCATCAGTTCATGTAAGGCTTTACAGGCTTTTCTGAATTCCACCCGCACATCATTTCTTATAGTACAATAGAATTCAATTATATTCATATACCACAACTTGTTTGGCTATTCCCCAATTGATGGGCATCTCCTAGTTTTTAATTCTTTGCCACCACAAAAATAGCTGCTATAAATATTTTGCTAAGCAACTCTAATTTGCCCATTACCAGTGAAAATTGTGCTTTCCTTGAAGAAGCTAGAGTATAGAAAATGAGCTATATTATTTCATGTTGTGGGCAATTGTTGCATACTATCTTGTTTGCTTAGTTTGGGGACCTTTGTAGGGGTATGTCCCCTTATAACTGAGAAACAGACTTCTCATGGAAGGCACAGATGTTGGAGAAGGAATGTTTTGTATTCAGGGACTAGGTGGCAGGTCAATATTACTGGAATGGAGTTTGAATGAAGGGGAGTGGTCTGAATTACAAATGTCAAGGTAGGTTGTGTTGTGGAAGGCATTAAATGTCAGAGGCAATAAAGAGCTATTAGATTTGTGTATTGGTCTATGCCTCCTCACACTTAGACAAATTTGAAGATTGTACGGAAGCAAGAAACAGAGACAATGAAATGCAAGGGTTAGTTCCATTCGGACAACATTGACTGAATATGAGGCCCTTTCATATTTGGGTAGATCATTTTCCACATTGTAAAGGGTGAAAACTTTGAGTAGGTCAAATTGTATATGAAAAGGCCAGGAAAGCAGCTGAGAAGGTGACAGAGATAATTAGTTTTCTTGAAGGGCACACATTGCCTCTGTATCTTTTGCCCATTCCATCAGTGGCCTGGATGTATTGGCAATCAAAATGGGCTCTTAGCACTTAATTCAACCAAGTGTCTTTGAAGAGTTTGGCCATTATTTCCTTGATTAATTAGGAGTCCTTGATGACCTCCTTGCCTCAAGGGAAAGCCTAGTTTACATGGGTTTGAGTGACATGTTTGTGATATAAGAGGCTTTTAGACCACGTGGGTTTAAGTCACATTTTTGTGACGATTTTAGGTCACGTGAGTGAGTCGCATGTGTGACTCACCCTTGACCCTGAAAAAGATATAAAACCAGAGGTTGGCTTTCTTTTTTTGGAGCTCTGATCCACAGCAGGAGTGTTGCGTGACTCTGGGCCAGCCCTTGTGGAGCTCCCGGCTGAACTCAGATGTTGCTAACTATGAATTGTATTTGGTGTGTCTGTCGATGTTTGTAATTTGTTTGTTTTTGCTCTGAAGTTCAGGGTGCTGGCTTTTTCCCCTGAGCTAAGTGAATGATATTTGTATGCTGGATTAAAGTAAGATTGGTAACCCTTTAACATTGTTTTCCTTAGTAAAACAGATCAAAAGAACCTGGGCTTGCAGCGTTCTGTGAGCTGGTTGTTATTGGTTTTTCACTCCCACGGCAGCTGCTAGCTAAATTGTTGAAACAATAGAACAACAGGAAAGATTTATAATTCCAAACTCCATAGTTGTTTAATGATCTTGGGGCAAATGGCAACTACCTGCTTAAGGGCTGGCTTACAGAGAGTAAGCTTTGGAAAAATAGACTAGGTAATCATCATAAGTTAGGATGGGGATCCTCACCAAGGCGATTGTCTACCCCTACACCAGGTAGAGTCATTGAAAAGGAAGACCATGCCTTGTATTCCTTTAAAAGTCATACCAGTGGCTTTGAGATAACTTTTGGATGTTTTATGGTCATGTACTGATATCTATTGTTATCACTCTGTTCATTATGGGTGAGGAAGCTGATGTGGAGAGTATGTACATTGCATTCGTAGAATATTAGTGGCTGTAATTTTCAGAGGAGGAAATTAAAGCTATCTAGAATCATATAAAAAAAATGCTCTAAATCACTATTGATTAGAGAGATACAAATCAAAACAACTCTGAGGTACCACATCACACCTATCATATTGGCTAACATGACAAAACAGGAAAATGATAAATGTTGGAGAAGATGTGGGAAAGTTGGAACACTAATTCATTGTTGGTGGAGCTGTGAACTGATCCAACCATTCTGGAGAGCAATTTGGAACTATGTCCAAAGGGATATAAAAATGTGCATCCCCTTTGACCCAGCAATACTGCTTCTAGGGCTGTATCCCAAAGAGATCATAAAAATGGGAAGAGGACCCACATGTACAAGATTATTTATAGAAGCTTTTTTTTTGTGGTGGCCAAGAGCTGGAAATTGAAGGGATGCCCATCAACTGCAGAATGGCTGAACAAGTTGTGGTATGTGAATGTAATGGAATACTATTGTGCTATAAGAAATGATGAGCAGGTGGACTTCAGAAAAACCTGGAAAGACTTATATGAACTAATGTAGAATGAAGTGAGCAGAACCAAGAGAACATTGTACACAGTAACAGCCACAGCGTGCAAGGATGGATTCCGATAGACTTAGCCCTTCTCAGCAATGCAAGGACCTAAAACTTTCCCGAAGGACTCATGATGGAAAATGGCATCCACATCTGGAGAAAGAACTAAGGAGTTTGAATGCAGAGCAAAGCAGACTATTTTCTATTTGCTTTGTTTCCTTTCTCATGGTTTCTCCCATTCATTATAATTCTTCTATGCAACATGACTAATGTGAAAATGTGTTTAATAGTATGTGTGGAGTCCATATCAGATTCCATGCCATCTTGGGGAGAAAGAGGGGGAGGGAGGGAGAGAAAATTTAAAACTTATGGACATGAATGTTGAAAACTGAAAATAAATTAATAAAAAAGGAAAAAAAAAGAATATTGGTGGCTGTTATTTGTTTAGAGCAAAAGTGGCAGCTCATCAATGTTAATTGCTTAATTTATTTTACTTATTTTAATTTGGAGCAGATTTAAGCCAATTCCTTTATTGTAGAATGATTATGAACAGCTTGTCTGAGATCTTTATGGACCGCAAGTCTGCAAGATAAAGTTTGTCTGATGGTTTATAAACCCTGAGTAATTAACTTCAAGTGCTTAATCCATTTTGGGGAGCCCCACACCTTCCTAGGGCTTTTCTGAGTTTTTATTTCTAAGTTAGCCTTCTTATACTAACAAGGGAGGAGTACAGACCTCCATCTGAATACCTTGTATGTTGCAGGGATCCAGTGGAGAAATGTTGGATGCTCTCTATACTTCAGGGATCCAGGGGAATTTTGACAAAAGAATTTTTTTTTATCTGAAAGTAGGGGAGTGAATTCTTTTCAACTCTAGATTATTATTGCTTGGTATTTTATTGGGATAGACTTTCTCTCTTGGGAGGAACTCAAATTTATTTTTGCTTTTTATTATCTTTGGGTGGGGCAGGTTTTGAGACAAGAAAATTTAATAAAATGGCATATATATATATATATATATTTGAATATTGAACATGTATTTGGGAGAGAATATAACTCTCAGGACATTAGCTACAGTAGTATTGAACCCTTATGGGGTACTGCTAGTTTGGGGAATTGAACTGTGCCACATAGATTTTGTTGATAACCTTGAGTATGAAGCAGTGGGTTAACTGCACAAAAGGAGAATGATTGAGATTCCCCAAGTCATTACAAAGCTTTTCACAAATGGAACTGGACGAAAAACACCTAAATTCATTTGCTCCAGTTTTGCCCTCTCTTAACTCAGAATACCTGAAAGGCAGTGTAGCAACAGTCTGCTAACAGCTGCTGTAGGGGTGTAAGACCCACTAACAACCAGCACACGGAAAGCTGCCAACACAGATTCTTTGATCTGCTTTTCTAAGGAAAGCAATGTTAAGGGGTTAACAATCTCAGTTTAATCAAACATACAAATATCATTCACAGTTCAGGGGGAAAAGATCAGCCCCCTGAACTTCAAGGCAAATACAAACAGAAATTACAAACATCAACAGACAGACCTTGTCTGATTCAATTCACAATACATAGTTACCAGAGAAGAACCAATGTTTATGGCTTGCCCAGAGTCTCAACACTCCTCCCATGAGTGTGCCCCAAAAGTCAAATGCCAAACTCTTCTCAATTATACCCTGTTCAGAGCCCCGAGGGCGCTGACCTCACCCAGGCTGGGTGTGGGGGAAAGTTCCCCCTACCAGTATCACATCATAGACTAATCAATGATTCCCAATTGTGTCAGTGCTGAGAAACATTCCAAGACAAAAAGATTCCACTTCATCTGCCCTATTGAAACAAAGAATCCTTAAAGAGAGTAACAGCAAAAAGTCCCACCTTAATTACTATTACAGGCAGAAGTGGTGTCTCTTCCTTGACCTACTTTCCCCGACCCATTCTTGAAAGGTAAACTTACAGGTAAGAATTTCAAGCCAGTTATGGCCAGTGCAATGAGAAGAAGGCAGGCAAGAATAAAGGGGAGAATATAGTAAAGAAGTTGGAAAGGGCAGAACAGAAAGCAAGAGGCCAAAACTACCTGAAGGGTGATTTGACTCATAATGCTCCTGGGTCAATGAGAGCCCTCTAGCTAAGGAAATTTAATCAGACAGCAGGCATCTATCAGGCAAAAGGGTATCAGTACTTTTCACTTAGTTATTCATATCCCAGAAGTACAAACAGAAGCATCAAGAAGAGTAACTATATATGGCTTAAGTGTCTGTAACTGAAAATTGTTCAATTTCCCCTTCTGGCTTTCTTCTAGTTTCTAAGTCCAGGTTGTGTGTAATAGATTCTCCAAATTTTCAATCATTTCAGCATTTTCTCTCTAGTTTCAAAGGTGAGGAGATGCTTTTCTATTACTTATTGCTTCAAATCTCAGTCTACGGTTATTGAATTCCTCCTTCCCCTCCCCAGTCCCAGTTCCATGCTAGAATCACCAATATTTTTTCCCCACTCTATACTTGACCTTATAGTCTATAGTCTCCTCTAGACATTTATTTCCTGTGTGTATAAATGTGGCTGAGGAAAAAGAAACCGTATATCTTATACTTCATCTTATACTGATTATGTAGAGATATTTTTGTTGATGACTTCAGTATCTCTCTTTATAGCCTTTTTCCTGTTTGCCTCCTTACCTGATGATGAACTGAATCATTTTGTTCTAAGTATGCCACCTCGTGCCAAATTTTCCACTAGTAAAGTCTTGGAGAGCATAAATACCCTATGAATTTTCAGTTTGAGATAGGGGTTAAGAGGTCAGAGAAAATACAAATACTCTCTGGTATCTTGAATAGAGCAGAATAAAGAGGCTGTTGGTATAAAAATAGAAGATATACGCACAACATGATGTGAAATCTTGGCTCTAGTTTTTTCTTTTAGCAGTTACGAGTAGAATTATCTTGGGCTTTGGAAGTAACATAAGGTTGGTTTTGCATATTTACATTCCATGGTGGTGAAGCACTTGAAGGAAATGAGTTTTTCCTTATTGCTACATTATAAAGCAAGGGAAAAATAAGAGGAAGGGAAATTTCTACCAACTACTAATATATGTATACAGATAGGTTCTAATCAATGTAAATAATGAATCTCCTGAAGTGGTACATGTATTCCAATTCACATTATTTGAAGTTATAATTCTGTAAAATATGGTAATTCATTCCAGCTCAATGGAAATATATAGTGAGAATTAAAATATCAAGCCCACTTTAAGGAATTCATTATTTGCATTAATCATAACCTAGCTCTGTGTGTGTGTGTGTGTGTGTGTGTGTGAGAGAGAGAGAGAGAGAGAGAGAGAGAGAGCAACCTTATATGTGATCTTTCTACTAAGTTTGGACAAATATCATATGCTTTTTATCTTTGCATATTCAGCAACGTTGTATGGATTTAATCCAATTCAACAAATATTTGCTGAACATCTTATGTATGTACATAGCACTGTGCTAGGCCTCTGTTAGCATTCAGAAAACTTTTGTAGGAGTTTATGGCAGAGAGAACTCCCTGGGCAATGTTAGCCCATATTGATAACTTCATAGGAAATAAGAGGCATTGATTTGAACTCTGAAAGGTGTCTTGGATTAGAAAAGCAGAAAGAGACAAGAAGGAGATGCAGGGCATGAGTAATCAATTAATAAACAAGCATTTTTTTTTATATTTGAGGCACTGTGCTAAGTACTAGGGAAACAAAGATAACTTCTGCTCTCAAAGACCTTGTGTTCTAACGGGAGAGACAACATGAATAAAGACATAGAGGTAGAAATGTTCATGATTTGTTCAAGGACAACAAGTAGACTGGACTACTTGGAACAAAGTATTCGTACCTGAATTGAAAATCCCTGGAGTGAAATTTTTAAAAATAAATTGGGTCAGATTATAGGTCTTGAATTCTAGGCTAAAGGGCTGGGATGCTATGCTTCTATCTAGGGTTGCGGATTTTTAAAAAAATAATGGCTATTGAATCCCAGAGAAAATATATATCTATATATTCCCTGAGGAGTAAAGGGAGCATTGACACCCATTGTGGCCTTGTGTCCCACTCCCCAATTCAGGTAGCTTCTTAATGATCTCAATTTTGCGGTGCTATCTTGGACTACAAATTCGATTTTTTTCCTACCTTATTAGTATGTGACTTCTTACTTAGACTCAGAGTTCTGGGAATTGTTCAATCTGGCTCTCTTTATGTCCTATTGGAAACAATTTATATTTCATAGAATATCAAAGTTGGAAAGAACTTTAGACATTATTTAGTCCAACTGATGAGGGCAGTCTCTGGGAAACCCCTTGAACCTGGAATACAGTCTCTGGAAACCCCCTTGAACTCTCCTTGAATCTTCCCAATTGATCTGGCCTTGGCCTGAGGCTATAACTGTTAGGCCCAAATGTCTACCTAGCCTGGACCTCTATTGTCCAGCTGTTTCCTACCCTTAATCCTGATCAAAATATCTATACCCTAGCTCTCTTACCCTAGCCCTCTGTTGTCTGTCATTTCCATGTAACCTTCAGCTATTTCCCACCCTGGAGTCTGACCTCATCCCAGTCCCTCCAAGCTCTTCCTTAGACTCCTCCTCAAGTCCCTCCCTAAACCCCTCCTCTTGTCACCCCAGACCACCCCTCAATGCCTCCCACAATCTTTGTGTATATAATCTCTGTCTTGCCTACATGAAGGTGCTCAGATCCAGTCTAGCTCACCTCAGATTGATCTGGCCCGCTTGTTACAAGCATCACAGCGGGTGGGATTTCTTAAGGCAAACCAATGTGGCTAAACCTTAATAGACTTTGTCTTTCCCCTTGGCTGAGAAAGTTTGAGTCGAATTCTTTCAGCAGGACCGAGAATGTTGGTACTTTGGGGTGTCGAGCACCCCTCAACCCCAAACCTCTTCACAACCTGAGCCTGAGCAAATGTTAATCAGCTATTAGCAAGGCTCAGTTGGATGGACAAAAACCTTCTGTATAGTTGTTGTTTAGTCATTTTTAGTAGCGGCTCTTTTCGTTTTTTGGGTTTTTTTTTTTTTTTGGCAAAGATACTGGAGTGATTTGCCATTTCCTTCTCCAGCTCATTTCACAGACGTGGAAACTAAGGTAAACAGGCTTAAATTAAATTTCCCAGGGTCGTACGGCTAGTCAGTGTCTGAGGCGGGGTTTGAACTCAGAAAGATGAGTCTTCCTGACTGTAGGCCACTGCACCACCTAGCTATCACTGTGTATAGTAGAGATAGTTAATAAAGCTGACTAAAGTTTAACAAAAAATTATTAAAAAAGCAAAAAACCAAAAAAACCCAAAACTTTGGGGAAAGAATATGAAAGGAACTTTATGCAACTGCTAAGTAAATAATACCTGTCCTCAAAAACTTTCCAGTTTCTTATAACAAATATTCCAAACTTCACCTAGTTACTTCTGTTAAAGTCACACATATGTACATATATGTGTATGGATCTTTACACACATATACGTGCATATGTATGTATGTATGTATATATGAAGTGTATCTCTCTCAAGTGACTTCTATTACCTCTAAATCTCCTGGCTCTGTGAAAATTCCTTCTGTCAGTTCCATGGCAAAGAAACCAGCTAACCAATTTTGTTGGTTTTGTTAGGCTTTGACCATAAGTAAGTGTAATCAGGGACCCAAAGCCCATTTGTGGAAGAGTCCTTTTTGGTGGAGATTGATGGCTCCATGTCTACTGTATGAGGAATAGAGTTGGGAAGAGCTTGGGACAAGTGAGATCCTGATCTTCTATCTCCTAGCTTTGAGAGAAGATACATGGTTTCACATTTTCTTCAGGGAGAGATCCTCTCAGGGAAATATGACTTTGGGAAAAAGCCAACTATTAAAGGAGACAACATCTCAATCATGTCCTTATCCCAAGATAACTGCACTAAATACTTAGGGGAATCTCCCCTTGAAAACTCTCTATTAGTTGAGCTAAGATATCTTACTCCCAATGGGAAATCATATTAACTCTGATTTCTGTTTGATAATGAATTTAATAAATGGGTTTATTTGTCATTCTCTGCGTGTGTTTTTTTTTTTAGGTGGCATTTGTTGGAAAGGAAATTAAGCCTTGAATATAAAGCTTGGAGGCACTCATTCTTCATTAAGAGATAGTGATCATGAGATCAATTTGAATCTAAAAAAATAATTTCCTCTAAGCTAACAATGTTTAGGGTGTGTGTGTATACATAAGCACATATATACACACATACATATATACATGCATATTTATATAATTCCAGACTAACAGTGCCTTCTCCCTGAGGAGAGCAGAATAGCTAGTTGCATGACTTTGATCTCTTGCTTCCACTCCTGGAAGAAATAAAATCTCTCTTGAAGAAGGGTAGATGGAAGAAACTTTAGAAATTTCTATTCATGATTCCCTGCAATGCACATCTAGGCATATCCATGTAGACACACATAGCATATATTGGCAAAGCACACACACACACACACACACACACACACACACACACACACACACATCTACATAGTAAATCATCTGAATTTTAATATGTCAAATTAAATATCAGCTTTGGGGCTTTAGATGCTAGTTGAGGTGTTTTACTTCCATATCTTTATTGTTTTATGAAAAGCTGATGTTGTGACCACCATGGAGTTTCATTGTATGTATGAATATCTATTATGTCTTTTATGTGTGTTGTAATTAGGAGACTCAGAAGCATTTGTTATCTCATTGATAAAAGTTTTCAACTAACCTGTGCAACTCTTGACTGTGTCTTGATGTAAGCTTGCAAAATGAGAGGGTCTACTCAATGTGTTGGGGGCCTTCAAGGTCTAGTAAGGTTAATACCAACCAAGTATGATTTCAATCAATAAACATTTATTAAGTATTTACTCTGTGCCAGGTGCTGTAGCAAACTCTGGAGATATAAAAAAAAGAATGAGATGAAGCTCTACAAGAGCTGGGTAAGCGAGGTAAGGCCTTTGCATTCAGATAGCACCAGCTTGACTTTGCCCCGCTAGATTGTTCTTTCAGAGCCTTGCCCAGAGAGAGAAGGCAGGGTTCACCATTCCATGTCATTTCTTCTAGGTGACAGGGAGCAGATAGGCTTCTGACATACTAGCAGCTACCAGTGAGGCAAGGCAATCTATAGTCACTTGCTGTTTATCATGGCAACCTTGTCAATTCTGTCCCTGCAACTCAAGCTAAGCCAGAGCAAGGAAAAGCTAAGATGGATCCCATGAAACTGTGTTAGTTGAGGGGCAGCTAGGGGGTGCAGTGAGTACAGCATTGGCCCTGGAGTCTGAAGACCTGATGAGTTCAATCCGGCCTTGGACACTTGACACACCTACTGTGTGACCTTGGGCAAGGCACTTAACCCCAATTACCCTGCCCTCCCCCCTGAAAAAACCAACCAAACAAACAAACTGTCTTAGTTGCATGGAGATCTATAGTAGATGCAGTGATGTGGTTTTGGGGATGGCAAATGTATGAACAGCCTAAATCCAGACCAGAGTGAAACTGAATGGGATTTATCACTTGCCATGAAACCTCAGAAACCACAGTGGGAAGCGATTTTAGCTGGTGCTTTTCCCTTTATTTTTTGTAACAGATTACTGAGGCAATTACAGCAAGTTCCAGAATTGCAGCTTTATTTTTTTCTTCCCTTTACCCCCACCCCTACACCTATCAGTTAGGAGGGTTGTATGTTAGAGGAGCAGAGCTGATCAAGTAAAGCGGTTTCTCCATAGCTTTTTTTTTTTTGTATTCAGAAGCTGCTTCAATAAATCATGTGGCCATTACAAATTGAATTATCTAAATGCTATAAATGAATTTACTAGCAGGAGTTTTCCCAGATGCAGGGTAGGGACTCAGAGCAAAGATAAGTAATTTTCTATTTTTAGTAATTTTTCAGTATATTACGGATAATACCTCTAGATCTGTATTAAATCTGGGGCCAGTAGCCTTGCTGCAAGCTCACTGAAGAGCTTGGGGTAGTGGAAGAGGGGAATAATTTCACAGTGGTGGTCAGAGAATATATTACCCTTCCTAGCTGACAATTAATTCGGTCACAGGATGCTTCTCTAGAGGCTTCTCTTCAGTAGAATGAACTAGTTGTGAGAAGGCATATTTTCTACAGTACCACCAAATATGTACATATCACACTAGTTTCTCTTGACATTAAGAGGTTAGCATTTAGGATACTAGCAGTAAAATAAACACATTTTTACCATATGATATAGAGATTACCAAATTACTGCTAGACATGAAGAGACTTTCTAAGTGATTAATATTCTCTTCATCAGATTACCTCTAGTTTTCAAAGTCAGCTTTCTATACTATTCTAGTGCATGATTTTTAAAAGTCTTTCTTCCAAATTATTATTTCTTTAGGGAAAATGAACTATTCATTTTATTTTCATCATTTTAAAAATGTTTATATAAACCTCTAATTATAAATTTCAACTCAATATAGCAGATTTTCTTATTTTAAAAGGGACCTCCAGAGGCTTTCTCCCTAAGATATGTGTGTTTACTGGAGAAGTTGATAGCATATTCCTATGTCAGGCAGCAGGAATGAGTACCATAGGGCAGACAGCAAACTGAGAAGGATAGATGAATGACTAGTGGAAATAACTAGGTAAAGTTCGGAATATTTGTTACATAAGACTAGAAACATTTAAGTCTTTCTCCAAAGGAAGAGGGTAGTCTATTTTGCTTTAATACAGAGCCCTAAAGTTGCTATGGCTGGAAGACAAAAGCCTTAAAATGCACTATGTTGGTAGCCTGAATTAGGTAGCATCTCTAGACAGCACTGAGAATAAAATCATGGCATTTTAGAGGAGGAGTGAACCTTAGATCATCTAGCCCCATGTTACAAATCCTATAGTTCTTGTTAGTTTACAGAAGCATTTTCATCACAACAACCTTATGTTGGTACAGTTATCATCCCAATTTCATAGATGAGTAAACTGTTCTCAAAGAGTTTTTTCCCTCCACTACCTACATTCTACCACAGCTGCTAGATGAAAGAGAGGGGTCTTGCTTCCAAGTATTCTAATTCCCAGTTTTATGCTTTTTCCAGGACACCATACTGCCTATACATTTGACAGATAAGGAAAATGACTTGCTCAAAGTCATATAACATACATAGCTTGTATAAGTCCAATCAATCCAAAATGCCATCAGTGTCTTTGCTCTGTCTTACTTGCAAATAGTCGCAAACATCTCCTGGGCCACTTCTCTTTTGAGTAGGTAGATTCAAGGTCAAATTTGGGAACTTCAAACTGCTTTTGGAGAAGGTGCAGCTCTTTAAATACAAAGAGAGAATCATGGATGATTCAGGGAGGGAAGAATAAGGTAGGTACTAGTTTCCTACATCAAATCCCTAGTCTCAACCCACCTTCCTTTCTTTGGGAGGCATCCAATGTCAGTGTGGAATCAGAGTACTGTTCAACAATCGATGAAATTTCCTACTCATCTTGGGATCTTTTCAATATTTTTTTCATGCCAAGATTTACAATTTAGTCTGGGGTGGGGATCCTGCAGCCTCGAGGCCACATGTGGACTTCTAAATCCTTAGGTGAGGCCCTTTGAGTGAGTCTAAGTTTTACAGAACAAATCCTTTCACTAAAGGGATTTGTTCTGTTTAGTTGTACTTCAAAGGGTCACATTTGAGGACCTAGAAGGCCACATATGGCCTCTAGGCTGCAGGTTCCCCATCTCTGAATTTTAGTCATTGTTTCAGCTCCCCAATAGAACCTTTTATTCAGGCTAATGTTGACAAATAAGGCTACTTTGATACTTCTGAAACTAAATCATTAATTACTGCTCAGAATCATTGCTACCCCCACCCTGTGGGACATAAACATGATCACTGAAGATACACACACAACTGCACAAACCCCTACTTGACATTTCCCTCACTTCCTTTGAGGGTAGAAAGTGAATAATGATGAAATAATAAAGATGATGTAATAATAATAATAAATGACATTGATAGGGAGGATTTTTTTGTTGAGTTTTGTGAAGTCCTACATGTTCTTATTCAGTTGTTCAGTCATTTCTGACTCTTTGGGACCCCATGGACCATAGCTTGCCAGGGCCTTTTCTTCTCTACTCTCTCCTGAAGTTCCTGAATGTTCATTGCTTCCGTGACACTATCTATCTATTTCATCCTTTTTCCTTTTGCCTTTAATCTTTCTCAGCATCAGGGTCTTTTCCAATGGTCAAAGTATTTAAGCTTCAGCTTCAGTATTTGACCTTCCAGTGAATAATATGAATTAATTTCTTTAAGTATTGACTGATTCGATCTCCTTGATGTCCAAGGGGCTCCCAAAAGTCTTTTCCAGCACCACAATTCCAAAGCGTTGATTCTGCAGCACTCAATTTTCCTTATAGTTCAACTCTCACAACTATACATTGCTCCTAGAAAAACTATAATCTCCAAGGCCACATGGATTTACAAGCAAATTCTATCAAGCATTTAAAGATCAATTAATTCCAATACTATATGGCCTATTTGGGAAGATAGGAGGAGTCCTACAAAATTCTTTTTATAATTCAAATATGGTACTAATACCTAAACCGGAAAGAGTCAAAACAGAGAAAGAAAATTACAGACCAATTTTCCTAATGAATATAGATGTAAAATTTGTAAATAAGATATTAGGAAAAAGATTACAGCAACTTATCATGTGAATAATACAATATGATCAGGTAGGATTTATTCCAGGAAGGCAGGGCTGGTTCAATATCAGGAAAACTATCAGCATAATTGATCATATCAACAACAAAGCTAACAGAAATCATATGATTATCTCAATAGATGCAGAAAAATTTTTGCCAAAATATAACACCCATTCCTATTAAAAACACTAGAGAGCATAGGAATAAATGGAGCCCTCCTTAAATGATAAGCAGCATCTACCTAAAACCATCAGTAATCATTATATGTAATGGGGATAAGCTAGAAGATCCGGATGAAGCAAGCGTGTCCATTATCACCACTGTTATTCAATACGGTACTAGAAATGTTAGCTGTGGCAATAAAAGAAGAGAAGAAATTGAAGGAATTAGAACAGGCAAAGAAGAAACTAAGCTATCACTCTTTGCAGATGATATGATGATATACTAGAGAATCCTAGAGAATAAAGTACATAACTACCTGAAATAATAAACAATTTTATCAAAGTTGCAGGATATATAAAATAAACACACATAAATCATTGGCATAACAAAGCACAACAGCAAGAGAAAGAAAAATAAATTCCATTTAAAGTTACTGTAGACATTATAAAATATTTGGGAGTCTACCTGCCAAAACAAAGCCAGGAACTGTATGAACATAATTACAAAACACTTTTCACACAAATAAAGTCAGATCTAAATAATTGGAAAAACATCAGTTGCTCATGAGTAGGCTGAGCTAATATAATAAAATGACAATTCCACCTAAATTAATTGACTTATTCAGTGCCATACCAAACTACTAAAAATATTTTATACAGCTAGAAAAAATAATAACAAAATTCATGTGGAAGAATAAAAGGTCCAGAATATCAAGGGAACTGATTAAAAGAAATGCTAGGGAAGTTGGCCTAGCCATGTCAGATCTTAAATTGTGTTATTAAATTGTGTCATCAAAACTACTTGGTACTGGAGCTAAGAAATAGAGTGGTGGATCAGTAGAATAGGTTAGGCACACAAGACACAGTAGTCAATAACTATATAATCTACTGTTTGATAAACCCAAAGACCCTAGCTTCTGGGATAAGAACTCACTAATTGACCAAAACTGCTGGGAAAACTGGAAAATGGTATGGTGGAAACTGGGTATAGATCAATGTCTTACACTGTACACCAAAATAAAGTGCAAATGGGAACAGGATTTTGATATAAAGGCCGTTACTATAAGCAAATTAGGAGAGTAAAGAATAGTTTACCTATCAGATTTACGGAACATGGAGGAATTTATGACCAAACAAAAGATAAAGAACACAATGAAATGCAAAATGGATAATTTTGATTATGTTAAACTGAAAAAGTTTTACACAAATAAAGCCAATGCAACCAAGATTAGGAGGGAAGCAGAAAATTGGGAAAGAATTTTTATATATAGTGTCCCTGATGAAGGCCTCATTTCTAAAATATATACAGAACTGAGTCAAATTTACAAGAATACAAGTGATTCCCCAATTGATAGATGGTCAAAGGATATGAACAGAGAATTTATGGAGGAGGAAATTAAAGCTATCTATAATCATATGAAAAAATGCTCTAAATTGATAGAAAAATGCAAATCAAAATAACTCTTAGGTACCATATCATACCTATCAGATTGGCTAACATGACGAAAAAGGAAAATTATAAATGCTGGAGAAGATGTGGCAAAGTTGGAAAACTAATTCATTGTTGGAGTTGTGAACTGATCCAACCATTCTGGAGAGCAATTTGGAACTATGTCCAAAGGGCTATAAAAATGTGCATACCCTTTGACCCAGCAATACCACTTCCAGAGCTGTATCCCAAAGAGATCATAAAAATGGGAAAAGGACCCACACATACAAAAATATTTATAGCAGCTCTTTTTGTGGTGGCCAAGAACTGGAAATTGAGGGGATGCTCACCAATTGGGAAATGGCTGAACAAGTTGTGATATATGAATGTAATGGAATACCATTGTGCAACAAGAAACAATGAGCAAGTTCAGAAAAACTTGGACATATGAACTAATGCTGACTGAAGTGAACAGAACCAGTAAAACATTGTACACAGTAATAGCCACAGTGTACAAAGACTAATTTTGATCAACTTAGCTCTTCTCAGCAATGCAAGGACCTAAAACAACTCCAAAAAACTCATGATGGGAAATGCCATCCACATTCACAGAAAGAAATATGGAGTCTGAATCAAATGTGGAGTGTGAATGCAGATCAAAGCATACTATTTGCTCTCTTTTTTTTGCTTCGTTTAGTTCATTTTTTTTCTTTCTCATTTTTTCTCCCATTGGTTCTAATTCTTCTATACAACATGACTAATATGAAAATATGTTTAATGAGAATGTACAGGTAGAGCCTATTTCAGATTACATGCCATCTTGGGGAGGAGGGAGAGGAAGGAGGTGGAGAAAATTTAAAACTTATGGAAGTGAATGTTGAAAATGAAAAATAGATAAATTTATATAAAAAAGAAAAGCCATACCTTTGACTATATGAACCTTTTGTTGACAAAGTGATATCTCTGCTTTTTAATATGCTGTCTGGACTTGCCATAGCTTTCCTTTCAAGGAGCAAGTTTCTTTTAATTTCATGGGTTTTGTATACAAAATGATAAGATTTTGACTGGCTCTACATTATCACTTACTATATAAAAGGAGCAATTCAGAGTGACAGTAGGGAAATTCAAGAAGTGAATGGAAGAATTAGGTTGAATCATGATGACATCATTATATATGTACCATTAGGAAGGGAACTAAGATGTGAATGCCATAATTATCATTTAAGCAGAAATTTAATAATTGGAATTGTTCAAAACATAACCAAACAAAATGTCTTGATGGCAGAATAACAAAAAAAAAAACTGTGAGAGAAGTAAACATTTCTTAAGAAGAAATAGATTAAAAGTACTTAAGTGAGAATTGTTTATAAGGGAGGGAATATATAATAATATATATGGAGGCAGAGACAAATTTAGCAACTGCTTTATTATGTAGGGGTGAGAGTAAAGTTTTGAGGATAGTACTGAGGTTACAAATCTGGGTAACTAGAAGGTTGATTGTCCCTTCAATAGGAATAAGCATATTTAGAAAAAGACTAGGTTTGGGCATAATGATAAAGAGTCATGTTTTGGACATGTTGAGCTTGAAATGCCTACAAGACATCCATTTCAAAAGGTCTATTAAGCAGCTGAAAGTGCATGATCATAGTTCAGGAGAGAATCTGTAGCTAGATATATCAATACGAGAATCATATAAACTCCATGAAGATAGGGACTGTCTTGTTCTTGTTTTTGAATCACTGGCATTAAGCATAGTGCCTTTTATATAGTAGGTGCTTAAAATAAAATATTCACTGAATTGACTAATTAAAAGCCAACCTCCCCCCCACCCATATTTAGCAAGTCAATTTTCACTCTATTGGTCTATTGACGTATCTTCAATATTCAATGTAGCATTGTACAGTGGCCAGAAGAATGGATTTGGAATAAGATCCGAGTTGAAATCCTGCCTCAGCTCCTTACTGTCTGTTACCTCAGCCAAGTCACTTCACTTCACTGTCATCATTTTCCTCATATGTAAAATGAAGACGTTGGGCTAGATGGCCTCTGAGCTCCCTTAATTTTTTGAAATAGCACTGCACAATCTCCCCCACCCCAATCTGCCATTAAAAGAGCCATCCTGCTGAAAACTGAAATAACAAATTATCCCACTACTATCAAGCCACTGCCTATGGGATCATATGGTTGTCAAGACAACCAGTTATGATAAGTATATTCTGAAAGTTTAGAATTATGTTAATTTAATTATTACTAGTCAACCTGTCAGCACTTTAATTTTTTTTTTTTTGGTCAGGACATGAAGTCCTTTGAATCTTAATGTGCTTGACAGCCAACGATAGTCTTACCAGGCTGTAGAAGAACAATTGCACACATTATGTCCAATTAAAAAATCCTTAAAGTTTCGAATGAATGAAAGTTTTCTAGTTCAATTGTGTTTACCTTTCTCTAATATATTATCATAAATTTTTGTACTTTTGTGGAAATTTAATAGGTTTCTTTTTTTCTGAGGGTAGAATCAGAGATGGGGGGAAATGGAGTTCATCTTTTGGCAGAGTCATGAAATGCCAACTCTGTGACAGTTTGAAAAAGAAGACAAGTAAAAAGAAGATACGTCAATCAATCAAATTCAGTCCTTCATTTCTTCTTGTTTAGATTACTTGTATTTCTCTCTTAAATTTCTCTCTTTCTTCCTGCCTGATTTCTATCTCATCTCTAATTTATCTTCCCCATTATTCTTAGACTCCTCTTGCAATGTATTATTATGATATATCACTCTTCTATTCAGAATCTTTATGGCTTTCCATGCCCTGTCAAATAAATTTGATTTCTGGCATTTTGTTTCCTCCCTACCTGTCCAGCCTTATGCTATATTGCTTCTCTTTACATATTCCATGTTCAAAGCAAACTACACTATTTCTCCTGTGTCGATCCAACCTTTCCTACATTCTGCGTCTTTCAACATGCCATCTTCCATATCTGCAATGGATTCTTTCTCCCAATTTCCATTTATTGAAATTTTTCCCTTCTTTCAAGACCCAATTCAGATGACACTACCTCCATAAAGTTTTGTCAGACTTGTGACTTCCACTTCCCTTCTTCATCCCTACTATAGAAAGTGAGCTCTCCTTTCTCAAATTTCTTACTGTACTTTATATTTCTTTGTGTATTATCATATTCCATTGTATCATCATGTTGTCCATATTTGTCTTTGCCCCATTAGACTATAAGGCCCTTGAAATAAAAGACTTTCATCCGTATCTTTATATCTCTAGTACTTTACACAGAGTAGGTTGTTAATAGTTGCCACCCATTTGAAATTACCTCAAACATAAGATTTTAAACATTAGGATTACTTAATAAAGACAGAGCATTGAATGCCTTATATTTTTAGTAAACAGAAAACAGCAATACATTATTTTAATAATAATTTTTTTAGCAATAAAATTGTGGACCAATAGTCATGCACAACATTAGATTTTATGAATGCTCATATTAGTCCTTTGAGTTGGGGAAACTAACAAAACTGCTCTTCTACATTTTCATTTGGGTGGCCTTGCAGATTTATTAAATTATATATTGGGAACTAGTTAGCATGGTTTATATGTTGTCTCTGGATAACCGAAATAGTATAAAATGGCACATTATTTGGTTTCTTCATATTTCCTTGAGATTGGATAAGACTTCCCAGGTGTCCAGAAATACTTCTAAGTCTTTTAAGAGTGGTAGAGAGTCTTTTAATGGTAAGCATATATTCAGTCAACTAGATGAGACTTTGCTATTGTTTGCAGTTTCACAGAATTTGTTGAGCTTCATAACTACATAAGACAGGCAATCTGGTGAAATGGATAAAAAGCTGATCTTCAAGCCAGGAAGACTTAGGTTCAAATCTCACCTCTGTCATATACTGGCTGTTGTGAACTTGGACAAGTCACCTACAATCTCAATGACCTTAGGAAATCCCCTAAGACTCAAAGTTACAGAGAAAATTGTAACCATCACGGGCAGAGTAAAATTGTTTACCTAGGAATTCCCTCTATCAATTAAGTCATGGGTCCATTTGTCTTCTTCTGTTCCATCTAGGTGCTAAAATACATAGAGCACTGGGCCTGGGATTAGGAAGATCTGAGTTCAAATGTGACCTCAAATGTTAATTAGCTATGTAACCTAGTCTGATCTCTTAACCTCTGTCTACCTCGTTTTCCTACACTGTCAACTGGGAATAATAAAAGCACCTACCTCTCAGGGTTGTTGTGAAGATCAAATAAGATAATATTTGGAAAGTACTTAACACAGTGCCTGGCACATAGTAGCTGCTTAATAAATGTTTACTCCCATCTTCCTCCTCTCCAATTGCAAAGCAAATACACACAAAGACATATATTTTTCAATATGCAAATACAGACACCCTCTGGATTTTAATGTATCTCTCTCTCCCCTTTGAAGATAACTGCTGATTGTGGTTTCTGGAAATGACTTTTCAGAACAAGCAGGATTTGTGCTTCAGCGGTTATTTCATTAGATATTCATTAAAACAGTAAATTAGATAGAATCCTAAATTATAGTCCCAAGTTGATGTAATTAATTAATTCCAACAAACATTTGTCAAGTGCCTCTCTACAAATCAAGCAGCAGTCGAAAGAGCACTGGGCATTGAACCTAGGAGACTCCATTTTGCAGTCCCATTTCTGCTCCTTATTTGTGACTATGTCCATACTCTTTGATTACCTTTAGCTTCGGTTTCCTTATCTCTAGGAGGAAAAAGATAATAAAACTTGCATTACCTATTTTGCATTTCTCATGCATTCATGTAATCTTAGAGTTTTTTCATTATGCATGTTTTTTTTGAACCAGAATTTTTTTTTCACTAGTGTAGATACTCATAGTTTGGGAACTCCTTCCATTGAAGCAATTGGTCAATTATTCTGTAACTAAGTCTTGGAGTATTGTCTAGGTTACTGAGAAGTGAAGTGACTTGCTCATGTGTGTGCCACAGGTAGGATCTGAACCAGGGGTGTGCTGGAGTCAGCTCAAACTGCTTCTGAAGAGCTGATTGTTAGATTTTCCTTAAGAGCATTAAACCTCAGAAAATGGCAAATGCTAAAAATTAGGTCTTGATTTGTTGTTTTGTTAATTGCCTAGACTAAAGAAAGAGATGTTGAACATGCCAACCATGCAAATTGAACTTAAATATATGACATGCATTCATTTCCCTCCTCACTGAGCTGGTTGCTAAATATTTACCAGTATACCCCTGATTTGAACCCAGGCTATTCTCATTATTCCTTATGTTGAGTGGAAACTTGCCTTTCAAAACTTCAACCCATTGTTCTTGTGTAAGTTTTTTTTTTCAATGCAAATTTCTCTTTTAAAATCACTGTCACTTCAATTGACTCTTCCTACCTGGTAGAAATCTCTTTGTTACAAATAATTACACTCAAGAAAATTAAACCAACCTATTGTTCATGTTTGAAAACACAGGCTTCATTCCATACCTATAGTCCACCACTTATTGTTTGAGACTGCTGAAGTCACAATTGGTCACTGCATTGATCAGAATTCTGGTCTTTAAGTTTTTTTTTTTTTTATATTATCATGGACACAATGAAAATCATTCTCTTGGTTCTATGAACTATGTTTGGAATAAATTCATATGCATCTTCTCAAGTTTTTCAAAATGTTCCATTTTTACCTTTGCTTATAGTACAATCACATTTCATTACATTCAAATACCAGAATTTCATCAGCCATTCTCCTATTGATGGACACTCACTTTCCTTTGAGTTCTTTATTACTAATAAAGACGTTTTAATTAGAAAGAACTAATCTTAAAGCTTTAGTAGTTTTTAGTTGCCAAGGCCAGTATTGGGGTGTGGGGTATAGGTTTTGAAAGTATAAAGAATTTGGATAGGCAGCATTTTATAACAGAGCAATGTACTTCAATCAATCGAATATTTATTAAATGCCTTCTATGTTCCAGGCACAGTGGGAGGCACTGGGGATAAAAAGACAAGAAGTAAAAGGAAAATAAAAATAATCTATGTCTTCAATAAGCTTATATTCCACTGGGCTATACCTATAGCTACATCTAAATCTGTATGTATATAGATAAATAGATCTATAGTTATCTATATATCTACATCTACGTCCATATGAACATGTGACTATATACAGGATGTCTAGCTTAAAACTGCACCAACACTATGGAACACCATGTGTGTATATGTGTATAAGTGCACACACATATACATCCATTCATACACATATGTATATCTAGTCACACATATATCTACATATATGTGTGCCTATGTTTACAAAATATATAGACTATAAATGTAATTTCTGTTTTGTTACATTTTTATTTTATGGGGGAAAGCACTAGTGATTGGGGAAATTAGGAAATGTCTGATAAAGGAATTTGTTCTTGAGGTGAACTTGGAAGGAAACTTGAGATTCAAGAAGGAGAACATACTAGATATAGGGGATAGTATGGGCACAGGAACAGAGACTAGAGATGGAGTCAGGTTTGTAAGAGTAGATACATGTCTAGTTTAGACCAGAAATAAGAAAATCTGAGAACCAGTCCAAACCTCACTACTTACTAACTGGATGGCCTCAGCAGGTCACTTTAGTTCTCTGATTTTCAGTAAGATGAGCTTATTAATATTTTTACCTCATCGTGCTATTTTACAGATTAAGAGCAAGATTTAAAGCATTCTATGTCTGTAAAGCTATATACAAATATAATTTGTTGCTATTAGAGGTACATGTCAAATTGCATGACTTATTGGTCATCTCTTGACTTGTTATATTTTAAATGCGTATGAAATTATCCCAGCGTATCTCCTTTGATAGGGACTCAAAGACCACTGACTAAGAAGAAGTTAATGACATCACAGACAGTATTCATGAAGGTCCATTTTAAAAGTATACCTTGAGACACTTTTCACTGCCATTGAATAAAGCAAAGCTAAGTGGCCATTCACTCATCTATATTACAGTTAAAGCCTATCCTTGTTAAGCTGTTATATTTGCTGTGTGATAAGGAAACTGAAGATTAGGATATGGCAAGTTTAATGAGCAGTAAGGTCAGAGGGTATTTATAGTTCAGAAGAAGGCCTCAGTCTGCCCTCTTCAAATGATGTGATTCTTTTCGTCAGGAAGTGTAATCAATATTTTGATCTCTACTGAAGATCCAATTAAACATTAGGCTCTTCTAAAAATAAATTTGCTTTTACCACAAGCTAGCATAGACTATAAAATAATAGATTTAGATTTTGGTAGGTACTAAAAAAGATAGCCTCCCTTGCACTGTTAAATTAGATTTTATTTCTGGCCACAGTTGCTCACTGACCAGTTTATCAGCACTCAGGATGGCCCTGTCAGAGTACAATTCACTATTCCGTTGCTTGTCATTCTGCTTCAGATTCTGGCTTTGGCTTCTTCATTCTTCATATTTGCATTCAGATTGTGCTAATCCTAATTAGCTGTCATTTAAATAATAGATATGGATGTATCTCTGACTACCATCATTTTAAATCATTCCACAATTGAAAAAAATAAGCTATTTGAAGTCTCTCACAATTATGCATGCTCTGTTTAATGTCATTGGCAAAGAATTACATCTATAAATTATGACTGACTATAGAATTCTAAAGTGGATGTTTATAATAGACGGTAAAATATTTATAGTGGATATATTTGTGGGGGAAGGGAGAGTAGGCAACTTTCTACTTTTTTTTTTCTCCTAGTGGTTCATCAGCTTATTTTGAAAGTAGTAGAACTGATAGGCTTGGAAGGGGATGGTTTCCTACTGAGAAGGAAGACTGCCTCTAGTGGTGGAACACTTACTGTAAGATTCTGCTTTTGGTTTTTGTTTTGTTTTGCTTTAATTTGATTTTTCACCAGTAAGATTATGTACTTATGTCTAGGGAATTTGGAAGAGCTTGGTTCTCTAGATAATATGGTATGTCTTGACCATGTTTGAGGATTGTTCGTAGTTGTGTAGTGTCTTAATGGACTAAATTTTAAGAAAGAGAGGACAAATGGTATTCTAGTTGTCGTGGATTTAAAAAAAAAAGAAGTACTAAAATTAAGTAAGGCCATAGCATTGTCAATATTGGTTTTATATCTAATTTGGATTCTTACATTGATCTTAATATCTGAATGGTTCTGGCTATTGGACCAACCTCTGTGTGTTTTGAACCATCGAGATCTAGACATTAAAAAGAAATGCTACATGGAAATACAACTTTGTTAACTATAACAAACTATCTTCAAGAACTAATGATTGAGGGGCAGCCAGGTGGTGCAGTGGATAGAGCACCTGCCCTGGAGTCAGGAGGACCTGAATTTAAATCCAGCTTTGGACACTTACTAGCTGTGTGACCCTAGTCAAGTCACTTAACCCTGATTGCCTCCATTAAAAAAAAGAACTAATGACTGGAGAAAATCAGGGACCACTATTATGACCCTCAGATTTACAGTAAGTTACAGATAAATATAAAATATCATATCCTAAATCTCTCTCTGAGAGGCTTTATATTTTAGTGGATCCCTAGACTCTTTGATATGTCTAAAGTAATGATGATGATGATGTTGAAGAAGAAGATGATGATGATAATAACAGTACAAAATGTCATCTTCAATGTTCAAACAAATTAATTGGTACAGATTTTGCAAGAGAATGGCACAAACCATGTGACGTTACTGTAGGTTGAATAAATTTAGCACTTCGTGGATATCTAGTAAGGCAAAATTACATGTTCAGGAATATGTACAAGAAGTTCTCTATCTTTCATAGACAGATGACAAATCCTTACATTGCAAATACAAACCCAAAATTTCCCCCAAAATTAAAAAAAAATTACGCTGGAACTGAATCATTAGCATAGACACAATTATTATCCACAATCTCCCAGGCATAACATTAATCCTTAAGAATCTAAGTGCAACATTTTAATGGTTGTCACCAATCAAATATTAAAAATTTTCAGTTTATGTGGAATGAAAGACTCTTAAAATATAGAAAATCAGTCAAAGAAAGCAAAACCACATGTGAACAAGATGAACATATCATCTTCATCAGCTTGTCTGCTATTGGGGTTGTCCCAAAGCTACTTTCAGAAGACAAGTTTACATTGCAGCATTTTTATTCATTTGCAAAAGTAGCCATCTTATGTTCCTTTATAGCTATCTTCTGAAAGTTAACCATGAGAAAACAACAGGAACATGGTGATTTGTTCCAAGAACATTTAAAAAAAATCTGGATTATATTGAGTATGAAGTGAGAAGAATGGGAGCAACAATAAGAAGTCCCTGATATTTGTATAATACTTTAAAGTGTTCCAAATGCTTTGTATGTATTTACAGTACTGGTTATTAGAACATGCCTTTTAGGTGTCATTATTATTCTGATTCTATATAAGAGACACATAGAGTTTAAGTGATCATCTAGTAAGTATCTGTAGGGGGATTCAAAGCCGTATCTTCTTGGCACCAAATCTAGGGCTCTACCCACTATGTCACACCATCCATACCTTTTGACTCAATCCCAACACTAGGCATATTCAGCAAGGAGATAAAAGACAGAAAAAAGTCTCACATATGCTAAAATATTTGTAGTTGCATGTTTTTTGTGGTGGCAAAAAACTGAAAGAATGGCAAAATGAATCATGGTACATGAATGTTAAGGAATATTATTTTACCATAAGAAACCATGAATTTGAAAAATTCAAAGACATGTGGAAACATATGAATTGATACAGAGTGAAGTAAGAGTAATCATGAAACAACATTATTCACAATAACTCCAACAATGTAAATAGAAAGAAAAAACCCTATATATTGATTACCAACAAACTTGACAGCAGGGTGTAACAACAATGTGACTTGCAGCTACTGTGCCTATATAAGGCCAAGAACACCCGCACACAGGAGGGCTGCCAGCACAGATTCTTTGATCTGCTTTTCTAAGGAAAGCACCTTTAAGGGGTTTACAATCTCACTTTAATTAAACATACGTATATCATTCACTTAGTTCAGGGGAACAAGTCAGCACTCTGAACTTCAGAGAAAACACAAACAGAAATTATGAGCAGAAATTATATAAACAGAGCAAATAACACAAATCAGTCGACAGGGCTTCTAACCATCTGTCCATAGCAATACACACATATTTACCAGAGAGAGAGAAGTACCAACATTGGGGTTTTCAAAGTGAGGGGGCTCATTAGTGGCTACCCAGAGTCTCATCTGAAGAAATCACAGGAAGGCTCTTCCAATGAGTGAGCCCCTAGCAAAATGCT
This sequence comes from Trichosurus vulpecula, assembly GCF_011100635.1. Taxonomy (NCBI): domain Eukaryota; kingdom Metazoa; phylum Chordata; class Mammalia; order Diprotodontia; family Phalangeridae; genus Trichosurus; species Trichosurus vulpecula. Next base: position 412,598,523 of record NC_050573.1, on the reverse strand, counting down.
AACCTCAGAGTATATACATACTCTTTAGGGACCTGAGGGCTCCATACCCAATCAGTGAAAAGGTGTAGGCCTAGACTTAGCACTTAGTAAGTAAAGAGTGTAGGCCTTTCTTGTGACTTAAGCAGGTCATCAAAGACTCTTGATTCAATCAAAGACTCTTGATTGAAACCAAGGGAAGACTCAAAGGTACTTGATTGCCTTAGTGCTGAGAAACACTCCAAAGCAAAAGACAACAAAAAGTCCCTCTTTGCTTGCCACTAGGCAGGAAGCTGCCTCTGGGGCAGCTAGGTGGCAAGTGAGTAGAGCACCAACCTTGGAGTCAGGAGGACCTGAGTTCAAATCCAGCCTCAGACACTTAACACACTTACTAGCTATGTGACCTTGGGCAAGTCACCTAACCCCAATTGTGCTGCCTTCCCCTCCAAAATAAAACAAGAAGCAAAAAACCAAAAATGAAATACACCCCCCTCTCTTCGTTGTCATGCTCTTTTGTGTGTGTTATTCTCTTTTTTTCTATGTTGGCTATTGATACCATAATGGTACATTCAGAAATGAAAGTAGCGTAAAAATAAATAATACTGATAAAATTACAAATTTAAATAGTTATAAAGAAAATAATGGCCAGAGGGATAATTGGCACAGCAGGTGACAGAGACGGTTTCAAATGTATTTTGACAGGCTAGAAAGTTAGGCTGAATCTAGGAATTTAATTTAGAGAAAAGTATAATTGTGGATTCAAAAAAATATACAAGTAAAAAGTTGGGAATGCATACCTAAAGATCAGTTTATAATAAAAAAAGGCTCCAGGATTTTAATGGATTGAAAATTCAATAAAAAGTCAAGCACATGATATGGATGCAATAGTGTCTTAGTTTGCATTTAATAGAGATAATATCAAGGACAGGGGAGCTAGTTGTATCAGTGTATTGTGTGCTACTTAGAAGAGACCTGAAGTTCGTGTTCATTTGGAGGCCATAGATTTCCAAAAGACATTGACAATCAAATGTTCTTTTGTAGACAATAGGGAGCCATAGAAGGATTTTTTATATAGGGATGAAATGGTGAGATCTATGAATAAGAAAAATGAAGTCTGACCACAGTGTTAAGGATGATATAGTGGTAAAAGAGAATGGAGGGTAGTAAGTCTATTAGAAAGTTCTTACAATAATACAACATGATGGTAACCAATCCCTATACAAGAATTTTTATAATTGCAATAAAGAGGAGGGGATAGAAGCAAAATGTTGAAGAGGGAGAATTAATACACCTTGTTAACTGATTAGATGAGAAGTGAGAAAGAGGAGAAGGCCAAAGATAGCATCAGAGTTTTAAGTATGTGATTGGCAGGGTGAAAGGTAATGCTACTGACCAAAATAATACTGAGAAGGAGAAGGAGGTTTTGGTCAAATGATATGTTCATTTTGAGATGCCAGTGGAATACCCATGCAACGATGTCCTCTAGTCACTTTGAAATGTAGGAATAGAGCTCAGAAGACTTGTAAAACATTTATATGAAACTTCTTTTTTTGAAGATGGTAATATATGTGGCCATGCTGTTTAGTGGGAGGCATCTTTATGATTCAGTGAGTTTGTGAATAGGTTCAAGGTCTTAAAATCTGAGGTTAAAATGAACATTAGGAAAAGGTACTACCATTTACATTCAGAGACCCCAATATAGTGCTGACTGGTGTATTGTCATTTCTTGGATCCTTTTCTGATATTTTTATAACTTCAAAAAAGCATTGGCCTTGGTCACAACTGTGAAATAAATCAGACTTGTCTCTAAACGTGATGAGGCAAAGGTAACCTTAATCAGTATTTTTGGAGGGCATCACTCAACCCAACACCTTCTTGCACTCTTTTTCTCTTTCGCTTGCTCACTGTTAAAACTCGATTCCACCTTATATAAATTACTTTTACTTTGCTGTGAACAATTTATCCAATAACTAGAAAACTATAGGAACAAAAAACTTTGAAAACTGTAAGAACTCTGACCATGCAATGACCATCCATAATTCCAAAGGATCAAAGATGAAGCATATTATACAGATCCTAACAGAGAGAATTCATAGTGCAGAATGAGATGATTTTTTTAATCATGCCCAGGGGAAAAATTATTTATATCTTACATGCACATTTGTTACAAGGAATTTATTTTTCTAGTTTTTTTCATTGAAGCGGGTGTAGGAAAAAGAGAAAATGGATGAATATTTATTAAAAATACAACTAAATTTTAAAGATACAGGAAGAAGTATTTCTATTGATCTAAAACCAAAAACTAGCATCATTAAAATGGTGGAAATACTAGAAACTTAGTTTGATATAAATCATCATGAATATGACATTCTTTAGCTTATGGATGTCTTTCTTAAAATGTGGCATTCAGAAATGAACACAATATTCCAGAGGTGAGTTGACCCAGGCAGAGTACACTGGAAACTTCACTTGAGCTACGCTGGTAGCTCAGTGAAATTTCCAAATATTTTTAGCCCACTTTCACTTCTTTTTTTTGGCTGCCATATTAAAACTATTGACTTATATTCAGTTTTTATTCTGCTATGAAGTATCCAGATCTTTTTCATTTTAACTGTTATTTATCTGTGCCTTCTCCATAGTTGAGAAACTATTTATTTGAAATCCAGGTGAAAACTACATATACATATGTTTCTGTGTGTCTATCACTATTAAATTTCATTGAGATTTAGTCTAAATGTTTTAGCCTGTGAACACCTTTTTGAATCCTGATTCATACAATGTGTTATTTATCGCTTACAGTTTTTTCTGCTTTTTGAAGATTTGACATGTGCATTTGATATGCCTTTATCTGAATTATGGATAAAAATGTTAAATAGTATGTCTTTAAACCCCAATTCCATGGAAATTTCATGAGAGAAATGCTGTCAAGGAAACATCAGGCCAACCATCAGTGATTACTCTTTGGTTCTGGATATTCAAATACTTTGAAATCCACCAAACTGTACTATTTTTAAGCCAAAACTTTATCTGTATTTTCCAGATGTATAGCATAATAGGGCTTTCTCTCTTTAGGACTGAATTGTTTTATTTAAATGATTTACTTATTTAGTAGTTGCTATGTACATCCTAGAGAAAAATGTTGAATAAAAGTTAATAAAAACCTCAGTAATAACAGGACAAGCTTTTACCATGATAAAAAAAAATCCTTAAAAAAAACCCCTGTACACAATGGAGCTTATGCAAAGCAATGGATTCCTTTGTAATTCTGAATTTTTGAGCTATCTGTATTTTCTTTAAAAACAACACTCAGATAGTCAAACATTAACTGATAAACTAGAAAAACAATGTAAAATAAATCTGATATTTCTTCTCATTGCCATATGCTGTTGGCCAAAAACAAAACAAAACAAAACAAACAACCTTTCCATTATTTCCCAAGAAAGGACTGATGAAAGACAATTTCTACTTCAAGACCTAGAGAAAGGGAGGGAAGAGTGAATTTTTTAGTAGCTAAGTCTAGAAAAACATCGGTGTCTCTTCAGAATCCTCCCATCACCCTTTGCTATCTCCCTTTCCCCACAAATGGTCTCTTTTCTCAGTACCCAAACTCCTCATGCCCTCCAACCATCCCTTAACTATTTTATTCAAGGAACACTCTCTATTTTGGGGCAATCAATCCTTCCTCTCCTGAATCTCAAAAAGTTTTGTGCATACCTCTTAGGATCATGATAGTTTACTTGCTTTCTAATATCTGATTGGTTGATTTGTCTTAATGTATTATCCTACCTAAGAGTGTTGGCATTTTAATATTTGGAATCATGGACAATACACTAACATAAAGGAAGAGCTTTACAATTGAGAACTTAGGCATTGAGTGCACCCAGTGGGGTTAGATCCCTGGGCAGAAGTCTTTTCCAATTGAGGCCCTCTGTATTCAAGTTCAAGCCTAGTTGGTGGCTACCAACTAGCTTAAGGTTGCTCTCTGAACTCCTTTCAGAATATATTGTATTTTAAAATACCAAACAGAAATATGTTTTCCTCTTTAAAAAAATCCAAAGATGCTAATTCCATATTCATATGAATATGTTGATTCTTTCTTTAATTTCAACAACCTTGTAATTTATTGTATGTTGATTCTTTCTTTAATTTCAACAACCTTGTAATTTGCCACTATAGCAGTTATATACTGAGAACTTGACTAAGTAAACAGGATGAAAAGGAAACTGAAGTTACTTTTCTCTCTTCCATTCTTTTTGAGACAAAGCTCAATATGAAATTAAATATTCAAAAAGAATATAGTAAATCTTCTCCCTCTCTCTTGTTTTCCCCTTCTCTTTCTCTATGTATCTCTCCTGTCCTGTCCTCTCCTAATATTTAGACATTGTATGTAGTGTGAGAAATGGTGGAAGCAGTTTTGTTTCCACAGAGCTGAAAGTGTCTCCCTCTCCACCCCAGTTTTAGCAGGATGTAAGTCAGGTGACTAATTAGAACCAATCAGAGGTATAATCTAGCAGAGACCAAGCTTCTGATTGAGTTAAAGGTTAGAGGCTTGTACGCATGCTTACGGAGCTGTTTGAGGGAGATATGATGTGGGCAGTTCAGGGAATTGTATCTGGCCAATGAAGAGCCAGGCAGGAGATTCGAATTAGGAGCCAATAAAAGGACTGGTATTTGTCTGAGTCCCTTGTACTCCCCTTATTCTGTTCAGGGGATGTATCTATTTATTCAGGAGGAATAAATGTAAGATATAATTAAAACCTCCTTGGCTTTCCAATGAGTATTGTTTATTCCTAGACTAAGTATATTTCTAACAATCGTATGAAATAGACTCTAATGAAGGTTCCCTTCTCTCCAGATCCAAATATCTGCACCTGAGATCCCTATCTCATATAGAAGATAGATCCCTTGTATTTGAAATAAGGAAAATCTGGGCTTGACTATTGCTTCAAATACTTAGGAAGCATGAAACCCCTGGAAAGTCATTTAACCTCTCTCAATATCTCTTTCTCCATCCATAGAAAGGGGATAATAAGAGTACCTACCTCAGAGCATGGTTGTATAGATCAAATGAAAGAATATGTGTGTAAGAGATGATTGACCTTTTGTTTCCGCAGAAATCATGTGATACACAACGTGTGAAAGCTAATGAGTCATACTTGTTAGAAAATCTCCTACTTATTAGTTACTTCAAGAAATAAAAATTGTGGTGGCAATGAAGCCCAGAGGTTGAGAGCAGACACCCTCTTTGTTCTCTGAGAAGGTCTTTTTCCTTCATAAAAAACTTCCAGGCCAGGGGAAGCTCACTAAGGATGAGTCCTATTAACCCAGATGCTGCCCTAGATAATGGGACTTTTCTTATGATATCCTGGGTTCAATCTTCAACTCACACTTTTGTCAACTCTTATCAATTGAGAAAGTTCCTCTCTCATGCTACGGAGATTGTAAAATCTGAGTGATGCAGACATCTTGGGATGAGATTAAAAGTATTTACGGTTTGTCCTTCCTTTAATTAATAAAGTATGAAGAGAATGAGGATGAAAGGGGGGAGGGAATTGAAATGTGGAAATGAGAGATGTAAGCAGGAGTGGAGAGCCATGTGAGGGTGGGTTTTAGGTGTTTTCGGATAAGCTGTAGACCCTGAAATGCCCTGCTAGTGGAGAACAGGGCAGGGAAATTCGAACCAGGATAAGACATAAAAGGCTTTGTAATTGTCTGAAAGGGTATGTCTCCTTATGGGTCACCCAGTCTCTTGTGGTCTCTGGCAGGAGAATGATAAATAAAATCTTTCTTTAATTCACCAACAGCCATGTGGAGTTTTTTGGTAAGACAATTATTTCTGACATATGTAAAGCTCTTTGCAATCTTAAAGTGGCTTAATAAGGTGATTAATTGTTTTTATTATATTGTTTGTTATACTGTTATGATATGTCTACAAAAGAATGAAGCTATTCCTGTTATTCATATAGATCAAAAAAGAAATGTTTTGAGTTTTATTAAGTAACTGAACTAAGTCCAGAAATAAATGCTTCTATACACTGGGCTTTTTTTTTTTAATAAAAGAAAATAAGATGTTGAGGGAAAAAAAATGATTGCTAGAAACTCAAAAAAAGTCAAACTTATACCAAAATTCTTAGATTTAGTATTTTATTTTATAGAACAAGGAATATTTCTGAAGAAGATATATGTTTAACATAAAGTATATTTGTATGTTGTGAGCAAGCCAAAATACTTGAATCTCTTAAAAAATCTAATTTCAGTCCTGTGAGCTAATGACTCTGTTACTACAGCAGGAGTCTCAGTTTTCAGAAGATAAACCATGTTACTTTCATAGGTGAGCAGTGTTGTTGATAAAAGAAAAAGAAGATAATTGTTTTCATAAAGAAAAAAAAGAAGATTAAATCAAACCAATACACTGTTGAAAGAAGACCTGTTTGTGCTTGTCTGCATTGCCCAGAAATCCAGCCAGAGGAGTTTTTCTCTGTTCTCTGGATTAAGGGAACTACTTATCATTAAAATTGTGTAACATTTTATCAGTACACTTTTAAGGGTGATTTTGAATTAAAAGAGCTGGTCACCAGTATGAGAGTAGATAGAAAAGAAGTACAATGTGGACCAGAAGGGGAGTGGCTAGAAGATAGGTGGCTTCTTGTGATACAGATTGTTTGTGAGGGAACCACAAACATCTAGACCTTCTGTTGAGAGTTGTGAGTTGTTCTGAGCACACAGATTGTCCTCACTTAACATCTTCCTTCTGGATGTCTTAAGTATGTGCCCACTTCTCCCTTTGAATAGTATATACAGTGGGGGTGAATGTGAGCTAGTTTTATGAGTGATGTAATGTATTGACTATTCCTTCATTTGCTTCATATTAAATATCTACAATATATTGAGTATTCTTTTTATTTTTCCTTATCATTAAGTGTTTTATGTTTAGATTAATAGTGTCATCATTGCTAATGCCTGATTTCATGCAGATGGGAAGCACATTGGTAAGGGTTTAGGAACTCCAGTGGCAAGTGGGAGTAGTTTCTCCCCCACCAAAATAAAGGGTTACTCCTAGGACCCTGACATGGTTGTAGCTGCATGGTGTTACCCTATATCTACGATACCACACTGTTTCTCAAAATGAGAGTATTTCAGGGAAATTGTGGGAAATCTTGCTGTACACCAGCTAGATCCACCTGTCTTTAGCTTTCTCCTTCAACAATGGAAAATATAAGATGATAGTATGGTTTTGTTATACTTATAGTATAGTAAACAGAACCCTAAATTTGGAGTCAGATGACCTGAACCTTCTGTTATTCCATTTGTCAATGTTAGCAAATACTCTAGTCTTGATTTTGTTACCTGTGAAGTGAGGGGATTGGATTAGATTAGATGATCCCTAAAAGTCTCATAATTATCTTGTCCTTTTCTCCCTCCCCCATTCCTCTTTTCTTCTGCTCTTCCCCTTTTTATCTCTTTTATTATGGCAATTCCAAAGACTGTAAATGGTTTGAAGCAGCAGGAAATGATTTACTCATGTTGTGGTTAATACTGTAAAATGAATTATTTCATCCAGGATGTTGTTTGTGCTTCATTCTTGAAGAGGACCATGACATCAAGGAGGTAATGTCATGATATTCAGGTGAATTGGATTTAAGCGAGGGAGGGCTATGTAGAGTCACTAACCTCACTTTCTTCTCTGGAGCCATCTGGGTCCAGTGGTAAGACATGGATTAGGATGACTAGAGATAGATACAGCAGAAGAAATTCCTATTTTTTTTGAGAATCTGGTGTAGTCATTCCATTTGAAAGCTCATTAATGAAAGAAACATTGATTTAGCTGGCAAGGATTCAAAAAACACAAGCAATGATGATTTAAAAGCTTAAATGGAAGCAATGATATTAAAGTAAGAGTAGCAGGTAAAAGGAATAATTAGTAAAATGTAGTTAATATATGGCATGGAAAAGAGTAAAGGTAAAAACAGTATTTTTAGATGTCACAATGAGCTTTAATATGAAAAAGAACAGTTATTTTCATTAATTCAAGGGACCTAGAATATGAAGTAAAAGCTTTTAGGGACTCTGACAGAAGGAAGATTCTTACAGTTGTCAGATCAATCCAGAAAATGAAATAGGCTTTTACAATTTCATGGCAACCACAGATTTTGTACCCCCAAGATGAGAGATTCTTTTCACTTCACTAGTCAAGCAATGTCTCTGACCTTCTGTAGATAATTAAGCCCTATAATTCAATAAGTCCATTGAAGCTCAATTCAGTGCTACCATTATAAAGCTCCCATTTCATACATTTTAAGGGGAAAATTCCATATATCTACCTCCCCAAATCAAGCTTAATTCAGTGGTGCTAAACAGAATGCAGTGTTTGATCATTTCCCACTTTGTTTTGTTACTATAGATAATAGTATTAAAAGTACAGTCTAGATTATAGAATGAGAAAGAATTCTTTAGAAAATTCTAATGAACTATAAAAATGCCATTATTTCTCTATTAATCATTTATTTTGTAATAGACTCTAATTGAACAACTTTGCCTTTCAGTCTCTTCACTCTCCAAGCCATCTTCCACACAGGTGGTAAAATAATAATCCTAAAGCGCAACTTTCAGGAGCTCTTTATTGAATAATGATAAAATACAAATAGTTTGATTTAAAATTTAAAGATCCTTATAATTCAAAGCTATCTTTTTAAACATGTTTCTCATAACTCTCATTCACCTATTCTATGTTTCAGGAGCAAATTGTCCTCTTTGCTGTTCCTCAATATTCCATTTCCTGCTTCTATAAAGACTCTTTGTAAAGACTGTGCCTCTTGCCTGAAATACACTTCTTGATCCCACTCTTTAGAATCTTTGGATTCCTTCCAGCATCAGCTCATACACCCTCCCTTAAACAGGGGTTTCTAACCATTTTTGTATGTGTCATAAATTCCTTTAGCAATCTGATGAAGTCTATGGGCCCTTTCTAAGAGGTATTTTTTTTATAATGGAAGGAAAACAAAATTTCATGTTGAGATTACTGAATATAAAGATGTATTTTTTCCCATTCAAGTTCATAAGACTTCCTGACAACCATCCATAGATTCCAAGTTAGCAACCAAAAGAGGACTTTCAGTTGTTAGTGTTCTTATCCTCAAATAATCACGTATGTACTTATCTACTATTTGCTTATATTTGTATCCCCACCTTGTCCTCAACAGAACGTTAAACTCCTCAAGGGCAAGGAATAATTTTAATTTTTTTCTTTGAGTCTCTAGCACCTAGCATATAGGAAACATTTCATAAATGCTTAGCAACACTTAAGTGCTTAACAAATATTTGTTGTCCTTGTTAAATGTTTGTTGGATTTGGATTGGACTAATACAGAATCACATTTTGTACATTAGAAGCTCCATCTAACACTCTATGCAGCAGAGCAGAATCCTCCAGCAGAAGGCATATTTGCAATGGCTTACCTGAGGGGCTCTTGTTTCTGTGCCTCCAAATCTTCAAAAAGTGATTTTAGCTGTAAGTTAGGACCCAGGGGTGATATTATTACCAAGGTCCTGGCACACTTTGGTGGTTTCATTCAATGTTACCCAACTACATTTGTGCAGACATATTCTAGACATGCCTCTTTAGCAGTATAAATGATTCCCCTAGTACCTCTCCTCATTGTTTACCAGACAATGGAAGATGCTTGAAGAATCACTTTTTTGGTAATGTGCTATCACAACTTTTAATACAAGAAGAGTTGTAAGACTCAGAGACAAGCTCTGACCTCCTGAGGAGAAGTCATAAAGTAGCACTTCCATGTATTAAAGTGAAATGGAAAAGAATATGGTACAAAGACATTCCTTCATCTGACTTTATATCTTTGCAAATACTGTTCTCATCTGGAGTGTCTTCTCTCTTGAACCTTGAATCTCAGAATTCCTGATTTCCTTCTGGGTCAACTGCTGTACCATGTCCTATATGGAATTTTTCCTCATCTGAGCATTTGATTCCTCTCCAGGCTGCGCTGCTGATTCAATTCCACGGGACTTTCTTTATATGCCATAGAAATCTCTTTACCCTAGAAACTCAGTATCTCCCTGGGCTACTTCTCACAATAGAAATACCCTCTGCCCCTGCTCCCTCGTCCTCTGATTGGCTGGTTCATCACAGAACCTCTATTTTATGTGTAGTCTTTTCTAATTAGAATGTAAGCACCTTGAGAGCAGACAATATCTTTCATTCTGTTTGTATTTCTATCACCTGTATTTATCATGATGTTTGACATATAGTTAGAGCATAAATGCATATGGACATCCTCCCCCTCATCTTCCTCATCCTCTTCCTTCCTTCTTCCTCCTCCTCCTCATCATCATCATAATCTTGACATGAATGATCCCCCTAGGCATTAGTCCTTTTCCCTTCTTCTAATAAGAATACATATTACCAGTTTAAATGTTTTACCCCTCCAGTAGACTAAAAATTCCTTGAAGTCAGAGATCAGAGTTTTTTCTTTATATCCCCAATGGTTGTCTGAAATTCAACTGATGCCAGGATGGAGTAATCAAATGTCACAAAATTCTAGCTCAGCTCAAACAGTTCAAACCTGCCCTCAAAAATGAAAAGAGATTGGGAGAGAAAGTCCTATGGAGATGATTTAGCCTAATAGCCTGGAGAGAAATGAAGACATGGTTGGCCTGGGCCTCTGCTGAACATGGAGGTTCTAGGAAAAGTAAGCCAATTAGAAAGACAGGCTATAAGGGTGGAGGGTACCTCCAGCATGTAGAGAGATAGGCTAGAAGGGTGGAGGGTCCTTCCAGGGATGTAGTGATCTTCCTTACTCCAAGTTCAGCATCTTATCCACTGTATTACCTGGCTTGCAAGATCAATATTTTGTTATATTATTAAATGATCCAGGCTATAAATCTCCAAAAGATCCCTACTGGCACCATATAATGTCCTGACTCTGGCCACTGATCTTTCAAGTCCTACTATTCTGGGATCACAAATATACTTTTCCTAGAGACATTTGTTTTATTGGTTTGTTTTTGTCTTTTCAGGAAGGAAAATATTTAAAAGTAAGAAAAACAAATTTTAGTTAATAAAAAAATACACACCTAAATAAATTCTACTGGGGAATCAGACTAAATGGCTTGAATGATTCTTAAACTATTTTAAATGTTTCACATTTCCCTGGGTCCACTGAGTTTACCACAGTTCCTCTAAAACTCTTGCTCTCTTATGACTGAAAAAGAGAATGTCATCATTCTTCTATAGTACAGTCTTTTGTTCACCTATTAGTGGGCTCTACTCAGAGGTTCAGGATGAAGTGGATTGGTTTGGGGGTACAGCCCAAGGTTCTCTCTACTCCCATTAGGAATTATTCTGATAGATGTAGGTGGATGCTGCCACTTAACTAATCTAACTGGATTTCCCCCTATCCCTACCCTCTGACCCAATGAATTGCATCATCTGATTCAGGAAGTTGTAACCAGTTGTCCTGAAAGTCTCAGCACAGTTTGAAGCTTTTATCTTTAGCTTAAAATGGCATTGAGACTTTTGGACTATACCATGTAATGACAAAGTACATAGTGAATGACTGAGCTGTGGTGAGTCAAAGGTACCGAGTGAACACTGACATGTATTTGTCCAGCAAAAGGTTAAAAATGTCTGTAGCACTCTCATACATATTGTAGCACAGAGCCCTAGTAAGGATTTGACCTACTTGGCTGTTGCTGGTGGGAGGACTATCTTCTATCACTAATGTTCATATGGGCAGCTAGGTGGCATAGTGAATAGAGTTCTGGGCCTCATCTTCCTGAATTCAACTCCAGCCTCAGACACTTACCAGCTGCATGACACTGTGCAAGTCATTTAACCCTGTTTGCCTCAGTTTCCTTATCTGTAAAGTGAGCTGGAGAAGGAAATGGCAAACCACTTCAGTATCTTTGCCAAGAAAACCTCAAACGGGAACATAAAGAGTCAAGCACAACTGAAATGACTGAATGAAAATGTTCATGTAAGTGTATAACTTGTGCATATTGTCTCCTGAATGACCTTGTCTTTAAGAAATTTTGAAGACAAGAAAACAAGAAGGGAAAGTACCTCTTTCATTGTTTCTTTTTTTCTTCTTTTAAAAGAAATTCAAGTTGAGTATTACGTTACAAAATTATTTCCTTTTAAAGAATAAATCCCTATCTATTTAATAGTTCAAAAAATTTCATTAACCTTAACTTGAAATTATTTAATAGGCCAAATATTCAGTAGGAGAATGGTAGTATGTACATACATACACACAAATTTATATTTGCATATTAATTGTGTTTATTTTGTAATTTATAAAAAGTTACCCTAATGGTATTTTTCCAAAGGTAGATACATCTTTTCAATTTGAATACAATTTTCTTTCTTCCTTCCTTTTTTCCTTCCTTCCTTCCTTCCTTCCTTCCTTCCTTCCTTCCTTCCTTCCTTCCTTCCTTCCTTCCTTCCTTCCTTTCTTCCTTTCTTCCTTTCTTTCCATGGAATGAGTAGCCAAATCTGAGAGATTTGAGTTCAAATTAGGCTTCAGGCACTTAGTAGCTATATGTATAACCATGGTCAAGTCATTTAGCTTTTCAGATCCTCATTCTCATATTTGTAAAGTGAGGGTAATGATACTTAACTAGGTTATTATAAGAAAGTACTTTGCAGGACTTCAATGCTATATTAATATTGGTTGTTATTTATACTAGCATTATTGCTATCATCATTATTTTATGGAATTTGGAATTTATGACAGAAGCATATAAGGTAATGGTCTTTCTTACAGACTCAGTGAGTTAGGAGGGAGTGTGGCAAACCTTGCTTCTAACCATGCCTGTTTGGGGGTCAATGTCAGCAGAAGGCAGGGGACAGCTGTCAGTTCTGAACATAGCAGATGCTTTAGTGTCAAAGGTTGAGCCAAATAAAAAGTAAGCTCCCTAGCATTCTCTGCAATTTCTTTTTGGATTTATCAAAAAATTTATTCAAGCTATTAAGAAAGATTTGCTATGTGTTTGTCATGTCCCAGGAACTGTGCCAAGTGTTATTCATGTCCTTACAAAAAAGGTATAAACAATCTCTGCCCCCAAGGAGCTCACATTCTCACGGGGGAGACAGCATGTAAATAAACAGGTAAATATAAGATATATACAGAGTAGATGGAATGTAAGCTTAGAGGGAAGGTCTAGCCAGAATCTATGCTTTTTCCACCAGCCTTTCCAATTTTTTGGTCCTTTAGATTTTGGCTCTCATAGTCAACTTGATAGCAGTTTAGTTTCAATTTTCCATCTTTTTAAAAAAATTATTTATTTTTCCTCTCAAATAGAACTCAGCCTTTTCTTATGCAGGTGGGGATGGCCCTTTCCCCACCCTGAGATTTGGCTCATCATGCCCTTGTGTTATCTCTGTCTTGGTCAGAAAAGAACAGTATTGCCAGGATTCTTGAAAGACAGTATTTACCTAACAGTGGCAGAATCATTTCTGTATAGTAAGCCCTGTAGGAGGGGGTCCAGGTGCAGAGCTGAGTCAATGGTTGTCCCAGATCTCAGAGGACCTGGCAAGGTGAATTTGCAGTTCTGTCTGAAGGCAGTCCTTAGAGTCAGCAGCTCTTACTTCAGATTGCACCTGGAACCCCCAAGATTATTTCACCAGACAGAGAAATTACTTGCCAAAATTTCTGCCATAATATAAACTGTTTGTGGATCTTCACAGAGTAGACCAAATGTGCTTCTCATCTAATAGGGCAGGCTACTTACAGGTCCACTCTCTACCTCACAAAAAAATCCCTTATTAGAAAATGCACAGGGATTTCTTCAGACATTCAAGATTGCTGGCTGTTGGCAGCCTCTTCCCCCAATTAACCTGAAATTATAGGGATGAGGACTATCCTTGGAGTATCATTGGTATGAGTTACTACCCTGTGAAGATCAGCACTTTCTCTGTAATTTATAGTTCTATATACTTGTCATTTTTCTGTCCTTTCAGTTGTGTCTGACTTTTTGTGACCTCATTTAGAATTTTCTTGGCAGAGATCCTGGAGTAGTTTGCCATTTCCTTCTCCAGCTCATTTTACAGATGAGGAAACTGAGGCGAACAGGGTTAAGTGACTTGCCCAGGATTACACAGCTTGTGAGTGTCTATGGTTGGATTTGAGCTTATGTAGAGTCCCATAACCAATATGTATATAAGAAAGGCCTTAATGCTCTAAATCACTATTGATTAGAGAAACGCAAATCAAAACAACTCTGAGGTATCACATCATACCTATCAGATGTGCTAACATGACAAAATAGGAAAATTATAAATGCTGGAGAATATGTGGGAAAATTGGCATACTAATGCATTGCTGGTGGAGTTGTGAACTGATCCAAACATTTTGGAGAGCAATTTGGAACTATATCTACAAAAATGTGCATACCCAGCAATACTACTTCTAGGGCTGTACCCCAAAGAAATCATACAAATGGGAAAAGAACCCACATGTACAAAAGTATTTATAGCAGCTCTTTTTGTGGTGGCAAAGAACTGGAAATTGAGAGGATGCCCCTCAATTAGGGAATGACTGAACAAGTTGTGGTAGATGAATGTAATGGAATGCTATTGTGCTATAAGAAATGATGAGCAGGCAGACTTCAGAAAAACCTGGAAAGACTTATATGAACTGATTCAAATGAGGGGAACAGAACCAGGAGAACATTGTACACAGTTACAGCCACATTGTATGATGACTAACTTTGATAGACTTGGCTCTTCTCAGCAATGCACAGTTCTAAGACAACTCCAAAAGGCTCATGATGGAAAATGCTATCTATATTCAGAGAAAGAATTATGGAGTCTGAAAGCAGATCAAAGCATACTATTTGCTCTCTCTCTCTTTTTTTGTTTTGTTTCTTCATGGTTCATTCCATTGGTTATAAGTCTTCTTTGCAACATAACTAATGTGAAAATATGTTTAATGTGAATGTATATGTAGAGCCTATACAAGAATAAGATTTCATGCCATCTTGGGGAGGGGATAGGGGAGAGAAGGGAGAGAATTTGAAACTGAAAAGCTTGTGGAACTGAATGTTGTAAACTAAAAATAAATAATTTTTTTTAAAAAGGCTTTAAACCAAAGTCTCCCTGGCTTTGAGGTCAACTCTCTATCCACCATTCTGGGCTGCCTATTGAAGAATCCGGGACTAAAGATTTATAGAGGGTAATGATTTCAAAAGCAATCTAGTGCAACTTTTATTTTGCAAATAAAGAAACTGATCCCCCAAATGAGTTAAATGAATTTTCCAGAGTCATACAGGTAGGTGCTAAATAGTAGGGAGATGATTTGAACTCTGGTCCTCTGACTCCAAATCTAAGACTCATTTCATTATACTGTAATATGTCTAACTAGGAAATTTTCCAGTCCAGGCAAAGGATGGCTTGAAAGATTATGGCAGTTCCTTCCAGAATTTGAAGCAACACTTGGCTTGGAATAATACACCTGTTTTGGTAGATCTATTTTCAGAGTGCTTTCCTGTAGTCATTTAGAATAAATGAACCTTGAAGCCAGGACAGGCTACTGAGCTTCCATCAATGTCTGTATACTGATGCCCCCATTATGGTCATGGTCTAACTTGTTGTAGACTCTCCCTTATTCTCTTGATTTAAGAACTGGGAAATAATTGAATGATGGAAGGAATGAGTGCAGTTTATAGGGCATTGTGTTTGTCTCATCCCTGTGGCCCAATAACAATTCCATCCAGATTTAAAAAACCCCTCTCTTCCTTTCAATGCTCAGGTAATCACATTCTACATGATGCCCTTCCTGATTCCCTTCCCTCTTACTTGTCTACAGTAATACAATCCAGCCATTCTGTGAGACTCAGGGAGGGCCTTTCTGTTCTCATTAAAGCCTAAAGCATTGACTAAAAGAGTTGTATGCTGCGTCAAGCCACACCCCTCAGCTGCACCCCAGACAAAAGCTCCTTCCCTAGCATAATATTTATCAGGACATTATCATAGCTGAGGAACAGAAGTTTCCCTCACAATTGTCTGGTTGTACCATAAGTGTGGTTTAGAAGCTTCAATGCTGGCTAAATGAATCTCCTCGTTGCCTAGGTTGAAGATGGCAGCCCTGAAGTAATTCTTGGAAAAGAACTAGGAAAAAAGAGTTTTATTCAACCTGGCACATTCCCCACTAATGTGCTGGTTACATTTATTAAACAGAAAAGTAGGGAGCTAGGTCTAACATGATCATAGAACATGAATCTATCACCAACAGGCACTCGTAATACTAACCATTGACACCTGATCCAGTGGCTCAGTTGGCAAGGGGTGATGATGGTCACCAAATTGTATATACACCATTGTCCAGTTATAAAGGAATGAATAGCTGTCCCCTTAAGATTCTTTGGTGTAGATGGTACAGATGCTATGAATATACAGGTTATGCCTTTTGACCTAGAAACAGTCTTGCAGATTTTCAAAGATTCATGAATTTGGAATTTCAAGAATTGCTGGACTAGAGCGTGATGGTTTATTTTGGTGATATTTTATATACTTCTGGCATTCTGCCCAGTATGCCTAATGAATCTGAACCATTCCCTAGAACTTACATTAGTCAATGGATATATGCCAAAAGCACCGAATATCAATTTGAGATGGAAGTAATAAAGTCTGAGGGCAAAAAATAGGTTGGTGGTAAAGAATCCATATGGATCCATGAGAAAGGTTGGCCACACTGCATTTGGGGACCTCTACTTCTATGAAAGGCAAATAGTGCTTCCTTGGCTTCGTGTCCACATTTTCTGTCTTGAGAATACACTTTATTGATATGTTTGAATGAATGCAAGATTTTGTAAGACCAGAGAGAGAAGACTCATTAATTACCTGAAGAATTGGTTCATATCCTTCCTTCTCTTTGTATATTCAGATCCAGAGAAATAGTTCATTATGGAGACAAACACGTTCAACCTTAAGGAGCCCAACCTCACAAAAACCACATTGTCTCCTACGTCCTGACTCTCTATATATTCTTTCTTCAAGTTGACCAAGGTTTAAAACAACTCTGTGTAGTTCTCCCTAATGCTAACTTCAAGTCTCATTGCATTTATAATCTATTGCTGGACTTATAACTAGAAGAGATTTTTGAAGTCATCTAGTCCAACCCTGCATTTTACAGATGAGAAAATTGAGGCCTAGAGAAGTAAAATGGCTTATTCAACAGGATTCAAGTGGCAGAGCTGGAATTTCATGATAGAGATCCTGTGAGATAAATACTCCAGTGTATCTCATATTTCTGGACGATTACATTCATGATACTTCAGATGAAGATTTAAATTTCTATTATATACAACTTGAGTGGTAGTATGCCATAGTATATAGAAAACTGTCCTTGTAATTACAAAGATCTGAGTTTAAGTCATGTCTGTGACTCATATGGGCTATGTGACCCTGGGCAAGTCACTTTCAATATCTTAGACAATTTTCTAAGACTTTATGCTGCAGAGAAGGTACAAACCTCCCTCAATTGGGACTTCCTTGTACCAGCAAAATCACTGGTTCAGGCCTGATCCTTATCCTTCAGTATCTGATAGACAGAACACACATAGAGAAAACATCTTCTATTGTATTCCTCCAAGCGTTAAGATAAGTTTCCTCTACACCCCAGAGAAAGTTTTTATAACAGCCACTTGGCCACTCAAAAATGCCATTCAATACCAACTATGTGCTGGGTTTTTTTTTTAATTTTTGGTTTTTCTCCAGGACACTTCTTGAAAACCATAGTTTTCCAGAGTTCATTCAAAGACTACCTAGAGGAACTGGATGCATCTGAAACTGACTTGCATTGTGAATAGCCGTTGTGGTGCATAAAAGGAGGCTAGCTGGCTGCAAACCCCAACTTGAGAGCCCTTGAGCATAGCAGACCATGTTAGTTGTCTCTTATAAACTTTGACCCAGCAGACTCTCATAGATTCTTGTGGAAAAGTTGGTAGTCCCTTTTCTTAATAATCAGGCACCCACTTCTAACTCCGTATCTAGCCTGGGTTCCACCAGTTTTTGCTATAAAGGCGTTACCTCAATCCACAGTTATACCCTTAAAATTTCCACCCTACATAACCAATTGTGGTTGCCTAGCACCTCCAAGATCTATATATCCTTACTCAGTCTTCCTCCTGAGCTCTAGGCCCACAACACAGGCTTCTTATTAGATATTTCAGACTGGATGTCTTCTAGTCATTTAAAACTCAACATGTTCAAAACTGAACTCTTTACCTTTTCCCTCAAAACCACCTTTCTTCTGAACTCCATGATCATGGTAGAAGTTACTACCACCCTTCCAGTCATGAAGGTTAGCTATCTTGGAGCCATCTACTCTTCATTCTCTTTTCACATAATATAAGCAGTTGCCAAATTTTGTTTCAATTTCCATGGCATTTCCCATTCTCTCCAGCCTTACACATCCCATTCTAGTTAAGACTCATTACTTCTTGCCTCCAGTGTCTCTGCACTTTAACCCAGCATTCATAGAGTTACCAGTCATTTTTTTCTACTATAAAGCCCAGGTCTGATCATGTTGCTTTCCTACTCAATAAACTCTGGTAATTCTATGTTATCTCTTAGATCAAATATTGACTCCTATGTTTGGTATTTAAATATTTACAACCAGTACCTTCTCTAAATTTCTATTCTTCTTATACACTGCTCTCCTCCATGCTATTCTTTCATTTCTCTTCTCTATGACTTTGAAAAGATTGTCACCCATGGCTGGGATGCACTCACAGGATCACAGAGTGATATCTAGGAGGGGTATTAAAGGCTACTGAATCTACCTCCTCATTATATGATGAGAAAATTGAGGCACAGAGAGAGTAAATGAGTTGACCAGGGACATGCAGTATCTAATAAATATCTACAACAAGACTTGAACCCAAGGCTTCCTAACTTAAAGTTCAGCATTGTATCCCATATCTATCATACTCTCTGACTTCTGCTGCTTGGAGTCCCTGGTTTCTTTTAATACTCAATGTTAGCATCTTCTTTTACAGGAAGCTCCTCCCCCCTTGCTATTGCTCTTTCTCAGCAATCCATCTTATATTTATTTTGTACGTATTCTACTTTTTTAGGACATGTCATCCCCTCCATTGGAATGTAAACATATTAAGGCCAGGGTTTGTTTTTTCTCTTGTTCTTTACATCCCCTGCATTTAGTAGGTACTTAATAAATGCTTGTTGATTAATTGATTGTTCAGGATATATTTGCTTACTACTGTGTCAGGACCATCTCTAGTCCTGAATGCACTGGCAGGAGTATGGACTCAAAGGGTGGTCATGGGAAGTGGTAGCTACTGTATATGCCCTAAATTTAGTATAGAACTTCCATCAAAGTCATTTGACCAAAGTGGTGCTTTGGCGTCAGGGAAATGTTTTGGAGGAGTAATGATTTTACCCATTATTTGGTGGAATCAAGGGAGTCAAAGGGAACAACTCTATCACTTTTTAAAAGAAGAAAATAAATTATATTCAAATAGTTACCAAAATATTTAAAAATAAAAGAAGTTTAGAGTCCTTAGGTTGAGTCTCTGCTATACATGATCCCTATAAAAAGATGAGAGCTCCTCAGACAAACTTTGTCTTTGGTTTATCTGGCAGGTAAGACTTTTTTTCTTTGGTATTTTATTTTTCCCAAGTTACATGTAAAAACAATTTTTAACATTCATTTTTAAAACTTTGACTTCCAAATTCTCTCCCTTCCTCCCTTCCCACCCCCACCCCCACTGAGAAGGCAAGTAATTTGATATAGATTATACATGTGTAATCATGCAAAACATAGCCATAGTAGTCATGCTGTGAAAGAAAACACAGACAAAAAAACTCAAGAAAAATAAAGTTAAAAAAGAAGTATGCTTCAATCTGTATTCAGATACCAACAGTTTTTTCTCTGAGGATAGATAGCATTTTTCATCCTAAATCCATCAGAGTTGTCTTGGATTGTTGTAATTGCTGAGAATGTGTAAGTCATTTACATCTGATCATCTTACAATATTGCTGTTACTTTGCACACAGTACATTTCACTTTGCATTTGCCTGTGCAAGTCTTTCCAGGTTTTTCTGAGAGCATCCTGCTTATCATTCCTAAAAGTACAATAGTATTCCATCATAATCACATACCACAACTTGTTCAGCCATTCCCCAACTGATGGGCATCCCCTCAATTTCTAATTCTTTGGGTCCAGAAAAGATCTGCTATAAATATTTTTATTCATATAGGTCCTTTTCCTTTTTTTTTTTTTTTTTTTACCTCTTTTGGGATACAGACCTAGTAGTGGTATTGCTAGGTCAAAGGGTATGCATGGTTTTGTATTCCTTTGGACAAAACTGTTCTACAGAATGATTGAATCAGTTCACAACTTCACCAACAGTGCATTAATGTCTTGTTTTTCCCGCAACCCCTCCGACATTTGTCAATCTTCTTTTCTGTCCTATTAGCCAATCTAATAGGTATGAGGTAGCACCTCAGAATTGTTTTAATCTGCATTTGTCCAATCAATAGTGTGTTAGAATATTTTTTTATATGTCTATAGATACCTTTGATTACTTCATCTGAAAAATGTTCCTATTTTTAGTTCATTTCTCAGTTGGGGAATGGACAACTCTAACACTTTATCACAGAAAAGAAACAGCTAATAGCAACTGTTGTCCTAAAAGGACCAAAGTTTGGGGGAGAAAGGTTGAGTCAAACAAATGGTCAGTTTCATGGCCCTCCCTGTAGACTGCTTCCTGGTCTGGAACAGACATCTTGCTTTGTATCTGTGCTCAGAGAATTAGTTACCCTTTTGTCTTAGCCCTATTTGAATCAGTCTCTTGAATTTTGGTCTTCTTCAAATACCCTGGTATCAACATAGCCTGGCCTTTTGGTTTACACTTATTGTCTTCCCAATTTAGATCACACCTTCTCTTCTCCAGACAGAAACTGATGTTTCCTTCCAGCAACTTTGTCTAAACACTGGTACATGTTGATCTTTTCTCAGCAAAAGTGTGGCAAAATAGATCATGTACTTTGGCTTTAGGAAAACATTTTGTGGTAGTCAACAAACTTATCTGAGCAAATTAACTTGCTGAATGTGCCAACTAAAAGCCAAAGGTAGAGCCAAATTGCAAAAAAAAAAAAAAATTAGCATTTATTATTTCAATCCTGCCACTGACATATGTAGGTTTTGTGACATTGGGCAAGTCCTTTAATCTGTTAATGCCCCAGGCACTAAAACCTTAAATTTCAGAGGAACTTCCTAATCAGGAATTCTCTAAATTCCCTACATTAATGAAACCACAGGTTTCATGTGTGCATGCTTGCATGTGTGTGTGTGTGTGTGTGTGTGTGTGTGTGTGTGTAAGAATCAGACTCATCCTGCTTCACTTTTTTTACATGGTCTTCAGGAAATGGGAAATATTTCATTAATTGAGCTCAAAGATGCTTTATTCATATTTAGAAGAGTACAAATTTCTGGCCAAAGTTTACATTGTTCCTAGTGCTTTATCTCTTTGTAGCCAGGTGAATCTCCCATCTTAGCCCCATTTTTGATAATTGCTATCAATAGAGAGGAAAATAGAAAGGAATACTTCTTTCTTATCTGGCTATTATTGCTGTTATTTTTATTTTCAAATTATATAATCTAAGAAAATGTCTTTAGATAGTTTGTTTTTGTTGTAGTCTGTAACATCTCTCACACATCTGAGAAAGGGTAGGGCGAAAGAATACTATTTTAGATGCAAGGTTATAGAGTATAACTTAATGATTGCTGTTTGAGTCCCAGCTTTCCTATTTGTTAGCAAAAGTTATGAAACTGGAGCAAATCACTTTAGTTCTCAGTTTCTTAATCTGTAGAAGGGGATAATAACACTAGGACCAAGTGGCAGCTTGATATGGTATCCATAGGGCCAGCCTTGGAATCAGGAAGATCTATTTTCAAATCAGGAAAACCTAGTCTTTATCATTTTCTGACTATATGACCCTAATCAAATTGCTTTACCTATCAATTTCCTAAGCAATTAAGACTATATATTGTAGAGAAAGTAAAGAACTGAATTGGGAGAGTTTCCTCATAGAGAGTTCCATTCCTCAATGAAATCACAGAGCTAGGCAAGAAAACAAATACTTGGATTACCTACATAGAAGAGCTCATCATGAGGACCAAATGTGAGATATAATGAACTTCACAAATCTTAAATGCTCTGCAGATATCAGTTATTAGCATTAATGATTTCAATAGCAAAACACCAAATTCTTCTGAGAGGAAGTTACAAATCTAAACCTGTATCTTATGTACCAATGTTTACTTATTCAAAAACCTTGGTTGTAGAAGCTCAACATCTGTGTGAAAATAGCTTGAAAACACTTATTATTTAACAACGTGAGTTGCCTGAGCTTATTGCAATTTTTATTTAGAAACTTGTAAGGCAGTGGAATTCAATTCAATCAATCTTATAGGAAATTCAATCAATATTTATAGTCACAAATTCTACTTTGGCACAAGACTGAAATGTAACCCAACCTGGGTATGCTTTTATCATGACTCTAGACAACCAGAAAAATAAAAAGTGCTGCAGCATGTTTACTCTAGAAATACTGCCACCTTATTTAATTTTAATATTTTATATCTTTTGCATTTCTCATGGCCTAAAGAATTCAATGAGTTGTTGAAGTGCGGAAGTATGAACACACCACTTTAAGGTAACTTCCCTACTTAAAAATAATAGTGTTATAGGGTTAAAAAAAGAATTGTAACAAGAATATTACTGCCCTTTAAAAAAAAAGTTCATGATTTCTCACACACCTCCAGAACATAGTAAAGCAATTTTATTAAACACTTATTAAGTGCCTAGTATATGTGCTAGTCTATGGAAAAGTCCAAGGAAAATAAGATTCATGTTGTCAAAGACATGGCAATATACTTGGGTAAATATGACAGTTATACACACAAGCACACGTGATATAAATGCAAAAGGATAAACATATAGGACAGGTGCGAAAAAAGTACCAAACCCTGTGTTTAGTATAATGCCTGGCATTTGACAAATGTCTTTTAATTGATTCATTCCAGGAGGGAGAGATTATTTTTATCTGGGAGGATTAGGGAAAGCTGCATGGAGGATGTAGCATCCCAGGTAGTCTTTGAAGGACAGATAGGATTACAACAAGAAGAGATAGAATGGGTGTAGGGAGGATTGAAAACATTTGAAGTACAAGGGATGATGTCAGAAAATGTACAGAATTGAGGAATAGTGTGTATGTGTGTGTGTGTGTGTGTGTGTGTAGTTCAGTCCAGTCATAGTGAAGAGTACATGAAAAGGAGAAATATGAAATGAGGCTGAAAAGGCAAATATAACCATATTACGGAGTTTTGAAATACAAGAATCCATTTATTCAATGGATAGTGAGAGACTACGATCCCTTCATTCAACCATGCATTTATTTATTTGTTTGTTTTTTAGTGGGGAAAGAATGTGATCATAATTTGTTGCCAGGGACATCACATGGAAGTAAAAATTACTTGGAATCAATGTTTACGCTCTGCTGGACTGAAGAGACTTAGAAGATTACTGCTACAGTTCGATCTCAGGAGCAGAAAAGGAGATATTACTGATGAGCTGACCAGCCTCCCTGCCAACTGAGGCTGCTTGCTGTAAGATTTTAAAAAGAAAAAAAAAACAGTTCAATATTCTAGGCAAGTGCTACAAAGCTGAATGTTGTTAGGAAGCAGAGAAAGACAATCAGGTCAGAGTTCTGTGTGTCAGAGCAGTGTAGCTCTGAAGAGTCTGGCTATCTCTTCTGCCTCTTTTTGTACTGCCTGTAAAAATGCTTGGGGCAGCTAGATGGTACAGTGAATAGAGAGCTGGACCTGGAGTCAGGAAGATCTGAGTTCAGTTCCAGTCACATGACTTATTAGCCTTGGGCAAATGATCTTGGGCAAGTCACTTAACCTTTATTTGCCTTAATCCATTGGAGAAGGAAATGGCAAACCATTCCAGTATCTTTGCCAAGAAACCCCACGGCAAGTATGGACTACGGAGTCAGAAGGGTAAGAGAGGACTGAAGGACTGAACAACAGTAAATACACCCATGTTTCCCCTATCCTGAAAAAAAAACCCTCATTTGATCCTTCCATCCCCACTAACTAGTATCCTACATTCAGGATTCCTTACTTTCCAAACTGTTGCCAAGGCCTGCCAATTTCACCTCTCTTCAATATGCTCCCTTCCTTCTTCTGACACTGCCATCACTCTGGTGCAGGTCCTGGATTATTGCAACAGCCTCCTGGTGGTCTGCTGTCTCATGTCTCTTCCTACTCCAATCTATCCTCTCAGCAGCAAATGTCATTTTTCCAAAGTGCAGGTCTGGTCATCTCACTCCCCCACTCCCCTACTCAATAAATTCCAGTGGCTTCCTATTGCTTCCAAGAAGAAATATAAAATGCTCTGTTTGGCATTCAAAACCTTTCATAACCCAGCCCTCTCCTACCTTTCAGGTCTGCTAACACCTTACTCCCTCACACATATTCTTGGATCCAGTTAACACTGGCCTCTGGCTGTTTCACTCCATCTTTCAGTTCCCAGCATTCTCTCTGGCTGTCACTCATCTCTAGAATGCTCCACTGCTTCTTCCTCTGCTCTACCTACGGATCTCCCTGTCTTCCTTTAAGTTTCAATTAAAATCTTATGTTCTACAGGAAGCAGTTCCCAACCTCTTTTGATTCCAGTGCCTTCCTTGTGTTAATTACTTCCTATTTATCCTGTACATAGCTTGCTCTATATATATTTGTTTGCATGTTGTCTCCCCTATTAGATTTTAAGCTCCTTGGAGACATGGACTGTCTTTTGCCTCTTTTTGTATCCCTAGCACAGTTCCTAACATATTTGTTGTTTGGTTGTTTCACTCATGTTTGACTCTTCATGACCGCATTTGGGATTTTCTCGGCAGAGATACTGGAGTAGTTTGTCATTTCCTTCTCTAGTTCATCTTACAGATGAGGAAACTGACTTGCCCACGGTCACATAACTAGCCAGTGTCTAAGGCTAGATTTGAACTCAGGAAGATGAGTCTTCCTGACTCCAGGCCTGGGACTCTATCCATTGTGCCACTTACCTGCCCTGGAGCTACTATTCAATCTCTTTTTTTCGAATTAGGGAAAAATAATTCTTTTCAATTCCCAACAGGATTTCAGTCACTAATCTGGATCCCTACAAATCAATATGGTTGATAATTTTTGTCTTGCTTTTCTGTGAGTAAAAGATTGAAGCAATAATTAATAGGCATGAAGTAGGATGGAAATAGGTATAATTGATAAGATACTAGAAAGTGGAAGATGAGGGAGAAATACAATACGATTCCAAGGTTTTGAAATTTGGTGCCTAATAGGATGATTACACCAATAACAGGAAAAGAGAAGATGGGGATTTGAGTACTGGGAAATACTAATGATTTTGGTTTTGTTCTCAGGTATAAATATCTTGCAGGCAATCAAGGATGTGTGTCTCTAAGGGAATTATCAGGACTAGTAACTGTAGAATTAGGAGTCAATGAGATAAAGGTGATATGTGAAATATAGAAATGAATAGGATTAACAGGGTTTGGAGAATAAAGAGAAAAGAAGAGGGCAGAACCTTAGTAGATTTCCACATTTTAAGACTGGAAAAATAAGGGAGACAAAAAAACTATTCAGAAAGAGAGGAAGAAAGTCATGGAAATGGATTATCAATGAAAGCAAGTGTAGAGAATGAGGGATAGTTAATAGAACCAATTGCTCCAGAGAAATCACAGAAAATGAGGACTAAGAAAAGGACAATAAATCTCAGTAATAAGGAGGTTATTGGGGACCCTTGAGAGCCGCTTTGGTCGTGTTAGTTTTGGAAGCCAGATTTCACGGGTCAAAGAGGGTTGGGGAGCTGGCATATACATGTGTCACAATCCTTATGAAAGAATTTGGATACCCTCCTTATCAGGAATTTTCTTTGGATCTCTTGTTTTAGATTAGTCTTCCATAAAAGAGAGGGAATTAATTTTTAGATGATCAGCCTAACCATTTTGACCAAATTAAAAATTCAATTTAGTGAAAATAATTCTTATTTGAATGATTTGACCATTCATTTGGATCAAAAAAGTCATGATGCTGCCCTTCATTTTACCACAACTTTTCTCAATGCCAGGAACTTGTGGGAATATAAAATCTCTTTTATTATAAGTTGTTTGTTTTTTTTTCACACAGAATGAGCATTTTCATGTCCGAGTCTCCCAGTCATGGAAAAAGGAGGGCCTGTTCAATGAGAAACATACGGCTCTTGGTGAGTAATCAGGAACAGAGCTGTCAACATTATGAAAACACTCCTTTGAAAGTTGTGACTTTTTTTCAAAAGGCTGTCAGAAAAGTAATCTGTCTTTTCAAACTTCACAGGATGATGCTTCATTGCCATGATTCAGCAGGTGTTCTGAAGGAGATGCTAATAAAATATCCAGGCATTATGTGGTTTAGAAATGATACACTGGCTCTACAATTCTGAAAATAATCTTAAAAAGCAAAACTAATTTAGAAATCTCATTATGTCCAAGGAATGGCATTTCTTAATGTATAAACAGAATAAAAGCAGCTCGGGCTGGCTTTCAGCAAATTATACAGTAGGTGAAGTTTGTTTTGGGCACCTCTTACCAACCCTTTCTGTATTTCCCTTTCCCTGTTTCCATGCTTCTTTTCTTCCTCCCCTCTCAAGTCCTCCAAATGAAAGTAATTGGACAAAATAATGCATACTAAACTGTTGATGACTAAAATAATACCCCTTGTCAAGAATCTATTTTAAGAGAGTATAGCAGACAGAGGACTTCCTCTAAAGGTGAGATTTCATTTGTTGGGGCACCTGTTTTTTGGAGATCATGACAATTTGAATTAGAAGGGATGTTGGAAATCATAGAGCCCAATGTTTTCACTTTTTGGAAGAAGAAAATGAGCCATAGGAAGAAGAAATGAATTGCCCAAGGTCATACAGCTGGTAAGAAGAGCCAGAAATTAAACTTGGATTCAAGCCCATTCAATCCACTGTTAAACCCTGTTGATTCTACCACCAAACAATGTCTCACATTTATCTCCTTCATTTCACTCACATCACCAGCACCTTAGTTCAGATTCTTAATGCCTTTTCTTATACTATTGCTAACAGTCTCCTGCATGGTTTCCCTACCTCTAGTCCCTTCTTTCTTTAGCCTACCCTCCACACTGCTGAAGAAATCATCTTAAAGTCCATGTCACTTCTCGGCTTAGAAAACTTTAGTAGATATAGATTAACTCTAGGATAAAACAGAAACTCCACAAACTGGTATTTAAAATCCTACATTAATTTGGCCTCAACTTAACATTCCAGGTTTATTTCACATTATCTTTCCTGCTATATTTAAGATAAATTGGTTTAATTGTTCACCACACTCACCACTCTGACCTCAAGTCTCTCCCAGCCTTCCACTCATCATGTCCCCCGAATAGTGTTGACTCCTGACCACATCTCACCCTATGCTATCACTTATAATGGAAGCTCATCTCTGTCAGCTGTCAGAGCTCTCCAAATTCAACAGCAAATTGAACTAAACATGGTGCAATTGGCAAAAGCCAATGAGGGATTCATCTGCAGTTAGTGATTTGGATTGCTGGTGTGACCTGAACATGCAGGGCCTCTCCAAGGAGTGACCAGGGGAAGCACAGCTGGCCACCCAGGAGTCTTGGAGCTGACCAAATGATGGTTCTCAGTTTTTACAGTCAGAATGGCTGAGCACATAGATAATGGAATGCCACTGTTGGTATCCTGCTTTATGGGTTTTTCTGTATGTCGGAAAAAAAAAAGGTCAGCTCAAACTTAAAGTCTATGTACTTCTAACGTCATTATCATTCAGCAGAATTGGTGTTAAATAAACTCCTAAAAAATTCTGAATATAACAATCAACAACTAAGATGAGCATTTCCATGTATATTGTAGAACAGAAAGGCCTCGTATATGGAACCATGAATCTCTATTATGTAGATCTTACTTTCTTTTAAAGTATATAATAAATCCAAAATGGAACTTGAATTAAGGGTTACATAGGCATTTGCAGGCATTTGCAGGCATTTCAGCAAGGAAAAATGTGTTCTGAGTTCTAAATAACCTATCAATCTTTTAGAACAAGACTTTTCGGAATTTCAGGATTGTGTATGGTGTAGCAAAATACTGACTCTGGAGATATAGGTTCAATTCTTGTCTCTATTATATACTGGCTGAGGGATCCTGGGTAAGACACATAACCTCTTAGTGCCCCTAGGTAATTCCCTAAGACTATAAACTGTGGACCAAATACTGACCTTCACTGGTAGAGAAGGCTTCCTTAAATTGGTGAAAATACTAATAATGACAACAAAAAGTCTAGTCCTTTATGTGGTTTAATTGTTTTTAATTGTTTAAAAATTAATTTTAATTCTAATTTTACATGATCAGTATTTTGGATTTCAAGTTTTCTGAATCTCCTTCAAATGGTGGTAATCAGAGACAGGCTTTCTCATTCAAATGATTCAGTTCTTCTCTCAGAACATGGTAAAATCTTTCCTAGGAGAAAGGTAAGAAGGGTTTGTGGTTGAAAATCAATTTAGTTTGGTTCTGCTGTTTATTTAGGCTGCTTGATAAGCATCTATTTAAACAACACAGATCACACCTTCAAAAAATGTTCTTTAGTCATATTTAAGGGTGTTATTTATTATCTTTTTTTTTCTTATGGCACTGCAGAAAAATATCGCAGAAAGCATAAGCTTTATTAATGAAAATTCAGCAACTGAATTGTAGTGATAAAAGCATCAGAACCAAATTAGAGCATTTTTGTTGTTCAATTATGTTTGACTCTCCACAACCCCATTTGGGTTTTTCTTGGCAAAGATACTGGAATGGTTTGCCATTTCCTTCTCTAGCTCACTTTACAGATGAGGAATTGTATTGGTAATTAAGGTGGGACTTTTTTTTTTTTTTACCATTTTCCCTTTTGGAGCACTGAAGTAATCAAGTGCCTTTGTTTCTTTGATTAAATCTGAGAGTCTTTGATGACCTGTTTAAGAAACAAGAAAGCCTAGTTCACATTGGTCGAGTTGCATGGTTGTGATGCCTAAAGAAGTATCACATGGTTTTGTATCATATGGTTGTGACGCCCTTTGACTATGAACAGGGTATATAAACTCAGAGGTTAGCATTTTGCTTAAGGCTCTCACTCACTAGAAGAGTGCTGTGTGATTTGGCTAGACAATACTCTGTGCAGCCATTATTAAGAGCCCCCAGGCTTGAAAATCCAGATGTTGGTGCTTCCCTGGTAACTATGTACTGAGTTGTTGGACAGAAAGCTAGAAGCCTGTCTACTGGTTTGTGTTATTGGATCTGTTGATATTTTCTGTTTGTAATTTCTATTTGTGCAGAGTGTTCCTAAAGTCTGGACACATAGGCAAAAATGCATATTTTCAAGAAATGAAATGAATGAAAATTTTATTTAATTGGAATATTAAGAAATAACATCTTCAACATGATTTCCATCATTCGTGATGGAAAGGTTGATGCACTTTGCAAGATTCATGTTACCTCGATGCAATAACTCCACATTGCCATCAATGGCCTATGTGTACAGACTTTAGGAACACCCTGTATTTGCTCTGAAGTTCAGGGTGCTGGCTTTTCCTCCTGAATTAAGTGAATGATATTTGTATTTTTAATTAAACTGAGATTGTTAACACCTCAAGGTTGATTTCCTTAGAAAAGCAGATCAAAGAACCTCTCCTGGCAGCTCTTCTGTGTGCTGGTATTGCTGGTCTTACACAGCCACAGTAGTGACAAGCCACATTGTTGTTACAGGAACTAAGGTAAAGAGGGTTAAGAGAATTTCCCAGGGTCACACAGCTAGTAAGTATCTGAGGCTGGATTTGAACTCATGAAGATGAGTTTTCTTGACTCTAGGCCAGGTACTCCATCCACTGTGCCACCTAGCTGCTTCTTCTCTAGAACATGCTTTTTCTCTTTTTGCCGAAGGTAAAATATTCTGCCTTTAAATGTCAGAATACCTGAGTTTGAATTCTGACTCTTCTATTATCTATATGATCTTGTAATATTCACTAAACACCTCTGGGTCTTTGAATCCTCATCTATAAAAGGAGCTCTAAATTTATGGGAAAGGGACTGAATTTCTGATTTCAGTAGTGCAGGAAATTTTCTCTACCGAAGAAATTAAACATTTATTTATTCAGCAGTTTTTCATCTTAAAATGTAGCTTGGAGCAGAGGTGTCAGGCTTGTGCCCCAATTCTCCCCTCTACTCCCAAGTTCCTTTGGAACCAGATTAAATGTAATCATAAAACAATTATAAAACAAAATAAATAAAAATGCAATAAAACATCAATAACATTTTAAAACTAAGCCAGTATGCTACCAACCCACAGGGATGCTTATGTACAGATTAGTGGCCCCCATTTCTATTTGGGTTTGACCATTGGACTAGAGTACTGAGCAAAGGGTCATCTATCCATTATGTGTGAGGGACAGAACTTGAACCCAGGTCATCCTGGCTTCAAGGCTGGCCCCCTATCTGTTATGCCCCAACATCCTATTGCTAAACTTGTTATTTGAGTGAACATCTTCCCCTCATCTGAATTTTTTTTCCGTGCAATGTAATACAAAGGGTTCTGGAACTGGAGTCAGATGAAACATTGGTTCAAATCCTGCCTCTGACTCTCAATTACTGTGTGACTATAGACAAGTCCCTTGAATTCTCTGAACCTGTTTCCTCATTTGTAAAGTACATACGTTGTCTGCCATGCTTGCTTTATAGTGTTGCTGTCCACATCAAATGATAAAACACTTTACATATCTTCAAGTCTTTTGTAAAGGTCAACTGGTCAGGAAAAGTGTGTGACAAACCCATTGAACTCTGACCTCTTTAAACCTCATCTGGCTTATTGTGTTTGACGGGATGCAATGGTTTAAAAATGAAGCTAATAGGCTTGAAAGAATAATGGAAAGGGCAGTCAGCATGGTGAGAGACCATAATACGTGAGGATCAGTTGAAGAAACTGGGTGTTTATTCTGGAGAAAACTAGAGGAAGGTGGTGGTGGTATTATTTAAGTGTTTGAAGGGCTTTCATGGTCAATCATAAGCATATATGTAAACTGTCAAAATATTGAATTGTACATATGTTTATATATATCCATATATACTATATACTAAAAATATAATATAGCATATTATGTATACAATATATTAACACATATATACAATACATATATACAATATTTATAATAAAAATATTGAACCATGTATATGTATATATGTATGCATATAAGTATATATGTGTGTACATATATATACATATACATATATATATATATATTTATGTGTGAACACACACATATGGATAAAGAATAGGAATTAGACCTGTTCTTCTTGGCTTCAGAGAGCTGAACCAGGAACCATGGAGGGGATATGCAAAGAGGCAAATTTAAACTTCATATCATGAAAAACTTCCTAACAATCAGAGCTCTCCCAAAATAGGATGATTTCCTTAAGGGATGGTGTATTTGCTCCCTTAGGAGGTCTTTAAGAAAAAGGTGGAAGACCACTTCTCTGGCATGTTATGTAAGGGATTCCTTTGACATATGGCTTAGACTAAATGGTTGGTGAGGAGGGTCTTCCAAGTTTCAGAGTCTGATTCATAACCTCTCTTATACTATGCTATCATCATCAGTTTTTCCCCCATGTCTATAAACTCTTTGAGGGCAGAGATTATTTCTAAATCATTTTTGTTTCTCCTTAATCACCTAGATGTTGTCCAATGGTGTCTGACTCTTTGTTACCTCATTTGAGGTTTTCTTGGCAAAGATACTGGTTTGCCATTTATTTTTCCAGCTCATTTTACAAAACTGAGGCAGAGTAGACTTGCCCAGGGTCTCACAGCTAGTAAGTGTCTGTGACTGGATTTGAACTTAAGAAGATAACTCCAGGACCAGCTGTCTATCCACTGGGCCACCTAGCTGCCCCAACCACTTTGTACAGTGTCTTAATTATGGGGTGTATACAATAAATATTTGCTGACTGCATTTAGTTGAAATAATATTGTACTAAAAATTAGATGACTTACTGCTGAAATGGGGGTATTCTGGTAAATGTTTAACAACAAACTTTCCAGAAACATACTACATACATTCACGTTTAATCTGTATTATGAACAATTTCTCCATTGCTTTCTCTAATTCAAGACAATCAACAAAACAAAAAATTAAGCCATAATTCATGGAATTTGCTGATTTCTTAGGTGTACATACTTCCAATGAAAATTTAACATTCAGCGCTCGTGAGCTGGTTCCAGGTGACTTTAGCACACACCAATTTATGCCTCTTGCTACTTATGTGAACTTGGACAAGTCACCATTCTCTATACTTCAGTTTCCTCATCTGAAAAATAAGGGGTGGGGAACTTGACATTCTTTAATGATTTTGTAGCTACTAGTTGGCACATAGTTCCCAAGTTCCTATGTCCTGTTTTCAATAATTCCCCATTGGAACTTCATGAGGAATATGTGTACTCATCACTCACTCTAAGAGAAACTTCCAGCCCTTCCTTTCTGTGTATAAAGCTTTGAGAATGGGTGCAGGAGGTGGGCAGGCATGATTAAAGGCTCATCTGTTCTGGGTCATTGTCTTGAAAGACACCTCTTAACTTACAGCTTGCCATAGTTTGCCATGCTCCTTAGAGTCAAGAAAACTTTGTGCAATTGATGTCTTTTCTCTTCTGAGCATGTGTGTCCTAGCAACATACCTCACTTAAATCTCCAACCTCAGGTATATCTCCCAGTCATTTCTGGCATTTCTAAACTAAATACATAAGTAAACAAGGCTCCCTAGTTCACAAGTTCATCTCTAAGGCCCCTCCTTAACTCTAAAATTCCATCATTTAAAATAAGAAAAAGCACTTTATAACATCCATAACTCAAATCCCCTTGGCTTGAGGAGCAGTATTCTGATGTATCTCTTTTAAAATGTCCTTCCTGAGTTTATTTATATATCATTTAGATGTTTTATGTTTCCTTAAACCCACACAGCTAAATCAATGAAAGTCTGCATTAAGAGCTTTTTAATGCTCATGTAAGCAGTAACCAAGCATATGTTTCAGTACCGCTATTCTACATAATTTTACAAGCTACAATCATTTGTGTTTTATTTTTCTTCAGCAAATTTAGGAACATTTAAAATCATAGAGCCAAAGAGATAATGAGGTTAAATGACTTTACCAGAGTCACAAAGGGGGGATTTGATCCAGGTATTTTGATTCTATATCTAGTCCTCTGTCCACTATCCCATAACTTTAATTAAATACTTGTTTACCACAGAAGCTAAAAAAAAATTATCCCCGTCTGTATCGGGGATCCTTGAAGAGTTTGGCTTTTGTTTCCTTTGATTAATTCAGTATATTTCATTGAGTCTCACTAGGTGCTAAGCCCCAGGCCCAAACCCCTATTAGGTGCTAAACCTATGTGGGTGTGAAGCTTCCAGGGTCCCAAGGGGAGATGCTAGCTCCAGAACCAATCATAGCAGTCTAAGTTCTGGTCATTCAGATGATGTTTGATGACGTCTGAAATGGTATAAAAAGAGAAGAGAGAGCTATTTGCTCAAGGCTTTCACCCTTGGTGGCCCGCTGATGTGGAGACTCCGGGCAGCTGTAGCTAAGAGCCCTCCAGCTCGTAGACCCGGATGCTGGGACTTTATTAAACTGTGGTAACTATGTATTGGGATTTGAATCAGACAAGGTCTGTCTGTCGATGTTTGCACTTTGTTTGTATTTTGCTCTGAAGTTCAGGGTGCTGGATTTTTCCCCTGAACTAAGCTACTGATGTCTGTACGTTGGATTGAAATAAGACTGTCAACCCCTCAACGTTGCTTTCCTTAGTAAAGCAGATCAAAAGAACCTGGGCTTTTGCAGCGGGCTTTGGCGGCATGCTTGTTGTTGGGCTCCTGTTGGTCTTTCACTCCCACAGCAGCTGCTAGCTGGATTGTTGAAACACCATCACAACGGGCGCTTAATAAATTGTTGGAAAGTGACTAACATCTCAAATATTATGAAGTAATTTTGTGGTCAGTCATAAGCATATATATGAACTGTTTTGAATTATATATACACATATTCATATAAACATACATACATATACACATATATAGCTGCATCATATATAGATGAATTATACTTGGATATATATATATATATATACACACACATACATACACACATATATAATTTAATACCTCCACCTCCACCCACCTCCACATACATACATACATACACACATACATACATACATGTGTATACACATATATAATTTGCCAAGACCTCTGAGAATTTAATATATATAAGTATATAAATATAAACAAATATGATATATGTAAATAAATAAAGAAATTCACATGTATATACATATTCATACACAAACATGCAAACATACATGGTTTGTCTAGGGCACTGAGAGGTTAAGTAACTTGCCTAGGGTATTTTTTACATATATTTCTACTATCTAGATATCTATATATAGATGTGTTTTATATCTATTTATCCATAGATAAATGTGTACGTGTGTGTGTGTGTGTGTGTGTGTGTGTAAAGAATATCAGAATGGTTGAGAAAAGGGCTTGAAGATGCTTAGAATTTACTTGATAGACCATAAGGAACCACTGAAAGCTTTTTTGTTTTCTTCTGTAGGAAGTGAAGGGATCAGAACTTCACATTAGAAAATTAATTCTGGCAGTCGTGTGTAGAATAGATTAGAAGGAGCATAAAGGAGGATCATTGAGACCATTAAGATCAGCTAGGAGACTATCACCAAGGTCTAGATGATCAGTAATGAGATTAAGGTCCCCTTTTAGAGCCTGCAGAAGTGGAGAAAGGGGTGTAAATATAAATGATAATATTTTTATACTTCCTTGTACCTACAATCTCATCCATGTGACTATTTTCTCACAAACTGCTGATTTCAATTCATCTAGTGTCATTCTTGCCCACGTCTTCCTATCCTTCTTCAGGGAGAGATACAATCTCACTGCCATGCTGGAGACTTCCTCTAGATCTCATGATAACAGAGTACAATGTCTGTCTGTGTGTTGTCTCTTGCTACCTCTGTATGACTGTCTCCATATTGTTCCCTAGCAGTATATTTTTCTGTCGTAATTAGAATGTCAGAATAATATATATTACATACATATGTGTATACACACATATATTATGAAATATTATTTTAAAAGTGCTTAGTTATTCATTGATAATATGCTACAGCATACTCACACCCGCAATGTTTCTCTCTATGGTATTTTGAGTGACTTGCAACTTTAATTTGTCAATGATTAGGAAATTCCATACTAACAGTACAGGAAGAAAAATAATATTAAAAATGTAGCTCTTTATTTTAGAAGCTTGGAGTCATTAAGAACACTATGTAATTTCCAAAATGAAATCTAGTAGCTTTTGTCCAGTCCCCACCCATTTGATTTGGGTGTCTATCCAAAATAATTGTACTGATACATGGATCTGTTCCTGTTGAACCAATAGAATGTCATACTGGGGACAATAAGCATTTTTCATTAACTTGGTTTTTTTATACAGAGATAAGGTAAATTATTTTGGATAAATGTGGACATGTTAAAGGAAGCTTAAAGTATTCTAGAATTTGATGCAATTAAAATATGCTGAACATTGCTGATGTAAAAATGGCAAGATTTATAAGCCGATTGTATGTGCAAGATGGAGAAAGAGTTAAAGATGAGCCTGAGGTTTTGAGCATAAATACTAGATGATGAAGGCACCAACAAAAGAAACAGGAAAGTTAAGGGAAGATGCTGTTATTTTGGTGGGGAAGATAATGAATTTTGTCATTTTATATGTTAAATTTCAAGTGATGACCAGGATACTAAGATGGGAACTTCCCAGAATGCATTGGGAAATGTGAATCTATAGATTGGGGAGAGGTTAGGAGCTCAAATATAGGTTTTGGAATAATTTACATAGACATAATAGTTGGAACTGGTTGAGAGTAAATGAGATTTCCAATGTACAACCTGTAAAGAAAGACAAGGAGATAGCTCAGGATAAAATTCTGATGAATGTTAACATTTAGGGATGAAAAAGAAGCAAAAGAGTTAGTGGAGAGAGTGAATAGGTGGCCAAAGAGCTAGGAGAGAATGACAGTATAATATTAGTCATTACCATGGAAAGCTTCAAGAAAGAAGGGATAATCAACATAGTCATAATGTTGAGGGATTAGTTCAAACAAGCATTTTTTATGATGGTTAAGGAGGCCAATGATGAAAAAGGTCATTGACTTGGAAACTAATACTTCCCTGGCCAAAGAAGTCATATTAAAATGGAATTAGATGTTAGGTTGTAGAGCATAATCAAGGTATACTTTTATTTCTAGAAGTTTGAAGGGAGGTGAGAAAGAGAATGCTAGTTTGAGAAACTAGCAAAATCTAAGAAGGTTTTTTTGTTTTTTTGGTGGTGGTGGTGGTGGTGGAGATTTTATTATATCTAAAGATCCAGAGGAGAAAAAGAAATTGAAAATGCAGTAGATTTGCAAAAGATAGTCTACTCACAATGAGAGATTATATTTTATTTATGACTATTCTCAGGTTGGAAGTACAGCATGGATATAGTCTGTGGGTTGACAAAATACATTTTTCACTGATTACTCATTTACAAAAAAAAAAAAAAAGCAAGTGAAAATCGTACCTGCTAGAGAAAGTCAATTCAATTCTTCTATAACTCTCATCTATATTGACTCATATGCACTGAATAAGCATATGCTATAGAATACTTATTTATTCTTGTTCCATTTTCTGCTTTCTTTAGCTTGTGGTAGATAGAACAGAACATTGTTCATTTTAAACACCACCTTGAAATTGGAGAAAACCATGAAAGCATCCTAATTGTTTGATTCCTGATGCAAATAAAAATCTAAAAACCTCAAATTCAGTCAACTAGAAATTCTGGCTTTTCCATTTATTTGCATATTCTGCCTTAAACAGCCTTTGTAAATAACTTCTAAAAGGCTAATTGATTTCTTTTTTTTTTCTAATCTAACTTGTATTTTTACTGTGTGATTGTACTTTTCTTTCTAGTGCTAGAATTTTTAAATTCAAATTTACTAATTATCCTGGAAATATTTGGGAAGATTTTGCATAAAGAATACCTTGTTAAGCTTTCAGAAGTCAAATCTATAGCAAAACTGTACACTTTTGTGACTTGGAGTCCTACTTGTCAAGAGTTAAGCTTTGTGATTTTGTATAGATCCTCCTATATTGAATTTTCTTACACCCAGTTATTTAGATCCCCTTTCAATTCTTTCCTCTAAAGCTTTACTTTATAGATCTCCACCCACCATGAAAAAGTAGAGTAAAGAGATTAATCTTCTCAATGTAAAAGCCCAGGACAAAGCCTAAGGGTAGAAAAAGTGCTGTTAGTCATCACCAATCAGGGAAATAAATGACAGGCTAATGGCAAAACTTAACCAAGTGTAAGAGATGTGGGTGGTTATTGGAAATTAGTTATAATTGATTTAAAAAAAAGATGTCTTTGAAAAAATAATTTTAATGGATTCTGTTTCCAAGATACTAAAAAGTTAAAGTGAGATAATGCTCATGCTACCCACCCGTCTGTTAACTCACAGCTCGACTGGGGGAGGAGAGGAGGATTATCATGGAACCACAGAAATTCAGAGCCTACAGGAATCTCAACAACTATCTGTTGAATACTTGAAAAAAGAATATCTAACGTGTTCATCTCATGCCTGCTTGAAGATCTATGCAAGATTCTATCCCATTTATGGACCACTCTAGTTGTTAGGATATTTTTGTTGTTGTTTTAGCTGGCATTTGTCTCTTGTCAATTTTCACACATTGCCCCTATTTCTGCTGTATGGAGCAAGGCAAAACAAGTCTAATCCCTTTTCTGTTTTTGGAGGCAAGAGGGGTTAAGTGACTTGGCCAGGGCCATACAGCTAGTAAGTATCTGAAGCTAGATTTGAATTCATGTCCTTCTGACTTCAGGGCTGGTGCTCTGTCCACCATGCCACATAGCTGCCCCATCTAACACTTTCCTATATGATACATCTCATACTTGTAGGCAACTATCATGCCCCTGAGTTTTCATCTCTTCAGGATGAGAGTCCCCAGTTCCTTCAAGTAATTCTCATTAAACATGAACCTTAGCTGCCTGTATAACTCCAATTCTATAACCAGTGTAGAGTGCTTTCCCCTTAGTTACCCTGATTTAAATATTCTTAAACTTTAAGAAGATAGTATAGTAGATAAATTAGGAAGTAGGTAGTATAGTAGTGATTTGCCCATTCTCACCCAAAGAACTCAAGACCAGAGTGGGCAGAGGAAGGCATTTTATTACGCTTCTTGATAGAGCAGGTGTAGTGCTCACTGGGACACTCATACCGATACAGCTGCAGGAGCAGGGGTAACCATTCCCTCCACCCCTGCTAGAGGTATGGTTAGTTTACAGTTTTTGGTTTTTTTACATAGTTTTCCTAGGTTATACAGTTTATATAAACAGGATAATAAGGATACAGAAGCAAAAGTGAAGTTAATTAGATTTTCCTTGTCTTAGTCTAGGATTAAACTATATTCTTTTACTTCCCCTACTTTCCCTCTTTAACATATGCAAATTATGCAAATCAGTAGGCCTGGATTCTTGACCAAGACCAGACCTAGATAAGCTTGAACTGGTTCAAGTGGGTTTGGCCTCTCTAATTCCCTAGACTGCCTTCTCAAAAAGTATGCACATGCATACAAGCCTCTGACCTCTCACCTGACCGATGTTGAGGCCTGGTCTCTGCTAAAGCTGGGGTGGGGGAGGGGTGGGGAAGCACACCTTTAGTTCTGTGGAAACAAAACTCCTCTTCCCATTTCTTACAATCCCCATTCATCAACAATGTCTCCCATGCTCCGCACCTTTATTTCACTTGAGCTACATACAGATTGCTGTCTTGATCTCATTATCATTCACAGTTCTTCTACTGCATGACTAAATACATTTTCTGACTACAGACTCCCAATACTTCATGTTTTCCTATTTCTCACTTCTTCTTAATCTCTTCTCCCTCCTCTAGGCAACTTCTATTCATTCTACTTTCTTTTCCATGACAATGGATTTCTGCTTTCTTTTCCATTCTACTTCCCTCCCCCCACTCCCACTGCTTTCTCCCTCCCCACCCCACAAGCTCTGGCCTTTCTTTAGAAATCATGACCCTGTAAGTAATCACTTCAACTTTTCTTGTTCTCTCTCCCTGTATCTTGTGCTCCATTGTGTAACTAGCTGTTTTTTACCTTTGCAAATATTGACGCTGGATTACATCCACCATTGGCCTTCCATTATTCCTACTTTTGAGCTATTGAAAACTGTGCAAGAGGTCACATAGCTGTGAAGATACATTTGTTATCTAATTTCAACTGTGCCTCACTCATTCATAGCAATACTCTCTTTTATGTTCTCCATAGAAATGGCTCCAGGTCTTTTCTTCTTTTTCAAGCCACCTTCACATACCACCCCCCCACCCTCTTCAGAAGAGGATCTTATCTTATATTTTATTTTTTTTTTAAAAAAATGACACCATCCACTGAGACCTCTTCTTCCTAGTTATATACTTTGAATCTTCTCAACAACATTTCCTTTCTCACCTTCCCCTTTCTTTCCATTTGCTGATGAAAAGCCAACCCTTTTTGCAAATAAGAACCTCTCTACTCTTTGCCACTGGTCTTTTTCTTTCTCCCATGGAAACTTTCTCTTTTTGATCTCATCTCTCAATTCTTGCTGCCATATATATCTATCTATATCTATATTTATATCTATCTACCTATCTAATCATCTATGTATTCAACTCCTATCACCAAAAATCTTCGCTTTGATGTTTTTATCCTCTCAAGATATCATTCTGTAATTATCTTTCCCTTTAAAATCAAACATCTATAAAACAGCAATCTACACTCTTTGCCTATACAATATATCCTTACCTCCTGATCACTCTTATCTTTTTAAGATTTGTTCTCATAACAACAGACTGAAAGTACTCTCTCCATGGTTACCAATGATCTAACTGTTAAATTCAGTGATCTCTCCATCTTGATTCTCTTTACCTGTTTTCAGTATTTGATATTGTTAATGACATCTACCTCTGGGTATCTCTCTATTTGCTGGATTTTGTGACATTCCTCTCTCCTGGTTCTCCTTTTACTTATTTAAGTGATCTTTCTTAGTCTCTTTTGTAGAGTTGTTGTTCATGCCCTATGTCTTAAATGTAACTCACACAAGGCGAGCATTTGTAAGGAGGTCAGGACAAGTAGTACAAGAACACTCAACTTTAGTATTTATTGTGAGAAATGGGAGACACTGGCACAGGACTGCCCAGTGAGGAGTGCCCACATCAAAGAAGGCACTATGTTCTACGAGTGAAGTAGAGCCATAGTAGCACAATGGAAACATGGGATATGCAAATATAGAAACATCTTCAATTCCAAATGTTCAAATGGCCTATTTGTGCCTGACCTGTGCTACAGCCTTCCAACCTCATATTGGGCTGATCAGCCAGTCAAACCAACTGTATACTGGCTCCTACATTATGACATCATTGGTCATCTTTGAGTATGAAGGATGAACAACGTCTTACATATGGGTATCTACCATCACTCTGTCCTGGGTACTCCTCTGTCTCTCTGTGTCTGTGTCTATACCTCTATCTCTGTGCCTTTGTCTCTGTCTGCCTCTCTCTCCTTGCTGGTCTCAACATGAACCATGGATTCAATTATCATTTCTATGAAAATGATTTCCAAATCCATCCTTTACCTCTCTATTGAGCCCCAGTCCCATATCACAACCGGTTGTTCAAAATCTCTTGTTAAGACATGTTGAGCATGAGACATTCAAAACATAACTTTCAATCTTTCTCCTTTATCCCAATCATGAGCTAAAATTCCTTATTTCTTTCATGGACAAGACCAGTCACCCAGGTTTGCAAATGTGATGTCATCTTTAAACTCTTTTGCCTCTGACACACTCCTTCCTTATTCAATTAGTTGCCAGGGATTGTTGATTTTACCTTTACAACACATCTTCCATCCATTCCATTCTCTCTTAATAGAATATGATGGCCACCTCCTTAATTCAGGTCTTCAATTTTACCTAGCAACACCTTTCCAATCCATTCCTTACTTTGTGAATAGAAGGAAAGGTGCCACACTGTGTCAGGCCTGTATCACCTCTCACATGGACTACTGAAATGGTTTCATAACTGGTCTCCCTAGCTCAAATTTCATTCCTATCCCAATCCATCTTCCATTAAGCTACCAGACTAATATTCCTAAAGCATAGATTTGACCATGTCCCTTTCCTGCTCCTGAAGTTCCAGTGCTTCCTTATTATTGATCCCCATTTTGGTGTTTAAAGCTATTCACAATCTGGATTTAAATTATCTTTTCAGATTTATTTCCTATAACACCCTTTCATACACTCTACCTTCTAGTCAATTTGGCCCACTTGATGGCTCTTTTATAAGGCATTCCATTTCCCTCTTTCAAGCCTCATTGCTAGAGCCCACTCCCTTTTCATCTCTAGCTCTTGGAATTTGTTACTCCCTTCAATGTTTTAAAGGCCACCCTTCTACAAGACACATTTCCAGATTTTCCCAGTTAGTGTTTCTCACAAAAAATACCTGGAATTTCCTTTCTTGTTTTTTATTTGTTAGATGCTGTTCTCTCCTTAGTAGAATATAAGCTCTTTGACAGGCTTATTTTGTTTTTGTATCCCCAGAACTTATATAGTGCCTGGAACAAAGGAGGCATTTAATGAAGACTTATTGAATTTTAATTGGGAAAAAGAAATCATCTTACTTGCAAAAGATAATGTAATGATGGAACATCTCATATTCTGCATGATATTATTACTGAATAGTTCCATCTATCTGTCTATCTATCTATCTATCTCAGAATGTGCTTTTTAAATTTAAATTATGGAATAAAACAAGCATTTTCATAACATAGTGCAATAAAAAGATGATTGTATGTGAAACTCCAAATCTCCTATCACAACTAGCCATTCCTTCCAAATATACAAAAAAATTATCATAAAAATTTCCTTTTTTCTTCTCCCCCATCCTAGAGATGGCTACTATTAGACACAAATAGGTATATATGTAAATTTATTCTATACATACTACTATTTATCAGTTCTTCTCTGGATACAGATATCATCTTTCTTCACGTAGCTAATTTGGGTATGTGTAATAGACAAAATAACTTATTCACTCAAAGTCCTTCTTAAAACAATATTGCTCTTACTATATATAACATTCTCTTGGTTCTGCACATTTTACTCTTTGTTATTTTGTGTAAGTAATTTTTCTTAAATCATGGAGCTCCTTGTTTCTTATAGTGCAGTAGCATTCCATCACAATCATGTACCACAACTTGTTCAGCCATTCCCCAATTGACAGTCATGCCTGCAAATTCCAGTTCTTTGCCACCACATGGAAAGCTGTTATAAACATTCTAGAACGCATATGTTCTTTTCATTTTGCCCTAATCATCTTTAGAAATAGACCAAGTAGTGGTATTAAAGTCCCCTACTATAATAGTACTACTATCTAAAATTTAGATGCTAATATTTGGTGCATATAGGTTCAGAATTGATATTGCTTCATAATCTGTGGTACCTTTTATCAAAATGTAGTTACCCTGTATTTTTAGCCAGAACTTTGTCTGAGATTCCTGCCTCTGCCTTTTTTGCATCAGCCGAGGCATAATAAATTTTACTCCAACCCTCCATGTTAACTCTGTGAGTATCTCTCATTATTAAATGTGTTTCTTGTAAATGAACTATTGTTGGATTCTGATTTTTAATTCATTCTTCTATCCATTTCCATTTTATGGGTGAGTTCATCCCATTCACATTCAAAGTTATAATTACTATATATAAATTTCTCTCCATCTTATTTTTACTCACTATTTTCCTTTTCAGCTTCTCTTTTCACTTTATCCCTATTACCTTATCTTCTCCCCTTACCTTGGGATTCCTCCCTTCTGAAAGAACCTTTCTTATCTATTTACCCCACCCTTCTAATTTCAATCAATATCCCCTTCTAAAAGTTTCTCCCCTACCCTAAAACCCAGTTTTCTCACCTCTTTGGAAGTTCAGAAGATGTCAAGACTTCTCAGATATATACTTTATTTCCTCTTCAACTCTTAGGTAAGTAAGGTTCCAATATTTCCAGCCCCCCACTCCAACCTGATTCCTCTCTATTAGTTCTTACTTTTCTGCCCTGTTTTGTGAGATAATTTCTCCTTTTAATGTTTTCTACCCAGTTTTGTTTTTTTTAGAATCATGTCATCATACACAACTCAACCCCAACCTTTCTTTCAAACTGTTATTCTTTCTGCCCAAACCTTTCAGTCTGAGGAATTAGTTAAGCTATATGACTTTAGTAATTGAAAATTAATGCACAGAATGGGGAAAGGCAAGGAAAGAAGGAGAACAAGCATTTATTATTCAGCTACTATGTGTCAGGCATTGTGCTATGCATTTTACAAATATTATCTCATTAGATCCTCACAGCAACCCTAGAAAATAGTTACTATTATTATCCTAATTTTACAGTTGAAGAATCTGAGGCAGACAGAGATTAAGTGACTTGCCCAAAGTCACATGCTAGTAAATGACTGAGGC
Source organism: Trichosurus vulpecula (assembly GCF_011100635.1). Classification (NCBI taxonomy): domain Eukaryota; kingdom Metazoa; phylum Chordata; class Mammalia; order Diprotodontia; family Phalangeridae; genus Trichosurus; species Trichosurus vulpecula. The sequence continues at coordinate 412,554,788 of NC_050573.1, read as the reverse complement.
TGAATTTGAACTGAGGTCCAGTGCTCTATCTACTGTACCAATTAGCTAGTAGAGCAGATATATAGCCCTTTCTCATGGAGATCCTGAGAGGGATAGGCTAAGTTTACCAAGGTCTACTTTTTGAAGGAACTTATATAAACAAGTATAATAAAGTAGGTTAGCTTTTTGGGTTTGATGAACTATTTAATCTTGCCTGCACTGTTATAATTGACTGTGCATAAGAATGTACAGAGCTACACCTGCTGTATACCCTTGCTGCATCTTTGTTTGATAGTTAGATAACTTTTTGGTAGTTTGTTTGCATTTAATAATTTTTTTTACTTCATCAATTCAGTTTCTTCATATGATGAAATTGCATTTGGGTCCAGCATACACTTGGCCCAAGACACATAGATAAAGGCAGGTATGATATATAGTAGTACATGATGATAGCAAAAAAGAGATACAGAAATAGGGCTATAAGAAAGATGAGACAAGAGGTAGAACTTTCATCTGGAGGGATCAGAGAAGTATTTATGGACCAGGTGATACTTACGTTGGGCCTTGATGGAAAAGAAGTACATTCTATTAGTTTGAAGGTTGAGTTAGAATCAGATTGTGGTGGACCTCAAATGTCAAGATAAAGAGTTTATACTTTTTTGGCAGGAAATAAGGAGCTACTTTAGGCTTTTGAACAGAATAGTTGGGTGGTTAGCACAAGCAAGGAGCAGAGAATTGATCCATACTTCATTGCATTTCAGCTTCAGAGGCTGCATTGAGTGCACAGTTATCTGCAAACAGAAAATAATTCACTAATACTCCCTCCACTTTGGCCTTGGCTTGTAGCCTTTTCAAGTTGAAGAATTTATCATCAATGCGGTAGGTGACTTTGATGCTGTGTTCATTCTCATTGAAAGCATTTGACAATGTGGCTTTGGAATTGATTGTGTGACATGGAACACATTGGCACAGCATGGTATGCCCACATTAGAGAAGGTGCTGTGCTCTATGAGCAAAGCAGAATTGAAACAGCTCAAAGGAAACACAGGATGTGCAAGTTTGGAGTATCCACTCTAAATGTTCACACTGACTGTGCTTGACCTGTGGTAGAGCATTCTGAGCTCATATTGGCTTGATCAGCCACAGTAGGACACGTTCAATTTTGACTCTAGCACAGTAATGTCATTTTGGTACTCTTCCAGAACAAAGGACAACAACCAAACAATTAGGTGGTTAGAAAGATGCTTTGGGAGATTCCTCAGACAACTATTTAAATGATATATTAGAAAGAGGGGAGGTAGGAGACAAAGAGTATTTAGGCAATTTATTTAAATAGAAAACATCTCTGGCAACAGGTGACCTCAACCAAAGTAGTTGTGGTGGGAATGGTTGTTGTGTTTGTCCTTCATTCTCCAAGATGACCATGATATCAGGGAAATGATGGCATGACTGCAGTCGACTTTGATTTGAGCGAGGGAGGGCTGTGCAAGTTCATCAGCCTCACTTTTTCCTCCAGAGCCATATGGATCCAGTGGCCTGATATTCAACAAGTTGATTGGAGATGGCCCAGGATGCATTGGGAGACTCTGGCCCTTTTAGGCTAAGGTATTTTCAGGTTCTCACTTTTAGAAAAGCAAGAGAAAGCAATAGAAAACCAATGAGAAAACTAATTTGGAGGTAAAAGTGACCAGATTTGGCAACTTGTCATTACATAGTAATAGATAAAATTTTTGAAGCACTATAAGGATTATAAAAAAGTTTTTCTTATAATAATTATATAATATAAGGACTTATTTACATTTTACAGATAAAGAATCAGAGAGTTTTAGTGACTTTTTAATTCAGATATTCTCAACTCCAGTTCATTGCCCTTTCTAGTACACTGATAGATGAGGAAGCTGGTTCAGAGAAGTGAATCTGGTTAAGTGAGTGCCCAGCTTGACACAGTTGGTATATACTTATACATATGATTGTATATGAAAGACAAAATTTCAACCCAGATCTTCTAACTCCCACTAGTTTTCCCAAAGCAGTATTCTTTTCATTATTACAAAATGGTGAATGTTGGGGGAGTAAGGAAGAGGGAAGAATCAAAATGACTGAACTTTTGTGCCTGTTTAACTAAGATGATTGTGGTACTATTGATAAAAATGGAAAAGTTAACAAATGGGGGATGGGGGATGGGGAATGGAGGAAGTTTACTAAGTTCATATTTAGATATGTTGAGTTTTAGTTGTTGGTTGGGCATGGTGATGATGAAGATAATTATGATATATATACATATACATACATATATATATGTATATATATATATACACACACACACACACACACACACATATATATATATATATATATATATATATATATATATATAGAGAGAGAGAGAGAGAGAGAGATTAGCTTGTGAATATGGGATGGGATTGGAATTCTGGGGAAAGGTTCAGGGAAGACATAAAGTTTTGAAATTCATCTATGTAGAAGTGATATTTGAAGTGATGAGAATGGATAAAATTTCTGAGAATGTATAATGATAATAACTAGCATTTATGTAGCTCTTTAAGGATTGCAAAACACTTTACATATGTTATCTTATTTGATTCTCACAATAATCCTGCAAGACAGGTGCAATGATTAAAACATTTTGCAAATGAAGAAAATCAGACCGATTGAAGTTGTCATTTGCCTACAATAAAACATTGGATAACTGCGGAAGCAGAATTTGAACTCAGCTTTTTCTTACTGTAAGCCTAGTACTATAGACTCTTGGCAACCTCTGAAGAATAGAGACAGAAAAGAGGAGGGCCAAGGATAGAGTCCTGAGGAACATTCATATTTAAAGAGCAGAAGGAGAATGAGGAGCCAGTTAAGGAAACAAAGAACACTTAGGAAGAGAAACAGAAGAATAACTGACATATCACAAGACACCATGAAAGAGATGAGAGTGCCAAATGCTGCAAAGCCTAGTAAGTGACTGTGAAAAGACCATTGAATGTAGCAAAAAGAATGTGATGGTTTTTTCAGAGATTGTTTTCAAGATGCTGATGGGAAATGGCATCCAGAGTGCAGGGGTGAGTGGTGGGTGGTGAAGAAGGGGAGACTACATTTTCCATCAGTTTCTCAATGAAGGGGAGAGTGAAGATGATAGCTTGAGGATATATTAAAAGGAAGCAAGTGTGTGTGTGTGTGTGAAATAAAACTTTAATAACATGTTTGTTATGTGACCAGCAGGAAATCTTTTGAACTGCAAAAAAGAGAAGGCATGGAAGAGATAGGAGGGTGTAGGCTCCAGGGCACAGGAATTGGAGTTAACTTTGACAAGGAGAAGGAGCAGCTCTTACTCTAAAGTCAGAAGGAAGGAGGAGAAGTGAGGAAAATGAGACGTATACATGAGTTTGTTGTTGTTCAGTGGTGCTTGATTCTTTGTGACCCCATTTGGGGTTTTCTCGGCAAAGATACTGAAGTGGTTTGCCATTTCCTTCTCCAAATCATTTTACATATGAGGAAACTGAGGCAAACAGGGTTAAGTGACTTTCTGAGGGTCACATCACTACTAAATGTCTGCGACCAGATTTGAACTCAGGAAGATGTAGTCTTCCTGACTCCAGGCACAGATGATTATTCGCTGTACCACCTAGCTGAGAAGGTAATTGAGGAGTCTCAACTGGATGGCCTCAATCATGCCTGCAAGGTAGGGGATGCTTTATTTATTAAGAGGGAGCAAAAAGAGTTGGGGTCTTGAGAAGAAAAGGTATATAAAAGAGGGATGAATATGTGGAATCAGAAAGAGATATTACAACTGCTATAGCCTATTTTTTAAAGGCATACATTTTCTGAGTGTGTGATTTCAAACTGGCATTTCAAAGTTCTCTGCTATTCAGCTCCTACCTACAAATATTTTTTCCCTTTCACTTTCTCCTCCTCTCAATCTCATTTTCTTTAATAGTTCCACTTTTGTTAATTCCTCCCACTCCAATCTCTGCTTTGTATAGTTGTTCCTAAAGCTTAATCTTTCTCTAACAGTTTCTAAACTACTTTTCTTTTATCATTGTAATATAGTCTAAAGACAATCTATTTGAGAAATAGACTAACAAAGAACCTTACAAAGTACACTTATGCCACCCAGCCTGAATCACTGTGGTCTCAAAATCCTGCCTTTTTGTGTATATATTTAACCTAATGAACAGATATGCTATACCTCCATGATACTGATACATTCTTATAACCAGACTGAAATGTCTATAGCTGATAACATCTTTGATTTCATGCATATAGAGAACTTCCAGGGTGGCAACTTCTTCTATAGACACAAATTGGAAACTCATATCACTTACAGATGTAGAATTGTCTAAGATGTTGAGAGATTGCATAATTTGTCTGTAATCACACAGTCTGTATGAGAGACAAAAACCTGAATCCAGAGCTTGCTGACACCAAAGTCAGCCCTTGATCCACAAATGGGTAAAGTACAGTTAAAAATCTTGACTTTTTTGTATAGGAATGTAGGGAAATCTAAACCTCTGCCTGGAGAGATGAGGTAACTCAACTGTAATTTGTATTGAATATATAATTCATTCAAAATTCAACGATTATTTCTTGTCTAGTATATACTTGGTACCACCCTAGCTATGACAGAGCCAAAAAGAGAATAGTCCCTTCCAGCAAGGCACTTGCATTCTTTTGGGGAAAAACAACATGTATATAGAAAGGCAAAATATAAAATAAATATAAAGTAATTTAAGCAGGGGGGCATTTTTGCAATTGTGGGTATAAGGATGGGCTTCCTTTAGAAAGCTGCACTCGAATTGAGCATTGAAGCAATCCTGTTATTCTATAACACAGAGGGGAGAAGGGAATACATATCAGGTGTAACCTGGCTTCCAAACAAGCATGGGGAGTTTTGCTTCCAGGAAAAGAGATGGAAAAAGGTCAATCAGAGAGGTATTAGGATAATCAAAGGAGAGCAGTACTAAAAAGCTCAAGGAAGAAAGAACACTACCACCACCTTTACCAACATTTTCCCTAAGACACCAGTGGAAATAGGCTAAGACTTTGAACTCAAGAGACTTTCATACCACTTATCTTGATTCCATTCAAGGGCTGGCAGCCATCATCGAAGGGAGAAGTTTCTCTGGAAGTGAGAAATGTTCTTCAATTTCTTCCCCATTACCAGCTGCTGACCAATTTCTATTTATTGGGAAGTAAGTCTAAGGTCCCTGAGATTCAAAGCACACTCCTTATCTGCCATTTTACTTCCAGCCTTGCCCTTGAAGCCATCCATTGGGATAAAAAGTCCTGTGGAGATGTGACCAGGTAACTTCTCCCATGGGTGCTGCAGCTATTCTTACTCAAGACTAAGGAGAGAAAGTTCTTGTCACTATTAAATGGTTCAATATCAGATAGTAAGACAATTTTATGAGTGGAAATGATATTAGAGATGATACATATCTGTTTTTTTTTTTTTTTGCTGCTTCCTTAGGATTGTAGGACTTTTCTATTTGCTAAAACATTTAATATATGTTATTTTCCTAATAAGAACATGAGCTCCCTAAATATAGGGACTGTGATATTTTTCTTTTTGAATCCCCATCACTTAGAACACTTCTTTGGATGTAGTAAGCGATAAATGTTTTCCTTTTTTTTCATTTACTCATCCAAGAGGAGGGTGTGGTGAGCAGTGTCAAAAGCCAAAGAGAGGTGGACAAGGACAAACAATGAGAAAAAGTCATTGGGTGTGGCAATTAGATGATTGTAACAAAAAGAGAGAGAGGTTGGTGGGGGGAGAGAGAGAGAGAGAGAGAGAGAGAGAGAGAGAGAGAGAGAGAGAGAGAGAGAGAGAGAGAGAAAGAGAGAGAGGGAGGGAGAGAGACATTATTGGTGCCTTGGTGAGAACAATTTCATTTGAAAAATAAAGTCATAAGCCAGATGGCAACAGTTTGAAAGGAGAGAAAGAAATGTCAGTAAGTATGTACAGTTCCTCATCTCTTGCTTTCCTCCACTAGGACTTTTGCTATGAAAAGGATGAAGATAAAGGATGATAACTTGAAGGATGAGAGGATCAAATGAAAAGACTTTTTTTGGTAATTTTTTAGGATGGGGGTAGATGTACGTATATTTGTAAATAAAAGTGAAGGAACTATCAGATATCTTTGAGATTTGAAAATGATGAAATATTTAATGTTTCTTTTCTAAATGTAAGTGGATGAAACAAATAATAATGGGATCAGATTTATCATTTTTATATGTATATAGTATACAGTAAGTATATACATATGTAAAATAAGCTCTATATGTTTATAAGATAAACACAAACATTTTCTGTTTTTACATACAATAGTCTATAGAAATACAAAATGTACTAACATATGTTTGGAAATTTTTTCTCTCCAATTTTGGCTGCTTAAAGTCGTAGATGATATTTGTAGATAGGCCACAAAGCATACAGATCTGGGAATGTGTTAAAAGTAACCCCCTCATGTTTTATTTTCATGGTACTAATTTTTTTTAACAAAAGTCTGTGCCAATCATTGCCAAATTAGAAAATGTTTCAAGTCACCTATATGTCTTTGATTAGTTGGAAAGATAGGATATATCATATATCTCCAAATATTACAGCTGAACCAAGCATCAAGTATGGAAATAAATGCAATACTTTGTTTTCCAAGGGTGCAAATTGAAAATGATAATCCAAGAAAAGAAAAGGTACATTGAAACATAGAGTCTTAGATTCCTGGGACTTTAGAAATATTTAGGCCAGCCTCTTATTTTAAGAATTCTTTCAGTAGTATTTTTGAACAGCTGGTTATTCATACAATTATAGGTTTTACCTTCAAAGGGGAAGTAGGATAGTTCATTAAGAAGATATGGAAAGACAATGTATAGAATTATATAAGATAAAATGATGTTTCCCAATAGGAAAAAGTATTCAATGGATACAAAAAGTTCTAAATGAGCAATCATAAACTGTTAATAAGCATATACAAGAAAGTACAAGTCAAAACAACCCTGAAGTTTCACCTCACATACTGCGAACTGGCAAAGAAGCCAAAAGATTGGCAGAGTGAATGTTGGAGGGGTTGTGAAAAGATAGGCACACTAATGCATTATTAGTGGAGCAATGAAGTATTAAAATAATTATGGAAAGCAATCTGGAATTATATAAAGTAGCTAATGTCCATATTCTTTGACTCAGAGATTCCTTTGATAGACCTATAGTCCACAGAGGCCATTCCTAACATACCAAATATACCATATACCAAAACAATTTTGGTGGTAGCCAAGAATGAGAAACAAAACAGATATCCACCAATTGGGGAATGGCTGAACAAATTGTGGTAAATGAATTTAATGTAACATTACTGTACTTTAAGAAAAGATGAATGATGGATGCAGAGAATCTTGTAAAAATTTAAATGAACTGACAAAGTTAGCAGAGCTAAGAAAACTGTACATCATGACTACAAGGATGTAAATGGAAAGAACAATTACAAAACAGTTGGAAGTGAATGCTGCAAAATTACAAAGAAGTTTGGTTCCAAAGATGAGATATGATTAAAAAAACAAACAAACTTCAATTTCTTTTTTCAAAAAAATTATTTACAGAGGATTCTGGGGAGATGGTAGAATAGGTCAGAAAATTCCAAGCTTTCAAGATTTTCCCCCATGAAAGAGTTAAAATAGCATCTTAGGATGAACAAAGTGTGGGGGGAGATAAAGAAGAATAGAGGTACAATCAGGATCTTCCTGGGACAATTTGAGAAAATCTTAAGAAAAATCCCAGGACTAGGTTTGGTCCCTGGGAAGAGTTAACACCTCCAGAATATGTTCTGTTTTAACCACAAGGGACAAGCCCATTAAAAAAGAAGCAAGTCCTGGGATTAGTTGATTTGAGTAGCTGCCTCTGCCCCAGCCCCAGGAACTTCTCACCCAAGGATAGTGAAGGGAGTTAGGTGTTTGAGCCCCAGAAGATTCATGGAACTTCTGCTGATGAGGAACACCAGATCCAGCTGGGCTGTGAAGAGTGGCAGGGGCAAGAAGAAACCAGCACAGGCCAGGTGAGTGTGGAAGCAGTGGGGCAGAAAGTCCCTGGCAGTGGGCACTTAGAGGAGGTTGGAGGTTTGGTTTTGGTTTTAGGCTAGAGGGGAGAACTGAAGATCTGGGGCAAGAGGCACCATGCCCCATACTCCAGGGCTAGAGGGGATTTCAAAAATTAAGCTATTACCACAAAAAAATGCAGAGGCAAAGAAGAAGAATCTAACCATAGAAAGCTATTATGGGAATAGAGATGACTGGGGTTCATCTTCAGAGGAGGATATTGAAGTAAAGAAACCCCCAAACAGTAATGTCAAATGATCATCTGCCCAACAAGAATTTATAGAAGATCTTAAAAAAAAAACAACTTTAAAAATCAAATGACAGAGGTGGAGGAAAAACTAAAAAAAAAAAAAAAAAAGTGAATAGTCCAAGAAAAACTAGAAAGTTATCAAAGGAAAGTCAATGAATTAGAAAACGAGATACAGAATCTTAAGGAAGAAAATGAAAATTAGAATTGGGCAAAGTGAAGCCAGTGAAATTATAAGAGATCAAGAAATAATTAAACAAAATATGAATAATGAAAAATAGAAGAGAAAGGGAAACATGAGAAAAGCAACAGATTTGGAGAATAGATCAAGAAGAGTAAATATAAAAATAATCAGATTAACTGAAAGTTATGATAAAAAAAGTACCTTGATACAATAATACAAGAAATAATTAAAGAACATTGTTCCAAAGCATTAGAACAAGGGGGGAAAGTAGAAATAGAAAAAATCCATTGATCACTTTAAAAAGATCCTATGAGGAAAAACTCATGGGAATATCATAGTCAAATTCAAAACCCCCTAGCTCAAGGATAAAATGTTAAAACATCAAGACTAATACAATTTAAATATGATAGTGCCACAATTAGAATTACATATGACCTAGTAGCAGAGACATTAAAGTACTGCAGGTCTTGGAACACAATCTATTGAAGAATAAAAAAACTGGGCCTTCGGCTGAAAATATCATACCCTGCAAAGTTAAGTATTATCCTGAATGAAAAAAAAAATGGATATTTGATAAACTCTCAGACTTTCAAGACATTGTTAAAAAAAATCCTGAACTTGGGTAGTTCATAAGAAAGATTTGGGTAAACCTGACTATGATATGGATTTAAAAAATAAAACCATTTAGGAACAGCAAAAAAGAGTATTTTATACAAATGAGGTTCAAGAGGAAGAATGGATACCTAGGAATTAGATAGGAAAGGAGGGATGGTAGTTCTGGCAACCTACTTTCATCAGGAATGAGTTTAAGAGGGAACAATACATATATATTTAGAAGAGTATAAAGGTCTAAATTCAGATGAAATAAAATGGTAGGGGCATAGGGAGAGGGGAGAGGACAAGGCAGGGAGTTTTAGAGGGGAGAATGAGGGAATCAGTAAAAGGAGGGTATAGAAGGGTGTTTAGATTTATGGGAATGGGAGGATAGGGAAGGGATCCTTGGAGAGGGGTAGGCAAGTATTAGGGCAAGGTAGTGGGTAGAAATAAAGTACAGGAGGCAGGAGGGATAGAAAACAAGAGATATACACAAACATTAAAAACAAAGGTCAGGAGTAGAATATGTTTGGGAAAGTATATGTCTATATATGTATGTATATATGTATATGTGTATGTATATATCTATAGCTATAGAGAAATATATCTAAACTTTATGGTAGCCTTTGGGGGGGGGGCGTGTGAAGAAGGGAAAAAAAGAACAAAGTAAAAAATAAGTGCACAACAGAGAAGAAAAGAAAACTCACAAGGAAGCAAAGAATGCATGTATTATTTATCATACAGCCTTTCTTGAAATGAAAATTTATTACATAATTTGAATCCCCTCTCGTGTTCTGCTATGCATATAATATGCTTTTTTCTTTCTTATTTTGTATTTAAGTTTCGTTATTTAAATTTGTGATATGGTTTTGTTTCTTTTCCCTACTCTGTATTTATGTTCTGGCCCTTGAGTCTAAAATTAAAAAAAATATATATTTTTAGTGTCTAACATTCACTTCCATGAGCTTTTAAGTTTTCATTTTCTCCCCTTCCTTACCCTCCCTCCTCCTCAAGAGAGCAAGCAAGCTGATATAGGCTCTACATATACGTTCATATTAAACATGTTTTCACATTAGTCGTGTTGTAAAGAAGTATTAGAACCAAAGGGAGGAACCACAAGAAAGAAGAAAAAAATAAAACAAGAAGAGAAAACAAAGAGATCAAATAGTGTGCTTGAATCTGCATTCAGACTCCAAAGTTCTTTCCCTGGATGTGGACAGCATTTTCCATCATGAGTCTTTTGGAGTTGTCTTAAATCCTTGTGTTCCTGAGAAGAACCAAGTCTATCAAAGTCAGTCATCACACAACATTGCTGTTACTGTGTACAATGTTCCCCTGGTTCTGCTCACTTTGCTCAGCATCAGTTCATATAAGTCTTTCCAGGTTTTTCTGAAGTCTGCCTGCATCATTTCTTATAGCACAATAGTATTCCATTACATTCATATACCACAACTTGTTCAGCCATTTCCCAATTGATGGGCATCAATTTCCTCATTTCCAATTCTTGGCCACCGCAAAATAGAGCTGTTATAAATATTTTTGTACATGTGGGTCCTTTTACCATTTTTATGGTTTCTTTGGGATACAGACCTAGAAGTGGTATTGCTGGGTCAAAAGGCATGCACATTTTTATAGCCCTTCGGGTACAGTTCAAAAATTGCTCTCCAGAATGGCTCGATCTGTTTACAATTCCACCAACAATGCATTAGTTAAACTTCAGTTTCTTTGCAGAAGTTAGAGGGTCTATGGGTGTGGAGTATTGCACGTTATAAGACTTTTCCCCCAATAAATCGATTGTTTTTGTTGATTATTTTCCCTCTTCTACCTTTTTCTCTTTTAAAGAATAACATGTAAAAAGTGATGGTTCTCTGGGTGGGGGGAGAAGAAGGAATATAGGTGGAAATTTAAGCAATGTGAAGACTATCATTAAAAATGTATATTTTTAAATTTTTCTTTATTTTTCCCCCACATTTCAATTTATTTATTTATTTTAGTTTTCAACATTCACTTCCACAAGATTTTGAGTTCCAAATTTTCTCCCCATCTCTCCCCTCCTCCCACCTCATGACAACAAGCATTCTGATTATTCCTTCCCTTAATCTGCTCTCCATTTTTCACTCCTCCCCACCCCACTCTTACCCCTTCTGTTTTCCTGTAGGGTAAGCTAGATTTCTATACCCAATTGCCTATTTATCTTATTTCCCAGTTGCATGCAAAAAAACAAATTTTAACATTCATTTTTTAAAATTTTGAGTGCAAATTTACCTCTTCCTCCCTCCAGACCCATCCTCATTGAGAGGGCAAGCAATTCAATATAGGTTGTACATGAGTAATCATGAAAAACACTTTCATAACAGTCATGTTGTGAAACACTGTATTTCCAACCATCCTATCCTGTACCTTCACCTCCATTTATTCTATTCTCTCCTTTGACCCTGTGCCTCCACAAAAGTGTTTGCCCCTGATTATCTCTTCTCTAAATCTGCCCTCCCTTCTACAACCTCCCACCTCTTATTTCTTTTTCCTCTATTTTCTTGTAGAGTAAGTAAGATTTCCAGACCCAATTAAGCCAATTCCAATGAGAGTAAGGTTCACTCATTCCCTCTCACCTTCCCCCTTTTCCCTTCAACTGTAAAAACTCTTTCTTGCCTCTTTTATGTGAGATAATTTACCCCATTCTACCTCTCCCTTTCTCCTTCTCCCTGTACATCCCTCTCTCACCCCTTAATTTTATTTTTAGATACCATCCCTTCATATTCAACTCACCCTGTTCTCTCTGTCTTTAAACACACCCTCCAACTACCCTAATAATAAGAAAGGTATAATGAGTTACAAATATCATCTTTCCATGTAGGAATGTATACAGATCAATTTTAGTAAGTCCCTTATGATTTCTCTTTCCGATATATCTTTTCATGATTCTCTTGAGTCGTGTACTTGAAAGGCAATTTTTCTAGTTAGCTCTGTTATCTCAAGAACGCATTAAATTCCTCTATGTCATTGAATATAATTTTTCCCCCCTCACATTGATTACACTCAGTTTTGCTACAGGTAGGGTAGATGATTCTTGATTTTAATCCTAGCTCTTTTGACCTCTAGAATATCACATTCTGAGCCCTCTGATCTCTTAAATAGAAGCTGTTAGATCTTGTGTTATCCTAATTGTGTTTCTACAGTACTTGAATCATTTCTTTCTGGCTGCTTGCAATCTTTTGCCCTTGACCTGGGAACTCTGGAATTTGATCATTATATTCCTGAGAATTTTCCTTTTGGGATCTCTTTCAGGAGGTGATCAGTGAATTCTTTCAATTTCTATTTCACCCTTTGGTTCTAGAATATCAGGACAGTTATCCTTGATAATTTCCTGAAATGTGATGTCTAGGATTTTTTATATGATCATGGCTGTCAGGTAGTCCAGTCATTTTAAAATTATCCTCCTGGATCTATTTTAAAGGTCAGTTGTTTTTCCAATGAGATATTTCACATTGTCTTGTATTTTTTCCATTTTTTTGGTTTTGTTTTATAATTTCTTGATTTCTCATAGAATCATTAGCTTCCACTTGCTCCATTCTAATTTTTAAGGAATTATTTTCTTCAGTGAGCTTTTGGAACTCCTTTTCCATTTGGCCAATTATGCTTTTTAAGGCATTCTTCACCTCATTGACTTTTTGTACCTCTTTTGCCATTATATCTAGTCTATTTTTTAAGGTGTTATTTTCCTCAGCATTTAGCAAGCTGTTGACTCTTTTTTTATAATTTTCTTGCATCACTCATTTCTCTTCCCAATTTTTCCTCTACTTCTCTTACTTGATTTTCAAAATCCTCTTTGAGCTCTTCCATGGCTTGTGACCAATTCATATTTTTCTTGGAGGCTTTGGATATAGAAACTTTGACTTTGTTGTCTTCTTCTGTTTGTATCTTTTGGTCTTCCTTGTCACCAGAGTAAGATCCTATAGTTTGATTTTTTTCTGCTGTTTGCTCATTTTCCTAGTCAATTACTTGTCTATTTATCTCTTTGTTAAGGTAGGGCTCTGCATCCAGTGTGGAGGGCATATTGTCCTAAGCTTCAGGAGTTTTGTGCAGCTATTTTCAGAGATACTTCTAGGACCTGTAAGTTTTTAGTTCTTCTAAGATGGTATGATCTAAGGAGAGGTGTTTACTCCTCTCCTGACCTGTGCTATGGTCCATGAGTGACCACAAGCACTCTTTCCCACCCTGGAACTCTCTACTGCTTCCACAAGTTCTGTTATGCAGCCCATACTGTACTGGGCTCCTCTCCCAGTCTGGTACAACAGACCTTTCCCATTGACCATCCAGTTTTCTTGGGCTGGCAATTGGTTTCACTCTGTTTTTTTGTGGGTTCTGCTGTGATAGAATTTGTTTAGAGTCATTTTTTACAGGTATTTGGAAGGGTTTGGGGGAGAGCTTAAGTGAAGCCCTGCTTCTACTCTGCCATCTTGGCTCTGCCCCATAAAAATATATATTTTACCACTTACGACCTATGACACCTTGGGCAATGTCAATTTCTCTCATTTTACCTCATGATCTCTTCTTACGAAATGAGTAACTTGGGCTAGATAAACTTTAAGGTATCTTTCAGCTTTAAATCTCATGATCCTATCTATGAATACACATTTAATTCCTTTTTTCTCCTAGTAAAGAGTACTGCAGAATTCCTGAAGAAAAAAATTCTGAGGAACCTTTTATGTATAATGCATTTTACTCATCTCTGTAGATAAGGGAAACACACACACACACACACACACACACACACACACACAAAACTATGTAGGCCTTGCCCTCAAGAAACTTACAAAAATGAGGCATATATACAAATAATTAGAGCACCAAGTGGAGCAATAGATAGAGTGCTGGACCTGGAGTCGGGAAGACCTGAGTTCAAATACAGCCTCAGTCACTAACCAGCTGTGACTCTGTGCAAGTCATTTAACCCTGTTTGCCTCAATTTCTTCATCTGTAACATGTGCTGGAGAAGGGAATGGCAAATCACACTAATATCTTTGCCAAAAGAACCACAAATGGGATCATAGAGTCAGATATGACTGAAAACAACTAAACAATAATTATACAAATGATACAAATTAGAACATGGAATCTGTTTTAATGCAGTGTAAAGAATGGATTTGAAAAGAAGAGTCATCATTAAATGAATTTAAAAATTGTCAAACAGTGGTGAGGATGCACATGAAATATATGTAATAGTAATCCCTCCTCTTTTTTTGGATATTAATGAACATTCTAGGTTATTTTCTGTGGATCATTTTAAATTAAAAGCACCCTTTACCTTTTTCCAACCACCTATTGACATTAACAAAGGATCTAAACCTTTTTAATAAGATTAAAAGTCTTAGTGCTAAACATGGGTGACATACATAGATCCTGTTGCTGGGGAGGTAGAAGCTAGTGGACTGCTTGAGTTAGGGAACTCTGAGCTGCCGTGGGACTAAAGCTAATCAGGTGTTTGTACTAAGTCCATCCCAGTATGGTGAACTGTGTCAATAAGACAAGATTCATGACCTCGAGGATGACCATGAACATGCCTGAATAGTTTAGAATCACAAAGTATGAAAAGCTCTTTAGGTAGAAGGCAGAGGAAGTGTAACATTTATTTAGACACCAGAGGATCCAATCCCAAAACCAATGACTCCAATTCAATATAGCAGTAATTATATTCCAAAATCAGTAAGCCCACCTCAATATAGCCACAAGGAAATTATAACACAGTATTATGTCAAGGAACCAAGTCATCTTGTAACCTTTCCCCCTGCTAGGACCTTCCCATAAACAATCACTCAGGAATCCTAACTGTCTGCTTGCCTGTGTCCTTTTCCACAGTTCTGAAAGCCCTTGCAGTTCTCAGAGTCCTTGCAGTTTCCTGGATTCTCTGGATTCTCAGTTCTCCAATCTCTTGATGCTGTGGATTCTTAGCTCTTTGATCTCTGCACTCTCCACTCTGCAGTCTCTTGACACTGGCTGCCTCAATGTCTTCTTGATGTCTGCTTCTCAATTCTGCTTCTCTCAATTCTGCTTCTCTCAATTCCCCTGCTCTCAGTTCTGGGCTCTCCTTATATACAGTCCTAGCTGGCATCTGATTGGCTAGAACTTGTTGCACATACAATTGGCTCTGGTCTTAGCACCTGTCCTTAGGGCCCTGAGGGTTTCACACCTCTCATGACCTAAATAGCAAAGGAGTGTGGGCCTAGTAAGTAAAGGGTGTAAGACTGCCTACAATCAAGCCTCTCCTAAACTAGTTTCCCTTTACTGGCTCCTCCTGAGAAACTTCCCTTAACTAGCTCCACCTCAGGCCTATTGAATGGGCAGGGAAAAGATCTTTAATCACATTATCATGACATGAGCCCTCAGGAACAGGGAGATACCTGAGTGCCGTAGGAGGAGCAAACCAACCCAGGTCAAAAAGATAAATTTCCCATTCCAATGAGTACTATGATTGGGCCTGTGAATAATGTTGCACTTTCAGCTTTGGCAAGATAGGGAGACCCAGTTTCCAAACAAAAGAAAATAACAGCAACAACAAATTAAAGAAAAACAAAGTCTAACAATGTCATTTAAAAAAATTCATCTGTTTATTCATTCATTTATTCATTTTCCAACAGGGCATTTATCAAAATCCATTCCTATCTCATCAACTCCATGAAGAAAAACAATTAGGAGAAACCAACTGATATATTAATTAAGTATGCATCTCCATGTAACAATTAGCACCTTTAGTTCCCCATCACACAATAGAGAGGCAGGAGATGTAGTTTATCATCTGGCCTCTGGAGCCAATAATGGTCCTTTTCTGACCATCTGAATTCAGTTATCTTTGAGTGTTGTTTTCTTTTACATCATTAAAGTTATTGCATTTGTTTTTCTCCTGGTTTGAATTTTTGTTTACTTTGCAGAAGTTTAAAAGAAGCCTCCCAAGTTCTTAATATTCATAGTCATCATTTCTTACTGCACAATAATATTGCACTACATTCCAATGAAGAGGTTGCCTTTCCTGGTTTAGTGGCTAGAGAGCTGGCTTTGGGTCCAGGAAGAGCTGCCTCATCCTGGCTGAGTGATTCAGGCAAGTCACTTAACTTCTTGGTCAATCTTTTGAGCAATACTTGGATGCACCAAGTTGCAGAGAAGGTGCTGACATACATCGAGAAGGGGAGCTCCTATTGAAGCACTCCTTCTGCCAATGAAATCATAAGTTCAATTCCTATCCCTTATTTTCTAGCCTTGACCTCTTTGAGATACATATGCAGTAGTGGGATCACTGTGTCAATGTTAACTACTTTTCATAGATTATAAATGCAAATATTAAATTTGCCTCAAATTAAAATCACCAAGTTTCTCATTCCAATCAATGCACTACAGTTAATCTTGATGTAGGGGGAAAAATGTTGAGAGGTTGGCTTAATAGACTGCTTTTCTCTTGGATACTTTTGATGTCATGACTATAAAATAAGTTTTATAGTATCTGAATATGAGACTAATAACTCTCTCTCTAGAATTGCCCTAGTAAAGGATCATATCCTGAGTGTAACATGAGAAGGATTTATATGCTGCTCCATATGGTTGTATCTAATTGGTACAAAGAATCAGGTTTCTAATTTAAATGCAAATGCTTCTGGTAAGTGAATGTCCCAGTCAGATAAAGACAGTCTACTTAAACTGATTTGAGCCCAAAGACCTTTAGAAGAAGGTAATAACTTAAGGAACAAAAGGAGTTAATCCTTTTTATGGTTTGTTTGTTTTTATTTTTTACTCCCTGAGAGTAAGAGTATTCTAGTCTGTTCTTACAATCTCTTCTCCTCAGACTGTTCTGGTTGGGGGGGGGGGGAAATCTAGGGATTATGAGATCTAACACAGTCAACTTTTAGGTAGTTGATAATGGCTGGTGAGGGCAGTGAGAGAAATTAATATTATACTAATAATAAATTATTAATTGTGATCCACCCTTTCCTCTTCATTTTCTGTAAAGGGTTATCTCCTCTTAAGGTCGATCTCTAAAGGGCATGGCTGATTGATGAAGTTGCTCCTAGCCCTCAAGGAATGGGGTCCTACCCATGAAACTTAATCTTTGTTTAGAGTATAAACAAAATCCAGTCTGGGTGAACCTTTATCCTGGGGAAAGGAACCGCTGCCTTCTTCCATCAGAGTTTAGGGTCACCCAGCTCATGAAGGAGAGAGGTCAAGATAGAAATTACTTTCCCTGCCCAGATTGCTGGAGATTGCTGAGTCTTATGATTAACTCATGTTCTCAGAAGCAGGACCTGAAGACTTTTAGCCCACCTCCTCATTAGCTGTCCACTAATAAGGGTTAATTTTCACTTATCAGGGGAATTCCCCTGCAGGAGGGATTTTAGGCATTTTAGAGTCTCCCTTGAAGTCAATGTATTGATTGCTGGCTAGCCTCATCAGGGTTCATCAGGGTGGAAGCATAGGCACTGATGATAGTGGCATGATGTTTTCCTGCAAGTGGCAATCTCATTGTCACGAGCCTGTGGTTAACTCCTTTTGGCAGGCATACAAGCTTGTTGACTAGATTAGTTTTGATTTCAAAACCTACTCCAGTTTTATGTGGCCACTTCAGAAAAATGTGTATCCAGCTCCAACTTCAGTAAGCAGGCCCTTACTTGCAGGCCTTGTTTCACTCAGGGCTGCTATTTGGATGCTGTATCTGCTGAGTTCTCTTGCAACAAGAGCTGTTTGTCTTTCAAGTAGATAAGTTCACTTACCTTGGCAGTATGCTTTCCAGGGATATGCACATTGATAATGAGGTAGACGCACACATTGCTAGAGCTAGCTCAGTGTTTGGGAGGCTGCAAAGAATAGTGTGGTGGAGTACAAGTATTAGATTGACAACCAGACTGAAGGTTTACAGAGCTGTGGTGCTGATCTCATTGTTGTATGCTTGTGAAACCTGGACAGTCTACCAGTGCCATGCCAGGAAACTGAATCACTTCCATTTGAATTTCTTAGGAAGATTCTGAACATCACCTGGCAGGATAAGGTACCAGACACTGAGGTTCTTTCTTGAACTAAACTGCCAAGCATTCAAACTCTGCTTCAGAGAGTGCACCTCCAACGGGCTGGCCAGGTTGTTTGAATGCAAAATGTACACTTGCCCAAAAAGACTATTTTATGGAGAACTCACACGTGGAAAGCATTCACATGGTGATCAGAAGAAGCGATACAAGGACACTCTGAAGGTCTTCCTTAAGAAATTTGGAATCGATTGTGTGATATGGGAGACACTGGCACAGGACCGCTCAGCATGGTGTTCCCACATCAGAGAAGGTGCTGTGCTCTATGAGCAAAGCAGAATTGAAACAGTTCAAAGGAAACATGAGATGAGCAAATTTAGAGAATCCACCCCAAATGTTCACATGGACTATTTGTGCCCGGCCTGTGGTAGAACATTCCTACTCATATTGGTCTGATCAGCTATAGTCAGACACATTGAAACTTGACTCCAGCATGGTGATGTCATTTTGGTCTTCTTTGTGAATGAAGGACAACAACCAAACAACCAACTGGCTAGCCTAATTAATAAACTGATTTATTATACAGACACTGCCTCCAGGGGTTTTCATTCATTAATTTTCATTTTATTAATTTTCATTCATTCATGTAGCAACTAGGTGACATCATAGATAGATTGCCAAGCCTGTGATCAAGAAGGCTCATCTTCTTAAATTCAAAGCCGGTGTCAGACACTTACTTGCTGTGTGACCCTGGGCAAGTCACTTAATCCTGTTTGCTCAGTTTCCTCATCTGTAAAATGAGACAGGGAAGGAAGTGGCAAACTGCTCCAGTATCTTTGCCAAGAAAACCCCAAATGTGGTCACTAACAGTTGGACATAACAGAAATGACTGAACAATGGCTGTTCAGCCCAACTGTTACCTTTTAGGTCTCCCCTGGCAGAAACTGGAAGGTTCCCATAGATCACTTTGGAAACCAAGAATTTTTTGTGAAGCTCTTTCCTTCAAGGGACCACATTGGACTGAACTGGACTTTCTCTGGGCATTCTACTCAGGTAGATGGTGTGGTAGGTAGAGCATTAGACCTGGAGTCAGGAAGATCTGAGTTCAACTTCCCCCACACATTTACTAACTGTGTAGACTTAGACATGTCACTTAACTGATCCTCATCTGTAAAATGGAAATCATAAGAATGCCTATCTTAAATGAAAAAAACATATACAAAGTGCCTTGGAAATCCAAGTTTAAATCTAGCCCAATACACTTACTAGCTTACTAGCTGTGTGTCCCTGGGCAAGTCATTTAATGTTTTTTTTTGCCTCAGATTCCTCATCTGTAAAATGTGGATAATAATAGTATCTACCTCAAAGGGTTATTGTGAGGATCAAGTGATGTGATAATTGTAAAGTGCTCAACACAGTGCCTGCCACATAGTAAGTGCTATATAACTGTTAACTATTATTATTATTATTGTGAATATGGCCCTGGATGAAAAAAAAGGTAAAGCTGTTAGAAGAAAGGATTTCATTTTAAAAATGAGATTTCATAGAAACTTTGATGTAAATATATCTTGTTCATTTTAAAGTGAGATGAATATTTTTATAGGATTTTAAGCTAAATGGAATTAGTGTCATAGAGATAATTCCATTAATTAAATTTATCTTTAATACTTCTTTGTAGGGTAAGGATCCCATTGAGTTACTTTGTGTTTTATTTCCTAAAACTTAAATTTTTTTTTGTAAAAATGATTTTGTCTCTCTTCTGCTCTCATTCTTCACTGAAAAGAAAATAAAGAAAAGAAAAGAAAAACTTGAAACAAATATCTATTCTCAAACACAACACCTACATTGGTCATGACAAATGACCATGACATATATTTGACATCCTGAGTTCATAAAGCCTCCATAAAAGGTAGATATTATGCTTCACTAGTTCTCTGACACTGTGGATAGTCATTGCATTCATCATTGTTCTTAATACTTTTAAAGTTATTTGTCTTTACAATTTTGTTGTTGTATAAATTTCTCTCTTGTGCACAATTTACTCTGTTTCAGTCCAGACAAGTCTTTTAAGATTTCACTGAAACTGTCTCTTTCATCATATCTTACAGCAGGAATGAAATTGTCTCTTGGAGAAAAGTCAAGGGAGAAGAGGCTAGAGCTGTCTATTCTTCCCTTCAAGTGACACAACCACACCCCTTTAGTGAACTTGTGGAAGTGTGGGAATAACAGGATCCCACAGAATAAAGAGGTATGGTTGGTCTATGGTGTGGATGGCTGAGGAATACCTAGAGTGACCAGCTCTGGGCCATCTCCAGTCATCCTGATCTATATCTTGCCACTTGACCTATATGGTTCTGGAGGAGAGAGTGAGGCTGATGACCTTGCACAGCCTTGCCTCATTTAAGTCCAATTCACTTGCAAGTTATGGCATCACATTGCTGATGTCATGGTCCTCTTTGGAAATGAAGAACAACCAGCAAGAGTGACCAATAAGGGCATAGATTAACTTTAGTATTTGTGTAAGGTTTTGTTTTTTTTTTTTTTTGGTTTGGTCTAGATCTAATTTTATTTGATTGCTATTTGACTGTTGTAGGGAACTTCCAACAATGAAACTACTTTTATAACACAGATCTGGCACTCAGAGCCTCAGCTTCAGTGCAGCTAGTATTTTTCAGAGATGGGTCTTAACCATAGGTTGTCCTGATTCTAAGGATGCTCAACATGAACCTTCTCCATCATACTCTGTATAATACTTGTTGAATTGAATATCTGTCCAAAAATTATGTATTAATTACATATTAGGCATAGTATAATATGCTATGATCTGGGGGGATAAACAATGTTTACGAAGCTTATAAACAAGACCAGCATCACACAATTTGTAACTGCTAGAGCTAAGATTAAAACTGAGGTGTCTTCTGAATACAAGTCCAGCTTTCTTTCCACCATATCTTGCTGGTTGTCATGGCAAGTTCTAGTGGCCTACAAGTTTGATATGAGTGAGCATTGAGATATGGCTGCCAAAAAGCTACATCAGCTTTAGGTTGATTTATTAGAAGTAGAATTTATAGAGCAAGGAGAGAGGGGGTACAATATGAGTCCCAGTGTCCCAATTCCACATCTGTAATTTTATGTTCAGATGTGGGTGTAACTTTCTAAGAGATCTAATGAACTAGAGCTAGAACACGTCTAGAGGCCTACCATGATGGTGAAAGTTCTTTTGGTTGAATGAGTTCTATATGTATAAGTCTAATTTTAAAAAAATTCTTCTTTCATCATGTTGTTACAAATCAATTACTATAACAAATCTAAATTTCTCTTCCTGGCTTTTGAGGTTCACTATAATCTGGCCCAAGGTTACTCATCCACTTTGTTCCTCACTTCTCTTCAGCATGAATTATCCATTCCTTTTAAATGCCTGTTTACAGTTTCTCCCAAGTACCTGGATAATCTCTGTCATCATGTTAGTCTTCCTGTCCAGAATGTCCTCCCTTTTTTCCTCTATGGTTATATAAATTTTTGTCATTTTTTAGCATTCAATTTAAGTCCTACCGACTCCTAAGGTTTCCCTGATCACACTAATTTCTTAATTCTCTGAAATTCTATTTCACTTAGGATCAGTAATAGATAAATTACAGTTTGTCACTTAGCTGTTCTCTAACTGCATCATATATGTTAGTTCTGCCTCCCCACCATGAATGTAACCTCCTTCAGTCAATCAACAAGTTTTCATTAATTGCCTACTTTGTATTAGACACAGGTGTTAGTGTGAAGAATACAAAGAAAGAAACAATCCCTACTCTATGGGGCATTACATATATATGTACATACATATACACATATGTATATGTGTATGTGTATATATGCATGTGTGTGTATGTGTGCATGCATACTTGTATGGAGTGGGGGAGAGAGAGAGAGAGAGAGAGAGAGAGAGAGAGAGAGAGAGAGAGAGAGAATAAATACAAGTAAATAAAGTAGGAAGAGATCAAGAAAGGCTTCAGGTAGAAGTTATTTCTTGATCTAACCCTTGCAGGAAAAGATGGATTCTCTAAAGTGGAGGTGAGGAGGCTTATGGAGATAGCCAGATAAGGGCACAGAGATAGCCAATGAGGTGTCATGTGAGGCAGAAAGACCATCTGACTAGATCATGGAGTGCGGTGGGAGTAAGGTTATATAAGCAAGGCCTGGAAAGACAGGTTGGATCCAGGGTATGAAAGGCCTTAAAAAACCTAAATGGAGTTTATATTTTATCCTAGAAATATTAGGGAGCTTGAATAGAGGGATGAACTTATTAGCTCTGTACTGAAGAAAAATTATTTTGGCAGCAGCATGTAAGAGGACCTGGAGTGGGAGAGAGGTGCAGCTAGGTGGTTCAGTGGCCAGAATAGTGGGCCTGGAGTCAGGAAGACTCATCTTTCTGAGTTCAAATCTTGCCTCAGATACCTAGTAGCTGTGTGACCCTGGGTAAGTCACTTAACCCTGTTTGCCTTAGTTTCCTCATTTGTAAAATGAGCTGGAGAAGAAAATAGCAAACCATTCTAGTATCTTTGCCAAGAAAACCCCAAATGGGGTCACAGAGTCAAACACTACTGAAATGTCTGAAGAAAACTTTTAAAGAAGATGATAAGAAGTTTCAGTAAAGAAAGATATTTTGGGGATCCAATGTTTGCATTGCTATTTGGGTAGACAAACTCATAGCTTTAACAAAAATCCACTCAAAAATCTTTGTATGTGGCAGAATATCACAGTAGTCAAATCAAACAAGAAATCCTAGTTTAACTTGGTTTGAATGAACTTTTTCACCATATGTAATTAACATATACACTACATATAATGAACATTTCACAGCTAGAAATAATTTATAAAGTGTAGCAATTGATAAAATGGTGAACTTTGGAAGGTGGTATGTCAGGTTTAACTTTGTTGCTGAGAGTCAATAAGCTTCAATTTTTTTAATTTGAAAAATTCCTGAATTCTTATTTTTTAACAAAAAAAATACAGCAATAATCCATACATATACACACACCTCACAGAAGACTGCATTTCAAAATACATTGTAAACAATTTTGAATTTATCCATGGCCAGTCAAAAGAGATCAATTCGGAAATACATATACAGACAAACTAAAACAAACACAAGCAAAAAATAACAATAATAACAATAAATCATGAACGATATGTATTTGTCAGATTGTAACATTTGGTCAGAAGGATACCCTATTGAAGTTATCCAGCAATTCATATATCTTGGACATGTGCTATATATAGACAGTGAACTGGGCGTAGGAGGAGAGCAGCCTATATTATATTCAAGAAATTACATATTATTTTCAATGACAGCAATTTGTTTCATGCCACAAAGGCCCTTCTTTTAACACCAATAGTCTTCTTAAGGAACACAATGATTTCAGAAGAATCAAAATTACAGAGGCCTTAAAGGACAAAATAAATACATGTAGTGGTTTATAACATCAGTGCGATATCCCTAGCAGCTGCTATGGATGTGCAGATATAATTCCAGGGTAGATGTGCAAAATATAATAAACTCTCTTCCTCAATGGCAACACAAATATATTTATTCAGATACCAGAAAGCAAGATTTACCACAGTAACAAAAAAGTTTGTACACATCACCAATCCAGGGATCACCAACATCTTAAGCATTCTTTAAGTTAGGCCTCCCCACAAACAAGTTACTCTAAGCAAATTCCTCCGCCCACTCACACGATAGCTTCTCTCCCTCAGCTCTGCCTCACTCTCCCAGCTCTGTCTCTTACTCACTTCATGCTCCTCCATTTCCATTGGGCAAAATCCTCCCACCACGGGGTCCACGTGACTTAGGCTCCCTGTGACTCAGGCCAGAGTTCAAAGCAGGTCACATGGGCCTATTAATGGGTGGGAAAGATCTTCCTATTCCATTAACATTACATGGATGAAAGTGGGTTGCAAAATATTCCCAATGATTTGCATGCCAGAAGGAGATAAAAAGACATAAAGGAATAAAGGATATATAAATCGGAACAAGAAGGAGGATCACATATGTATTAAGAGCAAGTAATAGCAGATGGGGAGTCCAAATGTTACCCTGATTACACTAGAAACATTAAAAGAACCTGAGGAAATCTTCCCAAGCATTGGGTAGATTCTTTCTTGAGTGGGGGGAGTAGCTTTTACAATCTGATATTTACTTCAAAGGTATAGAAGAAGAAGCATACAAACATTTCTCACAACACCTTAGGGGAATAGCCTGCCTTACACCATCTAGAACTTTTAGGAGTGGGAGGGTGGAGTGGAATTAGGCTCATAACTTAGCTCAATTTTTACATAACATTGATCCCATCAAGTTCATGTCTAAAGTTTCCTTTTCTTCCAGTTGAGTCCTTCTGATGAACTGGGCTACTAAAAATCGCTCCCAAATATTATTTATCTGGTTCCTCAAGGTGTTGATGC
This sequence comes from Trichosurus vulpecula, assembly GCF_011100635.1. Lineage (NCBI taxonomy): Eukaryota > Metazoa > Chordata > Mammalia > Diprotodontia > Phalangeridae > Trichosurus > Trichosurus vulpecula. Next base: position 412,530,235 of record NC_050573.1, on the reverse strand, counting down.
TTCAGTGGCTGCAAATCAGGTCTATATTCCAGTTTTCAGATTCTAGTGGCTTACTCTCCCACTCTTTGAAGCTTCCAAGTTTGGAGACTCTAATCTCTTTACCTGGAATGGAAAAAAAAATATGAACAAAATGGCTTAAGAAGCCCTATTTCCTATGGAACCAAATGGCCTCAGAAGGAGAAGTTCCCATGACTTTTCTTCTTATGGTATAGTTTCTCAATAGATGCTGTTGCTCTACCAGCATGCAGACTGAAGACAATGATATGAAGATGGCAAAGAACCATTGGGATACATTCTTCATGGCTAATCTATGAAAGAACAAGGTCTTGAATCATACAGGATGACAAGGCATAAAGTAGTTACAACTTAACACCAGGAAGGGAGTACTCAAATGGGTGAGAACAGAGATCTATTAAGCTATTCATGTGATTTGTTCACTAAACAAAAGCAAACATCATATATACCTTCTTCATCCAATCATCCTCTTTCCTCCTAAGCTGAACCCAGGCCTAGAAGTTTCTCCCAATCTCATGGCTCTCTCTCTTCCATTAACCTAGAAGCTTCTTTGAGCTCTTCTTCTATACATTCTATCCAAAAAAACATTCAACACTATGGCTCACTATTTCCTCATGACCTTATACATCATATGCGTTCTTTTACATATACATTTAACTTAAGGTTAGAGTTTATATAACTTACACATTTGTTACATGGTTGCTGAATTACTTGTTGGTCCCTTATAAAGCTATTCATATCACTGTAATTGCCCTAATTTCTATGCTTCCATAGAATATCATCTCTGACTTTTGGATATATTATACAAGGCTTATCATAGAGACAGTTAGGTAGTGCAGTAGATAGAGCACGAGAAGACCTGAATCCAAATCTGGTTTCAGACACTATATGTGTGACCTTTGGCAAGTCATTTAGCCCTGTTTGCCTTAATTTACTCATCTGTAGAATGTGCTAGAGAAAGAAATGGCAAGTTACTGCATTATCTTTGCTAAGAAAACCCCCAAATGGGTTCACAAATAGCTGGACATAGCTGAAGCAACTGAATAACAATGAAAACCATATACTGTGCCATATCCAGATAAGCATTTCTATAACACTGCCACTGCTGCTGCAACTGCTAATGTTGGAAAAAAGGGGAAAATCTGCTATAAGAAAGAATGGACAATCAAAACCATCTGGCTGTCTTCCTTACCAAAATTTTTTGTTTATTTGGTTTTTTTTTCCCATCCCCAGGCAAGCCATCCTTCATTGTCCTCCTGACTCTTTCTTGCTCCCTGGACTTTGAAATAAAGCTCTCAGCTCTCTCTACCTTTTCCACCTCTCTGCTTTCAACCTCCTTTTATGTTTTCTTCCCTCAGAATGAAAGCTCTTTGAGGGTAGGGACCATAGTTCTTTCTGTTTGTATTTGTTTCCCAAGAACTTAGCACAGTGCCTGGCAAATAGTAAGTGGCTTAATAAATGTCTTGCCTTTCCTTGCTTTTGTTTCGTTAAAAAATTTGGGGGGGGGGCAGAGTCAAGATGGTGGAGTCAAAAGAGGCACTTACTTGAGCTCTCCCCCAACCCTTCCAAACACCTGTAAATAATGACTCTAAACAAATAGTAGAGCAGCAGAACCCACAGAAGGACAGAATGAAACAAATTTCCAGCCCAAGACAACCTGGAACATCAACAGGAAAGGTCTGTTGTGCCAGTCTGGGAGAGGGGCATAGTCTAGCATGGGCTGTGCCAGCAGAGATGGGCCCCAGCAAAACTGGAACAGGCCTCAGGGGACTGAATCACTAGCAGCTGTGGTGGTTTCCAGATTTCTCAAGCCACAAATGCCAAAGACAACTTAGAAGGTCAGAAGGAAAGGTCTGTTGGACCTGGGTGAGAGAGGACCATGGCCAGCTCCAGCCCCAGTCCCAGGATGGCAGGAGTGGCTGCTTTCAGAGCTCTCGGCACACAGATGGTGGAGGGATCGAGTGGCGGATATCTTTGTTGGCATTGAGACAGGATTCTCTTGCTTTGCCCTGCTTCAATTTGGATTGCAGTCCTGGGTGGCAGACCTGGGATAAGGAGGACTGCTGGTGTGGCGGGGCTTGTGGCAGCAGTGGAGAGGGAATCCTCACAGTTCCAAGGCAGAAAAGAGAGCTTATGATCACTCAAAGACCAGATCACAGACCAGGAGAGGAGTAAACACCTCTCCATTGGTCATACAACTTTTGAAGAACTGAAAATTCACATGTCCCTAGAAATATCTCTGAAAAATAGCTACACAAAACCCCTGAAGTTATACCCTTTACACTGGAAGCAGAATCCTACCTTAACAAAGGGCACAAAAGTCAAGCAATTGACTGGGAAAATGAGCAAACAGCAGGAAAAATCAGATTGTAGAATCTTACTTTGGTGACAAGGAAGATCAAAAGATACAACCAGAAGAAGACAACAAAGCCAAAGCTCCTATATCCAAAGCCTCCAAGAAAAATATGAATTGGTCGCAAGCCATGGAAGAACTTAAAAAGCATATTGAAAATCAAGTAAGAGAAGTAGAGGAAAAGTTGGGAAGAGAAATGAGAGTGATGCAAGAAAATCATGAAAACCTAGTCAGCATCTTGCTAAAGGAGATTCAAAACATGCTGAAGAATATAACACCTTAAAATATAGACTAGATCAAATGGCAAAAGAGGTCCAAAAGGCCAAGGAGGAGAAGAATGCCTTAAAAAGCAGAATTGACCAAATGGAAAAGGAGGTCTAAAAGGTCACTGAAGAAAGTAATTCCTTAAAAAATATAGAATGGAGCAAATGGAAGCTAATGACTCTATGAGAAATCAGGAAATTATAAAACAAAACCAAAAGAATAAAAAAAATAGAAGACAATGTGAAATATCTCATTGGAAAAACAGATCCAAGAAGATAATTTAAAAATTATTGGATTACCTGACAGGCATGATAAAAAAAGAGCCAAGAAATCATCTTTCAGGAAATTATCAAGGACAACTGTCCTGATATTCTAGAACTAGAGGGTAAAATAGAAATTGAAAGAATCCACTGATCACCTCCTGAAAGAGATCCCCAAAGGAAAACTCCTGTCAATATTGTAGCTAAATTCCAGAGATCCCTGGTCAAGGAGAAAACATTGCAAGCAGCGAGGAAGAAACAATTCAAGTATTGTGGAAACATAATCAGGAAAACACAAAATTTAGCAGCTTTGACATTAAGGGATCAGAAGGCTTGGAATATGATATTCTGGAGGTCAAAGGAGCTAGGATTAAAACCAAGAATCATCTGCCCAGCAAAACTGAGTATAATCCTTCAGGGGAAAAATGGATATTCAATGAAATAGAAGACTTTTAAGCATTCTTGATGAAAAGACAAGAGCTGAATAGAAAATTTGACCTTCTAATACAAGACTGAAGAGAAACATGAACAGGTAAATAGGAAAGAGAAATCATAAGGAACTTATTAAAGTTGAACTGCTTACATTCCTATGTGGAAAGATGATATTTGTAAATCATGAGACCTTTCTCAGTATTAGGGTAGTTGGAAGGAATATAGGGAATATATATACACAGGGTGAGTTGTATATGAAGGAATGGAATATATATACACAGGGTGAGTTGAATATGAAGGGATGATATCTAAAAAATATAATTAAGGGGTGATAGAGGAAAGTACTGTGAGAAGGAGAAGGGGAGAGGTAGAATGGGGTAGATTATCTCCCATAAAAGAGGCAAGGGAAGGCTTTTACAACAGAGGAGAACAGGGGTGGTGAGAGGGAATGAGTGAACCTTACTCTCATCAGATTTGGCTTAAGGAGGGAATAAAGTACACACTCAATTGGTTATGAAAATCTATCTTACCCTACAGGAAAGTAGGGGAAAGGGGAAAAGAGGTGGGGAATGATAGAAGAGAAGGCAAATAGAAGGAGGGGGTAATCAGAAGCAAAAACCTTTTGAGGAAGGACAGGGCCAAAGGAGAGAAGAGAAGAAATGGGAGGGGGGGTGGGATAGAATGGAGGGAAATATAGTTAGTCTTTCACAACATGACTGTTATGGAAGTGTTTTACATGACTACACATGTATAACCTATATGAAATTGTTTGTCTTCTCAATGAGTGGGTAGGGAGGGAGGAAGAGAGAGACTGTAGAACTCAAAGTTTTAAAGATGAATGTTAAAAATTGTTCTTCATGCAACTGGGAAATAAGATATGCAGGCAATGGAGTATAGAAATATATCTTGCCCTACAGAAAAACAGAAGAGAAGGGGATAAGAGGAGAAGGTGGTGATAGAAGGGAGGGCAGATTTGGAGAAGGGGTAATAACAATGCATGCTGTCTTGGGGTAGGGGGAGGAAAGAGAAGGGGAGAAAATTTGTAACTCAAAATCTTGTGGAAGTGAATGCCAAAAAGTAAAAATAAATAAATTTAAAACATAAAGAAAGAAATGATGAGCAGACAGATTTCTGAAAAACCTAGACTTACATGAACTGATGCTGAGTGAAGTGAGCAGAACCAGGATAACATTGTACACAGTAACAGCCACATTTTGTGTTGGCTTTGACAAACTTAGCTCTCCTCAGCAATGCAATGATCTAAAACAATTCCAAGGGACTCATGATGGAAAATGCTGTCCACATCCAGAGAAAGAAGTATGGAGTCTGAATGCAGATAGAAGCATACTATTTTCTCTTTTTTTTTCTTTCTTGTGGTTTTACCATATTGTTCTGATTTTTCTTTTGCAACATGACTAATGTGGAAATTAAAAACAAAAAAAGAAACTCACAAAAGTTTTCATCTTTTTTCTTGAGATACACATTTGCAATCTCCAATGTTAACACCACTAATGGCCTCTAGCTGTATATCTGTCCCAATCTAGGTATAGACAAGCAACCTTTCCCTAATATTAGCAGAGACAGAGCTGGAACTTTCCAAAGGGAACCTTACTAGGAAACAAAGGTTCAACAAAATAATTACACAAGTTGCCTAATTAACAGCTTGCCAGAGAAAGATTCAACTGACCCAAAACCTAAATAGCTTGAAAAATAAGTTCAATTCCTCCTCTCTACCTTAATTTCATTTGAGTTGCATGTCAAAGTAAAAACTAGGGAAGCCAGCAGGCAGAGATGAGAAGGTAGAATATTCTAGGCATGAGGGATGGTAAGAGAAAATGCCTGAAGGTCAGTGTCGCTTGAGTAAAGAGAAAGTGACATGTGGTGGGAGCAGATCCATTCATGTACACTACCTTCAGAAGGTCACATCCTTTGTCAAGAATATAGGTCTATAGAATGTTAAAGACCTTAGCTTGCAAAGGCCATTGTCCACCATGGCATTCTGGGTCATTTCCAGTTGTCCTGATTTATATCTGGCCATTGGACCCAGAGGGCTCCAGAGGAGAAAGTGAGGTGGGTGACTTTGCACAGCTCTTCCTGACTTAAATCCAATTCACTTGCATGCCATGGTATCACCTCCCTGATGTCATGGTCCTCTTTGAGAATGAAGGATAAATGACAACAAGGTGCCCGCAGTTTTAGCCTGTGCTAACTTCCTTTTTGGCACTGCCTGCTAGATGTGTTAGGATTTTTAATTTTTCCAGGCAGAATTTCCTAATTTTCTCTTTAGAAATGTCATCCCAGGTACTGTTTTGGCCTTCATTCTAACTTCTTACTTCTCTCTTCTCTCTCTTTCTCTGTCTCTCTCTTTCTCTCTCCACACTGGAATATCTTCCAAATTTTATTTTACTTTCAAACTATCTTTATCATTTGTCCCCTTCCCTCCCAATCAACTCCCTCAGAAAACATTCTCATGGGGCTGCTTCTCTTACCTTCTGTCCTTGAATTTCCCTATTTTTCATCTATGCCTTTTCTTAAGCTGTCTTCCATGTCTGAAATAGACTTTTCCACCCTTGCTATCCATCCTTTGAAGTCTTTCCCTTACTTCAAGGTATGAATCAAATGCCACCTCCTCTATGAAGCCTCCAGTTACCTCCTCCACCCCTAAAGTGAATGCCATCTCCCTTTTATAAACTTCTCATGTGATTTTCCCAAAGGAACTTAGTAAATAGTAATTATTAGATTCTAGGCAAAATTTCCAGAATTCATTCTCAAATGCTTCTGGAGAAGCTGGGATAAGCATCTGAGTGAAGAGCTGTGACAAGACATCATGTAGCTTCTTATATTAACTAGTTATTCTTGCTAATTCCTAACATTGTTATTCTGCCAAAATACTTCTAGTGTTGTAAGTACCCTCTACATTTTTGTGGCCTGAGAGGAAGCCCAGTCTCCTTATCCTAGTTAAGGCTATGCCTTTGCCTCTCCATTTCACTTACTTTACTGTTTCTTTTATCATAGTTGTGTACCTAGTTTCCCTTATATTATAACTATCTTTGTATTCCCAGTGTTCAACCCAGTGTCTTACACGTAATAGGTGATTGATAAATGTTGATTGAATTAATGAATACATGAATTATATTTGTTATAGACTGCATCACCTGTTCTTTATAGTTATTTAGTCTTTTGGATAGGAAAACAAAATTAAAAAAACAAACAAACAACTATAGACTTTCTTATTTGTCCGCTAAAGATCTTATTCCTGGGTTTCCAGACATTCTATACTGAACTTTAGTCCTGATGGAGGCCTCTATGGCTCTAGGTCCTGGAAGACTATTCTTTGACCAATTTCTCTGTCTTGTTTAGTTTGCCTGAAGTATATGTACTATTCAGTATTCTCCTTTGAAGATTGGATCCTTCACCCATCATTTTATGTTTCTTTATAAACCTGAGTTGTTGTTGTGGAGGTGGTAGTATCTGTTATGTTCCAAACCATATCTGTGCCAATTATCCCTCCAGCCAAGCAGCTTTGATGATAGTGTCATTATCTTTAGAGTTTATTGTACTCATACCTGGGCTCTCAAATGACCAGTAGAAGACATTACTCTTACTGCTAGGTTGTCTATTCATCTGAGGGATGTCTTCATCTGTTAGACTGTTGAGCAGAGATTAGACATATGAGGACCAATGAATGGTATCTAAAATAAAATCTTTCCTATCTCAGTTTACCAGTTTCACTGAGTTCCTCAGATTCTCTTTAGTGATTGAACAAGGAAATGATTTTCTAAAATACTTTCACAATATTTTCACATATGATATAAATAGTACTATGGAAGGAACCAAGAGAACATTATATACAGTAACAGCAATATTGTTTTAAGAACAACTTTGAGCAAATAAGTCATTTGACTATTATAAATATCCAAATTAACTATAAAGGACATATGAAGAAAGACACTATCTGTACCTGGATAAAAAATTGATAAAAAGAAATATGTATAGAATAATTTTACATATAAACACACATATACAAACACACTACTAACTTTGTATAGACACATATAAATTATATGTGTATACACACATATACTGTTTGTGTCTAATGATAACCATCTTTAGGTGGGGGGAAGGGAAGAAAAAACAGGAATTTACATGATAACTTTATCATATATTTAAAAGGAATAGCAAGTTGTACATAATAGATTTGCAGTTTCATGTACAATCATCTTTTTGAAAAATTATACTCTTATGAAAATGGTTTTTTATTCCATAAATTAAAAATAGAATCAATTAAAAACAATACAATGGAAGGTATACTGGTTCTAGAGACAAAGGATCAGTGTTCAAATATTGTTTCTGCCATTCAGTATCTATGTAACTTTTGGCAATTCTTCAACCTCCCTAGTCCTCAGTTTCCTTAACTGAAAAATGAAGATTTTGACCTAGATGGCTTCTGAAATCCCTTCAAACTCTTTATTACTTTTCCTATTATCTTAAATATGACATTACCTAAAACACCTAATTCCTACCAGAAGAAAAAGAAGACCATTTCTTCAGAGTTACCAAGAATTTGTTTTGGAATGTTAACTCTGATTTTCTGTGTGAGAAAATCATCTCAGAGAAATGAATGGGAATTAAGTAATTCACATGGATAGAGTATTAAAATTATTCACCTATTTTCTTGTGATCATATCACTTGCAAATAAATATATTTGTACCTTTAGGTAAAAGCTTCCTACCCATAACATTGATCAAGATTCCAGATTTTCCAGATTTTCATCTCACCTCTATATCACCAAGCCTAAAGTTTTTTGTTTTTTTGTTTTTCCTCCTGCAAAGCCACTCTTAGAGAAGAAATTTCTCAAATGAAAATTCTGAGTTTCTGCTTCAAGGTGTATTTTCTCTCACAAAAGTAGTCTTCTCAGGAGGTTATTATCAGGTCTCACAAGTTCTAGAGACTTTATTTATCTTCTATTTTCCCTGGTAACTGCAACTTATAAGAATCTCTAGCTCATAGTCATGAGTTACTTGAATTTCTCACTCCTTTGTTACCAGTGCCAAAGTTTCTAGAATAACTAAACTAATCTTTATGTAAATAGAAACCTACCCCACAGTGCTTTGCATCTGCTGAGAGGCAAAAACTCCATTAAAAAAGAAAACCTGTCTATGCCTTATACCCAGCTATGCAGCAGCTGTAGTTTACCCTCTTTTGTCTTCCGGCAAAGAATTTAAATGCTATAATCCATTTTAACAAAGTGAGAATATGGTGCCTATTTTAACAGACATTTTCAGAGTAAGATAATTGTTAGCAATGCAAGCTATTAAAGTGAGCGTTGATCCAACACTTAGATAATACATCGATATTTGATCATGTTGGATTTTTTTCATAAAAGTTACTGTACATTAGGAGCACAGTTGGTCATTGCTGGTGTAGTTGGATACAAGATATCAGCTGGATGACTTCTTAATCGAACTCTATGGGAAACTCTGGGAGCCCTTCCTGGCAAGATTGATTTTGGAACTCATACAGAGCAAGGGATATAGGATCTCAACCATTGCCATAGGAACTGTGAATACTTTCATCCCGTTCATGACTCCATGCTCTAGAAATCATTAGGAATTTAGGTTTATCCAGTCTGTCAAGGATTTTCAGAAAGTCATGAACAGAATGGACAGAGAGAATATTCAACAAGATTTTGGGGAATGTATTAAAGTTAGCTATTGACATAAATGTAGATTCACAACTTAAAATGAGTTTATTGTTCTCATTAGATTTCTCTATTTAAAACTAACTACCTGATTCTAGTTGAAATTATAGAAGACCAAATGAAAGAATCTACTTTGCAGTGGAAAAAAAGAAGGGTGTAAAAATGAAAATTGAAAATGACTCATACCGGGGAGTGGGAAGTGTGAGAGTAGCAGTTCTAAGAAGAGAACTGAGTCAACCATAACATTTTATAGCATTAATAGGCTTTATACAATTATCATTTTTAAAGATGGATTCTGGTTTATTGGTATAAATGTTGTTTTCATGACTATTAGTTTTGACCATATTTGGTCAGTTTCCACCATAGTGGAGCAAATTTTTTTTGTAGCCATAATTGGAGGAAATATTTGGGTTTATTGTGCAATTGGTCTGGCTCCATGGATGAGTAAAAAGCCTATAAACAGGCTATGTGCATTCATTCAGGGCCCCAATCCTGTAATTTGGGGATCTCCCAAACAATGGATACCTAGTATGGACTGTAATGGTGGAGAATCCCCCAAGCTTTACTAATGTATTAATGATAATTTGAGCCAATGTTCCTCCTTTAAAAAAGGGAGGTCAGGTCTCAGAATAGAATAGGTTAGGTTCTATGTAAGAGTATATATAATAGGGACCAACACATTCTACCCACAATCTATACATACCTATGATCCCAGGCCACACCACATCTACCCATGAATATCTTCCTATCTTACCTCATACACACTTAAACTGGCACCATATAGAAACCCTATGAATAATAATAATAATAATAATAATAATAATAATAATATATTAGGTTTGGCTGCCCCATTGATGTTTAGATTCTCAGAAATGATATGGATCTTTAGTGGTGTTTTTATAGATGAGTAAATTAACCCCGCCCCCCTCCAGAAATCTAAATGGACTTGCACTGGTCCACATGGTTAGTTATAGCAGAGCTGGTCCTTGAGCCTAGGCATTCCATATTCAATTTTTTTTCTTGTCATTAAAAAAATGTTCCATTCACAGCAGACACTGCTCAACAAACATAAAACCTACTTACAAAATACATTTCCCTCCCTCCCTCAGCTGACATATATATATATGGGGGGAACAGATTGCCTCTTAGGAAATAGGAAAGATTCTTCCTTTAACTTTGGTGTTAATTAAGCTTCCTATCAATTTCATTTATATTATTGTTGTCTTTTACAAAACAATTTCCAAGATCATTGCATTATTTTAAAAAAACTCATTGATTAGTAATAATAATAATGGCCTACATTTTTACAGATCTTAGAATTTTGGGAAGCAGGTTATAGATATTATTTGATTGGAGCCTTACAGTAATTCTGGAATACAGAAAGGAAGGAAGGAAGGAAGGAAGGAAGGAAGGAGGGAGGGAGGGAGGAAGAAAACATTTATTAAACATTTACCATGTTCCAGGCATTGTGCTAAGTGCTGGGTTACAAATACAAGCAAAAAGCATAATGAGCTTATATTTTAGCATTCTAAGGAGGGAATAGAACACACAAAAGAGAGCTGGAAAACAGGAAAGTAGAGAAGGTGCTCCCTGGAGGCGAAAATGGCGTCAACAATATCCTTCGTAGAAAGGGAGTTCCCATTATGAATCCACTAATGGGAAAGGGCCTTGTGGAGGGTTGTTACAGAATGAGAAAGCAAAAGAAATAGGATGGATGTTTTCTGAGCAAAGGGGCCCCAGGTGCTGAGGGAAGTTCCAATGTAAGAAAGCAGTAGAGGCATGGTGTTGAAGTCCTGAATTTTAGAAACAGGGCCAGGAAGGAAACAGAAGCAGACTGATAAGGACCCCTCCATGAAATGGAAGCCTTACAAGGGATTCACCAGTGGGAGGGGACTATATGGAAGAATAATCTAGGGTGAGAAAGCAAAAGACTTGATTGGATGTTCGTGGGCAAGGAGGACCTCAGGCACTGATGGATATTCCAGGATGAGACACAATAGAGGCATATTTTAATACAGAAAATCAGAACAGGGCTAAGAGGCTACAATATTATTATGTCCACTTTGCAGATTACAAAACTGAACCTCAGAGATATTATGTGACTTGCTCCCACAATTAAGAAATGTCGAAGCAGGATTCAAAACTAGGTCTTACTGACTCTATTTACTCTGTGCCATGCTGCTGGTTGACTAAATTTAACAAGTTAGTTTTGAAATATTATGACTTGCTACTTAACTATTTTTAAAAGTTTAGATGCAGTCTGGAACCCAGTGTGTTTTTAACCTAGCACAAGCATAGTCCTGGGACAGCCATTATATGACAATAGCATTCTCATATGTGACTAGAGTGAATAAGGGGGAAAAATGTTTTGGTTAAAACTGATTTTATTAAATAATTGCATGTCAAGAAACTGGTAACAGAGAGGCAGTTATCATAGTGAATAGGCCAGCTTTGGAGTTAGGAAGACTTCATTTTACATTCATTATCTGTGGGACTTTAGGGAAAACTTGCTTAACTCCCATTGCCCCACAGAACAATGAATCCTTTAATAAACAGTCATTTATTAACTTCCTGTTTTGTGAAAGGTACTGTGTAATTCATTGGGGGACACAAAGACACTCTCCTCCCAAATCCCTTCCCTTAAGAGGCTTTCATTCTATTAGGAAGGACAACATGCACATATATATCTGTGTACTTTTAGAAAATTCTAAGTAGTTACAGAATGAATACTAGATAGTTAAATATAAAGAATGAAGGGGTGGGGAGAGCACCATTAATTGGGTGGATCAGGAAATTTTCTAACAAGTTTCAGATTTGTTGATGCTTTGCATTGGAAATGTTAAATTACTGTGGCTATCTGAAGACCCTACACACGCCGAATTTGTTTTTAAGCCCTGTTCATCGGTATTTGTTGTATGTGGAGGACAACTAAATTCTAGTTGAAAAATGATGTAAGCTGGGTGACATTTCTTTCTTAGACAATGAACCAAGAAGTAGCATGCATATAATAATCATAAGTTCCATCGAAACCCTTGGGACAATAAACTCTAAGTTGTATACCATTTGTTCTGTGTTTCTACCCCCAGAATGAACACTAATATCTTCATTCAAGTTCATAGGTCACTCCAGAAATAACTGCCTGTATAGTATTTTATGGTTTACCAGATCCTCCACTCTCAAGTTTAACAACAAAGTCTCTACGAAGTGTGTCATGGGAACATTGTCTATCATTCCTGTTTTATAGAACTGGAAACTAATGCTCAGAGGGATAAAATAGCTTGACAAAGTTTACGCAGAGAGCAAATAGCTCAGCCAGGATTTAAACACATGCCTTCTGTACTAAAAATCTATCATGCTTCTTATTATATCAGAGCTGTTTCCATTAAATTAAAAGAAATGTTGAGGAGAAATAATAACAGCAATAATAATAATACCAAGAATAATGAAAATATTATAACATTAGTCATCAAATATTTATTTAAAATTTTATTTCTAATAATAATAAAATGGAAAGAATATAATTGTCTAAATGCATTTTCTCCACAATATTATGAACAGCCAATAGACATGCTATGTTTGATTAAAAAATTAGTATCACTAATTACATAAAGCTAAGAGGAAATGTATATATCTATATTGTATATGTCTACATATCTATATCTATATCTGTATATAAAACTAGGAAAATTATAATTTGTCATTTCCAGGGATGAAGTACTTGCCTAAGAATTGGTGAGGCCTAGCTTGTCAGGGCATTTTCTATTTAGTCAATACAATTAGACCAGTTCTAGAAGGAGTTCATTGGAGCTGTAGCCAAGGGTAGGAAGTAACATAAGGATAAGATATTTAAAGGGACATTGTTCAGCAATTCTATCTCATTAAAAATAAGGTACTTGTAAGATCTGGTGTTTGGAAGAGTATAGAGCTGTGGTGTGTGAGGCCATTGAGAAAATGGTGAGATGAGGGGTGGGAATTAGCTCACTAGTCACTCAGAACTCATAAGGTTGAGAAAGGTAGTACTAAAACTTTGGTTTGGATCAGAAGTAGGGAGAAAGCCAAATGTTGACCAAAATTTTATTTCTACTTAGGAAAGGATCTTTCCAGGTACTAATGGCAATCTGAGACTGGTGCACCTCCCCTCTTCTATCCTCCATAAATATGCCCCTTCATATAAGGATATAAGACAAAGGAAAGGAGATACTGCATTTAGTGATGGGGGCATACCTCTCCCTCACTATTTCCCAGTGCACAGTCCAGTACTTGGCACCTAGAAGATACTTAATAAATGCTAATTAATTGACTGACTATGCCTTAATACATGGTCAATTTTTGGAAAACAGTTGTAAAAGTGATTGCTCTTTGGAATATATTCACTTCTCTTCTACAGTTTGTAATGAGTAAAGAAGAGTCACAAGTTATTCAGATTTTCTGTCCTTTCTATTTGAAGGTTTTTCTCCTGATCACTTTTCGAATTTGTTACTTGTCTTTGATATTGTTAAATTTAATTACTATATGTCGTGGTACTTTCACCATAGGTTTTTTTTTCTGGGGGGCAATATGTGGATTCTTTCATTTGGCACTTTGTCTTTTTGGTTCAGAAATTCTGGGCAGTTTATTTGTATAATTTCTTGAATTATGGTTTTCAGGTTATTCAATTTAGTGTGTTCTTCTAGAAGACCTATAATCCTTACATTGTCTATATGAATTCTTTCTTCAAGATCAATATATTTTGCTTGTATGAAGGCCATGTTTTCCTTTAATACTATTCCTTTTTGCTTCTCTTCTTCCAGATCATTCTTGACTTCTATGTATTTAGATTTCCATTTGTGTGCTCTCTCTCTCTCTCTCTCTCTCTCTCTTTCTCTTTCTCTACCCCCTTTACAGATGTTTGCCGCCATGGTTTCAATGTTTTTTTAATTCAGCTAATGATTTCTTCTGTTCAAGCCAAAAATTCTTCTTTCACAATATTTATTTCTCTTTTAAATGATTCAGGAAACTCCTGCTGTTTTCCATGTCTTCTTGGGAATTCACAGGATCCTCTGCCACTTCGGGTATTGATTTTTTCCTTTTTCCTTTTCCTTGTAATATTTATTCATAAGTGCCTAGACAGACTTAGCTGACCCTCATATATAAAATGAGAATACTAATGTCACATTAATAGGCTACTTAGAGGTTAAAATTAAATGCTATTTGAGAAGCACTTTGTAAACCTTAAAGAATTGTATATATTAAATGCTAGCTGTTAGAAACGATATTGCCTTATGTTATAATATCTTCCATTTGGTTGATCTGCTTAATGCTAGGTCTCTAATTCAGTTTTCTTCCACCTGAGACCTTTTGAAATTATTGACTTTTCCCATTATATTCACCTGTTGCTCCTTTTCTTATTCTTTGTGGTTTCCCTGTGGAGCTTTACCTCAAAGCCATCTCAGCCTCTGAGCACACTGGGCAATTCAGTTTCATCAGTCTAAATATCTGTCCCAACTGACTTCTGGGGATACCAGAACTGGCCCCAGATGTATACCAGGCCACTTGCCTTCAGACTTGGTGGTACAACACACACACTAGAATAATGTAGGGTGTATTTTAATTCCCTCTGGTCCTCAGACCTCTAATTATGTTTCCATTCTATCCAAGCAAGCTTCTGTCTTTTAGTTTTCCATGACACTGGTAGGAGGTGGAAGAGTGAGGTGGTAGCAGAATTGATTTTTGTTAGTTCAGCTGCCAAAGCCTGATAGCTGGCAGGGGAGGAGGGCTAAATGAATTCTTTGGGGGGGTTAGACATTGGCCTTCTCTGTTGTTAGTTCTTCAGCTTTTTACTTGGTCACCTACTGTATCCTAGGTCATCACCAGTCATTTTGACTTATGTCTTACCACTGGACTTTGATGACTCTTGGAGAGAGAGTGAGGCTAATGACTTTGCACAGTTCAGCCTCACTTAAATCCATTTCATGCTCAAATGAAGACATGACCCCCATGATGTCATTGAGCCTCTTTGAGAATGAAACGTAACTTTATTAGAGTTCTTGGCATCTTAGGGAAGGGTGTCAGGTAAAATTGCTTTATTTCTTGCACATAATTCCTATTTTTTAGATATTTGAGAGGTTGTGAAAATCAGAAAAGTTTCTAGTCTTCCATCTTGCTTATGTAACCTGAAACCAAAATATTTGCTGTTAATGTCCAAGTGAGGGTGATCTTTTACACACTTGTAAGTATATATGGGATATGCTGATATATATCACAGGATATGCTGAAATTTCAAAAGAGGAAAAAAATAAGTTTTATTCATTTAAATATATCAAATTGCACATGGTAAAATATAACATTTTGATTTCTTTGACTTGCTTCACATTTATATTCTAGTGTGATTACATAATCTTACTTGAGTTATAAACAATTTTATTGTAGAGGGATAGAAGGGCTTGAATTCTTGTGGAAGACAGGGAAAGGAAGAGGAGAATAGGGTGTGTTTCATTTTCAATGTAATATGAAATTAACAAAAGATTTTCTCTAGTGGGTGAGTAGGAATTTAAAATAATAACATTGTAATTGTGACTACCATAGATGATAATCATAGGCATTGGCATTTCTGAATGTAATCTTTGCCTTTAACATTTTCCAAACTGAAACAAATTCAAAAGAGTTTTATTGACAGTTATGGTTTGAAGGACATTTATTTAAATTCTTCTCCTAGAAGATATTTATAATCATACTTGGGATTCTTCTATAACAAAGTCCCTCAAAATTTAAAGTCATGAAGCAATTTTATATGTACCTCTCAATATTACAATATATTATGGATGAGTAAACAAATTAAGATAGCAAGTGGCATTTGGGAGGTAGTAGAAAAAAGGAGTTGGAAGACCTAGGTTTGAGTCCTTGACGTGAAATTTAGCCATGATGCAACTGAGCAAATCAAATATTATCACTCTGAAACTTCAGTTTTGAATTCAATTTCCTATTCATATGCCATGCATTGAATCTGAATAAATGACCCAATCCTTAGCTATTTTCCATCAGTGATAATAACATGATTATAACATATTATATTTGTACAAAATTTTTCTATACAATATTTATAAAATTATATAAATTGCTATAAATAACACAACAACATTATTGCTGAATATTCAGAATTGCTGTTATGTCCAATTTTGCAGAATATATAGGCTCTGGGCAGTCATTTTTAGATGTGCTGGAAATATCTATTTACCTATCTATCTCTCTATTTTCCCTTTTTGAACCAATTTAGATGTGAGTGAAGTTCAAACATTGCCTGTCTTCACTTCATTTTCCCCTCCACTGTAAAAGCTTTGAGTGTCTCTTTTATGTGTGACAATTTTCATCATTTTCCCTTTCCTATCCCCCTTGCAAACCTCTTTCTTGCCTATTCATATTTTTTTAAACATCATCCTATCATAGCTGACTCACATTTCTGTGTTTTTGTCTCTGTATACTCCTTTTAATTGCCCTTACAATAATAAAGTTCTTAGAAGTTACGTTTATCATCTTCTCATATAGAAAGGTAAACTGTTTAATGTTATTGAGTCCCTTATGAATTCTTTTTTGTTTACCTTTTTATGCCTCTCTTGAGTCTTATATTTGAAAGTCAAAATTTCTATTCAGCTCTGGTCTTGTCATCAGGAATGCTTGAAAGTCCTCCATTTCATTAAGTTTGCATTTATTTTCTTGAAGGATTATATTCACTTTTGCTAGGTAGGTGATTCTTCGCTGTAATCCTAGCTCATTTGACCTCTGGAATATCATATTCCAAGCTCTCCATTTCTTTAATGTGGAAGCTGCTAAATCTTGTGTGATCCTGTTTGTAGCTTTAGTGTATTTGAATGGTTCCTTTCTGGCTGCTTCCTTTTTTTTTAACCTGGGAGCTCTGGAATTTGGCTATAATATTTCTTGGAATCTTCACTTTGAGATCTTTTTCAGGTGATGATTGGTGGATTCTTTCAATTGCTATTTTACCCTCTTCTAGGATATTTGGGCAGTGTTCCTTGCTCATTTCTTGAAATATGCTATCTAGGCTCTTTTAAAAAAAATCATGGCTTTCAGGTAGTCCAATAATACTTAAATTATCTCTTTTCAATCTATTATACAGGTCAGTTGTCATTCCAAATGATATATTTCACATTTTTTTTTCATTTTTCCCATTCTTTTGACTTTGTTTTATTGTTACTTGATGTCTCATGGAGTCATTAGCTTCCACTTGCTCAATTCTAATTTTTAAGAAATTATTTTGTTCTGTGAGATTTTTTACCTCTTTTTCCATTTGGCCAAATACGCTTTTTAAGGAGTTATTTTAATTAGTGTATTTTTGTACCTCTTTTTCCATTTGTCTGATTCTGGTTTTTCTTTTAAGGTATGATTTTCTTCAGTATTTTTTTGTATCTTTGTAAAACTATAAATTATCTTTTGAAAATTTTCTTCCCTTGCTCTCATTTCCTTATCTAATTTTTCCTCCACCACTCTGACTTTGAAAGTCCCTTTTTAGGTCTTTTAGTAATCTTGTGATTTCAGTCTAATTGACATTCTTTTTTCCCTGCTTGGAGGCTTTGCTCATAGGTATTTTGACTTCAGTGTCTTCTTAGTTTGGGTCTTTATCTTTCCTGTCACCAAAGTATATTTTTATGATCAGGTTCTTTCTTTGTGCTTTGCTTATTTTTCTTGATTTTCAACATTATTTTAAAGTTGGGTTTTCTTTCTGGCAGGAGGTAGGAATAGAGGAACTCAATTGTCTTAAGCTTCAGGGTTTTTTGCACTGCTGTTTTCAGAGCTAGTTCCAACAATTTGGAAGTTTTTGGTGCTTCTAAGGTGTTGTGATCTGGGAATAGGCTTGGTCACTGCTCTCCTGGTATGCACTCTGATCCTTATCCAGGAAGGGCCCCTGATCCCCTGTAATGAAAAGAAATAATGTTCCTCAAAACTCCCCCAACACTTGACTAAAAGTGCTCCTCTCTACCTTTGAACTATGATCGAGAAGTTGATATAGGCAATGCCAAACAGTATCTGGTCCTCTGTCCAGTGCTATCACAAGAGGCCATCATAGTCACTTTCTAACCTTTTGTCCAATCCCCTTACTGTCTCTGGACTGAAAGCTCCCAAAGCTACAGCTGCTTCTGTCACCACTACCTAGTCCCACTATTGGTATTTCATTCACATAATCTCTGGGCCACCCTCCTCCCATGTGTCACAGATCTTTCTTTCTGACCTCATAACTTGTCTTGGGCTAGGAGAATGTCTTACTATGACCTTTTGTTGGTTCTGCCACTCTAGAATTTGATTTGAAGCATTATTTTAAATTTGTTTGGAGAACAATTTTGGAAGAACTTATCTGAGGGCTTTCTCTGCTGTGTCATCTTGCCTCTCAAGGCCTTTATTTTACAGAAAAGAAAATTCAAGCCCAATGCAATTGAACATTTATTTTTGTCTAATCTCAAATAAAATGAACCTGTCCTAATAAATATCTATAGATGAATTTCACTTTATGCAGAGAAGATATTTCTGAATTACTTTATGAATCACAATTTTTGTAAATGATGCCAATATTTCAATGTGTCAGGGATTTATAATTTCACAAATGTGAGTACTTAGTCTCCCCCCCTCTGCCCTCTCCCCCAGGTTTTAATAAGCGCTTACTATGTGTTAGATACCATGCTAAACTTTTACAACTTTTATTTCATTTGATCTTCACAACAACCTTATTATTATTATTATTATTGCTATTATTATGCCCATTTAACAGTTGAGGAAACTGAGGTACACAGAGGTTAAGTGACTAGCCCAGGGTCACGCAGCTAGTGAATATTTTCAGCTGGGTTTGAGCTACTGATGAAGGTTGAAAACTCCCTGTAGCTCAGCAGATGATCTTTAAGAGTTGTCATATTCAGAAAAAAAATTCTTCCCTCTGAGGACAAATTGATGAAGAGAACCTAAACTTAAGTAAGTTGGTCCTCAGAATCTATTCTCTTAGGAAATAGTTTTGCAAATCAAGCAATACATCAACACATGTTTAATAAATGCCTACTATATTCAACCTGGTAGGCTAGGTGCTATAATTACAAGTAATCCTCATAAGTTTTGTTTTAGTCATGTTGAGTTTAAGATGCTTATTGGTTATGAAGTTTGAAATGTCTAATTGACAATTGATGACATGGCAGCTTCAAACTTGGGGCACCATGGTGTAGTATATAGAAATATAATCTCAGAGCCAGGAGGATCTGGGTTCAAGCTCAACTTCTGACTCACACTATCTAAGTGACTTTTGGCAAGTCACATAATCTCAGTATTTTGGCAGCTCCCTAAGATTGTAAAGTGCAGAGAGGGTGACAACCTGCAATGGGGAAAGTGGGTACCATTATCTTGGGGTTCTCTATAACATTAAAACTACAAGCCCAGTCTTTATAATAGTCTAAAAGTGACAGAAACTTTTAAAATTGGTTTTGGTTTCCAAATGTTAGTCATCTTTGATTGAAACAATAAATAAAGAGATGACTGTTTAATTTAGGTAGAGAGCCGTGCAGGAAATCATTCTTCACCTACATCAGAATAGCTATAATTGACCTTTCCCATTCAATTCAATAAAAGTTATTGTTATTGCAAATCTTTTTGGTAGAATTCAGAAAGGAGAGTAAATAGACAATGATTACGAAAAAGTCATTGTTTTAATATACTTCAAAATCCACAAGATCAGATGGAGCCATTATTTTAGGTTTTTCATTATTTAGATTGGCTCCATTTTTCTTGATATGATTGTGGACTGTCAGTTCAATATACATCAATGGATTGACATGACAGCCACAGAGTTAGTGGTAGCCTAGGATCCTTTGAGAATCATAATGTCCAGAATGGGTGAAGTGAGAGTTCTACTGTACTTTGTCAAAGTCAGATGACATTTTGTAGTGCTGTGTTCAGATCTAAATACAATATTTTAGGAGAGACTTTAACAAAATGGAACACATGCAGAGAAGGACAACATTGGTGATGAAGGTATTGGAGACCATGTCACATGATAATCATTTGAAGAAATTGGGAATTTTTAATGGGGAATGACAGAGAATTAGCAGGGAAAAAATGAAAGTTAATTGCAATGATTGATGGACTGTCTTGTTCAAGAGAGATTCACTTAGTTTTGCTTGGTTCTAGAGGGAGGAACTAGAAAAAAATCTTGGAAGGTCTAGAGAGACAAACTTAGGCAATGGAAGGAAAACCTTTCTGATAAGTAGAGCAGTTTCCAGGTGGAATGAACTGCTTCAGGAGACCATAGGAGCTGTTTAAATGGAGGCTGAATGCCTATATTTTGGGGATATTGCAGAGAATTATTGTTCAACTACTGGCTGGAATAGATGGCCTTGAAAATCTCTCCCTACTCTGGGCTTCTATTACTTTGTGAGTGAGTTCTATCTTAATGCAGAATTACTTTTCTCTTTTAGGTAAAGCTGCTTTGGGAGAATTTTTTTTAACATCACAATGCTTTGCCATATTTGTATAGGATTGGGCTAGATGAATACCATGTCATTAAATCAATCTTTTCTTTCTATCAATAAGCACTATAAGTAATCAGAGGGTGAAATGTAAAGATGATACCACAGACATGATAATGTAGTATTTTACTTTATTGACTATTTTGCTATTATAAAAATTTGTAATTCAGTTTTTTGTGACCCTATGCACCATAGAGCCCAGGGAGTTTTCTTGGCAAAGATACTGGAGTGCTTTGCCAATTCCTTCTCCAGTGGATTAAGGCAAAGAGGTTAAGTGATTGCCCAGGGTCACACAACTAATGAGAGTTTGAGGCCAAATTTGAACTCAGAGCTTCCTGACTTGAGGCCCAGTGCCCTATCCACTGAGTCACCTAGCTGTCTATAAAAATAGCCAATTAATAAACATTTACTAAATGCTTATATGGCAAACACTGTGCTAAGTGCTGGGAATAAAAATAATAGAGGATAAGAAAAATAGTTCCTGTGCTCGAGGAACATACAAGCTAAAGAAGGAAGACACAAAATACAAAAGAAATCTAAAAGCGTGGGGGCAGGAGGTTCCCTGGGTAGGGGATAGTGGAGTCCAAAGAGTACAGCTTGTGGGAAATGAAGAATTGGCTATTCTGTGATACCTTTTTAAACAGAGGCTTCAGGGAGAGTTCTTTGCTTCACCTTCTAGACCTCTAGTCAGAAGGACAGAGGGTGCTGAAGGTACTGAAGATGTGTGAGTGCTAAAGCTAATGTAATCTCAAAGATGATGAGTGTCTTGGTGAAGAAGTTTCTTGGGAATATGATGATGTTATAAAATGTTCTATAATCCATATCATATATAAATATACATATGGTGTTCTTGCTTATATTTTTCAAAGTCAAAAGTACAAAATAAATTAAATTCTGATCTTTTTCAGTCTAAGAAAGGGCTAACAATACCTTAACAGAATTGACCATCTGCTATTGGCAACACTAACCCAACCACATGGTTTGTGGGACTAGTGGCCACTGTTTATACTTTAATCAATTGAGCAAATTTACACCACCCTCATTTTAGGATTTTGGTTAGCAAAATGTGAAAGCCTTACTGGTTGTTTCACATTAACTTAGAGACACAAGGTGTCGTAGAATTTCTGAACTGGAAAAAAACTGAAAGATCATTCAGTTCAAGCCTCCCACCTTCACAGATGAAGAAACAGGCTTTATTTAGCCATGGGCCATGGGATGTTTGGATATGATTCAGCCAGGTCTATGCAGAAGAAGTACTAGGCAATTTGTACGATATGAGCTGTGAAGCTCACTGCTTCCCAAAGGCCAGTCTTCCCAACCAGGATCCCTACATGTACACAGGGGAAGTAAAATGGAATGGAATAAATGATTTGATTTTCTAATTGATGTCACTGTCAATTTTGTACTACTAGCAGTAATAATACTGGTCAATATGCATTTATTATACTATGTCCAAGGCATTGTGCTGAGCTAATAGTAATAATAGTAGCCAGTATTTATATACTGCTTTAAGGTTTGCAAATGTTTACAAAGATTATCCCTTATTCTCCTTAGCACAGCTCTGAAAGTAGGTGCTTTTATTATTCTAGTTTTACAGATAAGGAAAATGAGGATGTAGAGGTTAAGTGACTTGGCCAGTGTCATATAGCCAGCAAATTTCTGAGGCAGAGTTTGAACTTAGGCTTCCTGATTCCAGAGACAGGGAGGAGTCAGAGAAGATAGAATGCTAGGCCTGGAGTCAGGAAGACTCATCTTCCTTCCTGAATTCAAATCTGGCTGTAGACATGCACTAGCTGTGTGACCCTAGGTAAGTCACTTACTCCTGTTTGCCTCAGTTTCCTTATCTGTAAAATGCACTGGAAAAGGAAATGGCAAACCACTCCAGTATTTCTACCAAGAGAACCCTAACTGGGGCTGTGAAGAGTCAGACATGACTGAAGATGACTCAACAACAACGTCTTGTTTCCAGTTCCAGCACTCTATCCACTGTACTACGGAGCTGCCATAAGGAACAACATGAGATTAAAAATAGTGATACAGACTGTTTAAGCACTGAAAGACATTTTGTTTGTAAAAATCCATTATTTCCAAAATGTGTTGTTTTCCTTGAATTAGTTTCAGCCCAAGAAAACCTGACATAATCATGGATTCAGTATATTAATTAATAGTTTTCCTTCTAATTGGATGTGACCTAGAAAATGGTTAACTTTCTAATTGTTCATCTTCAGCAGTTGAAGAATGTCATTATGTCATTTTTAATGGGATTTAAAAAAATAGATATAGAAGCCCAAGTGATTATTTCATTCTGTGTCACCCAGCAGGGAACATTAGTATTATGTAGTCACTTGTTTTCCATTTAAAACTAAAATAAAGCAGTCAACAAGTTAATTGCATCCTTCAAAAAGATTCTCTCTGCTCTTCATCATAACATTTCCCCTCTTTATAAAAATACCAAATGATACTGTATTAACACAATATAATCACTGTTTATAAATAAAGCATATCACTTTTCTCAACTCAGATGAAATACTTATTTCAACATACCATAAAAAAGAAGTGAGAATTGCCCTAGAAACTAATTTGGTCTTAAAGCTGGCACATAGAAAAATGCAAGGCTGTGTTAAAATATGGCTATTTTCTTTTGGCCTTTACTGTTTTTGTAGTGTCTTATTCAGTTCCTTCCTTTACATTCAACAAAACCGATTCATCCTCCTGTTTGACACCTCAGGGTCATCTTTGACTCCTGCATCTCCACCATACACAACCAATTAACAAAATCTATTTAATTGTCTCCATATACCTTAGATATCACTTCTTGATTGAAACATCAAGTAGAAAGAAATAAAAGGTTTGTATAAAGAAATAAACTATGAAAAATTGAATAAATATAGTGTTAAAAAAGAAAACATAATTAAATAACATAATGTGAACTTGTAAAAAATATAGATACCATGGACAAGGAAAATCTTGAGACCATGAAATCTAAATGGGATACAAATGCATTAAGTTGAGTCCAATAATGTAAAATCACTTTATGCTAAATGAGAGAGAACTAGTGCAGTGTAACGGAAATCAGAATCACTTTCATTCTGGTTCAGGATCTGCCTTAGACTTATTCTGTCTGTGAAGCCAAGATTGAATCACCTCCCCCCTCAGAGTCACAAATAGCTTTTGAAGGTTACATGTTACAAAGTACCTGATATGTAGCAGGGGAGAAAGTTTCCAAATAGGAAGTACTTTTTTAACATGATAAAATTCCATATCTGGTCCAATTTAAGCCAAATTCATCTCTATTCTGGAAAACTGAAATATGATAGCTACTCAATCATTCAAAATTATGATATGCTAATGAGGAAAATTTAACTTTTAAAAACAAATTCCATGAGTATTTTGAATATTATAATTTCCTTTTCATAAACAATGTGAAAACATTTTGAAGAACTGTATATTGCCCAGCCGATGTGCTCATTTGTCCTTACAAATTATATACTGGAATTTGCTTTTCTATTAACAGCAAGTCTCCTAATTAGGTAATTACTGAAGAAGCCAATCTCCTGGTTAAATTTTCATTCTGAAAAATACTGACATCAAGAAAATATCGTTCCTTCTTAATGAATCCTTTCCTATACACATTGATCTACCTCAAGGAAATGTTGATTAGATCCTCCTACAAAATACATAAGCAACAACCCTAAATAATTTCCTCTGAAGAATGTATTTAACTCAAACCATGGAGACAGCATAAAACCAAAATGGTAATCAATCACTAAGCTATTATGTCCAGACAATATATAATGTCATAAAGATCTGCGAAGAAGAAGGAGGAGGAAGGGAGAAGGGGAGGACAGGATCGAGGACGGGGAGAAAAACAATTCCTGTTCACAGGAAGCTTTTGTTTTAATGAAAGAGACAAATATATATGTTCAAAAATACATATATGCATACAAATAATATAAATATAAGGTGAATAAATACAAATATATACAAAACAGTTAAATGCAAAGTGCTTTGGGAGGGAGGGCACTGCAGCTGGAAGGATCAGGAAAGACTTCATAAAAATGGTGGTACTTCAGATGTGTTTAAGAGAAACAGAGGTATTCTGAGGATAAAAGTAAGGAAGAAGTACAATATAGAAGTGGAATGGCTTGGACAAAGACATGGTGATGGGAAATGGAGTGTTCTGTGCAAGGATCAAAGAAAATGTCAGTTTGGTTAGATCTCACAGTGTGAGAGAGAATAAAATCTAATGATGCTGGAAGGACAGGTTGAGGCCAGATTATATAGGGCTTTAAATACTCAACAGAGGAGTTTGTATTTAATCCTAAAAAATGATAGGGAGCTACTGGAGTTTTTTGAGTAGGGGAATCACGTGGTCATATCCAAGCTTAAGTTAAAATCACTTTGGCAGCTGTGTGTAGAATGGACTGGCATGGTTGAGAAACTTGAGATAGGAAGTTCGATTAGAAGAATGCTTTAATTATCTGGTTAAGAAATAATGAGAGCCTTAGCTAAGTTTTCAGCTATGTGAGTGAAAAGAAGGGGTCAAATGAGAGACATGTAAAGGTAGAAATAGCAAAATTTGGTGACTGATCGGATATAGCAAAAACATTTTGAAATTCCGTGCTCCTAAGTCCTACCCTGTACCATAATTTTTATTTGGAAGGGTTGTATATTACTCACAGGCAACCAATGGAATTTCTTTCTTGTAGGAATTGTGGAAGGAGCTGAGCTCTTTACTTAATTAAGTTGCTTAATTAGACATAGTGAGAGCAATTCTGTACAGGAGCAAAGTAAGTGAAGTAGTCTTTCTCTTGGCAATAAAGTGTATGCTTCTGAAAGAAATGACCAATTCTAGCCATGTACATAATAATTAGTTTGAATGAGGTCATATTTATCCATTACAAGATTCTTTTCTTTAAAGAATATAATAAAAACTTATTTACATTATCAGTTTTTAGGCTTCTCAGTAACCTGACAGTACCACAAAACTAGAAATCAGTGAAGAGCCAAAAGATGCCGACATTCATTCTGAGTTTTTGTTTGTGAACCTACAATCTGGATCAAATAATGGGAGGGAGCATCAGAAAAGCTCTGAACGTAGGACAATTTGACTTTAATTGAAATCCTACTTTTGCCTTTAATTTCAGTGTGACTTTGGACAAGGCATTTCACCTGGGTGGACTTCAATTTCTTTATCAGTTAAGGAGAAATGAGGGATTGAGTTAGATGATCTCTAAGGTTCTTTCCAGATCTCAGTACATGATCCGAAGATATTAGGATCCTATAATAATTAGTGGTAGAAATCCTAAATTTTTTGTCATAGTAATTTCCCCAGAAAGATGATACAAGTGTGCACGAGAATGGCAGAACTGAAAAATTGGAAGGGATCTCATTCAAACCACATCCAAAATCCCTTCCAGAGCATCCTCAGAAAGTGTTCATTTGCCCCATCTCTTGGGACCCTGTAGTAAAGGGGAATTCATTTTTGAGGGAGTCAGCTTCACATCTTTCTACTGCATATACAAGAATTACATGTGACTCATTGAATGTCTTTTGGAAATCCAAATATTTTATGTCCATGGCATTCTCCTGATCTATTATCCTAGAAATTCTGTCAAAGGGAAAATGACATTGATTTGTCATGAATAGTTAGTTCCAAGAAGTAAAAAAAAAAGGAAACCATGGGGAGAAGTGACCATGATAAAGTGTTCAAAGAAAGTATGGATATGAACCTACAGCTTTAAATTCTACAGGGAAAGACAGTCTAAGATGGATGGGAAGTTTTTAATAATGAAATTATGAATGTGTACAGGGAAACAATTCCAATGAGGAAAAAAAATGATTGCCTGATTAAAGGAAACACTGTGGATACAGAGGAGACAGTATAGTACAGTAGAAAGAATATTCAATTTCAAATCAGAGGACTGGGGGTTCAATCCCAGTTTGGTCACTTTCCCACCTGTGCTATTTAAGATAGGTCAATTATCCTCACTTGACCCCAAATTTCTTATCTGATGATGACCTTCAAAATCCTTTCCATTTATAAAATTATGATCCAATGAGACTTATTCTAATATATGCCTGATTTGCCAAGGGGACCTTTGCTTTTTGGAATTAAGTGTTTTGTACTTAATGTAATTAATTATATTACATTACAATTACATTAATGTAACTAATGAGTTTTGCATTGACATGTAGTTAATATCAAGTTAGTGGGCAATCTACAGTGTCATGTGGTCCCAGTGAGTTCAGTAATCAGTTCTTGTTATCTTTGTGACTGACTCAGTAGTGAAACACATCCATTCTGAAACTAACATGACAATACACAAATATTTTTTGGTTCTACTTTTGTTTAGTGATACCCACCAGGATATGTGTTCTGTAGATGTCAAATCCTAGTAAGAGTGAAATATTAGTAAAACAGAATCCTTCCCTTTATGTGGCTTACAGGTTAGTATTTAGCTTTGACATGAGCATTCACGTCTTCCCTTTCTTCTCCCCGCCCCCCACATATATCTATACAGCTCTCTAGGTAGGTGGGAGGGATGTGGCTCTTTACCCCTCACTCTGGCAGCATGGTGTCTGGAGAGCACAAGGAAGCTAAAATACAGTTTTGGATAGGTAAACTGAGTCTGGTTTTGTACCAGATTTACTTTTCTTTTTGGCTTTATGTTTCATTCTTTAGCACAAGTGACCAGATAATGATCTGGAGATGGACATTTTCAGCCACAGAAGCAGCCTCATGAATACAAGAGGTTGGAGCTCTTGGGTTTTTTAGTCAGAGAAGACTTGTGGAAGAAGTAACTTTTGCTTTGGAGATGATGTTCAACAGCAGAGGGATAAACCCAACCTCTGGCCTGGTTTGCCAGAAGTTGTGGATCTGGAGGAATTGTTTGGACAATGCTAAGTTGAGTTGAGATGTAAAATGTCAATCTAGCAAACTGCTTCATGTTTTAATGTTTGAGTCTTATACTTCTAAGGAGAGTATAATAGGGTTACAAAGTTATTACAATTCATTTAAAATTTCTGTCAATGCATGCTCATGAGTCTTTTCTATGTAGCACTTATTTTGTGTGTGGAGGAAGAAAAATAGCTCCCCTACAGTTGAGTTTAATTGTCTACTGAATGCCTTTCTTCTCCTCCTCCCCTTTTGCGTGGAAACCCTAGACGTGAGCCATATTTAAGCTTTAAGTAGTTTTCCCTAAGGATCCAGAATGGGAGAGTGTGTGGTATAAAAACTGGATAGTTCAATAAAGAGCCTAAATCCTCTCTAGAGAGGTCACATTCCCCTAAGATTGAACCTGGCCTGCATGTCCAGAGCTGTACAAGGTCATTAATAGGATTAGCACCCTATTCTTCTAGGTCCAGAAGCAGTTCTAGTTCATTTTCCTTCAATCAACCCACATTTACTAAGCATCTAATTTATTCTAGGCCTTGGTCCCTTAATCTCTATGTGGTACTAAGATCTATCATACTACCAAAGGACAGGTAAAGCCAAGACCTCTAGGAAGTCAGTACCATCCCTCCATATCACCAGTCTTGCTTCCAGTTAATATATCCCTCCTACCCCAGTCATTGTCCAGAGGAACAATCTGTGGCTGTCACCAAAGCCAAACAACTGTCACAGACATGAAAACAATCCAACCAAGATGAAGGAGCAAAGTGCTTTGAGGAAAAGATGAGAAGTAACCTGTGCTAGATAGGTCAAGACACCATCACACTCTGACCACCACTTTCCCTTAGTCCCTGGTGAACTTATGCCAAAGAGCCCTTGATCCCAGGCCACCAGCTTCAACCTAGGAACACATCTAGCTACCTAGTGGTAGTCAAGGGTTGTTCACAGGAACAACCCTTGTGAATTAATTAGAGCCTCTGTACCTGCTATCTCCAGCACCACCATCAACTACTTGCCTGTTGGTGCCTAGTAGTAGTGGTAGCACCCACTGCCTCTAGTCCACCTACTTTGCTTCCAGCCTGGCTACCATTGCCACAAGGTGCAGAGATAATTGAGATATGAACTAGCAAATGTCTATCGAATACTGAAGACTCACAAAGGAAAGTTCTCAACATCCAAGTCCTTGGAACTATCAAATAGTCCTAAATCATAAAGAGACATGGAAATGACACTAAAGAATATGCTTTATTTGTCTGCTTTGCTGCTATGTCCTAAGCATTGCTGTGATTTCTCTTGTATTTTGTTATGGGACGATCTTATGAGCCTTTTCTTTCTCATGAACTCCGTGATAACAGGGAGTAAAAGCAAATTTTCTCTTTGTGTTGCTCACACTTATACCATATTTTATACAAAGTAAGTACTTAAAATGATTTTCATGAATCGATTGATCCTCTCATGAAGAGCCTTCATGACATCCTCATTCCTAAAGCAGTTAGCGACTTTCTGAAGTACTTAAGGACACATTGGTTTCTTGCTTTGTTTTTTTTCTTTACCTTTTTTTTAATGCTGTGATGAATGAAACTTTTCTTATATTGTATTTGACATAACATAATGTTTTCATAATCTGAAGTGGAACAAAGGTGGTTTTCCTTTGACTTTATGGTTCTTGCCAGCTCTAAGACCTTACGGTTCTCTTTTTAACTTGGTAAATCAGAGGAGTGTGGTTTGCTTATATTTATTTGTGTGTATGTATATTGGGCATTTTAGTGTTAGTATTAAAAATAAAATGATAGAACCTTAAAGCTGGGAGAGACAATAGAGACAGTCTGTTTCAACTCCTTCATTTTCATCATGAGGAAATTGAGGCCTGTATTGAGGTTTAAGTAAGTTTCCCACCATAACAAAACCAGTTAGTGGTAGAGTCAGAATTAGGACCCAGGTGTCCTGAATCCCAATTCAGTGTTCTTTACAGGATGGCATATTAGCTATCACTGATCAAACAATACTGCAAATATTATCTTTGACCCAGAAACACTGATGTCTAACAATGATAATTGCACAGGGATTTCTTTACTCTGTGCTTACTTTTCTTAAATTTCATATGAGTGGACAGAATGCTGACTGCTAAAACAGGCTGGTCTCTCTTTTTCTTTCTTTCTTTTTTTTTTTTGGCAGGGCAATTGGGGTTAAGTGACTTGCCCAAGGTCACACAGCTAGTACATGTCAAGTATCTGAGGCCAGATTTGAACTCAGGTCCTCCTGACTCCAGGGCAGGTGCTCTACTCACTGCACCACCTAGCTGCCCCTGGACCCCCACAGGCCACATTTCATGGTGCTCCAATACACTCGGCTCATTGCACTCAGTTACGGGGTGTGGTAGGTACAGAATCACGATGATAGAATTGTGATGTGCATTTGAGTCCTATCACTAGGTTGCAAAATAAGTTGTATATGGTAAGCAAAGATCTGGACCTCACTGGATCTTGTGGTCTTGATTTTTCTCAATTTAGGAAATGAACAAATTGAATTAAATGATCTCTAAGTTTCCTTTTGTCTTTAAAAATCTATGTATATATTATTTCACTTCTCACAAACAGCAGAGGATTAAGGAAAAGATGCTGGATATGAAGTCGAGACTTGGGTTCGTGGTCTGGTCTTGCCACTCAATAACTATGTTACATTGACCAGGTCCCTTCAATAATAATAGTTTTACTATCTGTCTCTCAGGGTTAATATTAGTATAAAATGAGATAATATATTTAAAAACTATTTTTAAATGTTATACAAATATAAGTTATTATTAGAAAAGGTCTGACACCATTAATTTTGATAGGCATTTGCCTTGGTATTTGTGAGGGGCTGAATTGTTTGATAAATTTGAAAAGAGTTAATTCTATTAATTAATTCTTAATGACTTTTAGTTAGTTCTTAATTTAAAATGATTACTTTGGCTAATCAACTTTCTCCCTTCAATTCAATTTGTACTATTAAATGAATTAGTTAAGTAAGAGTACACTTTATTAGGCACCTGGATATTGAAGTCAAGCTATGTTTAAGTTATATGGTCACACTTGCTGTAGGCCTTCTGAAGATACAGGAGGAGGTATTATATAATGTCTGCCCTCAAGGAATTTGCAGTTTAGTTGAAACTTCAACTCATTCCTATGGAAAATAGCACAAGTCTCTAATATGTAAAAATCCAAATTCATGAGTCTTTGCCTTACTTCAGGAGCATATTGACTTTGGAAATAAGCAAAATAGTGCATTCAGTCCTAAAAATGGTTCTTTGGGTCAGTTGGGCTTGTATTAAAACACATCAGATCACAAGGCGGGAATTGGCTGCATTCTCAGTAATTAGATGAAGTGTTTATTGATGGTACTGGAACACACACAGACAGAAACCTTCAATTCATGACAGGGCTTAATCAGTTAAAGC
The DNA here is from genome assembly GCF_011100635.1 of Trichosurus vulpecula. NCBI lineage: Eukaryota > Metazoa > Chordata > Mammalia > Diprotodontia > Phalangeridae > Trichosurus > Trichosurus vulpecula. The sequence goes on along the minus strand of NC_050573.1, from coordinate 412,499,386 downwards.
CTCATCTTCCGTACCCCATGAAGCTGCTCCATGGGCAGAATTCCTTTCAAAGAAATACATACAGAAAACAATGAGAACTTGGCTATGAACTTTAAATGGGATGTTCATGACCTAATCATGAAATGGTGAGATAATGTGTTCAAATGAGGCTTTAAAATAGCACAAACATCTAATTTGATCCAGTCCATTTCTGAGAGTGAGGATCCTTAAGAGGTTTATCAAAAACCTGAAATCATATATAAATTTTGTTGCATGAGGCAGAAGATTTTCTCTTGATGGGATGCTACTACCTACTTTGCTCAGCTGTGTTTGATTTGTAATTAAGAGTTTCCTTCCAAAATCTGCCACAAACAGAAGTGGTCCAAGCTGATGTGCTGGAAATCCAGGTTAAACCTGTCTCTGCGGCTGAGCCTCCCCAGAGATGGAAGGATTGTCCCTGTCATTAAAGGATAATAGGAGTACTGAATAATTGGAATGAGGATAGTGGGAGAAAAAAGGCTACACATAAAAAGAAATGTTTGACTCTGTTCGTATTACACTTTTGGCACTCTCTTCTCATATATAACCCAGGCTCCTGGTGACCTAGTCTTTATTCCATCAGGTCCACCTTCTTCACTTTCTTTCCTCCCTTTGTGCAGCTGCCAAAATAATCCAACTAATACCCTGGTGTGGTCATGTCATTCCATTGCTCACAAGTCTTCATTAGATCTCAATAAGATCTTCATTGGATCTCAATTACCTTGGCATAATGATCACTATACCTACTCACAATCGACTACAGTGTCTGTTATCATAGATTGGTAATAGTGAAATCTGTTTTCTTATTCCATAAGCGAAGATCACAGGATCATATATTTAGAACTGGAAAGACCTTTAGAGCCATCTTGTTCCGCACTTTTATTTTGCAAATGAGAAGTCTAAAGTTCAGAGAAGTTACTTGCTCTTGGGAGGGTCCTAGACCAGTCATCCTTCCTTCCCCTTGTGGATGTGTTTCTGACTCTTTGATTTGTCATTCTGCCCCCAGACCAGTCCCTTCCCTTCCTACTTCCTCCTATTCTACTTTTCAGTTCCCTTTTACATGTTTGCCTCCCCCATCAGCATGTTAGCTCCTGGAAGGCAAGGGTTATCTCCCTTTTTACTTATATTTTTATCCCCGGCACTTAACAGAATGCCTGACATATAGAGAGTGCTTGTGACGTTAACTTGCCCATGACCACCCAGTTAATAAATGGAGTTTGAACCTAGAAACCAGATCTTCTGAATTCCAAATAGATCAATTCAAAAAATTGTTTAATCCCAGAAAAAGTTTCCCCACTAAACTGTAATTTGGGGCATTTAAAAGCAACTGTAAGAGAGAATGTGGCATAATGGGAAAAGAACTGACTTTAGAGTCAAGGAGAACTAGGTTTAACTCTTTCCTCTACATATATTGATTGTATTATTTGGGACATTTGTGCTTTTGATGTCCTGAATTTTAAGTTGCAGAACACTTGTATATGTGCACAAGGAAGGGACTTTCCTTACTAGAGTTGCCTATACTGTTAAAACCACAAGTTTGAACAGTAGCAAAAAAGATGCCCTCTATAATAGAGCTCCAATCTCATTTAACCAAATTACAGGAAGACAGGATCTCAGAGTTGGAAGGAATCTCAGGGATCATTAAATCCAGCTTCTGCCTACCCAAGAATCCTTTCTCTGATGTCCTTGACATAGCAGTCACTGAGCCTTTGCTTGAAGCCCTTCCTGGCTGGAGAACTAACTACTTTCCAAGCCATATCATTACACTTTGTAGAATCTCTAATTGCTAGAAAGTTTTCCTTATTTGGGGCTTAAATCTGCCACTCTAGAAATAATTTCTGACTATTTCTTCCCACTTCTTTTTCCTCTTTTTCTTCCTCTTCTTACTTAACGTGCTTCAGAAACCCATTAGCCCATCTAGATTCTCCACTATCTTAGTGTCTTCTTTAGAAAGAGTCAAATAGCTGTGTTTGTGGACGGAGACCAAATGACTTTTCCAAGGACGCTCCATTCACAGCACGAAGGCTGAAACTAGAGCTTGGATTTCTTATCCATTAAAGTGTTCTTTCTATGAGATTGCTTTGTCTCCACTGATAACATTAGAACTTATAACTAGGCTGTTTGCCTAATATAGAATCACCTATTTTTTTTAACTCAGTCCTGTGATTTACTGTAAATTCAGTGATATGAGGAATTCTCAGACTGGAAACTTCTGCTAATAATAAATAGTGGCCACTCATCTCTATCTTATATTTTTAGAGCATTGCCCATCATCTTTTGTCTATCACGGTAGACCCCAGGGGACCGAATCACTGGCAGTAGTGGTGATTCCCAGACCTCTCAGCACATGACGGGGGTCTGTCAGAACTAGGTGAGAGAGAAGCCTGGTCCTGTGCTGGGCCTGCGGTAGCAGAAGCAGCTGCTCCTGGGACTAGCAGCCCAGAGACTGAACATTTGAAAGTTACCTATTTAAACTTCTGGGAGCCAGGGGGCAGAGTAAGTCCCTTTCACCTTCCCTTGTTGACCCTGAAAAACATAGAGAATATTGCGCCAGGAAAAATTGGAATAGTGGAGCCAGCAGAAAGCCGGGGTATAGGAGTCTTTTCACTTGTGAGGCTATGGGGATCATGGGAAAGGTCCCTCTTGCTGTGGCTGAAGGGGACCAGTACAGGATGAGAGGTGTCCCAGAAAGCCAGCAGCAAGCCCCACCTCAGTGGACCAGCAGGAGATCCAGAGCCCCAGGGTGGAGGAGCAGGCAAATGCCAACACTAGACACACACCAGCCACCACCACCGCCTCCAGCTTGGCTCCAGGTAAACTACTAGACCACTACAAGATCCAGTTGCCAGCACCTGAGGCCCCAGCACAGAAAATCAGTAACCAGGCCCCTACCCTCCAGCACAAAAAATTTGGGACAGTGCCCCCTGGGCCCCAGAAGCAGAGATCAAATTTAAAAGCCAGAAAAACTGCAAACAACGCGAGCAAGAAGAACCAAAGAAAAACAATGACCATAGAGAAATATCTTGGTGACAGGGAAGATCAAAACACAAATTCAGGAGAGGACAACATGGTCAATATACCTACATCTGAAACATCAAAGGGGAATATGAACTTGTTTCAAACACAAAAAGCCTTCTTGGAAGAGCTCAAGAAGGATTTTAAAAGTCAAATAAGAGAGGTAGAAGAAAAATTGAACAATTCCTATAAAATATACAGTGGACAAAACGGAAAAAAAGTACACTGAAGAAAACAACTCCTTAAAAAGTATAATCGGCCAAATGGAAAAGGGAGTATAAAAGCTAACTGAAGAAAACGATTCATTAAAATTTAGAATTGGGCAAGTGGGAGCTAATCATTTGCCTATCATTAAACATCTAGTATATGTAAGAAGCAGAAATTGAACTCATTTCCAAGGTCAGGCCTCTTTTGCTCCTCTTAGATCCACTTCAAAAGAAAAAAAAATGCTATCCGCTCATTTGTTCCACAGTATGTTCTGGTGAATAGACATATTTATGTGTTGATTGATTGATTTGCTACCACTGAAGTCTCTTCTCTAATATGGATTCCACAGGTTCCCTTTGCTAGCCTTCCAATTTTCTATATGGGCATATGTTGCTCCTGATACGCTAGCTACCAGATCCTTAACTATAGTAGCGTGCAAGTCATTAAGGCTTAAATGGTTTAAATGGTTCACTGGTTTAAACACACAAAGTTTTTTAAGTATCCTTCACCATTTTATATTAAAATTCCATTTCTTATCTGTTACCTATTTGTGGTTAGACATTTCATAAAACAGAGGTGTTTCAGGGTTTTCCCCATCTCAATTTCATTGTATTAATGACTTTTTACCTCAAATTTTCTTTGTCTCCTTTGCCTAAGAGATAGTTAAATGAAAAAACAAATGTCCTTCTGTCATAAGCTCTTGAAAACTTAATATACACTTCCTTTCAGTTTCCCGATCTTGTCCTCTGGTAATCTTACTTATTCAATCCATACTCTTCCTTAGTAGCCTGGACTGGTTTCCAATTTAGTAGAATTCTCAGTTGACATATAACCCTTTACTTGCAGGACATAAAGTCAATATTTCCTCTTTAACATAGAATTACATGAAAATCCATAAGAGGAAAAAGATACAGAAGGACAAATGCAAACCTTTAGTTCAAGCTGAATTGGTTACTTTTTGGCCTTGGACACGTAGGCCAGAGCCTCGTCTTATTACTACTCATAATTATAGAAGGCGGTGTCTTGATGATAGCACTGTATTAGCCTATTTTATCAAAATATTTTCTGGAAGTCATCATACTGTGTCATAGTGAAGGGTACTTTTCAAATCAAAGTCATTGGTCAATGCTTCACTAAAATATCTATCATTTCCAGACTCTACTTCTCTTCTTCATGTCTGGTTTATGATTTATATGGTACCTAGTTGATGAGAGAGAGTGGGGCCTAGTGGATAGAGAACTGACTTCAAATCCAGAAAGATCGGTGTTCATGTGCTACATCTGACATGAACTGGCTATGGGATCCTGAACATATTACTCAACCTTTTGATGTTCTAGGCAACTCTTGAAGACTACAAGTTGCAGAGTACTGACAAGGTGTAGGTACTGACCTATGTTAGTGGAGAAAATTTCCTAATATGGGGATTCTGTATTTCCAGTGAAGTCACAGGTCTACTGTTTATACCTAGTTGGTTGATTAAAGGCTTTTCTCACTGACACTCATAAAATTGAGCTTCAGACCTGGTCTCTATCTTTCAGATGCAGTTTCTACCCCTTTGTATCAGTTCATAAATGCTATATTTTAAATTATAAAGCCCCTTGAGATTCTGTGAATGCAGATGTTTATCCCATTTGACTAAGGCTGTGTATGTAAAAGTGAAGTAAAGAGTTAAGTAATTATCTTATGAACCTGATCTTTGTAGTGAATTAACTGGGAAAATTCTGATCATAATGATTGCTCTTCCTTCCGTTATCTGAATTTGCCCAGATAACTGGTTACACACAAAGAAAGCAGAGTCTTATAGCAAAGGGTTATGGACACTCATATTTAAAATGTTCAGATTTGTTGCTAATCTGTAAAAATACATAAATAGTAGACATTTATAACAATTCAAGAAAACTAATTCATTCTGAATGCCACAATAGTTCCTTCTTATTTTACAGCATCCCTTTAAAATAGCATTTTTTTTTGGCAAGTGCTCTATTTTGTGCCCATAATTGCCTCTGGGAAAGAAGAGACTTTTAGATTTAATTTTCAAGTGTAAATGAAATGGACCAGAAGTGTGAGCTTATAGGCATTGGAAATTTCTCTAATAAGATTTTCTGCACTGTTGAGTTCAACCCAAGATTATTTGCTTTAAGAAATGTTAAGTAAAATTGTTAACTACTCAGTTATTGAATATTAACATTTTCATGTTTCTATTTTACTTTACATGGCTGGAATAAAATTGCAGTATGTTAGTCCCCAAGGATCCATTAAAAAGTATTTCTCAGAAGGTTATTCCCATGAACCAAATTTAAATAAATTTCAATGCAAATAAAATTGCACTGGCAATGAATGAAAAACTGCCATGGGACCACACTGTGTTATGCCGTGCTCAACAAGAGAGGATCTAAGTGCTGTGCAGATTTTGATTATTCATTTGCAAATGAGTAATTTGGTAATTAACACTGAAATTAATTTATTCATCAAGATAAAATTGGGACTGTTATTTAAAACAAATAATTTTATTGATATCTTCTGTTTCTTACATCATCATAGTTATAGCAAGAATCACTCCCAGAGAGATATTTCATGAATTAAATTGTGAGGTTTTTTTTTTGAGATAAAAAATAAGCCCAATTGATCGATACATTGAAAAAGTCTTAAAATGTGCAATGTACAATACCTGTAGACCTCCCACCTCCATGGAGTGGTTGATTGGGGCTGTTTTCTCATATCTCTTCACTTAAGTGCTGTTTGATCTGTATAATTTTGTTATATTTACATTTGATTTTTTAGTGTGTAGTCATTCTCCCCATTTACATTATTGTTGTTACTATGCATTTTATTTTAATAGCTCAGAGTACTTTACTCAGCATCAGTTCACATAGATCTTAACATGCTTATCTGTATTCATCATACACAGAATTTCTAACAGAAAAGTAATATTCTACCACTTCATGTACCACAATATGTTTATCCATTCTCTAATAGATGGGCACCTACTTTGTTTCCAGTTCTTAGCTATCAAAAAAGTGCTGCTATAAATACTTTGGAGAACATGGGGACTTTCTTTTTATCAATAGCTTCCTTGGAGTTTGAGCCCTTTAAGGGAGTCTCTGGTTGAAAGGGAATGGACATTTTAGTCACTTTATTCGCATGGTTCCAAATTCCTTTCCGAAATGATTGAACCATTTCGTACTCAACCAACAATGTGTTAGTTTACCTCTGATTCAACAGCACTACTATCATTGATTATTATTATTTTTTGGTCATTTTGCCAATTTGCAAGGTGTTTGGTAAAACCTTATGATTGTTTTGATTTTAACTTCTTTATTATTAGTAATTCAGAGCATCCATTCATACGGTGGTGAATATTTTGCAATTCTTTTGTGTATTGTTGGTTCATATCCTTTGACCCCTTATTTATTGGGGAATAGCATATATACACACACACCTACAAACACAAATATATGTGTGCATCTGTGTATAAATTATATATCTTGGATACCAAATGCTTATTAAAGAAATTTGATACAAAGATTTTTTTCCCCCATTCTACCACTTTCCTTCTTATCCAGAATAATTGGCATTATTTGTGGAGAAGGTTTTTGATTTCAAATAATCAATGTTATCTATTTTTCTTTTGGCCTTTGTCTCTTTTTTTTGTTTTACTGTGAGAGGTATATCACGTTTCTCTTCTAATATTTGAATAGCGTAATCTTTAATATTAAGTTCATGTATCCATTTAGAATGTATTACTAAATATGGTATGAGATGTTGGCCTCAGCATAATTTCTGGCAGACTACATTCCATTTTTAAAGGAATTTTTATCAAATAAGATTTTTTTTCTGAAATAATTTATGTTTCCCACTTAATCAAATACTGGGTTATTTAGTTCTTTTGTTTCTAAATACCCCTTGTTTAGTCTGTTCCATTGATCTATATTTTCCCCCAACAATATCAGATGGTTTTGATTATTTTTGCTTTATAATATACTATAAGGTCTTTAAGTGTTTTCCCTCATTTTCCCTACATCTTTTTATACTTTCCTTTGATATTTTAGATCTTTCATTTTTCCAAATGAATTCTCTTGTTATTTTATCAAGTTCTATATAGCATCTTCTTGGTAATTTGATTTGTATACATTAAAAGTGTAAGTTAACATTTTAAGTATTGTTATTTTTATTATATTGGCACAGCTCAGTCACGAGCCCTGAATATACTTTTAGCTCTTTAAATTGTTGTTTATTTCTTTTAGGAGAACTTTGTAGTTGAATCTTTAAAATCTTTTGTGTACTTGAGTAGGTTGCTATAGCCTTCCATCTTATTGCTCACATGACCCAGAATGAGAATGGTTATTCTTTTTACTTATGGTTTTTTAAAATGTTTTGAATCACATGCAAAAAAATTTCCTTATGATGAATCAACCCTATGTTCCTGATATAAACATAACCTGATTTTAACATATGCTTTTTAAAATACATCGTTATAGCCTATTTGAAATATTTTGTTTTTTGTGTCAGTGTCAATTTTTTTTCCTAAAATATAATTTCATTAACTCATACAGAAGAACTAATTTCCTTAATTCATACAGAACAACAAGATTAATACTTGTCTTAAGATGAATACTTCAGGACTTTTGTCCATTCTCATTTTTCATCATTGAATAGAGGTGATCTCTTGGTTTCTTGAAATTTATATTAGCTAATGGTAAGCTCTGGAGAAGCTAGATGTGCAGTATTTGTAGATTAATTATCGATTGGTTAAAAGATGAGTATTATTATAAGCTCATTGAGAGCTGAGGTTATGTTGTTTGTCAACTGTTAACCTTTCAGTGACCCACCATGCAAAATGAAATGATTAGATTCAATCATATCTAAACTTCTAGTTCTAAACTCTGATATATATACGTATACATATATGTGTGTGTGTACTTACATTTGTATATGTAAGCACACACACAGTTGCATAGACTTATGCATGCACACATTCACACACACACACACATGCACACGCACATGCGCGCGCGCGCACGTGCACACACACATATATATGCTTTGAAGTCTGAGGACTTAGATTCAAATCCCACTTTGGCTGCTAATTAGTTCTGTGACCTTGGGGAAAGTATTTATCTCTTTGAACTTCAAGTGTCTCATTTACAAAAAATGAACAATTCAATTAAATAATAATTAAATTTCTTTCCAGCTCTAGAATTCATGATATTTATCTAGAAACACACACAGGATATGCATGAACATATATTACATATGTGTATATATGTATATATGTGTGTATATGTGTATGTGTATATATACATGTACACAAAAATGTATGCATCTTTACTTCAAGGACCTATGATTTGATTTAGCCTTTCTGAGAGTCACTTTCATCATTCTGTCTCAGGTGTGATGTGGAGAAAATACTTTATAAACTTCAAAATATATAAATGTGCATTTGGATGTTATTTTACTGTTATTATTATTTTTGTCACTGAGAATACTCTATCCTTCCACACAAATGGCAATTCTCCATACCCTAGTTTAAGGGTGGGGAACTGCTGCCGCAAGGCCAGTGCAGCCCTTTGAACCCAAATTTCACAGAACAAATCCCCTTAATAAAAGGATTTGTTCTGTAAAACTTAGACTCAGTCAAAAGGCCATACCCAAGGACCGAGAAGGCCACATGTGGCCTCAAGACTTCAGGTTCCCCACCCCTGCCATTGTTTAAGGCTTCATGAGTTGCTGTGGCTGAAAGCTTCATTAACCATCAGTCAGCTCTAGGGTGATGAGCTTCTCTGGAACAATCTAGGTTGTCCATTGGGAATAGGGTATTTCCTTCTACCTGAACCTGTATCCTTTCTAGCTTTACTAGGATCTACCTGCTCTTATACTCCACTTGGATTTAGCTTTAGGCAGCTTAGTTTCATACCACATTACTTGGTCTGAAATTTAACATTTACCTGATGTATTCCATTTGGAATTTATGATTTAGCTTAGTTTAATCTCTGACATTATGAACTTTAAATAGAATATCAAAAAAATGTGGCACCCATTGATATTTTTAGTTCTAGGTTTGGAAGATTTTGTCAGGGATCCCCTGATGGTAGTCTGTGGAGAATGCATCCCTGTTGGAGGCCCATTCTAGCCCCCAAGATACCCTGTCTCAGTGTTGTTCTAACACTCCCAAAGTGCCCATTTCTTTCATCCTTTACTACACATTGCCAATCTCTGAGAAATCCCAAGCTACTTCACATAATTCATTAATTAAAATAGGCCTAACATAGATGAGCTTAAATGAGAGCTTTGTATGCATAAAATCATTTGTTAGATCTAGAAAAAATATTTTTAAAAGCTGGCAAAAAACATTTAAAAAATCCAATTCAATAGATTTTATTTTGCATCAAATAGACTCAAGTAGAATGTCAGTTTGCTTTTCTGGGAGAATGTAAGCACCTTTGAGCATAGGTTCCTATCTCCAGAACCTTGCCCAAAGTAATTACTTAATTAATTTGTATCGAATTGAAAAGAGCATGGAAAACCAAGTAATTTTGGAGAATTCCCTTTTGTTTTGTTTGTACGGGAATACATAACAACTTTGATCTTTTGTCAGTAATTTTAACCTCTACCCTTTCTTCTGTTTGCCATGTATTCTCATGGTTTAGAGACTGTTTTAGTTTCACAGCTGTGGCAACTGTTTACTGTCCTGCTGTGCTTTTTGTGTGAGTCCCTTGTGTGATCTTTGAAGGACTGGAAGTCAATGAACTATGAGGACACTCAGTAGTGTATCCTTTGAAACTGCTTGGGACCTCTACTTTCTTCAAGTCTTAAAGTTGATAAAGAGGCACTGCAATATTTGATATAAAACACAAATACGTTAATTCTATGTCTATGATTTAATTTGTTCATCCACCTAACTATGAACTTAATTGAAAACATTATTGTCTCTACAAAATGTTATGAATTATATTCTTCCTTCAGATAATAGTTGGTGAAATGTAGAGAAATCTGAAGTCCTCATAACCAAAAGAATACAACAATAATACCTTATATTTCCCCGTCACCTGGGAGTTTGTCAATATGTTTTTATATGCATTAATTCATTTCAGTAGAGGCAGTGTGACACTGCGTTAGAGTACTAGGCTTGAAATTGGGAAGAACAGGGGTCAAATCTTACAAGTCAAAATTACTAGATGTGGAAGCCCTGGGCAAATCAATTAGCTCTCATCGAATGCTCCAGACAACTAAATAAAACTCACCTACTGAGTCATGTTCAGTTTCCATTTGTTGGAAGAGGGGAGTTCCCCAAAAAGGTAACCATAGAGGCTTCCTGAAACTCATTTCATCTTCAAATGAAGTGGCACAGTGAATTCCCTGCCGCCTACTGCCTCTAGGACAAAATACTCTCTTGGGAACTTCCTTGGGATGTTCCTCATAGCCTTCATTTTGAGATTAATTTCATATTATTTTACTCCTTCACATAATCTACATTCAAGACAAACTAGCCGGTTTATTTGCTCTTCTATCTCCTACCTCCATGACTTTGTACAGACCATCCACCAGTTTTGGAATGCAGTCCCTCCTTACCTCTGCCTAGCTTTATTCAAGGATCAGCTTATGCGCCAACTCTTACAGGAAATGTTTCCTGATGATGACGATGATGATGATGATAATGATAACAGCTAACAGTTATATAGTGCCTATGTGTCAGCACTGTAATAGCTAAATGCTTTACAATAATTATGTCATTCTATCTTCACAACAACCCTGAGAGGTAAATACTATTGTTATCCCCATTTTACAGAGAGGGAAAATGAGGCAAATAGCAGCTTAGTGACTTGCTCAGGGTCACACAGCCAGTTGGGTCTGAGGCTGGTTTTGAACTCAATTCTTCTTGACTCCCAGCCTGGAACTCTATTGTACTATTTTGCTGTCTATAGAAAACTAGTATTCTTTATTTCCTCAAATTATGCTATGTGTTTCTATATCATATGTCTTCCATGGAATATAAGCTTCTTGACACAAGGAATTCTGTGGCTATGAGTATGTGAGAATATCTTTGTGTTCTATTATCTAACACAAGTGCTTTTTATATAGGATGTCCTAAATGTCTTTATGCAGTTTTAAGCTATGAAAACTATTAAAGCTTAAAATTGCACCAAGAGTTTTGTGATACCCTGTGTAGTAGGTATTTAATAAATGCTTGTTGGATTTGTTCAGAATTACTGAAGTTTGCCCCTGTGGGGCCAAAGGCAACCATAATGGCCTGGGAAACTTTGTGGGAGAGCTAGAGATTTCAAGATTAAAGATTCCTGATTGAGTGGGCTATGCAGTAGAGAGCTTAAAATATGAGTCAAGAGTAGCTTCAGAATCAAGATCAGAACAACTAGACAAACAGAACTATGAATCATTTGCCTATAGGTTAGGAGATAAAGGGTGACTCATAATGAGAAAATCCAAAAAAGGGAGGCTTTGAGATCTGAGCTTCAGAATATAAGGCTTTATGAAGAAACCTTTCATGGTCCAAGCAATGAGGGAAGAATTCAAATCTGGTAACAAACTTAATATGACTTGAAGGGGCCAATGTAGAAGGCAGAGATTTCCTTGAGGAAACAGCTGAAATAATTTAAGTTTGGGATTACCAGACTCTGCACTAAGCGGAGGGACAGAGCAACAGGGACAGAGAGGGAGGGATATCATTTACTGAACTGTTTAATGAAAGAGTAAATAAACTAATTTGTATTTCTCTAATTATTTCTGACTTGGAGCTCTTCCTCTGGTTATTTATTGTTTGAACTTCTCTTGGAAACTGCTTGTTGACACATAGTTTTGGACATGGCTTCTGTGGGGATTTATTTTCCCTCATATTTGTTACAGGGTCCCCTCTCCCTATCCAAGTGGAGTGATGGTGGTGAGGAGAAAATACAAGTACTTATCAAGTGAAAAAGTATTTTAAAGGAGTTTGATCTTCTTGGTAAAGATACCATCTCCACATCCAGTACTCAGATCACATAGTATAAAATTCTGAAGCTGGACGTGACCTATCTTCATCTAGTCCAATACTCTCGTATTACAGACCATCTAACAAAAGTACACGAACGAAGAGGTGGTCAGCAACATTAGCTGCTGCAGAGACATCAAAGACAATGAGAACTGAATCAAGGGAAAGGATTTAGAGAGTGGGGGAGATAGGTGGAGAAAAACATCACATTGTATGTACTTATAGGCAAAGTAGAAGAGTCTTGTATAATGGATGGGTCTTTTTTTTTTATGAAGTTTGGGTCTGAAGGTTAGAGAATAGATAGGAGCTGGGTGTGTAGGAGGTCCAAGAGGATAATTTTATTTTTGTTTTTTAGGATTTAGGAGATCTAAGTTTGTTTGTTTTCCAGGTAGATGATAAGAAGTCAATGAAAAAAGAGCAATTGAGCATGTGAGTGTGTAGTCTGTCCCTCACATAGGCATCAGCCTTCAATGACCATTCTATCCATGATAAGGAGAATCTTATGCAAATTACTCAGGGTTGAATCCCAGGTAACATAAGATAGTGTTTTAACAACCCAGCTAGCAGCTTCTGTGGGGGCGTAAGATGCACCCACAGCCAGCACCCAGGGGCCTGCCGGCACCCAGGAGGCTGCTGGGATGCCGGGAAAGCACAGGTTCTTTTTATCTGCTTAAACAAGGAAAGCACGGTGAAGGGGTTGACCAGCTTACTTTAATCCAGCATTCAGTTAGCATACAGACAACATTCATTTAGTTCAGGGGAAAATGCCAGCATTCAGTTAGCATTCAGTTAGGTCAGGGGAGCATACAGACAAGCATCAAGAGACAGACCAAATACAGATTCATTGACTTACTTCAGGGGAAAAAACCAGCACCCTGAGGTTCAAAACATTCATTTAGTTCAGGGGAAAACAAACCAGCACCTGAACCTCAAAACCAAAATACAAACAAATTACAAATATCAGCAGACAGACCCAATACAATTCATAGTTACCAATATCTGGGCTTGGCCTGAGAGCAAGGGCTGGCCCAGAGTCACGCTTGCTTGCCGCTGCTTCCCACACCAACCAGAAAAGGCAAGAGAGCTCTTCAAGCTGTCCTCTCCCCTCTTATAGAGTTTTTGACACCATCAAGCGCCACCTGAATGACCAGAGCCAATTGGTTCTTGAGCTGGCCCCTCCCCCTAGCATAGACCAGGTTAACACCCAATAGGGTGTGGCTCTGGAGCAAACACCTCCCCTCAGCCAGCCCCATGATTCATCACACAGGAAGTTCTGATTCCTGGCATGGTCACTGGACTTCCTGCCCCGGAAGAGCAAGCCACAGCGTCCAGAGGCTCCATGAGGTAAGCTGAGTCACTCAAAGGAAACAAAGGCCATTCTGGTTACAGATAGAGAAAGAAAGGATGTTGGATCTAGAGGGCATACAGTCAGGACATAGGTGAAAGGTGGAAGAAAATACAGCAGAAAGAACACTGATTCAGAAATCAGAGGTCTTCAGTTGAAATTCTCCCTGTCCTGCTGCTACCACATAATGGATATATATGAAACCTTGGGTATATCACTTAATCTGCTAGTTTTCATTTTTCTTATCTTTAAAATGAGGAAGTTGGATTGGATAACCACTTAGTCTTCTAGCACCAGATTTGTAATCCTTAGTGAAGAGCATGCCTTTTTCTCCAAGCAAGCAAGGAAAATCGTAGTAAGTGATAATACTCTCATAATCATGACATTTGTAAACTCACATCAGTTCAGAAGTTCTTCAGTAAAGGGGCAGGAGCTACTGTTCATCTGATGTTTCAGAGGCATGAGGTTGACTACTCTTCCCCATTCCTTTTTAAAGGTTTTATTTGTTTTGACATGGAAAATTCAACTGGACATTTTTGAGTAATTGTGAAGTAGGAGGATTAATGCAATAGTGAGATAGAGAGCAGGGATAAAGGGCAGAGGGGAGGGTTCTGAACTCAATTCTACTCCACTATTCTAGATCAGACAGCTTTACCTCGTGAGTTGGTGTGTTCCATTGTGTTCTTTAGGTAGCAAAGTGGCACAATGGATAGAATGTCCAGCCTGGAGTCAGGAAGACTCATCTTCCTGAGTTCAAATCTAGCCTCACATACTTACTAGCATGTGACCCTGGGCAAGAAACTTAACCCTGTTTATCTCTGTTTCCTCATCTCTAAAATGAGCTAGAGAAGGAAATGACAAACCACCCTTTGCCAAGAAAACCCCAAAAAGAGTCACAAAGAGTTAGTTCTGACTGAACAACAAAAACAGTTTTATTTTTTTGCTTTCTCTAGTTTTAATAACTATGTATCTTGTGCATTACCTATTGAGTTCAGATGCTAGGTTCCAAGAGACATGCTATCTAACTCTGCCTTCTTACAACTCATGCCTTCTTGTTAGTTGTCCAGTACTGTCTTTTCAATTCTGGTTCGAGGAGTGAGCAGACACTTGCTCAATGTGATTTATAAGAATTTACTTAAAAGGCAAGGCTGCCTAAGTTCTCATCGTTGGAGGTATATTCTTTCAGAGTCAATCAATAATCCTCTTTGAAAAATGCAAATATTTTAGTTATAACAGTTTGTAGATTAATTTATTAGAGATGGTAAGTCAATCACCTCAAAGTGATTAGAAGGATTTAGACAAAAGAGAACTAAGTTTTGATGGGACGTGAAGAAAGGGCACTTCCTAAATTATGGTCATCCCATTGGATTTACTGAAAGAATTGAGGTTTGCATGAAATGTTCTAGGTAAAGGGGTGATATGAGTGTACTGATCGTGTAGAGGAAGGTTAGATTTCAAAGGATAAGGAGATACAGAAAAGAAAGATAGAAATGCCTTAAAGTATTTCTTCTACTTTACAATTTTGTCTAGGGTTAACATTGTATATCCTGATTTTCAAAACCCTCCAAGATCCAGCCCCAGCTAACTTTTGTAACTTCTTGCCCATCTACTACCCTTTACTCCTCTTTATTATATGTATTTGCATAAGTACCTTGTCTACAGTAGTAAACCATAAGCTCCTTAAGGTCAAAAACTGTATCTTTATTGCTTATTATTATCCTCTATAGTATATTAGGCTTAGTAGGCTGTCAAATATTTGAATGAGTGAAAAGGGATTCTGGGAATTCAGCTTTGTATACTCTATCTTGGGCAAAAAGTTCCAGCAACTTTTATTTTAAGATTTTAATTTTTTTTTAACTTGCCATATCATCAACATTTTTGGCTAGGTTGCCTGGATACTAATTTTTTTTTTCTGCTTTATGAAGAGACTTTAGCAATGCCTTAGAAACAATTTGTTCAACCTTCTTTTTTTAATTTTCTCATGGATGGAAGAAATAGACAGGAGTACAGTCATTTCAATTTCCTAACTGTACCAAAACATTTTGAAGATAATAGTTGAGGCTGTAGCAATAGATCTTAGATGCATTACTCCAGAATCATAGAATGTTAGAGACCTAACAGTCAGTCTAAACTTGTGAAAGGAGTGCTAGGTTTGGGATTTGAGGAAATTTAGCTGTGAATCCTGCCACTAGCTACTGCAGGGAGACCCTAGAAAAAACATTTCAGCTAGTTGAACCCTAGTTTCCTCATCTCAAAAATGGAGAAAATGATATTTATACTACCTACCTCAGAGGGTTGATGTGCTGAATGTGCTTTGCAAATCTTGAAACACTATGTAAATATGAGTTATCATATAGTCCTACCCTCTCATTTTACAAATGAAGAAATAGATCCAAAGAGTGTCTTGGCAAGGTGTAGCAGCAAGCACCCTAGCAAACTCAGGATGACCTGCTAGCATAGTTTCTTTAATCTGCTTTTTTTTTGAGGGGGGGAAGGTAGGGCAATTGGGGTTAAGTGACTTGCCCAAGGTCACACAGCTAGTAAGTGGTGTCTGAGGCTGGATTTGAACTCAGGTCCTCCTGATTCCTGGACCAGTGCTCTACTCACTGTGCCACTTAGCCCCCTTTAATCTGCTTTTAAAGGAAAGCAATTCTAAATGGGTCAATAATCTTCTTTAATTACATTCACTAGTTCAGGGGAAAAGTTAGCCCCCTGAACATCAGAGAAAATACAAGCAGAGAAATTAGCATAAAGACCAACAGATAGGGCTCTGACTGCCTGAATGAAAGCAATATTGCTATCCACTTTACATACATCACTGGATTGAGAGAGCCTTTACATCTGAGTAGTCTAGTGGTGGGCAGGTCTGAATACACTCAGAGTCTCAACCAGGGAATCAAAAGATCCTTCTCATAAGTGAACCCCCAAAGCAAAATACCAACTCAGAGGATATATACACTTCTCAGAGCCAGAAGGCATCACAACCTTCATGACTCAGTGCCTAATCAGCTTAGTACCAAAGGATGTGAAAGCCTTCCCACAAGCAAGCCTCCACTAAGCAAGCCTCCCTCCCACAGTAGGCTCTGTGACTCAGAATGTATCACAGTTGTGAGCTAGGCCAGAGCTCAAAGCAGGTCACATAGGCCTATTAATGGCCAAGGAAGATCTTCCTATTCCATCAACATTACACAAGGTCATCAAGTCAGTGGCAGATCCAGGTTGAAAACCTTGGTCTCCTGACTCCTCCTTCAGATCTGGCTTTCCTATACCATATTGTTTCTTAGACATACACCCCAGTTACATCACCTTCTTTCCTCTTTTGCTATTTTCATTTTCCTATCTTCTATGCTCCCTACATCTCTCTAGAAGAATGATGTAACTTCCTAAAAATGGGGAACAACTAGGTGATAGGGTAGGCAGAGTGCTGTGCCTGTAGTCAGGAAGACAAGTTCAAATATGATCTCAATAACTTAGCAGCTTTGTGACTTTGGGCAAGTCACTTACCCTCTATTTGCTTTAGTTTCCTCAACTGTAAAAAGGGAATAATAATAGCATCTACCTCTCAGCTTTGTGAGGAGCAAATTAGATAATATTTGTGCAGTGCTTAGCACATGCCTGGCACATAGTAGGTGGTATATAAATGACCTTGTTTATTATTAAGGCACTTAGATGGCACAGCAAATAGAGAGCCAGGCCTGGAAGACCTGGATTGTAATCCAGCCTCAGATATTTACTAGTTGCGTGACCCTGGGCAAGTCACATAAACTCTGTCTACTTGTTTCCACAACTGTAAAATGGGGATGATAATAGAACCTACCTTGCAAAGTTACTGTAAGGATTGAATTGGATAATATTTATAAAGCACTTAGTATAATTTCTGGCACATAGTAGGCATTTAAGAAATACTTATTTTCTTCCTTCCCCTCGAAAGATGTCTATTGCTGCTTGCTTTCTCTTCCTTAGGGGGACCAGGTAAAAGTTACTCAGGGATGGATAGGGAGATACAATGATGCTGAAGTTGACTGAGTTATGGACAGGGTATAGGCAATGTTCAGTATCAGTACAGAAACATCTTACCTCCCATGTGGTGTTAATCCATGGCAATGTTGTATTTGAATGTCATAGCTGCTTTGGAACATTCTGAAGTTGCTTTGAAATTATTATAGAAGCCTCTTTCTCCCTCTGAAGGGACCCTTCCTAGATTCGAAGTTATTCTTCACTGGCTGTGTACTGGCAGAAGTCTTTCTTTTTTTTTAATTAAGATTTTTTTTTTTATTTTTAGTTTACAACACTCAGTTCCACATGATTTTGATTTCCAGATTTTCCTCCCCCACCTCTTCCCTCCCCAAGACTGCATGGAATCCGATATATCTTCTACATATAACTTCAAATTGAGCTTATTTACACAATAGTCAAGTTGTAAAGAAGAGTTATGACCAATGGAAAGAATCATGAGAAAGAAGAAACAAAATAAAAAAAAAACACCCAAAACAAAAACAAAAGAGAAAAAAAAAACAAAGGAGAGCAAACAGTTTGCCTCAATCTGCATTCAGTCTCCATAGTTCTTTCTCTGGATGTAGATAGCTCTCTCCCTCATAAGTCCTTTGGAGTTGTCTTTGAACCTTGTATTGCTGAGAAGAGTGAGGTCTATCCAGTTTAGTCATCACAGAATCCAGATATCTGTGGTTGTGTATAATGTTCTCCTGGTTCAGCTCCGCTCACTCAGAATTATATCATGTAGTTATGAAATCCATATCTTCCCCATTTCTTATAGCACAATAGTATTCCATTACCTTCATATACCACAGCTTGTTCAGCCATTCCCCAATTGATGGGCATCCCCTTGATTTCCAATTCTTTGTTACTACAAAAAGAGTAGCTGTAAATATTTTTGTACACATGGGTCCTTTTCCCTCTTGTGTGATCTCTTTGGGATACAACCCTAGAAGTGGTATTGCTGGGTCAAAGGGCATGAACATTTTTATAGCCCTTTGGTCATAGTTCCAAATTGCTCTCCAGAATGGCTTATCAGTTCACAACTCCACCAGCAATGAAACAGCGTTCCAATTTTCCCACATCCTCTCCAGCATTTATCATTTTCCTGTTTTGTCATTTTAGCCAATCTGACAGGAGAGATGTGGTACCTAAGAGTTGTTTTGATTTGTATTTCTCTTATCAGTAGTGATTTTGAGCATTTTTTCATATGCCTATAGATATCTTTAATTTCTTCCTCTGAAAATTGCCCATTCATATCCTTTGACCATTTCTCAATTGGGGAATGACTTGTATTCCTATAAATTTGGCTCAGTTCCCTGTATATTTTAGAGATGAGGTCTTTATCAGAGACACTAGTTGTAAAGATTTTCTCCCAATTTTCTGCTTCCCTCCTAATCTTTGTTGCATTGCCTTTTTTTATACAAAACATTTCAATTTAACATAATCGAAATTATCCATTTTTCATTTTGTAATTCTGTCTCTTGTTGTGTCATGAATTCCTTGCTTTCCCATAAATCTGGTAGGTAAACTATTAATTGCTCTCCCAAATTGCTAAATCATGAACCCACTTTGACTTTATTTTGGTATCAGTAGTCTTTCTAAGCACCTCATGGGGTTGGGATCAGAAGATGAAAAAATCAATGCATGAGGATTGAACTAATACTGAGTAACGAGATGAACAAAACAATCGAGAAAGTGAGCCAAAATAAGTGCAGGAAGAAAAACAAAGCAGAAGAGAGATGAGACAGAACACTGTAAAGGTGGTAATCCTAACTTCTATTGTAATGGGAAATGATAGGGCAAGGGTTTTGAAAAGGTATCATTTTATTACTCCACAGACTGAAGCCTGTGACCAGCCCTATGCCATATACGTACTATGTCCTCATGATTGTTTGAGGAGCTGCTCATTTGAGAGGTGGTGGACTATAGGCGTGGAATAATGAATATATTGAAAGACGTGGCCAAATTGTTGATTTATTGAATTGCTATAAAGGAGGGTTCATTGTTCGGAGAAAGGCATCCATTGCCAGATACAGCCAATTTATTGATTTATTGAATTGGCATAAGGAATGGTTCATTAGGAAGTGATTAAAACAATCAAATCTTTTAAAAAATAGCGCAATTGGAATATTGGTCAGTCAGATGTAAACTACTGTCTTGCTTTGTCTAGAATGACTATTGAAGTGGAGGTAGATTGTTTCTGGTGGCCACAATTTAAAAATATATTCATCTAATTCATAACTAAAGGTTGCACAGAGAGGGCTTGCAGCAAACAGAAAACTCATTTATTATAACAAATCAGTGTACCAACTGCCACTAAGCCAAAACATATTACACAGAAACTGAACGGACAAACACCAGACACCCCCCTATTGCTCTGTCTCATGCAGGATTCTCAGCTGAGAAAAAATGTTGGATTCAGGAAGTTGTTGCCATCTGCTCTCAGCATAAAGACCTTTCCAGTCATTTAATTATTTTTAAATGTTCTTAAGTGAAAATGTAAGATAAACATAGATTAAAAAGTGTGAGGATTGGATGACAAGAATGAAATTACATGCATTTTATATTTGTATTGCAGCTGCTTCACAAATATTGTGCCTTGGCTCTCCTTGTCAGGGTTAAAAGGAAAAAAAAGAATTGTGTTTGCTGTTAAATTTCAGTTGGGAGATTCACCAGCATTGTGGAACAAAAGAAATCACATGTAAAAAGACTGTGTGAGCCAGGAGATCCCAGCTGAGAGAGGTTCTGTCTCTGACATGGCACTATAACTGTAAATGAAATTTTTAAATATTTGGATTCTTCATGAGCTGTTCTGATTGCTTATTAGCCTCTGTGCTCATTTAAAAGTACCATGGGAAAGTGGGCAGCTCTTGCCAGCACAGTTTACAATGCAAAGTTAAGAGGAGATGTATTAACAACACCAAAAACTCCCATAATGGGGCACACAATTTTAAAAGCAAAGATGATATGCTGAATGAGGTATGGAATTAAGAGAAAGAAAACAGGTCAGATACATTCATATTCTTTTATGGACTGTGGGTCTACTGGGGTGTAATGATATACTTAGACCATAAAGTCTTGGAGGGGGGAAACAAACCAGGAAGACAACCCCAAGTTTTTTATTTTCTTCAATAACATTTCATAAGTCGATATACTATCATTATCAGTATATTATGTTCCTATCAATGTATTATGTTCCAGGTCCTGTTAGACACAGTGAATACAAAGACAATATTAAAACAATCCCTGACCTCAAGAAACTTATATTGAGTGAATTAGGGGGCATGACATGTACCCATGCAAGTAAATAAGAATAATAATGCAAAAACAGGAAAGAGGAAAGGAGTAACAACTGTGGGGTAAAGGAAGTGCTTGGGAGAGGTGGTGCTTGAATGGAACTTTGGTACTTTAAAGGGGGTTAAAGCATTCCAGGCTAGGGAACAGCCTTTACTTAGGTATCAGGTGGGAAACAGAATTTGTGTGCTGGCACTGAACAGTGGGAGTGCCAGTTTATAAGTAGCCAGCATAAAGTAGGAATAGTAGGAAGTAAAATGGTAAAGGGGAACCTAGAAGTCATGTTCAAACTGTCCCAAAGATCAAAGGAGCATAAATTGTATCATATAGTAAGCAGAAGTCACCTTCTGGTAATATTTACTAAATCAAGGGAAGCCATCCAGGCTTTGCTGACAGGGCCTTTTGGTCTTATGATACATAAATTTCATGTGAGTTTTAGATATCTGCAGTAAGATTAGCAAAATATAAAATGATGCTGACAACTCAGATGACATGGATTTGTTAACTTTAAAGTTTTACTGACAGTTTTGAGATGATTTGAATATATTAATGAACTATCCCTAAGTGAAATGTATAAGAGTTAGTCTGTCTCCCACAAAACATTATGAAAATAAGACCCCAAACTCCTGCTCTCCCATTCTGGTCCTCTTCCATTCTCACTGGGTCCATGCTGCTGAGTGTTCCAAACACTAATCCATGTCTATATGAATGACTCTCTGTGCCTCTCCCATTCCCAATCCTTTTCCTCTCTCTGACTTCTATTATTTTGGGGTTCAAATAGTAGGACACTGATTGATATGTCTCTATGTATAATTGATTGTTATGTTCAATTAGTAAATATTTTAGTAAGTTTTACCTATATACATATACATATGTAAATAAATTTGTTATATAAAGATAAACCTATCTATATATGTGTATATTTACATGCTATATATGTGTGCATATATGTATGTATGTGTGTATAAATAAACATATATAACATTTAAGAGAGAATCTTCTCTACAGAAAAAGCTTTTTAAATACCTTAATGTAAATGAGTGTGAGAAATAAATGATATTGTATTATGCCATTCATTTGTAATGGGATCCTTGCTTGTTAACATAATAATTTATAGAAATTTTAATAATAATTCATAGAAATGATAATCTAATAAAATAATAAATCATATTATATAGAATATATATACTATGTGGAATATATATTCTACATAATATTATAATAAAATATAATACTACAATAAAAGATAATTTAATAATAACTCATAGAAATTTTACAAAACATACAGGATTAGTATTTAAAACTATGTGGTTCACTTTTAACTTCCCTTGCCCCCCTGAAAGACTGTACATGTGTTTTTCATTGGTGGAGCTAAGTGTAGTTCACAGGCTGTGACACTATCCTTGCAATGGGTGCAGTTGGCAGGATAGTCTGCCCTCCCCAACTCCCCCCCACCCCCATCTTGTGTCCTTACCCTTGCATGCCTTCTGGTGCTGTGTCAGCCATTTGGGCTATCCATATCTGATGGTACAGAGTCATATGACATGCATGAACATTAATTAAATGAGAAGGAAATGCTTCTTTGTTGACTCATCTGCTCAAGGATGAGGCAGTGTAGTATAGTGGGAAGAACCCAAGTCCATTATTCATCAGGGGAGACCTGAGTTTGAATTCTATCTCTGATATTTATTCTTGAGCAAGTTACTCTATTTACTTGAGCCTCAGTTCCCTTATTTGTGAAATGGTGATAATAATACTCATACAACACATTTTGTTGGATTGAGGAAAACACCTTGTGAATGTCATAGAGTTGTAGTTGTTGCTCTTTAATTTTGTGACCAAAATTTATTTCCTCACTTGTGAAATAGGAATCATAATTCCCATAATATGTGCCTCTCAGGGTCATTGTGGTGATTACATGGAATAATATGTATACAAAGTGCTTTTAAAATCTTAAAGTGATGTAGTGATATCAGCTATTGCTATTATGTATGAAAAATGTAGCATTGGAAATGGCATGGTTAAGCTTGTATTGAGAGGCATAGAGAACTACTCTGCCTGAAACAAATACTTAGGCTGCATAACGAAACTACAATAAAATCCAATGTTTTTTTGAAGCATGTATTCAAAGAGAGAAGCAATATGGACTAATGGTGAGAAAGCCAACCTCAGAATCAGGGATGGGTAAGTCTCAGTTCTGAATCATTTCCTGTTTTGTAACCTGAGGCAAATTACTTTTAACTCCTTAGTATGTTAGGCAACTTTCCAAGACTATAAATTCTAGAATAGTTGTAAATATGCATTTGTAGAGTTGTTCTCCTCTTTGGGAATAGATATTAGGGTCTGACAAATAATGATTGTGGGACTCTGGGTAAGCTCTCAATGCTTCAGGCAACTCTCTAAGACTGAGTTAAAGGGTTGTTGCTCACCGTCGTTGGTAGAGGAAATTTCTTCACTGATAAATTCATATCCAGATGCAGCCCTGGGATGGAAAAACATCCAAAGAATACTACAGGAAAGTCACTGAGAAAATGCCTTATATGCAGTGATATTTTGTTGTGTAGCAGTGACATGTAGTATAAATTAATTTGTCAGTGGCGGAGTTGATTTTTACCAACCAGCATTGGATGAATGCTGACTTTTTATACTTCATTTTAAAAATAATTTGTTATTTTTCCCAATTTCACATAAAAACAATTTCTAACATTCATCTTTAAAAAAGTTGAGTTTCAAATTCTCTCCTTCCGCACCCAACTCATTGATTAGCAAGCAATTTGATACACGTTATACATTTGCAGTCAGGCAAAACAGATTTTTTTTTTAGATATCATCCTTTCATAGTCACTCATATCTATGTCCTCTGTCTATGTATACTCCTAACTGCTCTAATAATAATAAAGTTCTTAGGAATTACAAGGTTCATCTTCCCATGTAGGAATGTAAACAGTTTAACATTATTGAATATCTTTTGATTTCTCTTTTCTGTTGACCTTTCTGTTCTTCTCTTGAGTTTTGCATTTAAAAGTCAAATTTTCAGTAATGTATAGGAATGCTGAGGATTTATGTGGGTTTATTTTATATCCTGCAACTTTGCTAAAGTTGTTTATTATTTCAAGTAGTTTTTTTACTTGATTCACTAGGATTCTCTAAATAAATCATCATATCATCTGCAAAAAGTGATAATTTAGTTTCTTCTTTTCCTAATCTAATTCCTTCAATTTCTTTTTCTTCTCTTATTGCTACAGCTAATGTTTCTAGTACCAAATTGAATAATAGGGGTGATAATGGACATCCTTGTTTCACCCCTGATCTTATTGGGAATGCATCTAGCTTATCCCCATTACAAATAATGCTTGTTGATGGTTTTAGGTAGATGCTATTTATAATTTTAAGGAAGGTTCCATTTATTCCTATGCTTTCTAGTGTTTTTAATAGGAATGGGTGTTGTACTTTGTCAGAGGCTTTTTCCACATCTATTGAGATGATCATATGGTTTCTGCTAATTTTGTTGTTGATACGGTCAATTATGCTAATAGTTTTCCTAATATTGAACCAGCCTTGCATTCCTGGAATAAATCCTACCTGGTCACAGTGTATTATTCTCGTGATGAGTGGCTGCAATCTTTTTGCTAATATTTTATTTAAAATTTTTGCATCAATATTCATTAGAGAAATTGGTCTATAATTTTCTTTCTCTGTTTTGACTCTACCTGGTTTGGGTATTAGTACCATATTTGTGTCATAAAAAGAATTTGGTAGGACTCCTTCTTCACCTATTTTCCCAAATAGTCTACAAAGTATTGGAATTAGTTGTTCTTTAAATGTTTGATAGAATTCACATGTAAAACCATCTGGCCCTGGAGATTTTTTCCTAGAGAGTTCATTGATGGCGTACTCAATTTCTTTTTCTGAGATGGGGTTATTTAGAAATTTTACTTCCTTTTCTGTTAAACTGGGCAATTTATGTTTTTGTAGATATTCATCCATATCTCTAAGGTTGTCAAATTTATGGGCATACAGTTCGGCAAAATAATTCCTAATTATTGTTTTGATTTCCTCTTCATTAGAGGTGAACTCACCCTTTTCATTTTTGATACTGGTAATTTGATTTTCTTCTTTCTTTTTTTTTAAATCAAATTGGCCAAAGGTTTATCAATTTTATTGTTTTTTCATTAAACTAGCTCTTTGTTTTATTTATTAATTCAATAGTTTTCTTGGTTTCAATTTTATTAATCTCTCCTTTGATTTTCAGTATTTCTAATTTGGTATTTAATTGGGGGTTTTCAATTTGCTCTTTTTGTAGCTTTTTCAGCTGTTTGCCCAGATCATTGATCTCCTTTTTCCCTATTTTATTCATGTAAGCATTTAGGGATATAAAACTTCCGCTAAGAACTGCTTTTGCTGCATCCCATAAGTTTTGGTATGTTGTTTCATTATTGTCATTCTCTTGAATGAAGTTATTAATTGTTTCTCTGATTTGTTCTTTGGCCCACTCATTCTTTAGAATTAGATTATTTAGTTTCCAATTAATTTTTAGCTTATTTTTCCATGGTTCTTTGTTACAAATAATTCTTATTGCATCATGATCTGAAAAGTGTGCTGTGACTGCTTCTGCCTTTCTGCACTGGATTGTGAGGTTTTTATGCCCTAGCACATGGTCAATTTTTGAGTATGTGCCATGTACCACTGAGAAGAAAGTATATTCCTTTTTATCCCCATTCAGTTTTCTCCAGAGGTCTATCATACCTGCCTTTTCTAAAATTCTGTTTACCTCCTTAACTTTTTTCTTATTTATTTTGAGGTTAGATTTATCAAGTTCCACGGATATATGGATTCCGTGAGGACCAGCCCTGACAGACTTAGCTCTTCTCAGCAACACAAGGTGCAAGGACAACTCCAAGGGACTCACGATATAGAATGCTATCTACATCCAGAGAAAGAACTGTGAGGTTTGAATGCAGATTGAGGCACACTACATGCTCACCTTTTTTCTTCTCTTTTGTTTTTGTTTTCTGGGTTTTTTTTTTTTTGGTTCTGTTTCTTCTTTCTCATGATTCATTACATTGGTCATAATTCTTCTCCACAACTTGACTAGTGTATAAATTAATTCAATGTGAAGTTATACGTGGTAGTTATATGAGATTCCATGCCATCTTGGGGAGGGAGGGGGGAGGGAGGGGAGAAAATCTGGCACTCAAATTCATGTAGAACCATGTGTTGTAAACTAAAAATTAAAAAAAAAGAAAGAAAAAAAAGTCAAATTTTCTTTTTGGCTCTGGTCTTTTTA
The DNA here is from genome assembly GCF_011100635.1 of Trichosurus vulpecula. NCBI lineage: Eukaryota > Metazoa > Chordata > Mammalia > Diprotodontia > Phalangeridae > Trichosurus > Trichosurus vulpecula. The sequence continues at coordinate 412,473,241 of NC_050573.1, read as the reverse complement.
TCAGGAATGCCTGAAAGTCCCCTATTTAAATTAAATATCCATTTCTCCCCTGAAGGATTATACTCATCTAGGTAGGTGATTCTTACTGGTAATCCTAACTCCTTTGCCTTTTGGAATATCATGTTTCAAACCCTTTGATCCTTTAATGTAGAAGCTAGTTAAATCTTGTGTTATTCTGACTATGGCTCCCTGATATTTGAATTGTTTCTTTCTGGCTGCCTGCAATATTTTCTCCATGACCCGGGAACTCTGGAATTTGATTATTATATTCCTGGGAGTTTTCATTTTGGGATCTTTTTCAGGAGGTGATGAGGAGGTGGATTCTTTCCATTTCTATTTTACCCTCTCGTTCTAGAATATCAGGGCAGTTTTCCTTGATGATTTCTTCAAAGATGATATCTTGATTCCTTTTTTATCATGGATTTCATGTAGTCCAATAAATCTCTCCTCAATCTATTTTCTAGGTCAATTGTTTTTCCAACTAGACATCTCACATTTTCTATTTTTTATTCTTTTGATTTCATTTTTCCTTGGTGTCTCATGAGGTCATTTGCTTCCACTTCCCTAATTCTATTTTTTAAGGAATTATTTTCTTCAGTGAGCATTTGTACTTCCTTTTCCATTTGGCCTATTCTTCTTTTTAAGGAGTCATTTACTTCAGTGAATCTTTTATATATTTTCCTATTTTTTGTTTTTCCTTTACTAAACTATTGACTTTTTCATAATTATCTTTCATTACTCTCATTTCTTTCCCCAAGTTTTCTTCAATTTCTCTCTTTTTAAAATTTTTAACCTCTTTTTGGAGCTCTTCCAGGAGTGCTTTTGAGCCCTGACACCAATTCATATCCCCTTCCCCCCCCACTGAGGCTTATCATGTAGCTGTTTTGACATTGCTGTCCTCTTTTGAGTTTGTGTTTTGATTTTCCCTGTCACCAAAGTAACTTTCTATGGTCAGGTTCTTCTCCTTCTCCTTCTCCTTCTCCTTCTCCTTCTCCTCCTCTTTCTCTTCCTCTTCCTCCTCTTCTTCTTTTCTTCCACCTCCTCTTCCCCCTCCTCCTCCTCCCCTCCTCCCTCCTCTTCCCCTCCCTCCTCGAACGCTCCCTCCTCCTCCTCCTCCCCTCCTCCTCCTCCTCCCCTCCTCCTCCTCCTCCCCTCCTCCTCCTCCTCCCCTCCTCCTCCTCCTCCCTCCTCCCTCCTCCTCCTCCTCCTCCTCCCCTCCTCTCCTCCTCCTCCCCTCCTCCTCCTCCTCCTCCTCCTCCTCCTCCTCTTCTTCTTCTTCTTCTTCTTCTTCTTCTTCTTCTTCTTCTTCTTCTTCTTCTTCTTCTTCTTCTTCTTCTTCTTCTTCTTCTTCTTCTGCTTCTGCTTCTGCTTCTGTTTCCAGCCTATTTCTTGACTTTTAACTTTATATTAAAGCTGGGTTCTGCTCCTGGGCTTGTGGGGGCACTGTTCCAATCTTCAGATTTTCCATGCTGTTGTTTTCAGAGTTAATTCTGGGAAACTATATGCTTTCATATATTCACAAGTACATACTGAGCTCTCTAAAAGTAGGAACCATATCTGTCTATCTCTTTATCTGCTTCATGTTCCTCAGTGCCCTGCCATTTAACATTTGCCAAAATTGAATTTGCAATAACAATTGCCACTTGGGTACATATTTTAAAATGTTAGAAGATTAAACCTTCTCTCTCTCTCTCTCTCTATATATATATATATATATTCTTTGCCTGCATTCAGTCTTTCTAATATGTCTTCTTGATTCTCTAAAGCAATGATTCATTAGCCCTCAAATATAATTATCTAGAATAGCACTTATTCTGCTTGCTATACAAGGTACTGGAGGATAAAAAATAAAGGAAAGGGGTTTAAATTGCAATGCAAGGTCTTACTTAGCCAGAGGAAAGAAGTACCTTTTATTTGTTTTCATTATATCTTAAGGTCAGAGTCATTCCCCCATAGGCCAAATCTCTAATGGGATAATGAAAATCAGTAGAAAATATGATTCAACAGGCATTTTGTCAATGTCATCTTATCAGAAAGGGAAGACTGTCGGTCTTGAGACAGTTTAGAATATTTTTCTCTTGGAATCTACTGATATACTCCTGTAAAGGGAACTGAAAACCTCCAAGGCTCCTTCCAACCATCAATTCTATGTTGTGTCATATGGTACAATATGACATATATAGCATGATATATTATGATATATGACATGATTGCATTTGTTTTTCTAGATTTGCCTCTAATGTAGAGGTAACATAATTTTTAAATTTACAAATTTGCTTGCATAAGTCTTCACTAGTTTCTTAGAAGATATCCTAAACATAGTCCAAATAAAAGTATTCTCTGTCAATGTTAATATTGTTTCAAATACTACTCTTCACAGATCATGTTGTCTTTATTACGTTTAGATCTTCACCCTATAAAGCTTCATTGGGAAAACCCAACCAATGCAAAAGATCGTGGTTTAGTCTTCATACACTGGAACAAAAAGTATATGAAAAGAACATGTTGCCTAGACACTATGCCATATACCTGGTTGGGCAGTATATTGAGTTAATCTATGAGTATCTATTAATTATCATTTATATAACACTTTAAAGTTTGTGAAGTGCTGTACATATTATCTCATTTGATATATATGTATATATGTGTGTAATGTGTGTGTGTGAGTGAGAGACAGAGAATGAGAGACAGAGAGACAGACAGAGACAGACAGAGAGTGACAGAGAGAGCTAGAGACAGACAGAGAGACAGAGAGAGACAGGGAGACTAAAAAAATTGTTTCACAGATAAGTGAAAAGATGGTTGGATTTAGAGCCCTGCATGACCTATGCAACTTTCACTTCTCTGGGGTTTATTTCCTCATCTATTAAAAGAAAAAAAAGGAGTGGTTGGACTAAAGGACCTCTAAGATTACCTCTAAATCTATTGTCTTGCAATAAAGTGGGGCCAGAATTGAGCTGGAGGAGGAGAACAGATTGTATCAAAGTGGGGAAATTGAACAGTACTTTTGATGGTCCAAACTGTTCTATGGCACAAAAGCCCAAATGTCAACATTGTTCTTGTAATCCAAGCTGGCTTCAATTCACAGAATGATACAAGATTATCTGATTTCAAGTAATGAAAGGGTAATGGAAAAACACATAATGAGAGTGAATTGACCACAGCACAATTTCACGGTTGCTTTATATGTGCTAAGTAGCATAGGAGGCATAGAGGATATATATGACTAGAAAATGAAGATACGTTCATCATGTAACAAGAAGGATAGAGAACAAGTAGCTTGGATGCTAGCTTAGTGTCTAAGGATATTGAAAGAATAAAGAAAAGGCCTTTCACATTTGGGGAAGATCTTATAGAGAGGACTTATGGAAAAGCATAGATAAAAATCATGTAGGAAGATGCATTTGGAAGCTTTGAGACTTATGTTAGGGGATAAGGTATCCAGACTGATATAATTATAGATCCAGCAGTGAAAGTAGAGCCAAGTCTAAGCAATGTCCTCCAAACTTAAGTTTTAACTTAAAAAATGTAGACTAAAAGAAAATAATAGAGGTGGGCTTGTACCAGGTTTACTATTTGCTTTGAAAATCCTTGAGTTGTTTAATATGAGAAACACATTTGCCCAGTAAATTAATATTAATTTCCATCAATTCTATGAGGAGTTACATGTGCCTAGCTTACAAAACCAATTTATAAAGTCCTTTGTGCTTTTTCTAGTGGCTGGAGTACCAGGTCTGGAGTCAGGAAGACTCATCTACTGAGTTCAAATCCAGCCTCAGACACTTACTAGCTGTGTGACCCTGGTCAAGACACTTAACCGTGTTTGCCTGAGTTTCTTCATCTGTAAAATGAGCTGGAGAAGGAAATAGTGAACCACTCCAGTACCTTTACCAAGAAAACTTCAAATAGGGTCATGAAGAGTGAGACATGACTGAAAAACAATTGAAAACCATTGTCCTTTTCTAATCCCTCCTTCTCCTCTTTCCCTTCCTTTCCTCATTTTCTAGGCATAATAATTTTAAATTCTCCATGGCCTTTAGTAGTAGTTGAATGCATATTCATTTTGATTTTTAAGTCAAATCCATTGTTTAAAATCCTTTGAACTTTTATTGTGTTTCACCATCAGTGATCTAAATTTAGAGCATAGAAAGCATCTTTCTCAGTGAAATTTAATTCAATTTAAGATAACTTGCACAGTAATCATTCTTTTCCTACTATAGGATATAAAGTCAAAGATCAAGGGGTTGGACTAGCTGATCTCTAAGGTAATTTCCAGTTCTGTTACAAGCTCAAAATCAAACTGAACCAAACAGACTTGCTAAAGTCCTTATTAGCTTAGAAAGGCCAAGGTTCCCCACTGGGGATCCTGGGCCATTTCCAGTTGTCCTGATCTATATCTGGCTACTGGACCCAGATGGCTCTGGAGGTGAAAGTGAGACTGTTGACTTTGCACTGCCTTCCCTCACTCAAATTCAATTCACTTCCATGTCATGGCATCATCTCCCTGATGCTATGTTCTTCAAGAATGAAGGAAGGACATACAGCAGCAGACTGATCCACACTAATAACCACTTCTCATTTGCCTCCAAATAGGTCTACATTCCAACTCTGGGTCTATTAGCTCCTCCCCAAATATGTTTCCTTCCACCCCCTTAAGCAGCGCCTACTGGAGCTCAGACCAGTAAATCCAATATTTATGTAAGACAGTATTCATCATCATAGTGTAATTATGGGGGTCAAAACCCCTTTAGGCCTTTGTGGGATCTATCTGCATATAAAAAGCCAGGAATATAGTTTAGCTAGTTGGAGACTCTGATATTTTCACTTGGTCTTAGCTTGTATCTGTGCCTTTTTCTGTACCTACTCATCTACACTGAAGAATGGAAGAGACTTATATTTTAAAAACTAGGAAACTTCAAACCTTATAGTTTTAGGGAAAATACTGAGCAAATAGTTATTGCCTAGCTTAGTGTTTTGCTTTCAGAGATGAAAACTTGTAAGGTATATAAAATGATCGCCATAAGCTAGGATGAGGTTTGTGAGCACCTAGACAGGGAAGAAAAGTTCAAAGAAAAGACAAAGCCCTTGGCCATTAGTGGAAAAGATGCTGCATTTTGATGAAAAAAGTTTGGTAGCTGGAATTGAGCATCTCTTCCTAGGGAGATTCATGGTTGCAGGAACTACGAATCTAAGGGAACAAAGATGGAGAATAATTTTAATGGTCTTGGGGCACAGGTTTTCTGCTTTTTTCCCAAAAGAACTGGGGAAATCCTGTGGCTTTATTTAATCTGAAAAATCATGGAAAGCAGGCTCTTCTTTGAAGAGAAAGCTAAATTTTAAATCTGAGCCAGAAGCTTAAGGCTATGTGCCTGGCAGAGCAGTCTGATGGAACACATGTGACAGAGACAGTCAAGCAGTTTTTAGGGAAGATTATGTTTCCACTGGAATCAAGCAGGGAGTATGGAGTAGCATCTGACCCAATGGAAACCATAAGATCAGTGGGGAGCGGACCTATAGGGAGAGTCACAATAGCATCACACAGAAAACTTCATTCTCTAGAAGTATAAATTGCTCCTCCAAACTAACAAATGAGAAAAAAAAATGTTCCCTATGTGAGTGCATCTCTATGTTTTCACTAATGCTATGCATATTTGTGGTAGAGTGCATCTAAGTTAATAAAGGAAATATTTTGTGGCTACTTTTCTTATTAACCCATTTCATTGTTATTGGTTCAGTTGTTTTTCGGTTGTGTTCAACTCTTTACGACCCCCATTTGGGGTTTTCTTGGCAAAGATACTGGAGTGGTTTGTCATTTCCTTTTCCAGCTCATTTTACAGATGAGGTAACTGAGGCAAACAGGGTTAAGTGACTTGCCTAGGGTCACACAGCTAGTTAGTATCTGAGGCTGGATTTGAACTCAGGAAGATGAGTCAGGAAGACTCTAGACTTGGCACTCTAGCCTCTGTTCCACCTAGCTGTCTATTCCGTTTTATTAAATAACAAAAACTGAATTAAATTTGAGTGAATTTTGCCCAACGACTTAAAAATAAAATATCAGCAGAGGTTTTGAGCCTTGATTTTAGGGGTGCAAACCCCCCAAAATACATTGATGCTGGGGTAGCCCTTCCCTGGGATGTATACCCTAAGAATTGGTTTGGAGAGATACATCTAAGGGCCACTATAGTCTCAATATACTCTTTTTCCCCCTTGTGTTTTTCTTAGATTAATTTATTTATTTTTAGTTTTCAATATTCATTTCCACAAGACTTTGAGTTACAAATTTTCTACCCATCTCTCCCCTCCCCCCACCCCAAGATGACATGTATTCTGATTACCCCTTTCCCCAGTCTGCCCTCCCTTCTCTCATCCCGCACCCCTATTCCCTTATCCCTTCCATCTTACCTTCTTGTAGGGAAAGATAGATTTCTATGCCCCTGAATGATAAATCATTATAGAAGATCCTCCATATTACAGTGTAAGCCCAGCTCTCCCTTCCACCTTGCAGACCTTTAGACTCTCTGGCTTGGAGACTGATAGGCCCTGAACAAAGAACAGGACATATTTCTGAAACTACTTTTTTGAGACCTAGCCAGTTCTCAAAAACAAAATGACTGACAGGATCTTCCCCTCCTGAGGGCAGTGGATACCCTCTCTGGTGGAGAACACCCGGGACAGTTAGCAGTAATTCTTCCTTGTTCAGGACACTGTAAAAGTCATCATGTGGGGCAGGCACACTGGAACCTCACCCATGGAAGGGATGCTTTGCCTGGGATTACGTTCAGAAGGACCACCAAGGAGGCTGTAAAAGGGGTTCCCCAGCTTCAGAGAAGCCTTGGGTGCAGGTGGTGAACATGAAGTGTATGTTGTATGTTGTGTGTGTGTCTTTTTTTGTAGTCACTGCATTAACTGTGTTTGTTAGGAATTGTTGATTACTGTGATTGTGGGTTTGATAAAGTATTTCCCCTGTCTTTCAATAAAAACTTTATTCTTTTGGGAGTGTGCCTTATTGCCAGCATGAAACCGAATCTGAACCTAACCTAGCTTAATCAAACAACCCCATTGCCTGTATATCTTATTTCCCAGCTGCATATAAAATAATTTTTAACACTTGTTTGAAAACTTTGAGTTCCAGATTCTCTCACTTCCCTCCCTACCCACCCTCATTGAGAAGGCAAGCAATTCAACATAAGTCATGCGTGTGTCCTTATGCAAAACACTTCCATAATAGTTATGTTGTGAAAGACTAACTATATTTCCCTCCATCCTATCTTGCACCCTCCCCATTTATTCTATTTTCTACTTTGACCTTATCCCTTTACAAAAGTGTTTGCTTCTGACTACCCCCTCCCCTGATCTGCCCTCCTTTCTATCATTGCACTTTCTTATCCGTTTCCTCAGTACTTTCCTTTAGGGTAAGATACCAAATTGAGTGTGTGTGTTATTCCCTCCTTAAACCAAACCTGATGAAAGTATGGTTCTGTCATTCCCTTTCACCCCCCACCACTTCCCTTCCATTACACTTTTTTCCATGTAGGAATGTAAACAGTTCAACTTTAATAAGTCCCTTATGATTTCTCTTTCTTGTTTACCTTTTCATGCTTCTCTTGATTCTTGTATTTGGAAGTCATATTTTCTATTCAGCTCTGGTCTTTTTATCAGGAATGCTTGAAAGTCTTCCATTTCATTGAATATCCATTTTTTTGACCTGAAGTATTATACTCAGATTTGCTGGGTCAGTGATTCTTAGTTTCAATCCTAGCTCCTTTGACTTTTAGAATATCATATTCCTAGCCCTTCCATCCCTTAATGTAGAAGCTGCTAGATCACATGTTTTCCTGATTGTGTTTCCACAATACTTAAATTGTTTCTTTCTGGGAGCTTTCAATATTTTCTTCTTGACCTGGGAACTCTGGAATTTGGCTACAATATTCCTAGGAGTTTTCTTTTTGTGATCTTTTTCAAGAGGCAATCTGTGGATCCTTTCAATTTCTCTTTTACCCTCTGGTTCTATAATATCAGGGCTGTTTTCCTTGATAATTTCTTGAAAGGTGATATCTACACTCATTTTTTGATCATGGCCTTCAAGTAGTCAAATAATTTAAAAATTATCTCTCCTGAATCTATTTTCCAGGTCAGTGGTTTTTCCAATGAAATATTTCACATTGTCTTCTATTTTTTCATTCTTTTGGTTCTGTTTTATAATTTCTTGATTTCTCATAAAATCATTAGCTTCCATTTGCTCCATTCTAATTTTTAAGGAATTATTTTCTTCAGTGATCTTTTGTACCTCCTCTTCCATTTGGCCAATTCTGCTTTTTAAGGCATTCTTCTCCTCATTGGCTTTTTGGACCTCTTCTGCCATTTGGGTTAGTCTATTTTTCAAGGTGTTATGTTCTTTAGTATTATTTTTGGTCTCCTTTAGCAAGCTGTTGAGTTATGTTTCATGATTTTCTTGTATCACTCATTTTTTCCCCAATTTTTCCTCTACTTCTCTTACTTGATTTTCAAACTCCTTTTTGAGCTCTTCCATGGCCTGGGACCAATTCATATTTTTCTTGGAAGCTTTGGATGTAGGATCTTTGTCTTTGATGTCTTCTTCTGGTTGTATGTTTTGATCTTCTTTGTCACCAAAGTAAGATTCTCTAGTTTGAGTTTATTTTTATGCTGTCTGCTCAGTTTCCCAGCCAACTACTTGACTTTTGAGCTCTTTGTCAAGGTAGGACTCTGCTTCCAGAGTGGGGAGTTTTGTGCAGCTGTTTTCAGAGCTACTTCTAGGCACCTGAAAATTTTCAGTTCTTCTGAGGTGGTATGATCCAAGGAGAGGTGTTTACTCCTCTTCTTGCCTGTGCTGTGGTCTATGAATGATCTCAAGCATGCTTCTCTGCCCTGGAACTGCGGGAGGATTCCCTCTCCACACCAGTATTCCTCCTCACCCCAGGACCACCACCTAGGACTACAACCCAGATCCAAGCAAGGGGAAACAAGAGAATCCTGCCTCCGTGGCAGCAAAGAATTCCTGCACTCTCACTCTGATCAGATGCTTCATCCCTCCACCATCTGTGGGCCTAGAACTTTGGAAGCAGCCACTGCTGTGGTTCTGCAACCACCTCTCCTGCCCTGGGGTTGGGGCCAGACCATGCTCTTCTCTCACCTAGGTCTGATAGAGTTTTCCTACTGACTTTTTATGATGTCTTTGGTATTTACGAGTTTAGAAGTCTGGAAACTGCCACAGCTGCCAGTGATTTCAGTGCCCTGAGGCCTGCTCTGCCTGGTCTGCACAGTCCATGCTGGACTGTGTTCTGGTCCCAGCATGGTGTGATAGACCCTTCCAGTCGACCTTCCAGTCTGTCTTGGGCTGGAGACTTGTTTCACTCTACCATTTTGTGAGTTCTGTAGCTCTAGAATTTGTTTAGAGTCATTTTTACAGGTATTTGGAGGGATTTAGGGGAGAGATCAAGCAAGTCCTTGTTTTTACTCTGCCATCCTGGGTTCACCACTCTCAACATACTGTTATTACCCCATGATGATTACCAATGGATCCAGGCTTGCAGCCTCTCCATTAAGCTCCACAAGTCGAGTTTGCATCTCTTAGCCTGCTTATAGATTCATTTGCTCTCCAAGCATCCAACAGGGAAGCAGCTCCAAGGATCTGCATTTGATAACTGATCTTCTCTAGGTTTTTCTACATCCCACTGTATATTCTTTCTTTTAAAAAAATTTCATTTATTGCAATTACATGTAGAAACAATTTTTAACATTTATGTTTAAACATTTTTGAGTTCCAAATTCTCTCTCTCTTTCTCTCCCCCCCTCCTTTTTCCCTTAGATGGCAAGCAATTTATATAGATTTTCCATTGTATACTCTTTCAAAAACTCATCCTCAATATTGAACATTCCCATCCGCTCAATAGCCATTATGCTAATGTACTCTATTAAGCCAGACAAATAATTATTAATTTCTTATTTGTTCCCATATGCTATGAGCACAAAAGGAAAATTAGTATCTGTTCTTAAGAATTTACATTTATTAGCTGATATAGAACGTTAACAGAGAAATAAATACAAGATAATTAGAGGAGGGGATTGAACTTATTACTAGAAAGATCTGGGATGGTTTCCCATAGCTGAGCCTTCAAGGAAGATAAGATTTGTTAAATTTCTTGTATTCTGCACATGTGGGTCACATTTTTTTTAAAGCATGGTGATGAGAAATGGAACATGGAAGTTAAGGAACAGTTAGTTAGTTACTGGAGCAGTTTTGATGAATCATTGAGTACCATACTATATGGCCAGTCTTATCATTGACACTGGAGATACAGATACACGAATGAAACAGTCTCTTCACATAAGGAGATTATAGTCTAATGTAGTGTGAAGAGGGCCATTATGAAATAAGGTCAGAAAGTAAGATTGAAGTCAGGTTGTAGAAGACTTTAGATGTCAGAGAAAGGGTTTTTGTTTTTTAAGTAGAAGCAATAGGGAGTCACTAGAATATTTTTTTAGGCATGAAAATGCAATGGTCAGAACTATACTAAAGGAAGATTATTCTGACAAATGTGAAGTAATGTATATAGGAGAGGAGACAGATTATTAGTATGTAGACCAGTAAGGAATCATTGACTAGTTAAAGCCAGATTTGATAAGGACCTAAGATAGAGTGGTAGTTGCATTAGTGGAGTGAAGGGGACAGATTCAGAAGATGTTGTGCTTTAATTGATAGGATTTGCCAATTGAATGGATATGAGAGGGAGGAAAGGAAAGAAACAGGAGTAAATAATTGTTTTGAAGCTCCGACTGTGAGTAGCCTGACAGGAATAGGAGTGTATCTTTAGCAGAAATAAGGAAACAGACAGGAACAGATTTGTGTGGAAGAAAGCAAGTTACATTTTGGGTATTTTGAACTTGGTATACTTATGGGACATTTAGTTTGAGATGTCAAGGCAGCTCAGGAGAGAGCTTAGGGCTAGATCTATAGATTTGGTTATTATCTGATAAAAAGATAATCAAGAGATGATATATAGAGAAAAAAACACAGGATACAGACTGGGGGTGGGAATTCATGGTTAAAGACAGGAGATGAATTACAATTCAGCCAAGGAGAATGAGGAGTAGCAGACAAATAGGAGAAGAAGCAGGAGGTGGGGTACAGTTTTACTGAAATCAAGGAAGGAGAGAGTACCTAGAAGAATGGGGTAATCAGCACAACCAGATGTTATTGAGAAATCAATAAGGATAAAAACTTAGGAATAGCTACAAGAATTAATGATTCAAAAGACACTGGTAATCTTGGAAAGAACAATTTCAGTTGACAGGTTAGGTCAGAAGGCAGATAGCAAAGTGTAAAGAAATGAGTGGGAGGAGAAGCAGATTTGATCAGTGCAGAAAAATTCTAGAACTTTTGCTGTGGAAATCAGAGGAGATATAAAACAATTGCTTGAGAGAATCACAAGATTAAGTGAAGAGTTTTATTTTTAAGGATTTTTTAAAAAAGACATATATTTCCTTGTTGAAGCATATAACACACATCTCAACAGATGACAGATTCAGAGTTCAGAATGAGGCATATATTTCTCAGACAAGACCAATGTGGGAATTAGTTTTGCTCAATTATGCAAATTTGTTAAAAACATTGTTTTTCTTTCTTTCCTGACGGGGACAGTAAGGAAGAAAGGGAATAGATATTTGTTAACTGAAACAAAAAAGACTTTGGTATGTTTGTCTGCAGTGTGGCAAGAGAAATAAAGCATGAGGGAGTACAGATAGAATGATCCCTGAAGACCTCAAAATAGAGGGGTAGTAGAGGAGATGGGATCAGTAATATAAGAAGAAGACTTGACAAAAAGAAGAACTTCATCTTCAACAAAATCTGGAGTAAAGAAGGAGAGAATGGGAGACGAAGCAGTGGGATTTTGAGTTGTGAAGTAGAGGAGAAAGAAAATTTGGATCTCGTAGCCTTAATTTTCTCAAGGAGAAAAGTTCTCTATTGAGAGGGATGGAAGAGTAGCATAGGAGGTTTGCAGACAGAATCCTTGCAAAAGTCTCTTTTAGGTATATGAAAAAGTTATTCAGGGAAGGGGGAAAAGGTGTATTATGCAGCAATGAGGAGCTAGTTGAGATGTGATAATGTAAATTTGTAATGGACAACTAGCATAATTGTGGATTTCCTTCATCATTACATGATATATGCAACCAAGGCTTGTGGTTTGATAATGTGTGAGTGTTAAAGGACCAAGGATAGAAGAAAATGATGAACTGCTTAACTATAGGGTCAGAGTAGTGACAGATAGAGAGAGATGAAAATAAACAATTATGATCAGGGTCAGAAACATCAATATTCAAGGTTATACAGGAAGAACAGAGTGAAATAGAATCAATGTTTTGGTCATGAGAATTTAAGAAGTTGTTGGACTGGCATGCAAGGTTTGAGGGAAAGGACAATTAAGTGATGTGTATTAATGTTCCTAAGTATGAGGTTGGGGTGGAGAAGAAGGAAGCCTGCTAACCAGGTACTGAGTTCACTGAGAAAGCAGAATTGTGTGACTCTGAGGCTAACACTAGTAGGTTACTGTAACAAGGGTCTAGATAGACAGATAATGGGAACTTCAGAGAAAGAGAGATCACTAAATGATGGGGGAGTGGGGAGGAGAAGGGAGCAAAGGGAATTTCTGGAAGTAGAAATGAGGAATAGGCAGTATGTACCTCCTTTGTGGGAAAAGCATAAGATCCATGACGTGAGACCCAGGCCTCCCTCCCTCCTCCTTGCCTATATAGCTGACTGCTTCCTTCCTCATTAGGCATAATAGATATTATGTTTATCAGTGGCACATGTTCCATTCTAGACAATGAACTCACTGGACAGTAACTCTTCAGTTTCGAGGAAAGGTTTAAGTAAAATGACTTCCTCACTCTCCTAATGTATTGACTTAACTGCAAACCAAGTAGACCAAACTTTAGCATGAGCCATGAAGATAACCCTGGAGACTCTCATTTTATCCCCAGTGGACACAGTCCCTGAGGCTGTGATGACCATTGCCATGGTATTTGCAGAAAATATTCCACATCTACAATCTACAAGAATTTTAGATCTGCAAAGTGTGCAAAGTTAGGAAATATGAGCAGGACTTCATCACTGACCCTGTGGTCCTTCACCCCAAAGATCAAGTCAGCAATATTTTTGAAGCCAGGTCAAAGCATGGGTTCCATGGAATCCCATTGCAGAAAATGACAAGATGAACAGCTGCCTAATGGGAATCATGTTCACTAGGGTCACCTTTATTTCTTAAGGAGAAGGAATATGACCACTTCTTGGGTAAGATAATGACAAAGTGGGAGGATCTAGTGGTGATTCCTGCAGGCATCACAGTAACAGAAGCAAATGAAATTTTATATCAGAAAAGAAGGTGGAAGCTGTTCATTATGAATGACAATTATGAGGCTGTCATTAAAGAAATGGAATTGAAGAACTTGCAAAAGGCACTAGCATCCAAGAATACCAAGATGCAGATGCTGTGTGTAGTAGTCGTTGGCACCCATGAAGATGACAAGTATTGGCTTGATCTGCTGACCCAGACTGGTCTGGATATAGTTTCATTTGACTCTTCCCAAAGAAACTCTATTTTCTGATTTCACATGATCGAGTACATGAAATAGGAATTCCACAACTTCCAAGTAATCAGTAACAATGTTTTATCAGATGCACAGAAGAAACACTTGATTCATACTGTAGTAGACTCTCATTGGACCAGCTAGAGTAGTGGGCCCATCTACATTTTACAGAAAGTGCTACCACATAGGCAGCCCACAGTGGTGGTTATATTCAATACCTCATAATATGCCTGGTACTTTGGTGTCCTAATCATTGCTAATGGTTTCATCAAGAATGTGGTCCATTTTGCCAAAGCCCTTACCCTTGGGGCTTCCACAACAACTATGGGTTCTCTGTTGATAAACACCTTGGAGACCCCAGGTGAATGAAATATGACATGAGAAACATTTATTAATTGACTATTATGTGTCAGGCATTGTGGTAAGCACTGGGGATATAAATTTAAAAAAAAAGATAGTGCCTGTCCTTAAGGAACTTGTAATCTAATGGGGAAAAAGGAAACAGAAGAGTGGGGGAGGTGGAGGGGTGTCAGAGGGTACCCAGCACAGGGGCATGATGATGATGGAGTCAAAACTAAGCATAGCAACTAATCGCAAATGACAAGACGGCTGGGATTTTGATCCCTTCATAAAGGAAAGATGTAAGAGTAGTTTTTTCCTCTATCTTCCATCCTTCCAATTAGAGGGGAAGAAGCAACTGATGAGGTATGTGTACCAAAGCTGAAGTAATCTCTGTGATGATGAGTTTCCTGGTAAGTAAATCTTCTCTGATGGGATATGGCTGATGAAATGTTGGGAACTGGACTCAATTGATGCCACTGACAAAAACTAAAGTGGCCAGATCTGTTAATACAGTGAAACAGACAAAATCAAAGTGAGTCAAGGTGTGTCTGTGGCTGTATGGAACAAAGGATCCACCCACAAATTCATTGTTTTCTTGACTGCTGGCATCGGGCCAAGATATTAGTGCCAATAGTTTAACTCAAGTCAGAGCCATGATATACTCAGGGGAGCTGAAATTTGAGAAGAGGACATCAACTGCACAGATGGAGATGGTGTCCATGGACTGTATTTATATGAAAAGAGACTTCTGAGAAGTGGCCTTATTTGCTTTTACTGGCCCAAAGCTAGAAATACATTTCTGTGGATATATCTCAAGGTGTCTCTCAATATCTATATATGTGCATGTACATGTACATGTATGTGTATATGTATATGCATATGCATATGTATATGCATATATATTCGTAGATATAATTTTTTTGAAGAGGGAATATACCTACAGTTCCTCATAGCCTAGTATATTGGGAAAGAGAAGCATGCACAATTATACAGGATGACAAGGGATACCATGACTTCTGGAGAGAGTAAGATTTTTATGAGAATGAGGAGATAGAAGGATTGTGAGAAGAAGAGCTCTAAGAGAAATGGAAGTTTATTAAAATAGGAGTGAGAAAGAATCAGAATAGGAGTGGAACAGGAGGGCTGAGGATTAGAACTAGGAAAGATTAGGACTGAAGAGAAGGCGAGAGGGAATAATGGCAAAAGAATGGGATCTTGCACTCCCAAAACGATGGCTAAGTCACTGGGTCTAAGGAAGTAGAGGCCCTGAGGAAGTGCCACTTGAATAGAGCTGCCATACTCAAAGGTCTTTGGTGATGGAGGGTGTAGTTAAGATGCCTTTCCCAATCCTCAACACTAACGCCTTCCCTCTAATATTAATCTTCAGTTATTTATCTTGCATATATCTTGTTTGTACATAATTGTTTGCATATTTTCTCCACATATTAGGCTGTAAGCTCTTTAAGTATAGAAGCTGTATTTTTGTCTGTATCTGTGCTGCTTTCTACAGTGCCTGGCACATAGTAGGTGCTTAATAAATGCTTGCTGACTTAAGTAATACAATCTTTTTTTTAATTTTACAGGAAAAGCAAAGTAAAAATGTAATTACTTTTTAAAATTTTATTGGAAACATAAAGTGATTTGATTATCACAACATAGTTAATGGCAGAGATATTTCAACCCAAGTATCTTCACTTGAAATCCATTGTCTTCGCTCTTTCCACTATGCTATAGAAATGTATGAATCAAAAGAAAAATATTTCAATCAAATAGCCAGATTTTTGGAAAGAATCAAAGGAATAAGTGTCAAAAAATAGGACACCTTTATTATTGGGAATTTAGCTCTTTAAAAAAAATAGCTCACACTAGAAAACAAACAAGAAGGAGTAGAGCTGCTTTTTGGAGGAAAAAAGGTAGCATCACAGTGGTGAGCCTGTTTTGATACCACAGATTATTTGCTCAATTCAGTTGACGTAACATGTTCTATTATGGAGAGCAAATCACTTAACACTTCTATGCCTTAGTCATCACATATATGCACATACATACATACATACATATATATATATATATTATACACATGCACATAAAAACACAATACTTTCATCTTTCAAGGGTCACAGAGATTTTTTAATGACGAATGGTATAATGCATATGCTATTAGCTTATCTAAAGAAAGTCATCACAGAAATAAAAGTTATCATTCACTGTTTTTATTGCCATCTTGTTATGAAGACGAGGTTTGGGCCATAATCAAACTAGATGAAAAGGTTGTGGAAAATCATCAAGCACAAAATAAAGGAAAGATGAAGAGCCAGAGGGAGAAAATGTTTTAATGGAAGTAAAAGTAAAATTGAAAATTCTAATAAAATCAACTTAAAAAAAACACAACACAATTCATTACCTTGGGAACAGAGTATAATGATTACTCCCACTAACCTTGAAACCTTCAGCTTGGAATTATCCTCTTAGAAAGATCAGTTAGAAAGAAAACTGACTGGTTAAGAGGTATATGTGATTATGCCAAATAAGAAGAGTTCCTTTTGAAATAATGAATTCCATGGGGGAAAAATAATTCCCAACTGCTTTGGGGTGTGTACAGATTATATATAGGGCTTTCCTTAGGAGAATATATATCTATATATATATATCTATATATATCTCATATTGCTACATGATGTTGATTTTATTTATTAAGAAACATGAGGAATTTACTGAAATTTGCTGCTTAAAATGAATTTTAATATTAGATGTTATAAACCTAAATTCATTTTATGTTGCATACTCTCCTTTTTTTATTTGGGGGGAAAAAGGAAAGAAGGGACATGCCCCTTTCAGAAATGCCTTTTGTGTGTTTTTTACAAACCTGTTACGTTAGAATTTAAATAATAAGGGACACTTTAATTTATTTTTCAATACTGCAAATGATCTGTGATTTCAATAGTTTGATCCTCCATAACATGATCAGTGCAGGTCAGAATCCATAGTAGATAGATGCTTGAGCTGCTGCAGTTGAACACTTTGTCATCTGCTTAACAACCTTATTGGTGATGAACATCGTCAAACTTTGCTAGCCTGGTGCTCAATGACAAAGTCCCTCACCAGAATTGGACTATTAATTATGATAGCTTTAAAGCTAAATCTGTGTTTATCAGAGATGAGAAAGTACCTCTTTGCTTTTTCTAAAGGATATTATTAATCACTTAACCTGTCTTTGCTGCCAAATATTTTCCCCTCTAATCAGTGAAGTAAAGTTCTTACTACCTTTCTCCCCTTAACCTATTTTGGGATCATGTACCTCTTTGGTAGTGTGGGAATGTCTAAGTTACTTCTAAGTAGAGTGATTTTAAATATTTAGGATAAAATATATTGAATTACAAAGAAAATCAACATTTTAAAAACCAAGGTCATGGACCCCAAGTTAAACACCTTCGTCCTACACACCAATTTAGAGTACAAGAAGGGAGAAGAAAGTCAAAAGTGAAAAATATGAAAAAGTGTTGTTGATCAGGGGACTGGACTGCCTTTTTTTTTTTGCTCTGCAATTTAATAACTTCTTAAATGTGTGGTAATTTATGTGTGATCAACTGCTGTTTTAGATAGACCAATGCATGAGAGATATTTTGATAGTGGATCCTTCTGAGTCCTTTAGGTAAGATTGACCTTGAATGTGGGAAAGTAAATGAGGGTGCTATTAGGGTCAACACTGTCCCCCGGCAAGTAAAATCAACTAGGTGGTACAGTTGGTAAAACACTGAACCTGGAGTCAGGAATAACTGAGTTCAAAATTGGCCTCAGATACCTACTAGATATATGAACCTGAGCAAGTCATTTAACCTCAGTTTCCCCTTCTGTAAGATGGTGATTGTAAATAACAGGACTTACCTCCCAGTGTTGTTGTGAGAATAAAATGAGAAAATATTAGTAAAGATTTTTATAAACCTTAAAACACTGTATAAATATTTTTATTGTTATTATTATCTCTATGGGCCACTAGGGTAGCACAATCACCCTGGACCTTTAGAGACACAGCATAGTATGGTTAAAACTAATCAAAAAGGCAAAGAAAACAAATCACATCTGAATTCAAATCTGACCTCTGCTACATCCTAATTATATGAAGTTGATCATCACTTTCTTAGCGCCTCAGTTTTCTCAGATGCAAAATGAGAATTTGAACTAGATGATTTTTAAAATAAAAAATAAAAAAATTAAGTAAAAATGTTGATTGGAGAGGAGTGAGAATTTGTAAATAATATGGTGTGTACCAAGTATATATTCTCCTAAGGAAAGCCCTATATATAATCGGTACAGTTATTTGTTTTCCCCAGGGAATTCATTACTTCAAAAGGAACTCTTCTTGTTTGCGTAATCACATGTACCTCTTAAGCTGTAAGTGGAGAAAAAAGGACAAATTTTTGCTTAAAGTTTTTCAGTCACAGGTCATACCTATACACTCACAGAGAAAGGGGGAAACATCTGATAAAATTCGGATAATAGAAGTGATTGTATCATTTTGTTTTTTCTCCTCCACAATAGTCCTACTCCATTGCCTCATTGTGGAATGGAGGTAATCTTGGAATCTTGAACATCGAACTCTGGAAGGTTGTATCAATCAGGAAAGGCTTTGGGCATATTATCAGTGACAAATGATCTCTAAAGCTGAGACCCAGCTTATCTAGAGTACTGAAAGGTTGATTTTCAAAAGGTTCTCCATGAGGCAATGAATTTTTTGGACATGGCAACCTAACAAACAAACAAATAGAAAATGGCCTTTGGCCTTAAGAGGTCTCATTTCACTTTTGTAGTGATGCTGACAAAATGGTGGGAAACAGAGAAAAGGGTGCCAAGAACCAGTTTTTCAAACATTTATAAGCATTATTTTGATTGTTACTACTCTAATGCAGGATTCTTATTCAGTAACCACCACCTGAACAATCATGCCAGTATTTGCATTCTTGTATAACAAGAAACCAGAGGAAAAAAAAAACAAAAACAACGTAAAAGAGCTATTACTCACTGCTTCTCCGCATTGATGTAAATAAAGAAGTTGAAGGATCGGGTTTAATCAAATATCCCAAAGTTACAAGAGACATCATTTTATGGAACTCCTGGTCATTTTTTCTTTAAGCATGTCATTAGTCCCCCTTATAAAAAATCATTTAACCTCTGTAAACTTCCCTTGTATCATCTATAAAATGTACATAATAATAAGATTTATTTTACATGACTGTTATGAAGCTCAAATATGATAATATTTATAAAGTACCATGAAATTTTCAAAGTGTTAGATAAATATCATTATTATTAAAGGTTCATGAGTGTATGCAAAAAGACCACTTTGGAGAGAGTTGCAGTTTATATAACAATATATGTGGAAGCAGATGAAGAGATCAAGTAACTTTATGAAGACCTTTTCACTACCCTTCAAATCAATTCATTCAAGAAATATGTGTGTATATACATACCTATATGTATATATTATATATTGTATGGATATATGTATAGGTGTATGTATATTTGATGGCTGATAGGCAAAGTTAGGAAAATGTGATTTTTGGGATCAAGAAATAAAAGAGGTCAGGCTGATAGACTGTTCAGTAGCTACAAGTGTATATATAGCATAGATAATCTAAGAAGAGAGTTCAAAGGAGCTGGATTATATTGGAAAAATTGAAATTGACTAAATCTTAGGCAAGAATGGTGGATAACTAATGTTTGAATCATTTCTAAATCTGCTGCCTATGTAGTAAGATCATCAATGAGTTGGAAAAAAAATTAAAATGGATAAAAAAGAAGCATAAAGTTGAAATGATGTTACATATAATTCCAATAGCTCCAACTTTTGTTATTAAAATGAGGTATTGATGCAGAAAATGGAAAATATCCAAAAGAAACAACATTGATTCTGGTTGTTATTATTATCTATAGAAATTTAACAAAGAACAAAATAGTCGCTTAAGGCAATTCCTCACTGAGATTCATGGCAACCAAAAGGAGGTTGTCCTAATAATCTGCACACTCAAAGCCAAATGAGTGAGTATAAGCAAAAAAAGATCACTCTGGAGAGCTTTGCAGTTTATATACCAATATAAGTAGAGGTAGATGAAGACACCAAATAACTTTATTACACAGTTTCACTATCCTTCAAATCAATTCATTCAACAAATATGTGTGTATATAGATACATATATGTGTACATGTACACATATATGTAGATTCATATACATATATTTATATACATACATATATATGCCTATCACCCCCATTATGACATTCAGTTCTCTGAGCAATCCATGGATTTAGTCAATTGGTATAATTATCTTGGACAGGCACTGAAGATGGCTAATGAACTGGACCTAGAAAAAAAGAAGAAGGAAAGCTGGCTATATTGAATTTGGAACAGCGCACAGTACTTTTAATTATTCTAAACTATTTTTTTAAACCATTGAATCCTAATTTTTTACACTAACATTTTCCTAGTGATGCTATATGACCATAAACCATGGAACAACATTTTTTTTTGGAAAATCTAAATTTTGACTGACTTAAAGGGCAATGTAGGACAGGCAATGTTCATAAATAGTTTGTAGTTTATTAGTAATAATTTGTATACTTCACCTTGTCTAGGTAATATTTTTGTCTTTAATCTCTTTGGTGCCATTTCAACTTTAATTAATAGTAAATTGTGTGTTATAGTGGTAGAATCCAAATAAAATGATTATAGTCTTATAAATGAATTGCTGAATATAAATGGTTGCTGAATGGGGAACCAAGTGAGCCTTGTGAGCAAAAGGGTGTTTGGGTGTTAAAACAGTTGCAGTCTTTGAATTTTTAAATTTTTACATTGTGTTATGGATACAGAACTGACATAAATGCCTCATAATAATATACTTTAGGTATTTAAGGAAAATACATCTTTTTGGTCAATTATTTAGTCTTGATTATTTTTATTTTAACCTTCCACTCTTTAATACCTCACCAACCCACAAGCAGGTTATCTCTATGTGTGGATATTTTTTTCTTAATTTAAATTTAAAAAAAAGAAAAAAAGACTTTGTCCAAAATACCTATAAAGTCTAAATAGATCATTGAAGCAATAACAACCAATTTGTTCAATGTACTATTTGTTATTCTTTTAGAAATTTCATCTTATAATGCTCTTGGGATGATGCATCAACCAATCAGAAAACATTTATTGAACACCTATTGTCAGGAGAGATAACATATCTATGTAAATATAAACAAAATTTATAAAAAATAAATACAAGGTAATTTTGGGGAGAGAAGGCAATAACAACTGGGGAAATCAAGAAAGATTTCCTGAGAAGGTGGCACTTGAGTTTTGGAGGAAATCTGGGATTCTATTAAGGGGAAATGAGTTTGGAGCTGCTTACAGGTGTAAGAGGCAGCCAGTGCAAAAGTTTGGAGATGAGAGGTGGAGTTTGTACGTGAAGTATAGCAAGAAGGACTGCTTGGCTGGACCATAGAGCGTATGAAGGAGAATAATATAGAGGGAGTCCAAAAGAAGAGTGAGGTACAGAGTGTCCCAAATTCCTAGTGCAGTTTTAAGTTATTAATTATTTTATTAAAAAAACAAATCTTTAATAAATAAAAAGCACACTATAATAAAGATGGAAAACTAGACTGGAGCCAGATTTGATGGGTTGAACTGATAAACAGAGAGGTTTGTGCTTGATTTTAGAGGAAAAAGAAAACATTAGAGTTTATTGATTAGAAGAGTAATTGGTCAGACATGCTTTAGGAAATTTACTTTAAATCTATAGGAGTTTTAGAAAGGGGAGAGGAAGCTTGAAGCAAAGAGACCATTTAAGAATAATCTTGTTTGTATTGTTTGAATTAACATTTATTTTATTTTCAGTTCCAAATTCTTTCTTCCACACGCCTCCCCTGCCTATTGAGAAGGCAAGAAAAACAAAACCCATGTAAAATATGTAGCCATATAAAATAAATTTTCACATTCATCATGTCAAAAAAGAAAGAAAGATAGAAAGAAAGGAAAAGGAAGAAAGAAAAGAAAACATTCTTCAGTCTGAACTTTAAGTCCATCAGCTCTCCATCTGGAGGGAGAGAGCATGTTTAGCTTTTAAAGCCCTTTATAACATGGCCTCTTCATACCTTTCCAATTTCTCTGGCATCCTTGATCTTCCTTAGACAAGATACTCCATATCCTGACTCCATTTCACTGGTTATTCTGCATGCCTGGAATTCTTTTTTCCTTCAACTATGCTTCCTGGACTTCTTTGTGCATATTGTCTCCTCCATTAGAGTCCAAGTTCCTTGAAGGCTGTAATTATTTTTGCTTTTCTTTGTATTCCTACATCTTCAGACAGTTCCTGAAACATAGTGGGTACTTAATAAATGCTCACTGATTTGAGAAGGCTATTGTAATAGTCCAGGTGAGAGATGATGAGGGCCTGAACTACAGTGGCAGTCCTGAGAACAGATAGAAGGGTTTAGGGGTAAGACATTTTGTGGAGATAAAATCAAGACTTGGCAAATAATTGGATATATGGGGTGAGGAAGAATGGGGATTGAAGAATGATACTGAAGCTGCAAAACTGAATGATTAGAAGGATGTTGGTGTCCTTGTCACAAGTAAGATATTTTAAAAGAAAGATGAGTTTTAGGGTAAATAAAATGGACTCTGCTTTGAACATATTGAATTTAATGCAAAATGATGGACAAAGTTTAGAATATATGCTAGGCAACTGTTGATCTGAGACTGGAACTCAGGTGACATACTAGGGGTAGATGAATAGATCTCGGAGTCATTGGTATAGACATAATAATGAACCACTGGAGATACACACACATGGAGAGATAGATAGATAAATAGATAGACAGATACAGACAGACAGACAGAGACACACAGAGACCAACACAGTGAGAGAGACAGAGAGACAGAGATAGAAAGACAGAGACAGAAAGAGAGAGACAGACACACAGAGACAGAGAGATAGGAGAGACAGACACACAGAGACAGAGAGATAGGAGAGACAAACACACAGACAGAGACACAAAGATAGAGAGACAAACAGAAATAGGGAGAGACAGAAATGGACACAAACAAAAACATGGACACAGACATAGGTACTTCTTCTGACTCTATTCTTGAAGAAAGAATCCATGATTTATGTTTGTGAAGTTTCTGAGTAGTCTACAAACTTTGACCTTTTTTTCATCTCTCAAAACTGAGTCTCATTTTCAACATATTCTCTAATGTACTCCATTGTACCCATCTACCTAGTGAGCTCACTTGATATCAAGATATATGATGATGTGTTTTGGAGGATCTCCCCAAGTTTGCTATAAAATTCTTCTTCCTCTTTAGACTGCACCAAATGTAAATACATAAACTTCAAAAATTTTTAGAGTGTTTTTAAAATTTATTCTTGTTTTGTTTCCTTAGTCTCATCATGATTTTCACAAGAGAATTGTCCCCGGAACTGTGACTAGGGTCCCTTCACTCCTGCAGCTGTAAGCTCTAGTGTACTAGTGCTTCTCCTTGCCCTGGGACTGAGACCCAGGACTGCAACCTAGATCTGATTGTGGGCAATACAACAAAGTCCTGCCCCCAGGGCCAACAAAGGAGCACCTGTAATCTTCTTCTGACCAGTTGTCCTACTCCCTCATTGTCTGTGGAGTCAGAGCTTCAGAAGCAGCTGAAGATGATGATGATGATGATGATGATGATGATGATGATGATTCAGTTGCTCCCAAGGCATGCTTCTTGTTTACTGAGGCCCAGTCTCTATCAACACGGCCTTCACTTAACTGCCCTCCACTTTCACCCTGTTGTAACTGAACTTTCCTGCTGACCTTCTAAATTGTCTTGGGCTGGAAAATTGTTCAACTCCATAGTTTTGGGGGTTCTACTTGCCCAGAATTTGTTTTGAGGCATTATTTAAAATTATTTGAAGGGGAATTTGGAAGAGCTCCTTGTCTTTCCTCTGCCATCTTGGCTCCGCCCCCTAGAAGCATTCCATGAAATGGCATTTCATAATGTCTTTGGATGCATGATAAATTCAACACCAGCAATTTATTTATTATTGTTTTCTAGTGAACTATGCATCTATTTATCTGCAACTTTTCTAGTTTCATATTCAATATGGTAGTCATATTGACGTGATTCATGTCTTCCAATAGTATTTCAAATCTATTTATTGCCAACAATTATTCCATAATTGATATTCCAAAGGACTGTACCATTTAATTTCAAGATACATAGCTCATATATTTCACTGCTTGAAACTGTCTGTGATTCCTAAATGTGATACAAACTGATATCCTTCTCTTCTTCAATTTTGGGCCCAAATCTAGCATATGTCCAATATTGATGTGTTTGAAGAACTAAATTGCTGACTTGTTCATCCAGCTACATGTGTTCAGCTAACAATGTGTATCCTCCATCCTTTTTATGTTTTGCTGTGCAGATTACTACAATGATCTCTTTCGAGTGATAGTGAATCTGACTGAGCAGACCATGAGGTTGTGAGGCTTGATGTAATCCCAGTTGCAAACTTGGGTATTGGCAGTACTTTTCTATCCATACTTTGCCTAGGATATCCTGGATGAACATTGGCAATCACCTTGGGTATCTCTGTTTTCCATATCTCTTGGTGTTGATGAGCCAGTCATAGATTTAGGGGATAGAAAGCTGGCCTTGAAATCAATAATGTCTGAGTTCAGGTTCCATCTCTGGCATATGCTAACTAGTGACCATTAGCAAATCAGTTAAACTCTCAGTGCTCTAGGCCAGAGGTGTCAAAATCACAGCCAGTTCCAGAGTGTAGCAGGAACGACATTAAAATGTAACTTAACAAAATAAATGAAAATATGGATAACGCTAATTTGTGGTTTTCTAAGTCAATATGTGGCCCTGAGGGATCCCTTTCTACTCATGTTTGATACCACTGCTCTAGGTAAATCTCTTAAGACTATAAATTACAGAGAAAGTGCATTCCAACTTGACTCTGTTCCTAACCTTCTGGACTTCAAAATCATTCCTCAAATGTTGTCTCATTTTCAGCAGTGCCCTGGAAAATCCTACCATTCCCGAGTCTTGCTCTTCATGGACTATCCCTCCTCAAGGCATGCCATCTTATTCCATTGCTGAGTTCCTCCTAAAGCCTTTATTTTGAGATAGAACCCAGGCTGAACTGCGTTTATTCCCCCTCACAGCACTGTTCCTGGCATTTTTAACTTCAGAATCATGCCATTGAGCCTCCTTTTGTGTGTTCTTTTCTAGCATTAGGGTATAAGATTTTTGAGATCACGGATTGTTTTTTTTTTGCTTGTATGCATATTCCCAGCACTTAGTACAATGCCTAGCACTTAGTAAATATTTTTTTTTCTTTCCTTCCTCTAAGCAACTCTATTAAAACTATCACTTACAGAGAAAGTTCCACCCTGGGTTGGAACAAGGACATAGTTAAGGGGTATGATAGGAATGATAATCCAGGAAATTCTTAGATCCATGAAATTACAGATCTGGTCCCTATGCCTATCCATTAATGCTAATGGTCATAAGAAAGTTGATCAAAGTTTTCTCCTTAATTGCATCATGTGGAATCTTGCATGATTTTAAAACCTATGGGAGACACAAAACTGTAGGAAAGTCTTTAAGCTGGCCCTTTCCTTTGAAGTATCACATGTGTGTGTGTGTGTGTGTGTGTGTGTGTGTGTGTGTGTGTATTTAACAGGAAGCAATAGGGATTTTCTAATCTCTGTAGCCCTCAGTTCATTGTGGTAGCTATGAAGAAGATGTGGTCTTCTGTAGATCAGCATCCTTGAAAGTCTCTCTGATGTCAAGAATAACCTCTGTATGTGCAAACACCATGTTCATAACAATATAACAGAAAATAGTTACTATTATATCTTTGTTGAACTTTTTGGTAATGCTACCTGCTCTGTTCCTTTCTGTTCCTTAGGAATTTTTACTTCTTGGAGATATCATAAATATCAGATCCTGAGAAACTTTGAAAATCTGTCATCTCCATTAAGAATTCTTCTCTTTGTATTTGGCCAAACTACTGCTCTTCTAGACTTTATCTTCTTAAGTACTTTTGTTCCTTCCTTATATGGTACATTAGGCACAGAAGTGGTGGATTCCTGATGTGGTGGTTTCAATATCACCACAGTTGAGAATAGATTGCCATGGTAATGCTAGCAGATTTTTTCCTTGCCATTTTCTATTCTATTACCACTTTCATTTCAAAATGTTTGGTTATCTGGGCCTCACACCAAGCTCTCTTTTGTTAATTACAGGATCATTCATTTGGAGTTGGAAAGCACCTACAGTGCAATCTATTTCAAATGCCCATTTTACAAATGAGGAAAAAGACGCCTATGTCATACCCAAGGTGATAAGTATGAGTGGCAGAATTAAAGCCTGGTCTTTTGACCCTGGAGCCATTGCTCTTTTCACTGTGCCACGTAGCTTTATGATGGTTTGCTTTACTTTTAACTGCTTTCTACTATTTTTTGAAGGACAGCTGACTGATGTAACTTTTTAATCTTCCTCTGTAATGTTTTACAAATGACCTGATACTCAAATTTGCTATTGTCCTTGACTACTATATCTTTTTGCACCAAAAAGTCATATACTTACTGACTGAGGTAGGTATTGCTTAGAGAGGAAAAGTAGGAAGAAGGTTGACTACTAGGTGAGGAATTCTTGGATAATGTTAATCATCTGCAAGGTGCTGGGATAGAGAATAATCCAATATAATCTAATAATTCAAATCTTCTAATTTGGAGTCAAAGGATTTGGGTTCTAATCCCATTTTGTCCCTTATAACCCACGCAATCTCAGACATGTCTCAACATCTATAGGCCACATTTTATTAATCCACAAAATTGGAGTTGCACTCTCTACCTTAGAAAAGTACCAGATTATTTTTTTTCCAATGACCAATGAATAAAGGCACTGAACCATATTCATTTAGTTGTCTCATTTTTATTGAAAACAGAATACACTTAAAAGTTGCAGGTAAATGGAAGAAAGGCCTGAAAAGTTTCCTCAGAGAGGTTAATAAAAGATCTACAAAATTTGGGCTTTATTGTATGCTGAAATATTAAAAAAAACCCTCAAAAACACAAAAAATCCTTATTATCATTTTATGGACATAGTGATTTTACTTTGCATTTAGCACAGAAAAAAAAAATTGTTATGAAGATAATTGTAGTCTTTGTGCTAAAATTTGTCTCCTATGGTGAAGAAGAAATTCTATGGAAGGCATGAAATTTTCCAAATCCAGGTAACATGTACCCTGAAACTCAGATACTTGAACGAAAGGTGGCCATAGAATGGGATTGTGAAAGTGTTGTTTAATCTTTTTGTAAATTTAGGTGGACACATGCAACATTACAGTCAAGTCTAGATACTCCATGATATGCTGAAATAAAGATTTTTTTTTAGAGTTCCAGATGAAGCAATGACCAAAAAATCCAGAAAGAATCATCAATATAGCTTAGTTCAGGACTGCACAAGAAGGCCAGAAGCCTGGGGATTGATTGGGGGTTTTCCCAGATGCTTGAAATTAGCTTGATCTCTGCTAAATGAGGCCCAAGGCCAGTGGGAACTCAGTCCTACTCTTTCAGAATTCTAGCAAGAGAAAAAGCAAACTTCCAGTGCAGAAACAGGCAAATTAATTGGAACAAAGTAAAATAATTAAATTTTTGATGTGCAAGATACATATCACAAAATTTTCAGTTGAAAATATCATGAAACATTCACTTTTGCTTCAATAACTTGTTTTACATGATTTGGCATTGGATTCACACAATTTTGACGTGCTTTATTCACGATAAAACTACACTTCTTTTTTTTTAACACTTTGGATAATTAATTGTACCTTGGACAAATAATTCATTTTTCCAAGTCTAGTTTTGATTATATAGCTTATTGCTTTACAATAGGGTTTAAATTAGGTGAGTGCCTAGACCATTAAAACATATTTACTTCCATCTCTTGAATATATTTCTTAGTATTAATATGTGGCCTGGTGAAAGTTCATAGTGTAGTATTCCATCCCCATTTGGGAAATTCTCAGTATAGCAATAATTTGTGAGAACTCATTATTCCCTTAATGAAGAGAAGACTTCCAAGCCCACTGGAAATGGAAAAAAATCCCTGAAACATTTTTGGAGATACATGTGTTACAGTCTGATAAAAATGCCCAGATAATACAGGTTTCACCTGGACTTTTTTTGACAATGATTTTAGCATAGCTTGAATGAAAAACTGAGTCTCATCAGCAAAAATGACTCTTTCCCAATCTTTATAGCTCCAATAAGACAATATCCATGATAAGAGGTTTTTTTTTCTTTACAACAATGGTCAGACTGTTTGTTTATTCTCCCCCCTCCCCAGTCATCTAATTATTCTTCTAACTTCAAGAAGCTGCTGATACTGTAAGGAATCAACAACAAAAACTCCAAATTTCAGGTCCCTCTGAAGTTCTTGTTTTCTGAGAATTATTGTTGTTGTTTACGTGTTTTACTTATGTCTAACTCTTCATGACCCCATTTGGGGTTTTCTTGGTAAAGATACTGGAGTGGCTCACCATTTCCTTCTCTAGCTCATTCTAAGATGAAGAAATTAAGGCAGAGTTAAGTGACCTGCCCAAAGTCACACAGCTAGTAAATGTCTGAGGCCAGATTTGAACTCAGGAAGATGAGTCATCCTGACTCTGGGCCTGGCACTTTATCCACTGTGCTACCTAGCTACTCCCTTTCTGAGGATTAATTATGGTATTTTGCAATAGTTGTTTCGTAGTTCTTTGAGTTATTTTTAACTTCAGTAGCACTTTGCAGTTCTAGAAGACTGATATTATTTAATTTGAGGTTTGAACAATTTTTGAAACACTTGACTTCCCCACACCAGTAATTGCTACAATATTCCAATAATTATTGGAGTATGTTATTTAATAGCTATGACTTTTACAATTTTTCTTGGAGTAAGATATATTCTATTAAAACTACAGAATTAAAGATGCAACCAAAGAAAATAATGATGAAAAACATGTGCATGGCATGAAATCTGGTAATCGAATAGCAGAGAACTAACTAAATGTAGGGAAAGCTTCTCAATCCAGTTTCATTTGATTAAGGTTGTTGGAGTTGGCATCATATCAGTAAGAAGCAAATACATAACATGGATGCTGCAAAAAAATGAGAGCTTATCAAAGTGGTTATTTATCCCAATTTATATTCATGTTACTTTAGGTCACAGGATGAGAAGAGTGGGACATGCCAAATACACCTGGGCAGTGCTCAGCATGCTCCAGGGCTCCCCAAGAAACCTGACTGAAACCGTCACTCTCTCTGATATCTTCCTGGGAGTGGCAGGAGGTGATCACACCATCTGGTAGATAGCTGTTCATCAAAACTGAGATAGGAGAGAGGTTCCTAGGCAGTCCACACAAAGGGCCATGCAAGAGGCCTGAAAGCAAAGAAATCTGTGTTATTAAGTGACTACTACCTGCAGATAGTTTCATGTAAAAAGTGGTACTTAAGTTGAGCTTTGAAGAGAACTCGGAATTCCAAGAGCTAGATATGAGGATGGGTTGGATTGCAGGCTTGCAGGTAGGAGATGGAGTGCTATATGTGAGGAATAACTAAAAAGCATGGTTTAATTAGACCATAAAATGTGTGAAGGGGAATTAGATACAATAAGGCTGGACAGGTAGGTCACAGACTAGTCACAGTGTTTGTTCCTTGAAATAAAAGGGAACCACTGGATTTTATTGGGAAAAGTGACATAATCAGACTAGTATTTTAGGAAAAAATCATTTTTTTTCCAGCTGTATAGATGACAGATTGCAGACAGGAAAGGTTTGGGGAAACAAATGAGGCAAGGAGAAAAAAAAAATGGAGGTTATTTAAATTGTTTAGGTAAGAGATATGGGCCCATACTAGGCTGATGGTCTTTTGAGGAGACAGAAAGAGGTCAAGGTAAGATATATTATGGGGGTAGAAGTAACAAGATAAGAAATTCTTAAAACGATTGAAGATTAAAGGATTACATTGCGGTACAAAACTTGCTTAATTGAAGGGTGCTGTCTGAAACAGGGTATCTCAGAAAAGCTATGAGTTTGGGTGGGGTGGAGATAATATGGTCTGCTTTGGACATATTGAGTCTGAGATGGCTCTGTGACAAGGTAATGCAGGACTGGCTCTCAGGTAAGAGACCGGGGCTGATTATATAGTTCTGTGACTCATTTGCATACACATGGGATTACAATTAGTTTGTGTAGGGAAAAGGATATAATTGTTTACAGTCAAATAAATCCATGGGAGCTAATGAGATCATCTAGTGAGAGAGGGTCTAGAGAGAAAGAGGTTGGGGAGGGAACCTTAGGGGTGGGAGGTAGGGAATGGTGATAGACAGGATCACACAATTAGGGGAAATAATATCTATCTATCATCTATCTATCTATGTATAATGACCTAGCAAAGGAGATAGTAAGGCACTTTCCTCACAATAGCTCTTTGAGGTAGCTAGCTCAAGTATAATTATCATCCCTCTTTTATAAATGTGGAAACTGAAGCTTTAACATACTAAGTAACCTATTCACGTCCATAGATATGATATCTATCTATCAAGATAATAATCTGCCCATCTGTCCATCCATCCATCTGTCCATCCATCCATCCATCCACTCATCTATCTATCTATCTATCTGTCTGTCTAGTGTGCAAGGCAAGATTTGAATGCAACTTTCCTAATTGCAGGTTCTTCACTTTGACCCCTACATAGCACTGCCTGTCTAGGCAAAACAATAACCTTTTATAGGCTACTTAATTTTGTAAAACCTGGAGCCACAAATTCTCTGAGGGTTCATTTTCACTGCATAATATGAAAAACTGGCACTCTCTGTTCTTTCCAAGAAGCCATGAAAGACAACCCTTCCGTGATTAAGGCCTTTCATATTGATGGTTATCAGGAATTTTCAAGGACAATGAAGATGGTGGAAAAGAATCCTTTCTCTATAATTTGATACAGCAACTTAGAGATATATATTATGCAACACCATTTATAACTGCTTTTGCATTTGTAAAGGAATCAGTATCATATGACATAGTCTAATTGTTTAACTCTATGGCTGTGAAGAGCCTGTGGTAACAAAAAGAGAATGAAAGAAAAAAATGAAGGAGAGGAGAGGAGAGGAAAAGAATCTTAGAAGTAGAACAAAGATCTCCCTTACTTTCTTGGAACTTCCCAGTATCCTGACTCATAGTTTCTCATTCTTTAGCTATAGTTGGTGTACCTTTCAACTTCCCACTTAGCAAGTATGTTAGTTTACAGAGCAAATATAGCAATCATACAAGAACACTCATTTCTAGCAAAGCCGTGAAATCATAATTTAAGTGTCTCAATCAAGAGGGTATGTTTTGATGTTAAATGCACCTACTCAGGGGGAAAAAGCTACAATCCAAAGAACAAACAGATCTGTTAAAAATCAGCTGTGTTTATTTATTCCTCAAAGTAGATGCTTTTAGATTTGTGGTATTTTAGATCAAAACTCCCACTAAAAATGAATTCATGTAATAAAATCCTTTTTGGTTTATGAAGATTAAAAGAGTATGGGCTTTTTTAGATTATGTCTGCAAATTGCTAAAAAAGAAAATGAAAAAATTAATGAAAAAATTGGCTAGATATTTTGTCTATATCAAAATGGAGATAGACTTTGAAAAGGAATGCGTAGAACCCTCCTCTTTAGATGAGAAACATGGTAAAATATTTTAAATATAAGTTTTAATGCCTATTGCCTATGATACCACATAATAAAAGGAGGATAAAAAATCCACTTTATATTTTTCAGTACAATTTTACTCCAAATCTGTTACAATTAGTTTGTGTAGGGAAAAGGATATGATTGTTTACAGTCAAATTGTTTTATAGTTTGAAACAATATTAGATGGAATATCTCACCTTCCAGGATGTTTCATAATAATTTCAATTTTTTATTTAATTTATGTAGTTATGTAGTTACGAGGATTATTTCAGCTCTTCACTTTTTTCCCCAAGAAAACTGTATTTCATTTCTAAGTTTGTTGTGCCTTATTTGTAAGTATAGTTATAATTTTTCCTGGACAGATTTTTAAAATTAATAATGTAACACACTGTACATCCAGATTATGAGAAGTAAGCAAAAATCTGAGAGAGTGATATTAGTATGTAGTATCATAGGGAGCTCTGTATTTAGGAGTTGGGAATTGAATAAGTATAGGAATGTGTATCATTAGGAGGATCTTGGTCATTAACATGTTTGCTTTCTTGTCTTTTCAAGCTTCCTGATTTTACCCTATTATCTATGATGGGCAATGATACAAAACAGCATAAAATCACTGGAAAAAGAATGAATATTGATTATGTTACATATACTTTGTCAACACAGACCAGCCATCAACTGATTGAGCATTATTTATATTTAAGGTCCATTCCATGAGTAACTGTAGTCCAAAATGAAGCCTCCGTTCTGTTTCATGATCAATTTTGACCAATTCCAAATGATTTACATCAGTTGAATGCAAACACCTTGTGTGCTAAATATTCAGGAGCATAAGTTTATGGCTTGGTTTTTTTTCTTATTTTTCCTCTGTAGAAATCTTCAGGTACTTCATAAAAACTTAAAGATTTTAAAAACACAATTCAGGAAACACTTTTACATAACATTATGCTACATTTTGTAACCGTTATACTGGAAAGCCTTAGACCTAAGTCACTAAAGACCAGTTTGGATCAATACTGAAGGATGGAGCTTTTTCTACTGTGATGGGAGTTTTAAATGTTTCCCTAGGAGGTTTGGAGAAGAGACTTGAGAGAGGATTAGGAGAGAGAAGGCATGAGAGGAGAAGGAAGGAAGGAAGGTCATTTAAACATATTTTTGATAAAAGAATGGAGACAGCTAGGTGGTGCAGTGGATAGAGCACTGGGCCTGAAGTAAGGAAGACCTAAGTTTGAATCTGGCCTCAGACCCTTACTAGCTGTGTGACCCTGGGCAAGTCAGTTAACTCTTTGCCTCATTCCCTCATTTGTAAAACAAGCAAAAGAAGGAAATACAAACCAATTCAGTATCTTTGCCAAGAAAACCCCAAATAGGTCACAGAGTCTGAAATGACTGAATAACAACCACAAAACTTAAAGAGGAAAGGTCAGAAGGAAAAACAGCTACAGTTTTGCAAATTGCATAGTGAATTTATTATACTTCTACTTAATTATGTTTGAGAGAGACATAGACAGAAACAGAGACAGAGACAGAGTGAAAGAGATAGAGACAGAGTCAAGAGTACACCTGTACAAATATAGATCAGCAGTACAACTATAACTATTATAGTAGGCAGCTAGGTAGTGTAATGCATGTAGTGCATATAGTGCTGGGACTTGAGTCAGGAGAGACCTGAGTTCAAATCAGGCCTTTGACACTTACTAGCTCTGTTACCTTGGGCAAATCACTTAACTTCTATTGGCCTCAGTTTCCTCACCCCTAAAATGAGGAGAACAACACCATTTACCTTGCAGGCTTATTGTGAGAATTAAATCAGATAATATTTGTAAAATGCTCAGCAAAGTACTTGGCACTAGGTGCTATATAAATGTTTATTGCTTTGTCCCTTCCCTCTCAGAGAATTGTTTAGAGGCAATGAGAGGTTGAGTGACTTGCCCAACTTCACAGAACAAACATATGTCAAAGAAAGGTGTTTGAATCCAAGTCTTCTAGAGTGCATTCCAATACTCTGTAAGGCAGTCTGCCTATCATCACTATTGATACTATAGAGCTGGAAAGGACCTTAGAAATAATTTAGGCCAACCCAATCATTTTATAGAAGTAAACTGAAAGACAATAAAAGCTTTCATAATTAAATACCTCTTTTTAATGAAGAAACAGTCATATTGATTTATGTTACCTTGGACTAGTGACAAATCTGGTGACAGATTTTATATCTGTTGTCTAAGAATAAGCCCCATGATGTTTTGAGAGAGTCATCACTAGGTTGGCTCCAATAAATGAAATTTTTTGCCACAATGCTTGAAAGGAGTATAAAGAAACTTGAGAGGTTTATGATATGCACCAGTGGAAAGAACACCTACACTGATGGATGATGAATCCATGGATCCTTCATGCAAGTCTTTTCATCTCTCAAGATCTGTTTTGCTCATTTATAATAATAATATAATATATTAACATATTATATATACAAATATAATATATAATATAATAATATAATATAATAACAACCACATTTATATAGTGCTTACCAGCACCAGCCACTATGCTAAGAACTATGCAATTATCATATCATTTGATCCTCACAACAATCTTGAGAAGGTACTATTATTATTTCCATATTACAGATGAGGAAACTGAGGCAAACAGTGTTTAAGTGACTTTTCCAGGGTCATATAGTTAGTAAGAATCTGAGGCTAGATTTGAACTCAAGTCTTCTTGATTCCAGTGTTTTATCTACTGTGTCACCTAGCTGCCCTTTCTATTTTATCTATTCATTGGGCCATCTATTTATGTTATCTATTTATTTGTAAATTTATATGTATGAATTAAAAGGTTGAAAAGATAATAATTAAGGTCTCTTTTTGCTCTAATATTCTATAATTCTTTATAGTATATAATGAAGCTACTTGGGTGATTTAGATTGCTGTAAGTCACAGTACAACCAGATGTCTTCTAAGCTAATAATGATGAAGCAGAACATTAGGAGAACATGGCTTGAATCACAACATTCATGTACTTCTTTTCAAATACTATTCTCTTTCCCTCTCTTTTTCTCTCCTCTTCCTCTCTCAATTTACCTATCTGTAATAAATAATTCTATTCATTTATTTTTAGATAAGACCTATTATTTTATTAGTATAGGGAAATGTTAGTGAGGAATTTTTTTTCTACCAATGCAGGTCAAAACCTTCTCACGTAGTCTTAGAGATTCATATGAAATTATGTTATGATTTGCCGTTCAATCATTGGTTAATTTATTCCTTTATTTGTTTTAATATTATGATTTCAACAAACATGAATGTTATATATGAATAAGAATAGAAAAAATATGACTGCATATGAAACAGTGAATCTCTACTCTGTAGCCCGTGGGGTTTTTTAAATTTCAAATTTAACATGTTAGATCCATTTTAGTCCTGTTTGTCTCTATCCTCTTTTGAACTTTCTTCCACTTTCTTCAGTTTGTTAATTATTGATATTCTTTTCTTGCTTATCTACCTTTATCTAGTATCATTATCTTTATTACCACTATCCAGCTCTCACCCCTACACACACAAAAAAACCAACCAACAAACAAGCAAACAACAACAGTTAAAAAACACAACAAAACACTTAAAGCTTTCCTTTGTATCAAATCATGTAATCTCACAGCTGGAAAAAGAGCATGCCTTGGCCATATCTAAATCTTTTATCAACATGATTTTTTTTTTACAGATGAAAAGAAGAATGAATAAAGTAGATGACTGACCCCAAATTGTTCAGAAAACTATTGGCACGATTGAAGAATAAAGTCAAGGAGTCCTAAAGTACAATTTCATTTTCATTATGTCATATTACTTCTCTATTTGTATATTACAAGAGAGTCCATCATAACTTCTGGCTTAGGGAAATGCTTTTGATGAAATTTAATATGCTCAAAGAGAATTAATATTTTTCCTCACCAAGAGTCTTAGAAATAAAAACAAACAAAAGTCCATAGTAGAATCAGGATTGAACTAAAGATATGAAAAATAAAATGGAAATCATAGAAGTAAATATTCGCGTGAATTTATATATACATATATACATACATGTATATACACACACACACACATCTTCATGTAAGGACAAGCAGGGTGGGACTTTTTTTGTTGTCTTTTGTTTTGGAGTGCTTCTCAGCACTAAGGCAGTCAAGTGGCTTTGAGTCTTGCCTTTGTTTCAATCAACAGTCTTTGAATTTGGGAGTCTTTGATGACCTGTTTAAGTCAAGGGAAGGATTAGGTCACATGAGTTTGAGTCATATGGTTGAGACACCCTATGACCCTGAAGAAGGGTATACTCTGAGGATAGCATTTTGCTTGGAGGTTCACTCACTCAAAGAGTGTCATGTGATTTGACCAGATGAAACTCTGGGTAGCTGCTGGAACCCCCCAGCTTTGAAAACCCAAATGTTGGTGCTTCTCTCTCTGGTTACTATATATGTATGGTGAATTCTTTCAATTTATGTTTTACCCTGTGGTTCTAAAATATAGGGAAGTTTTCCTTGATAATTTCTTTAAAGATGATGCCTAGTCTCTTTCTTTTTGATCATGGCTTTCAGGTAGTCCAATAATTTTTAAATTAGCTCTCCTGGATGTTTTCTCCAAGTCAGTGATTTTCCCAATGAGATATTTCACATTGTCTTCTATTTTTCATTCTTTTGGTTCTGTTTTTATAATTTCTTGATTTCTCATAAAGTCACTAGCTTCCACTTGCACCATTCTAATTTTTAAGGAATTATTTTATTCAGGGATCTTTTGGACCTCCTTTTTCATTTGGCTAATTCTGCCTTTCCCCCCTTTTTTGAAGTCAGGAAGGCAGGGCAATTGGTGTTGAGTGACTTGTCCAAGGTCACACACTTAGTAAGTGTATCAAGTGTCTGAGGCTGGATTGGAACTCAGGTCCTCCTGATTCCAGGGGAGGTGCTCTACCCACTGCACCACTTAGCTGCCCCTAATTCTGCCTTTTAAGGCATTCTTCTCTTCATTAGCTTTTTGGACCTCTTTTGCCATTTGGGTTAGTCTATTTTTAAGGTGTTATTTTCTTTAGTTTTTTTTTTTTTTGAGTCTCCCTTAGCAAGCTGTTGACTTGTTTTTCATGATTTTCTTGCATCACTTTCATTTCCCTTCTCAATTTTTCCTCTACTTCTCTTACTTGATTTTCAAAATCCTTTTTGAGCTCTTCCATGGCCTGAGACCAATTCATATTTTTCTTGGAGGCTTTTGATGTAGGATCTTTGACTTTGTTGACTTCTTCTGGCTGTATGTTTTGATCTTCTTTGTCATCAAAGTAAGAGTCTATAGTCAGAGTCCTTTTATGCTGCCTGCTCATTTTCCCAACCAATTACTTGACTTTTGAACTTTTTGTCAGGGCATGATTGCTTTTAGAGTGGAGAGCTCTCTGTCCCAAGCTTTAGGGGTTTATTTTCAGAGGTATTTATATTCTGAGGTGGTATGATACTCCTCTCCTGGCCTGTGCTCTGGTCTGTGAGTGCCAGCACTCCTTTCTGCCATGTAACTGCCAGGAGGACTCCCTCTCCACAGCTGCCACAAGCTCTGCCACCCCAGTGCAACTCCTCCCCCAAGGACCACCAACCAGGACTGCGACCCAGATCTAAGCAGGGCAAAACAAGAGAACATTGCCTAAGCACCAGCAAAGAGACCCCTGCAGTCCTGCTCTGATCAGTTGCCTGATTTCCCCCACCATCTGTGGGCCTGGAGCTTTGGAAGCAGCTGCTGCTGCTGTTGTTGCTGCTGCAGACACCTCTGCAGGCCCCCTCCCCCATCCCAGGGCTGGGGCTGGACTTCACCCCTCTCTCACCAGGTCCAACAGTTTTCCCACTTACCTGCTATGCTGTCTTTGGCATTTGTGGGTTGAGAAGTCTGGAAACTTCCACAGCTGCTGGTGGTTCAGTGCCCTGAGGCCTGCTCTGTCTGCCTGGTCTGTCCTGGTGTGGCCCATGCTGGGCTTTGCTCTGCTCCTAGCACAGTGCAATAGACTCTTCCCAGTGACTATCAGGCCAACGTGGGCTAGAGACTTGTTTCACTCTGTCATTTCATGGGTTCTGTAGCTCTAGAATTTGTTTAGAGTAATTTTTTTACAGGAATTTGGAAGGATTTGGGGGAGAACTCAAGGTAGTCCTTATTTTCATGCTTCCATCTTGGCTCTGCCTTCTGTTCCTTTTAAAGGATGTTTTGCTATCTTTTGTGATAGTGGCTGCCAACAGAAATAGGCTCTCTTGATAACAGGATGCTTGTTTATACGTAAGCCCAGCAGCTTTCTAATTGTGTGACCTTGACCAAGTCACCTAAATCTCACTAGATCTCATTTTTCTAATACATAAAATGAGGAGGTCAATCTAGCCAAGACTTAAGGTCCTTTCTAGCTTGAATTCTATGATCCAATAAAATGCATTGTTCTAACTTTTTAAAAAAAATAGACATTGTAAAGAGGATTTCAACTGTAATTGTTTAAATATGTTTCATTGTATATTTGTTCCATTTCCTTATTTGCTATGTACTAGATACAAGATACATATTAATATTCTTATAAATATTGAGGGTTTTCAGTACTGCATAGCCATCATTACTTATACTTTTCAATACTTACCATATCATTGATTTTTCCAGTGGTAACTCTCTCCACCAATACAGGTCCTAGTCCTCTACACTTTAGCAGGTCAAAAGTTCTGTATTTGGAGTTATAAAGACAACAAATCAAGTCCTATAGCATGTATCAGCTATATTATTACCCTGAGCATGTCAAAAATTGCTCTCATCCTCAGCTTCCTCATATCTAAAATGGGCATAATATTGTACTGCTTAATAGCAACATTATTTTTAATGAATTCTATTTAGGCAGAAATTTGGTTTAGAGCAATAGTTTTTAGTATATCCCACAAAAGCTCAAAGTGGATGTGTGACCTAAATATTAAATTTTATTTAAAAAAATAGAAGACGATGAGACATGGTACATTTCACAGCTTGTTGCATATGGGAAGAACTCATAGCCAGACAAAGAAAATAGGTAATCAAAAAAATAAATAATTCCCATTATATGAAATTTAAATACTCTTATCCTGATAATATCAGTGCAACAAGTGTATGAAGGGAAGCACTCAAATCACTGCATTTAATATCACAGATAAGGTTCTATTATCCAAGATGCATAGGAAAATATATAGTTATCAATATTTAAGACCAAGAGCTCTTCCCCCAAGAATAAGCGGTTTGAGGACATGAACAAAGTGTTTTCAAAAGAATTAAAAGCTCTTAATTATAAGAAACATTGCTTTGAAGTACTAATAGTAAAAAATGTTTTTTTATTATTCTGAGATTTTTACGTTCATAATCAGTATGGGAATATTCAAGGGACTGTGGAAAGCTAGGTTACACAAATTGGTGTAACCATTCTGGAAAACAATTTGAAATTATCCTAAGAAAGTTTTTTTTTTTACCAGATATCTCACTACTAGAAATATATATCAAGGAAGTCAAAGACAGAAAGGTTACATATAAGCAAAAATATTCATTGCAACATTTTTATAGTAGCAATGAACTGGGACAAAAGAACATGTCTATCAAGAAATGAATAGCTATAAATGAATTATGGTCCATAAGCATGATAGCATATTACTATTTTGTAAGAAATGATAAATACAAAGAATTCCAAGGAACATAAGAAGACAAATATGCTCTCATCTAGTAAGGTGAAGTAATCAGAACTATGAAAATAATATATCTAATGATTACTGTAACATAAATGGAAGAAAAATTTGAATACCATGTAATTATAATGGTCAAACTTGTTACCAAAGAAGAAATGAAAAATTATACCACCCTCCCTTATTTGCTGAGATAGAGAAGACTGGCATACTGAATTTGTTGTCAGATTTCCTTGACATATTGGTTGGTTTCATTGAATCTCTCTGTTTCTTAATCTCTGTCTGTCTAGCTCTCTATCTGTCTCTATGTCTCTCTCTCTCTCTTTGCCTGTCTCTGTCTGTTTCTTTCTCTCTTCCATAAGAGTTGGTTCAGTCAGTATACAAGGAATGAAACATTTATTAATTAATCAAAATGATATAAACCTAAAAGATATCAATACAAATACAAAGATTTAAATACTTAAAAAATGAGCTTGTTAGTTAAGTAGGTGGGAACTCATAAGACTAAATGTTAAAATATGTTTATATAGTTAAACAAGGGACAATTAAGTGGCACAGCAGATAGAGTGCCAGGGTTGAAAGTCAAGAGGACCTGAGTTCAAATCTGTCTTCAGACACTTATTAACTGTGTTACCCTAGCAAGTCACTTAACTCTGTTTGCCTCGGTTCTTCACTTGTAAAACAAACTAGAAAAAGAAATGGCAAACCACTTCAGTATCTTTGCCAAGAGAACTCCAAATGAGGTCATGGAGAGATGGACATGACTGAAATGATTGATAACAACAACAGATCTATTTGGACAATACATTTGCTCTTTATGTCTGTACTGCCTATCAGAGAGGAAGGGATGTTCTTAAACTCTTAGATTTCAAATAATGAAGTACCAAGACTTTCAAATTGCAAGATCTTGAAATATTTCTCTCCCTGAATGTATAAAAATCATTTTAAATTATTCCAAGGCCTCCAGTGGCTATTAGATACCACATCTCACACTAATTCATACAATTTCAAAGACAAATATCTAATGTACAAAAAGAAGAAAAATCTGTTCCACTTGAAATTCAGGTTTAGACTTAAGATTATATTAATATTGAATAAGGGAACATAGTAAATAAAGTATTGGACATCAAATCATGGGAGACTTGGATCTGAATGCTACCTATAGCATTAACTGGCTATACAGCCACAGATAAGATACTTAACTCTCCAAGTTTCTGGGAAATACAGAAAAAATAATATATATGAAGCAATTTGCAAAGCTTAAAATACAGAATACATGCCAATTCCAGGTCAGTGTCTAATAGGAAATATATGTTGCAATATATATGTGCATATATATCCTAAATGCTATATGTTATATATTATATATAAAAACACAAATATATGTTATATATACTATGTATATATGTATGTGCTTATGCAGGCTATGTCTTAATTTTACATAGATTGTTTTTTGTTAATATAATGACTAAATAGTTTAATTAAAATCCTTGCACCTGCTCAGTTTTTCCACACTTAATTATTTATACTTAACAGTACTGACATTAAACAGAAGTTGAATTGTAGACATTTTCTTTCTTTGATCATTTGTGAAATACTTCTGAGTATCACATGTGTATATAACTTGTGTCACCTCATGATCTACATGTTCTCCTGCAATGATTTCTGGACTTACATGGTCCAGGGTTCAATCCTAGGAATCTGACCAGAGTGGAATCAGGTTCCATTTCTATAACTCTGCCCTAACAATGTAGTAAAACTTCAGGAAAATCTGGGGTCTAGGGTTTTCCTCCGAAATGAGTAACAGATTCCCTTCCCACAAAGATGTTCAGTATATAATATAGATATCAGCTATAAAAAAGCTTTTATTTCCTCTATCACAAAAAAATGTCTAAGAATCAAAGGGTTCACCAACTCTTATTAACAAATAATACAATTTAAACTGGTTAAAAACTTACCTGAGACATCGAAAGCCCATTAGGCTTTTCTGGAAGGTAAAGCTACTTTACACTAAATAAATACTCCCCATTAACCTTTGTATATGCAACTATTTGAGCAAGGAAATATCACAGAGGGTTGTCAAGGTCCACATCTGGTCCTCCATGACACAGCTTTGGTCCACCATTCAAGAATTGTCCTCCTATGGATGATCTTTTTCTTCTCTTAGAAGCAGAGTATAAGAACATCTTCTGGTAGACCTAGTAGATGCAAACACAAATGCTTGACCAAGGGATTGGTGATAAGATGGTAACTGCAAGACTGGAAGTATCCATTTACAGGATCACAAGTTCTGACCTGTTCTGAGAAAAGCAAAAAAAAGTAAGAAATAATAAAGATATGAAGGACAGAGTAGGATAGGAAAACTGGTTTCCATTTTACCTGGCCCAGTAGAGGTTACACTAGCCCTTGGGCTTCTACTATGAGTCATCATTGTTGCTCCTAGTGGGCAACTAGGCAATTTATATTCTGGGAGAAAATTCCCTTGATATCTTGTTGCCTTCCAGTCTGGAAGCATAAGAGATGGAATTGTTAGTGCCATTTCATTGCTCACTCTTATAGACCTATAGCATACCCAGGATGGCCTGCTAGCACAGGCTCTTTGATCTGCTTTTAAAGGGGTCAACAATCTTACTTTAATCAAACATATATATTATTCACTTAGTTCAAGGGAAGGGTCAGCACTCTCAATGAGGAGGAAATATAAGTAGTGAAAATTACAAGCAGAAAATACAGGCAGAGAAATTAGAAAGACCAAAAAACAGGTTTTCTAACCGTGTGAGAAATTAGGACAGATCAATGAACAGGGCTTCCAACCACCTCACCAAAGCAATACATATGTAGTTACCAGAGAGAAATACCAACATCTGTGTTTTCAAAGTGGGAGGTGGGGAGGAGGCTCCTTAACAGCTACCAGAGTCTCCTGTGGCCAAATCACAGGAACATTCTTCCAATGAGTGAGCCCTGAAGCAAAATGCTAACTTCAGAATATACAGAAGCCATCACAATCAGTGCCTGATTACCTAAAGCCTTCAAGTAAGCAAGCCTCCCCATAAGTAAACTTTTCCTTTAAGCAAGTCCCTCCCCCAATGGGCTTCATGTGAGTCAGGATCAATCGCAGCTGTGAGCTGGAGTTTTAAAGCAGCAAAATGTGATTGAGCACACGTGGTCACATTAGCCAATTAATGGATGGGGAAGATCTTCCTATTCCATTAGCATTACAAGACCACAGAGAGGGAGATTCTCTTGACAATTCATCCTGTAGGCCCCAATCAAGTAGAGACTGGCAGATTGTTGATCACAAGAGTCTGGAGTTACAGTGGGCTAAACCTATGGGATATCCACACTTAGAAACACCCTTAGTCATTGAAGACCAATCAGAAAAGTTATCTATGTCCTCTAAGCAATGGGCTGAGGGTTATCTCCCTCGGAATAAAGTCTGGTTGAGAAAGTCACCAAAATTGATCTGGTTTACCTCAGCTACATACTCAGGCTACATGTTAACTTTACATAGATTGTCTTTTTGAACATATGATGACTAAATGACTAAATAACTGAAATCTTTCCACCTGCTCAGTTTTTTTTCCACACTCAATTAATTTATACTCAGCAGTACTTACATTAAACTGAATTATATACATTTGCTTTCTTTGACCATTTGGGAAATATTGAGCAATTTGGTTTAAATAGTAAATATAGCATTGAAAAGGAACACTTTAAATGAGGTGATTTTTTTTGTACACAAAGTCAATATCCTGGCATTGAAAAGTACATAGCGAGTATCTACGATAGACTACATACAGCTAAGATTCAAAGGTTAAGAGGCTTGGTCAACATTCATTTAGTCCTAAATATTCCACAAAATAGCCTCTACCCATCCTGTAGCATCTTTCCTTCCCATGTTTCTCACCAAAATCGAATTAGAGACTTTGAAAATTTATTCTAAGAAGAGGGCAATGTGGTTTTAGAACATTGGATTCTGAACAGTGCATCTTGGTTCTAGTCCCGAATTTGCTGATACTTTGCCAGGAAATCTTTCTGAGATTAAATTTATTCATCTATAAAATATGAGTACAGGACTAGATTATTTCAAAGATATAAACCAGTTCTAAAGTTTTACAAGGTTTCTAGAACTATTTGTAAAATCTTCACTAACAATTAAAAATTCTTTTCTGGCTTCATGGATCATGCCTGTAAATCCCTGTTATGAGAGAGGTGAAGATTCAAATTTCTTATGGAGTTCCAAGCTGTAGTGAGCTAAGTCTATTGGGTATCCACACTAAAGGTCACAATTAACAGGGTGAGCATCCAGGATCCATGGGTCATCATCTTGCCAAAGGAGGTAAAAATTGATTCATAATAGAAACAGTGAAAGTCAAAGCTCCCATTCTGATCAAAATGAAACCAGGTCATCAGTGGCACTGACTGTTACAATTCTAGCTTGAGAGAGATAGGAAGACCCTGTTTTTAAACAAATGCAAACATAGGTAGATAAAGTATATTTTTTTCCAATGCACCCATGATGGGCATTATCAGCACATGATAAAAGCTATATATTTAATTTGGCGATTCCTAGTTCGCTGCACTCAATGAATATCTTATTTCACTTTGGAGATGCTAGAAATAATGCCTAGTGTTATAGAATTTTAGCATCAGAAAGAACCTTAGAGATCACATAGTACAACTCCTACCTTTTGTGTTTGAGGAAGCTGAAAGTCAGCAAAATTAGAGAATATGTCCAGGTTGACAGAGTATATAGGCTAGAACATTGATTTTAATCCAAGAAAATG
This sequence comes from Trichosurus vulpecula, assembly GCF_011100635.1. Classification (NCBI taxonomy): domain Eukaryota; kingdom Metazoa; phylum Chordata; class Mammalia; order Diprotodontia; family Phalangeridae; genus Trichosurus; species Trichosurus vulpecula. The sequence continues at coordinate 412,429,064 of NC_050573.1, read as the reverse complement.
TTCTTTTAATCAAATAACATTAAGGCTTTTATTTAGCCTGGATAAATGTGAAGAGGCTCATCATCAGTAGGCTGACTACCACTAGATTATAAATTCTTTGATTATAGAAAATGAAGAAATTAAGAAACTATTTAGAAATTTCAGAAGACCTTCAAAACAAAGTTATTGAATTCTTTGGTCTTTGGTGACTTCAGAGTCATAGGAAAGAAAGAAAAATAGTATCAGAAATTTTGGCTTAGGGTCATGAAACAGAAGACCAAAGACTAATAAGCTAGAAGTGTTTATAATAGATATCATAAATGCTTTCTTCTACAATTGTGTTAAAATGTACTAGGCATTCTTAGTCCTGAATGATATAACAAAAATAAAATGAAATTAACTGTAGCTTAGTGGAATAAAGAAGGGAAAAATAAATGATGTATGATTAAAACACATTGAACCTCACTTGACAGATAATTGAAACTGAAAAATAGGGATATTCACACAGATCAGTCTCATGACCCAGGGAAATTTATCCAATTTAAATTAATCACCACCATGAGGATGGCCATCAGAACTGTAAAGCCACCTCAGCCAGGAAACATGTGCTTTCCTTAACAAGATGACAGGCAAGGTCAGTTAGGAAAACACTGGTTAAAAGTGTAAAATCTTTTAAAATTTTTGTTGGAGAATAGTGAAAATTATGAGCACCCTTACTTCATTAAACAAGGAGGGCAATAACAAACACAACCAATTTTTTAGAAATTCTGGTGAAAGATCCATTTACAGAGATTTTCCTGTTAATATTTAAGGATGAAAAAGGAATGGGAATAACAAGCAGATAAAAAATAGAAAAATTCTACCAAAATTTTTATGACAAGCTATCAAATTGGGTGCTTAAAGCAAAGACCTCATTTTGCCATGAGATTAATTAGAAATGGCATCAAAATCAACAAAAACAACAATAACAAACCAATGATCAGAAAAATATTGAAATTGTATACAGAGGAGATGCATAGTGGAGGTGACAGAATTTTTGAGAGTATTAAGGAAACATATCTTAAAACATTAAAGGCAGAGGAGATACCTTGTGATTGTGAAGGGAGGAGAAAAAACAATCGATGACAATGATTGCAAGTAGACAAAAGATGAAAAAAGATATTGGTAATTATAGGTGCCTATGTCTAATTTCCCATTTCTACAAAACATTTAGGTGATCAATTTACACATATATTAAGGTTACCCCTAATTAAAATATGAAAGAGGAATAACTAGATTTTCACAAAGGATATTCTGGAGAATTCTGGTTTAGATATGAAGTAAAAAGATTTTAGTAGAACCTAGCTTTCTTGAAGAACCCTCAAAAAATCTCTAGCATGAGAAAGGACAACTATAAAGCCAAAAAGAATTAGAATCTCCTTCATCCAGTTCAGAACTGCATTAAAAGATTAGCAAAAGAGAGTAGAGCCTAGGAGGGTGAATTTACGTAAATGCAGAAGCAGTGGAGCACAGGAGAAGGGTCCCAACAGGAAAAAAAGGAGGAATCTGATAATATAGAGGGAAACTAACAGAGGCAGGGAGAGGACAGGTATAAGGTAGAAATACTGTATGTAAGTGTGAAACCAATCAATGTCCTGAACAAGGGCTTCTCCAACCAGTGCAAGCTCTACTAACCTGCAGCCTGAATCCTGCTCCTGTCTGTCAGACAGAAAGTAGGGGCAGAACTAGCCCTTGTAGAGCACTGTTCAGGAAGGAAGGGACCAACCATATACTCCTTGAAGCACTGAGAAACATAGCAAGAAATGGGATCAACTTTAGACCTGGACTCCATGACTGAGAGAGGTGAGTGGGAAATCTGATATCAGCATGATATCCAATATTCCATCATGTTTTAGAGCTTTTGTAGGGGATGGAGTCAAATCCCATTTGAGATTCATATAAACAGACCAACTGAGTCCTGAACCCTCAATGTGCTGCCAAAAGACTTGAAGCAGAAACCAGGAATTGAGAGAGGTTTGGGTCTAATATAATCTAGATTGGCAGTGGCAATAGCAATGACACCCAGAGTAGAAGGGGCGGAAAAAGAAAAGTCATACCAGAATCCAAGAGAGACAGAGGAGACTGACCAGAACACAACATACCATTCCTGTAACTGAGGATGAAAAGATGAGTAAAAAGACACCAGAAGCAATGAAGAATTATTTGATGATAGGCCAGAGAGAGAAGCCCAGAAGAGAATTATGCTTTCATTCTGAAAAGTATATGAAGAGATTGAGGGAAAACAGCAGGTTGGCTACAAAGACTACAGGGGTAGCTAGAATAAATGAAGCCAGCTAAAAAGTGAAATTATAAGTGACGGTAGAAAATGAATGGGGGAAAATGGAAGGAAAATTAAAAATTTAGCACAGAAGGCAGAAAACCTTATCCAAGTAGTAGACTCACTAAAAAAAATATAGTATGTCATAAACAGAACTCAGTAACTATTTTAGAGAACAAGAAATAATAGAACAAAGTCAAAACATTGCTAAAAAAAGAATATAGAAGATATCATCATATCAATTGACAAGGAAAACTGGTTGAGGAGGGAAATAAATAAGAATTGTCACAATCCCTGAGTACAATGATTAAACAAAAAGCCTGAGCACTATAGTTCAAGAAATCACAAATAAAATAACTCCCTGCTCCCAATCTGTGTGACCCAGAGAAAAAAAGTGAAAATAAAGTACACTGATAATATCCTGAAACCTCAACCTGAAAACATTCTTTCCAAAGTTATTCCTGATCTCTTAATTGCCAAATTGAATAGCTTTTTCTCAATCCTCATTCTTCATGACCTCTGTAGACTTTGTCAATATCAATCACCATCTTTTCCTTCATACTTGCTTCTTTCTAGGTTATAAGACAATACTCTCAAAGTTCTTCTCCTACCCATCTGACTGCTCTTTTTCAATTTTCTTAGCTGAAACTTTATCTAGGTAATGACCACTAAGTATTGATGTCACCACAGGTGTATGTCCTGGTTCCTTTTCTCTTCTCCTTCCATAATATTCACATGGTGATCTCATCAGCTCCTAAAAATTCAATTATCTCTATGCTGATGATCCTCGATCTACTTAACCAGCCCTAACCTGTCTAATGATCTCCAGTTTCTCATATTCAACTGCCTATTGGGCTAGATATTCTGTAGGCATTTGAAACTAAACATGTCCCGAACTGAATTAATTGTATTTTCTCCCAAACCCTTCCCAACTCCTCTGTTATAGTCAAGGGAGTAACAATCTTCTCAGTCCTCCAGGCTTGCAACCTACATGTTAAAACTCAACTCCTTACTCTCTCTCATTTCCCAAGTACAATCTGTTTCCAAGGCATATTGATTTTACCTTTGTAACATCTCTCTTATATGCTTCCTTCTCTACTCTGACACTCCCACTCCTCTGGTTCATATGACTGCTTTCATCACCTCATGCCTGGACTATTGTAATAGCCTGCTTATTGGCATCCTTACCATAAGTGTCTCCCCACCCCAATCCATCCTCCACTCAGCTGGTAAAACAATCTTCCTAAAGTATGTCTGACTATGTCACTCCACATATTCAACAAACTCCAGGGGCTCTCTATGAATTCCAGAATCAAATATAACATTCTCTCTTTGGCATTCAAAGCCTTTCATAACCTACCCATCCCTCTATCTTTTAAGTATTCTTATACCTTTCTCCTAAACACTCTGTGATCCAGTGACATTGCCCTCCTTGCTGTTCCTTGAATAAGATACTCCATCTCCAGGCATTTTCACTGGCTCTCTTCCATCTGGAAAATTTTCCTTTTCTCGTGTATACCTCCTGGCTTTCTTTTAGTCTCAGCTAAAATCTTTCCTCTTATAGGAAGCCATTCCTGATTTCCCTTCATTCTAATACCTTCCTTCTGTTGATCATTTCCAATCTATTTTGAATAACATAGCTTTCATTTTGTGTGTGGGGGTGTATAGTTGTTTTAACATTATCTTCTCTATTGGACTGTGAGCTCCCTTCCTTCAAGGAGCTTACAATCTAACGCAGGGAGACAACACATAAAAGGAGTCAAGAAAGCTGGAATGATGGGGTCAGGGAGTACTCAGCAAGGGGGCATCTGGTCCTGTGGATTTGAAACCAGTTAGAGAAAAATATGCAGAATGGAGTGAGCTAACTGTTCAGTTTCTGTCCTCTATAAAGCAAGGCACTGGGAGGAGTTTGGTACCCTGCTCTCCTGCCTTGCAGAGGAAGCTGAAGAATGTAGCTTTTGTTTATTGATAATTCAAGGAATTAAAAAAAGAAGTAATTGTAGCAATCATGATCTCAGATAAGGCAATAATAAATATAGAGATACTTAAAAGATATATAAGTATGGAAACCTAAATTATGCTCAAAGGAACCATGTGTAATGAAATGATAATACATTTTACATACATAGACAAATATCTGAATACATAGGTAAATATATAATACACTCAAAATAGTCTTTCATTTAAGTTCTTCAAGGAAAAATTCACCAAATTAAAGAAAGTTATAGATAGGAAAACTACAATATTAGGGAATGTTTCCTTTTAGACTGAGACAAATATAACAGAAAAAGATAAAAAGAAATAAGTATGAATAAAATTTTAGAATTGATATGATACATCTCTGACAAGTTCCCTACCATCTAGGAATACAGAAGGATGTGCATATTTCTGAATGGTGCATTGCAAAAATTGGCCACGTTACTCCTGAGCAAGGGCTGCCAAATGCATCTGAAGAGAATTGTAAAACCATGCTGACTGAGTCCATTAGAATTTAAAGTCACATAATTTTAATTAGGCCCTCATGACAGTAAGGTGATCATCTTACATCTTACTAATCAGCTTGCTACTATGTCATTCTAAATCTTTTCATTCTTCCTCAAGTCTCCCTTGCTATCCCTTCATCTCACCTTTTCAGATAAGTACCCTGCTTCATGCTTCACTAGAAAAAGTTGGGCCCATTTATCAAGGGCTCCTTCTCTCTTCTCCCCTCCTCCCTTATCTCACATCACTCAGATATACTCTTCCATTATTTCTTTCCTTACCCCAGTTTTATATAAATTTCCCTTCTATTGCAGAGCTAGACATCTCTACTTGTACCTTTGATGCCATTCCATTCCCTTTTCTCCAGTATATTGCCCCTTCTATCTTCCCCATTCTCTTACTATTCTTAAATCTTTCCCTATCCACTAATTGCTTCCCTACTGTCTATAAATATATCTATGTCTCCATTACATTTTAAGAGAGGGAATTCCCTACATCTTTTTCTCTGTTCCCAGTAGTGAGGCTTCTGCTTGATTCTTGTAACAGCAGCCCAGTTTTGCCAGATCAGAGCAGCAATGACTTCCACTTCCCTATAATTTCTTTTTATTTTTTAATATATTTTTAAAAAATTTAAGTAATAATTATTTTTATTAATCTTTCCTTATAATATCTAAAATTGAGCAAATATTTTTTAAAAAGACTAAAGATAACAAAAATCCTCCATTCATATCTACACAATCCAAAACCAAATTCTTACATTAGCCATGTAAAATAGTGTATGTTTCTTCATGTATTTTAAGTTCATTTCCTCCCTGTCAATAGATAAAGGGCATGTTTCATCTTCATTCCTGTGGACTTGTGATTGTGTCAATCAGAGTTCTAAAGGATTCCAGTAATTTTTCTTTATAGTGTTGTCATCACTATTAAAAAAACCCAGCAACCAAAAACTGTCTAGTTCTCACTTCACTCTATCAATTCATAAAGATCTTCACATTTTTCTCCATCATCCAGAAACAAAACAAAAGATGCACACACACACATATACGTACATGCACACACATTATTCATCTATGATAGGTATCTTTATCTTTCTTCCTCTTCTTGATTAAAAGCCTTGAGAAAGCTATCTAAAATGGGTGCCTCCACTTCCTCTCTTCTCATTCACTTCTAAATCCTAAGTAGTTTTGCTTCTGTCCCTATCCTTCAATGAAAAGTGCTCTCTAAAGCTACCGGTGTTCTCTTAATTGTCAAATCTAATAGATTCTTTTTAATCCTCACACTTTTTGACCTCTCTGAATCCATCCTTTTCTCTTGGATATTTTCTTATCTCTAGATTTTTGTGACTGTTCTTTCCAAGTTCAATTACATGTCTAACTATTGTTTCTCAGTTTTCTTTGCTGGATCTTCCTCTAGGTCATGTCCCCTAACAATAGGTCTTCCCTAGGGGTCTGTTCTACTTTTTCTCCTGCTATCTTGCCTTATGTGATCATCAGCTCCAATGTGTGCAATTACCATTTCTATGCAGATGATTCCTAGATCTATATATCTATCACTAAGCTATCTCTTGATAGAGATAGCCATCCATCACCAACTGCTTCTTAGACCTGTTGAACTGCATGTAATGTTTACATGGCAAATTTAACATATCCCAAATAGAACTTGTCTTTCCCAACAAAACCTCCCCCTCTTCTGAACTTCTCTATTGCTGCAGAGGACACCATCATCATTCCAGTCACCTAGGCTGGAAACGTTGGTGTCATCCTGGATACTTCACTTACACTAGCCCACAGGACCAATCTGCTGCTAAGTTTTGTCATTGCTTGCTTTGCAAAGTCTCTTTTATCCATTTTCTTTTCTCAACCAATTTTGAGAGTTGCTTTGTTGCTTGTTCAATTTCTTTTCCTGGAAAATAAATTATTTAATAATTTTACTATTCTAATCATCTAGGTATGTTACATTTTTTTTAAATATTCATTAATGACATGTAATTGGATAAGATAATTATTGTAAAAGCCCTTCCCTTCCCATTTAATGAGAAGTTTCCTTTTTTAATACATGGCGATTTGGTATTCTTACCTTAAAAATAGACTAAATGATGGCTTTTCTGTTTTATTAATTTTTTTCAAATTCCTACTTTCATTTATTAACTTTTTTCAATATTGTTTATCTCTTACATGATCTTCACAATTATAATTTTTGACTTGGTTGGAATTTTTTGATTGTTGTTTTTCTGTTTTGTTTTGTTTTGCTAAGTGTTTGCCTAATTCACTGACCTGTTTATTCTTTCTTTCATTGATGAAAGTATTTTAAGATACATATTTTCCACTGAGGACTATTTCATTTATATCCAAAAAGTTTTGTTTTTACTTCTTTGTTATTTTCTTTAATGGACTAGTTTTCTATAATTTGTTCTTTGACATAATTCTTTAGACTTGAAATTTTTTTAATCTTGATTTAACATTAAATCCTTGCTTCCAATGTTTTTATGGATTATAATTCTTATTCATTGTGCTCACTAAATGGTAGGTTTAGTATTTCTTCCCTAGACCAAGGTTAGTCATTAACATTTATTAAATGTTTACTACATGCCAGGCACTGAGCTAACCACTGGGGATATGAGAAAGGGTAGCACGGGGAGGAGTATCTGACCACAACTAGCTCACAGTCTAATGGGGAAGATAACATGCAATAATGGGTGGAAATACCCAGAACCAGATGAATTTACCAGGGATTCTATCAAACTTCCACAAAATGACATAGTTTTACATAATTTTTTTTTTACAAAAATAGGGAACGATCTTATCCTACTAAACTTCATCTAGAATACAAATGTAGGCCTGATATAAAAATCTTACACAGAAAAGCCAGAGAAAGAAAACTAAACATTGATATATCCAATGAATATTGGTGCTAAAAACATGGAACAAATGATTGGCAAAGAGGCTAACAAAATATTTTTGCAAAGATTATATACTTTGGCTAGGTTGGATTTATACTAGGAATGAAGGATCGGTTCAGTATTAGAGAAACTATATACATAATAAACCGAATAATTAAAATATAATTAATTTTATTCTTTTGACTTATAAAGTAAAAGCTTTTGACCAAATACAACACATATAGTGTCAAAACATTGGGAAAATAATCATGATTGAGCCATGCCAATATAATAAATATAGCAATATTACATAAATTGATTTATAGATTCAGTGCCATACAAATCAAACTACCAAATAATTACTTTATAGACCCAGACAAAATTATAACAAAAATTCAGCTGGAGTAACAAAAGGTCATAATTTCAAGGGAAACAATTAGAAAAAGTTGGGATGGCAGGATACCTAATTCTATCAATCTCAAATTGTATTACAAAGCTGTAATCATCTGACAATTTTGGTATTGTTACAGAGAAGAGTTGGAATAAATTAGGTATACAAGGTCCAGAAACCATTCAATGTAGTATCATGGTTTTAGTCAAAGGTGTAAACTTTAGCAGGGGCATGGGGGTGGGATACTGTTGGAAAAATTGCAGAGCTGTCTGGGAGAAATCAGGCTTATCTGAATATCTCTCACTATGTAATATAGTAAACTCTTCAAAGGGTATATGACAGAATAAATATCCTCTACTGTTCTCTGTTCATTATATTTTCTCTTGCATGGAAAGAACTTTGGAATCAGAAAACCTGTGTTAAATGGGTGACTGAAAAAAAATCACTTATTCTCCTGTTGCCTCAATTTACTTATCCATAAAAGTGGATTAAAAATGCCTATACTACCTACTACACATAATTGTGAGTCAAGTGCTTTATAAAGTACAATTCAAATGTAAGCAACTGCAAATAAACACTCATACTTCAATTTTCCCTACATCTTGTAAGGTCACTTTAACCAGAAAAACCAAGAAAGAGTTTGATCACCTGTTTGAAATAGTCTGATGTCCAAACCAGAAATTTTGAAACATATTTTTAAGATTCTTTTAAAAAAGTCTTTGCTAATGACTTTGTAATTTTTTTTGGTTTGTTTTTTGGAGGGTGAAATTGCTTAATAGTTTGTTATTTCTCTGGAATAAGGCATGAGTGATTTAAAGCTCTTATGTTTTTTTCCATGTAGAATAATTTCATCTGATGTTGATTTAATCTTGCATACCTATTCCAGGAGCTTTGAATAAATTGGAGATAGGGTAGAAGAATTGGAAGAACTATTTGAACCTATGAATCATTTTTTAATTAAAAATCAGAAGTTGAAAGCAGGGACAGGTTCAACAAATAAAATGGACAGTTAGGTTGTAAACCTATTTGAAGTGTCAATGGAATATCCAGGTGTAGGTATTGAGCTAGTGAATGAAATATATGACTAGAACTTTGTGGAGAAATAAGCTGCATATGTGTAAGGTGTCCCAAAAGTCTTGATGCAGTTTTATACTATTAAAGCAATCAAAGCTTAAAAGTGCACTAAGACTTTTGGGACACCCTCTATACAACAGGACTGGGGAACTGGTAACCATATATTAGCTTTTTTGGCTATTCAATTTACCCAAGTAGAAGAGAATAAAGAGTTTGCTTCTGGACAGTAATGACAATGGAACCTTCCTGTTCTCCACATAGCAGCCAATTCAATTCTTGGAGATAGTTATCATGTGTTGCTATTTCTTTTCTTCTCTAAGTTAATATTCTAGCCTCCTGAAAATAATTCACCTACAATGAAATTGTTAGTAATTGTTAGTTCCATCACCATTCTAGTCTGCCTTCTCTGGATTTGTTCCACTCTGTCAACATTCTTCCTAAAATTTAGCACCCTGAACTTAAAAAAAATTCCAGAAGGGAAGTGTTAAAGAATGTAGTGAGATTGTCACCTCTTTTGCTTGATTCAACCCAACAACCTTTTGTTAGTGTAACAGGGAGCTAGTGAGAAAGCATTACCATATTTGGTTGATGGAATCATCTACAAAGAGGATGCTAGGGAATCTGATTCCAGGGATTCATGACAACATGTTATGGAAATACTTTAGAGAGATTTGGGGAATGAGTAGATATTCCATAAGTGGTTCCAATATGCTACCTCAGTTATGAAGATATCCTTTTTAATTGGCTATGAGGCTGGAACAGAGGTGTATTCAAAAGGGACTAGTCAGCCAGACCTAGAACCTTTTGGTCTGAGTCCCTTTTTGGCAATGTTCATGTGAGGAGAGATATTGCTTTAAAGAGAAATATCTTGGGTCATTTTCGTCTGAGACCAACTTGTGGCTTAGGAATATAGGCTTCTCCTCTTTGCCTCTTTGTGTTTATTCTTCCTTCTTTTAGCTGAAGGAAATTAGAGGTTGCTACATTCTTATTAGATTCAACAGGTTGGAAGAGGTAGCTGACTGAATTAAGACTGAGCTCACTCTCACCAGCCAAAATGGTGGCATAGGGAAGAGTGTCTGTCATCCACCCCTAAACCCCAGTTGTTTAAGGGAAAATGCTTATGTTTCTGATCTTGCTATATTTGCAGAGTACATGTTGCTTTGTAAAAGATATTCAGTATTAACTGGTTAAATAGAACTCAGTTGCTGATAAGTGGGGGGGTGAATAGTGGAGGGAACACACAAGAATAGGGGCTCTGGCCAATAACATTAGAGAAAGACATATAAAACCCCTCCAGGGGGTTTTACCTGGTAGGTAGATATAGGTAGCCTTGTTCTGTGAGGGTAAGGCTAAGGGTCACCAACTACATGCAGATTTGGGCATCACCTTCATAAGATGATAAATAGACATAATTGTAATTAGAAAGAATATCTTCCAATGTTAACTTCACAGAAAGTTTCCAGTATGTTGTGCTAGACATCCATGTTTGATGTGGCATTTAGAACTTTTACTAGTAACATAGATAAATTTATAAATGTCAGGGCTATCAACTTTTCAGATGACACAGAGCTGGGACAGATAGCCAATATACTAGAGTTAGGATGCAGAAATTTCTTAGAAGGTTAGAACAGAGGATTAAATATAACAATACGACACTTAATAGGGATAAATGTAAAGTCATATTTCTGAGTTAAAAAAAACAACTCATTCATCCATGATGGGGGAAGCATGGTCAAGCAGCAATTTGTCTCCAAAAGATCTGGGTATTTTCATGGGCCATTAGTCAATATTACAGTCCTGCAATGAAAAAAAAGTCAATGTAATCTGAGGTTGTATGCAAACCTAGAATATTGAGAATATGAGAAAAAGTTACTAGATTTGACTTTAGATTTGACACTAGATTTGACTCATTAATGACTTGGAGAACATGATATTGGTAAAGTGGTCAGGACGCAATCCCAGATTACATGATATTTAGGAGGGAGTATGTGGTGAGGCAGTAGAAATAACATAGATGCTACTTTCTAGAATTTTAGCAATGAAGAAGAGAAAGATGAAGTGGTAACTTTATAGGATAGCATAGAAAACATAGCATTTCCCCCATTTTTTAGAACTGGGGAGACTGTATGTTTGTGGGAAGGGACAACTGGCAAGGAAGAGAAATGAAGCATATGAAATAAGATAATGACCTTTGGAACAAGGTCTTGGAGGAGATAAGAGGGACCAGGATCAAGGGCTTAGGTAGAGGAAATAGTCCAAGAAAGCAGTGCAGATATTGCTTTTTCTATAGAGAGATGGAAGGATGAAGACAAGGCACTGAAAAGGTTTATTTAAAAGTATACATCATTCTCTTTCTCTTTCAACCATTAGTGGTCTGAAGGCCTGTATCACTGAGGCAATATTCACAACAGTTGCCATTGTTATGAGTATGCTGGCATGGTTCTGAATCACAGAATGTAACAGACTCTTCATATAGGAGACAGAAGCAAAACATTTATTCAGACACCAGAAAGCCAAATCCCAACACCAGTAAACTAAATCTATCATAGCAAAAAAGAAGTTAAAACACATTATCGCTACAGAGAGCACCTCCATTCCATAATCTCCCCCTCCCACCCACAAACAAACACTCACAGCAAGCTGCCCACCTCTTCTCTTTCCCTCAACTCTAATTGCTCTGACTAGTTTCCTTCCTGCTCTACCCTTTCCTGTTCCACTCCATCAAGCTCCTCCCACCACATGTGACTTAGGCTTCCATCTGATTTAAACAGGTCACATCGTAGGCCTATTAATGGACAAGGAAGATCTTCAAATTAAGCAAAAGTACATTATCAATATAGGGCCATTATCTTTGCCTGGTCATAAGCCTAATCTGGGCTGAGGAAATGATAATCATTTGGTTGTTGGATGTTTATCTATTGCACTTACAATTTCATTAATGCTTTAAAAGTGTAGGGATTCATTTAAGTATTGAATATTAGCTTTAAAGATTTATGACTGTATGTAAACACATGTGCATGTGTATGTGTATATGTGCGTGTGGGGGTGGGGTTTGAAAATATAAAACATTAAAAAAGCAGAAAACACTAGGGAAACTCCTCTCAAAGACTTTTGTGTGAAAATACAAAAAAAAAATTCCTAATTTCTTTCTGGATATAGAATACTGTCTGTTTCTCTATCTGGAATACTATATTAAGAATTGTTTACATCTACGAGGAAGCAGTTTGTATTAACAGATTGAATTATGTCATATACAGAGAATGAAAATATATTTTAAAATTTATATTGGCTAATTTTGGGTTTTATCTATCAACAAATTCCCCATTTATTCCTACCCCCCACATCCTCATGCACCTTTCCCCTTAACAAAGAATAACAGTTAGTGAAACTGACTAACAAAATGAACACATCAAAATGTGTGTGTAATATTGTGAATAGGTAGTATTTCACCTTATTTCTAAGAGGAGGGAAATATATTTCATCATCTCTTTTCCCAGACAAATATCAGTCATTGAAATCATTGTGAGGCTTGGTCAGTCTTCAGAAGTCACAGGTATAGATCAGGAATTGACTTTGAAATGTCATTTGGTCTAACCCATTCATTTTATAAGTGAGGATATTGAAACTCCAATCAGGCACCACTGGATACTTATAGCCAGTGCTCTTTCCAGTCCATTTTGTATATTCTTTTGACCCTTCTTATTTTATTCTAAATTAGTTCATATAAGTCTTTACATATTTTCCCCAGAATCTCAAAGGCATATTCTTTAAGAAAAAAAAAAAACAAAATTAACTCTAAGCATAAGCTACAATTTGTTCAGCCATTCCCTGACAGGAACCCCACTTTTTGTAGGTTTTCTTCTTCCATAAAAGTTTTGCTTTTTAATATTGTGGAATATTTTGGAAGTTTTTGGTTTCTATTCTTAAATTTCCTTATGTATTTACATATTGTTTATGAAGTGAAATCTCATTTGCATTGTCTTTATTATTAATGACCTAGAACATTCTTTCATATGGTTGTTTGATAGTTTGTATTTCTTCTTTTGAAAAGTTTTGCTTTCAACAAATACCTGTTTAAAGAAAGGATTGCTTAATTCTCATTTAAGTTATGAAGTTTTTCATATGGCAAAACATTACCTAGTATGAAGAATGTAGGAGATACCTCAGTTTTTAATGGAAGATAAATGTCATGGTTTTCTGCTACTAAATAATTCCACCCCCAATAGAGCTCTTGCAGATACTCAAATCTATTATGTTAGTTTCTAAACTCTTGCTTTAGGGGAGGGAGAGGGATTTAAAAGACCAAAATCTTATTTTTCTTACCCTCAGTCATTTTATCTAATTAATAAGGTAGTTCTTACCATTAGCCACTGGGAGGTAGCAATTGTATTGTGTTTTCTATGTTTTAAGTGAGTTTTAGCTATTCAGGCAAAACATAATTTTAACCATTGTGCTGGCAATAATAACCTCTCTCTTCAGCTCCTCAAAAGTATATTGAAATAGAGAACTGATTAATAAGGTAAAATTGATGGAAAATGTTAGATGGAAGGACTCAGAAAGCAGCTTTATCTCCCCACCTCCACATTTCTTTGAGAAGTAAAACATCAAGGGTCTTAGTATTATTCATGAAGGTTTTTAAACTGATTCAGAAAGAGACTGAGTCATAGTAACTGGCTAGAGAAAACCAGAGAATAATGCCCAATACAGAAAGATGATTTGTAAATATACAATCACAACATGCCCCATTGAACAGGGAAACCTTTCCTTTGTACATGTTTGTTTTTTATAGCTTTCCAATTTCAGTGCAAGTCCCTAACAGTTCTTTCACTTGTCTCAGTATTAAACTTTTGTGGATTCAGAAATTCAAGTAAATATTAATTTCTCAACATGTTAGTCCAAACTTCACTGATGTGGAAATTCTTAGTCTAATAGCATTTTCTGGAAGGAATAGGATAGTTCAATTGACAGTGCCCTTGACTAGGCTCTAGGATGTCTGTATTCAAGTACCAGCTCTGCATCTCATCAGCCTGGACATGTGGGGCCACCTACTTTACCCCTTAGCACATTTGGTTTCCTTGACTGTAGAATGTGGAAGTTAGACTGAATGAGTTCAAATATCCCTTCCAGCTCTGAAATTCTATGACTGAGACAAAATCCTCTGCTTAAAAATATCCAGTTATTAGGTGAAAAAGCCAACAACAGTTGTAGAAAAGTCACAAAAATGTTGTGCTTTCCAACTGACTAAGGGCCAAATGATACCTTCTTTTTCCAAAAATAATTCACTTATCTTTAATCATCATTCAGTTACAATTCTCTAATAATGCTAACAGTACCATAGGACAATGGTCTAGGGGTCTGATTAACACTAAGATTTCCATTACAAAACAAATATTACCCCCAAATCTCAGGTCTCGGTCTCATGTCTCAAAGCTTATTTAGCAATCATGGTCTTTACTAGGAATAGACCTTCATATTTGTATTTGATTAATATTTTGTCTATTTTTTTTCTAACACTGTTTTTCTTCCTGCCTTCCACATTCTCTTCCTTCATTTTCTTTCCCACTCCTTCCAACACACAAACACACACAGAGGCATTGACCTTACTGGTTTTGAACAATAAAAGAAATATCCTAAGTTTATTGTGATGGGAACATTTTAATATGTGTTTAAATGGTGGTGTCTTTGTATTGATATTACACAATTTCAGAGGTCCTTTCTTCTCACAGAATTAACCTTTTAGGTAATCTATGGAGTAGTGTTTATTTGATCCAGGATTTAGAAGAATAAATATAACTGCCGTTTTATTTGAGCTAAGACTGTTTACTTTTCATTCCTTACTATAAATTTTAAATAAACAAAGCTTAGTATTGTCACAATAAAGTAATCTTTTAAGGGAGAATTTTTTCCAGTTTGATATTTCTGATTTCTGACTCATAGTTTTTGTTTTCTGAGGTGAGTGGACATTTAGAATGGAATTTCCTCATTTTCCTCTTTGTTTCTTCTTCTGATTCCTTGCATTAATTTACTCATCATTTAACTCGGCTCTGGAGGTCAGAGTTTGATTGGATACTGAGAAAATAGAAACTGTCCTAAACTGACAATGTCTTCTACTTTTTGCACAGGAAGCAGAAATAAAATAATAGTACCAATCATTCTAGGAAGGGCATGATATTTCATTGCCATATGCATCAAATTACCATCCCTCTAACTTCAGGCCAAAACTCCATTTCCTGGCCACCACTCCCCAATATGTTCTGTCTCCCCCATGAGACTGTAAGCTTCTTGAGGTCAGGGATGATCACTTTTGTTTTTGTCTCTCCAATGCCTAGTACAAAGTAGACATTTTATAAGTGCTTTTCTATTCATTCATTCAACCAAACTTTTATTCAGTCTTCTTTTGGCTTCAGAAAAACCTCTTACCAGATGATATTACTAAACACAAGCCTCATTTCATAAGCAATATTTGTTCAATACTTAATACAATTGCCCAGAAATCCAAGGACAAATCTACTTGAATTATTGAGATAATGGAAGTTATGAGTGTTGCATGGATGCCTTTTTTTCATTTGAGATATTTTATTTTTGATTCTAGTTGGTATAAAATGAATTCAGATATTCCCTCAACTAAACCAAATGAGAATCCTGCCCCAAGGAATCTTACTATGCTATCATACTTGGTAACATTATTTTGCCCTTTCTGGACCTTAGTTTTATCAATTGTGAAATTAAAGGGTTGGATTAGATGAATTTTAACTTCACTTCAAGCTCTAAATCTGGAATCCTATGGATACTAAAAGGTGTATGGAGCTATCTTCCAAATTATATAGAAATGAAACTGTATTAAAAAAAAGAAAGAGGCTCTGCATTCTTCAATCATGCAGATTGGATTTTCTCATTGATTAAATCCAGGGAATAATTACCCAATCCTCTATTTCACTCTGCTTGGGTAGAGACAATCTGATGCAATTATTCAAATTACTGTCTTGATCTGTTTCATTCTGCATACAGAGATGTAGCATCATTTAACAAACATCAGTATCTATTCTCCACATCTCCCTTCCCCACCAACACCTTCTCAGTCAGTCAGGTATTTTACTGATTCTCAGATAAAACTGACTTCTTTCTTTCACAATAAAAATACGAAATCTCTGAGTCTATCAGGAAAACTATTCCAATCATTAAAGCCTTTACTCTTATAAGACAGGTACCTGACACTCTTTCAACTTCAATTAATATAACTAACAAGATGCTCTACAGCCTGATAAATTTCTCAGGTGAGAATTCTGAGTAGATCCACAACCAATCAACAAGGCAAAAATATAAATTAGGTGTGAGCAAGTGTTGGACACCTCTATCTAATCAATAAATCAAATGTATATACTTTCTCTGAATAAATTCTTAATTGGTTTAGGAGGAATGAAGTTCTTTAAGACATTGAATTGAATCAAATAATGCTACATGAAAATTTTTTGGGATTCCTTGAAAGAATTAGATACTTTACTAGGTTTATGCATATCAGAGAAGCATTTGAATCAGTTAAACAGTAGAAACATGTTAAGGAGCCAGACCTTTGTGCCAATAACTGAGGATTAAGTCCTACATTTGCCAAAGAATAACTGTGTAAACATCAAAAGCTCAGAAGATGTAGACTTCCCATCTGTAGCAGTGTCCCTAAAACAGTATCAAATGATAGTAGCATCTGCTCAGGAACTGAGGAACAGAAAGAAAAAAAAATTAGCTAGACAGGGGGCAGTCATTTTCAAAAATGTGTAAGTTGACCTACCCTTGAAGCCTGGAAGAGAGCTGTTTTTCCTGGAAATTTCAGGGTGAATCCACAAAAGGATAAAATACCTTCCAATAATTAGGAGCAATGCATTTACCCTTGGCCAACATTAGCTCTCTAAGTTTGATTCCACTTTCCCCTGGACTTTCTTAAGTTTGTAGGACAGTATGTTATAGATACATAAAGGAATTAATTTTGTGTAAATAGGTCTATGTATACCGCCTTAGTCAGTATCTATTTCTTAAAACTAATTAAGTCTGGCCAGCTGATAATCAATGAGGAACATATCACATAGGGACCTATGAAGGACACTACTAGAGAAACCATCCCCTAATAACACTGAGGGGAGAATTCACTACACTCTGCAGCTATGAACTAGAAGTATTGAAAAGGAACTAGCCCAGAGGGGGGATGACATGTCTGCTGTGTTTCATCAGTATCCCTGATTTTATTATCCCCCTATTTTCTTGTACCTTGTATTTTTTTTTGGTTTCACGATTATCTGGCTTAATATTGAACATCCCGTATTCTTTAATCTGCCTTTTGTTATTCTTTTTTAAAGATTAATTTATTTATTTTTTGTTTTCAACATTCATTTCCACAACATTTTGAGTTACAAATTTTCTCCCCATCTCTCCCCTATACTGTGAGATGGCATGTATTCTGATTGTCCCTTTCCCCAGTCTGCCCTCCCTTCTATCATCCCTCTCCCCTCATCCACTTATCCTCTTTCCCCTTACTTTCTTGTAGGGCAAGATAGATATTTATACCCCATTGCCTGTATATCTTATTACCCACTTGCATGTAAAAACAGTTTTTAACATTTGTTTTTAGAACTTTGGGTTCCAAGTTCTCTCCCTTCTTCCCTCCCCACCCACCCTCATTGAGAAGGCAAGCAATTCAATATAGGTTATACATTTTTCATTATGCAAAACACTTCCATAATAGTCATGTTGTGAAAGACTAACTATATTTCCCTCCATCCTACCCTGTCTCCCATTTGTTGAATTTTCTCCTTTGACACTGTCCCTTTTCAAAAGTATTTGCTTCTGACTACCCCTTAGGCCAATCTGTCTTCCCTTCTGTCCTTCACTGCTCTTATCCCCTTCCTCCCTACTTTCCTGTAGGGTAAGACATCCAATAGAATGTATATGTTATTCCCTCCTTAAGCCAAATCCAATGAGAGTAAGGTTCACTCATTCCCTTTCAGCTCCCCCCTCTTCCTTTCCATTATAAGAGTTTTTCTTACCTCTTTTATGTGACATAATTTACCCTATTCTATCTCTCCCTTTCTCTTTCTCCAAATATATTCCCCTCTCACCCCTTAATTTTATTTTTTAGATATCATCCCTTCATATTCAACTCACCCTGTGCCCTCTGTCTATACATATGTAATTCCCTTCAAATACCCTAATACTGAGAAAGGTCTCATGACTTACAAATATCATCTTTTCATGTAGGAATGTAAACAGTTCAACTTTAATAAGTACGTTATAATTTCACCTTCCTGTTTACCTTTTCATACCTCTCTTGATTCTTGTCTTTGAAGGTCAAATTTCCTATTTATCTCTGGTCTCTTTATCAAAAATGCTTGAAAGTCCTCGATTTCATTAAAAATCCATTTTTTTCGCCTGAAGTATTATACTCAGTTTTGCTGGGTAGGTGATTCTTGGTTTTAATCCTAGCTCCTTTGACCTCCAGAATATCATATTCCAAGCCTTTTGATCCCTTAATGTAGAAGCTGCTAGATCTTGTGTTATCCTGATTGTACTTCCACAATACTTGAATTGTTTCTTTCTACCAGCTTGCAATATTTTCTCCTTGACCTGGGAACTCAGGAATTTGGCTACAATATTCCTAGGAGTTTTCATTTTGGTATCTTTTTCAAGAGGCAATTTGTAGATTCTTTCAATTTCTATTTTACCCTGTGGTTCTAGAATATCAGGGCAGTTTTCTTTGATGATTTCTTGAAAGATGAAGTCTAGGCTGTTTTTTTGATCATGGCTTTCAGGTAGCCCAATAATTTTTGAATTTTCTCTCCTGGATCTATTTTCCAGCTCAGTGGTTTTTCCAATGAGATATTTAATATAGTTGCCTATTTTTCATTCTTTTGGTTCTGCTTCATAATTTATTGATTTCTCATAAAGTCATTAGCTTCCATTTGCTCCAGTCTCATTTTTAAGGAATTATTTTCTTCAGTGAGCTTTTGGACCTCATTTTCCATTTGGCCAATTCTGTTTTCTAAGGCATTCTTCTACTCATTGGTTTTTGGACCTCTTTTGCCATTTAGGTTAGTCTAATTTTTAAGGCATTATTTTCTTCAGTATTTTTCGGGATCTCCTTTAGCAAGTCATTGACTTGTTTTTCATGATTTTTTTTGCATCCCTCTCCTTTCTTTTCCAAATTTTTCCTCTACTCCTCTTATTTGATTTTCAAAATCCTTTTTGAGCTCTTCCATGTCCTATGACCAATTCATTTTTTTTGGAGACTTTCAGTGTAGGATCTTTGACTTTGTTGTATCCTTCTGGCTGTACGTTTTGATCTTCTTTGTCACCAAAGATTCTATAGTCTGAGTTTTTTATGCTGTCTGCTCATTTTGCTAGACAATTACTTGACATCTGAACTCCTTTTCAAGGTATGACTCTTCTTCCAAAGTGGAGAGTGCTCTGTCCCAAGCTTCAGTGGTTTTGTGCTGCTATTTTCCAAGCTACTTGTAGGCACCTGTAAACTTTCAATTCTTCTGAGGTGGCATAATCCAAGGAGAGGTGTTTATTTCTATACTGGCCTGTGTTCTCATCTGTGAATGACCTCTAGCACTCTTTTCTGCCTTGGAACTTCTAGGAGGACTCCCTCTCCAGAGTCACTAGAAGCTCTGCCATGTCAATGTTCCTCTTCATCCTAGCACTGCCACCCAGGCTTGTAACCCAGATCCAAGCAGGGCAAAGCAAGAGAATCCTGCCACAGGGCTGTAAGAAATGACAAACATGATGTTTTTTTTAGAAAAACCTGGGAAGACATCTTTGAAATTATGTGGAGTGAAGAAAGAAACAGAAGAATGGTTTATAGAGTAAGAGTAATATTTATTAGACAAAAAAAATGACTAACCACAATTCCAGAGGATTCAATATGAAAAATAGTATCTCCTAATGGAGAGGTGACTGACTCAGAGATAGAGACACACACATATTTATATTCACACACATTTCATGACCCTGAGGTGAAATCTGGCCTCAGGCACTTGCTAGCTGTGTAACCCCAGAGAAGTCATTTAGCCCTGTTTGCCACTGTTTCCTCATCTGTAAAATGAACTGGAAAAGGAAATGGGAAACCATTCCAGTTTCTTTTCCAAGAAAATCCCAGATGGGGTCATGAAGATTTGCACATGACTGAAACAACTGAAGAAAAATATGTTTATAATAATAGGGATTTTGTTTTTCTTACTTTCTCAGTTATAGAAGTGGGAAGTGGGACTGAGAGAATGTAGATATAAAAACAAAATTTAATTTAAGAATGTATTTCTCCCATTTAAACCAAAGAGCTTTGCAAACATAAGAAACTTAATAAGCATTTGAGAATGGAAGGATCAATAAATGATTGAAATATTTGTTGAGTGCACACAGGGTGCCTAGTATTGTTCTAGATTCCAGAATATCCACATATTAATTTCTCTTCATGCCTTGCTTTGTTTTCCGCTTATTGAGCCCTTGTGGCTATCATCTATGCTCTGACTTGCTATTTGCCCTGATAATTCTGTGGAATTTCTTGATCATCCTTTTGTGTCTTGCATTTTTTCTTGGTTCTTTTAATTTTGATATTAAACATAATGTATCTCACTAAGTGGATTTTTTTCCCTTGCTGTGCATAAAATGAGCTTTATTTCCTGCCTGCTTAATCTTTATCACCAAACACTCTGGAGCTTCCCTAGCCATTTGTAGAATCATTTAACCACTTTATTTTGCTTATAGAACTTTAGTGAATGTTTGGCCATTTATTCAGCTTTGACATGGTGAAGAGAATGTTAGTTATGATTCCTTAGTTCTTGCACAGCATTCCTGTCAATTAGAGATTTTTTTTTAACATGTGCATGGCAGAAATGGACCTCAGCAAAAACATCATCTTTCTTTGTGGAGTGAAAAATCCAGAATCCCTCTGAGTGATTGCTTTTCTTTCAAATTGGATGGTAGTAGCTCCTTCAAGCCAATTCTGAATTACTCCCCTCACTTTTGTAGAGAGAATAGTATCAATTTGATTTGTAAAATGAGGGGTGTTGGAGTTGATGGTCCCCGCTAGCTCCTATTCTGTGATACTATGGTTGTTTTAAATATTGCCAATCCAGAGGGAATCAAGATTTCTGTCATTTGATCCACCCAGTCCCAAGCAGTTTCTAAATGTAATCCTTTAGAAATGGAAACAACAACAAAAACAAAAAGAGTAGCTTAGTGGAGGCTGGAAGCCAAACATGTTAATGACAAGATGAGCTAATTGAAGCTTTGTCTTAGGTAACTTTTTTCTCTTTTCTTTAAAACAGGGCCCAGCAAATTTAGGCAAAATTCTTGAGCAGAAGCAGTTTCCCTCTGGCACTTTTCCTCCTCCTGAGGAAGCAATACTCTTACTCTCACCTACTTCCCCCCCCCCCCCCCGCAAATCTACGGGTGAGATCATAGATAACCTAGATATCCTGCTTTTTAATTTCTATTCACAGAAATTGTCCAAGTAACCAAATGTGTTTCCATTGGAGTCCTTAATTGGGATAAAATATAAATAATCTGGAGAACTGGTGTCAGGGTTACACAGAGTGAGGTGTCTGGTTTAGGCAATAAATTATCATTTAAATTAATCTCAGTGGATTTGGGAAGTTCAGACATGTCTAATATGTTCTCATTCTCTCTTCCTGTCACCTTTACCCATTTCTCTCTCTCTCTCTCTCTCTCTCTCTCTCTCTCTCTCTCTCTCTCTCTCTCTCTCTCTCTCCCTCTCTCACATACACACACACACATACACACACACAGAAACATGCAGTATGTTTCCATGTCTGATTTCTCAAAAAGCAGTAATTCTTTTGATAAATTTATGTGATTGTATTTTAAAACCAGTAGCTTACATTATTTTTACATACTACAGCCTTTCTACAATACCTTGAGAAAATTGTGACACCATCAGCACGTCTACTTATTCTACTAGGGCAGTTCATGATCCATTCTTACCTAAGTAAATAGCTGTCACAGGTTTGCTGTGGGCCACCTGTGACCCTCCAAAAAAGCTTCACTTGGTGACCAGTGTTCTGGACATGAATGCCTGTGCACTTAACTAGGATGTGACATGGTGAAAAATACAGAATCTATTGCTAGGCCCAAAGGACTGTATAGAATCAGAGAACCTGGATTCCCATTCCACTTCTGATGCCAACTCTGTGACCTCAGTTAAGTCATTTACCTTCTCTGAGCCTCATTTGTAAAATGAGAGGGTTGTATCAGATAGTAAGAAAGTTCTTACCCTTTTTATGTCCTTTTAACAGTCTAGTGAAGTCTATGGACCTCTTCTCTGAATGTTTTTTTAAATGAATAAAACAATACACCAGATTACAAAACAAACCAATTATTAATGAAATGCTGTTACAAAAATGCTTTTAAAAAGTTTATGGGTCCCCAAGTTAAGAAGCCCTGGTCTTGGAGGTCTCTTCCAGTTCTAGAGTTATGAGCATCTGATCCCAGAATATATATTTAAAACTCTCCCGGCTTATTGGTATTTCACAGATTTCACACTATGTTGACTAGTACAGAATTAAAATACTCAACGCTACTTCCATATCATGAAGGATCAGATTATAACTTTAATCCTAACAACTCTCAGTTATTAATGGTGAATATAGAAAATTTAAATCAATCATTAGCCTATCACACATCACATATACAAATCATGAATTAGGATTTGATAAACATTTGCATTCTTCAGAATGTTTCACAGTTACCTCTGTGATATATATATATATATATATATATATATACATAATCTATCTATAAAATATATTTCCATATATAATACAGACACACACACATAACTACATATTTTAAATGCCAATTTACAAAGAAGAAAGGGGGCAAGAACTTTTCTTCAGGAGGCTCCCTCACACCTTAGCACTGATAGCTATTATTTTTAGTGAATGAATTTTCCCCTTTCCTATCCACATGATAATTGGAATTAATAGTAGGACCTCTATTTTGAAGCCTGCCTAAGCATAGTTGGCTAAGCCTACTTGAGAATGTCCACATACTACTCATTCAGTTTGGAATATTGGTTGAGTCTTTTAGAGTCATCACACTGCTCTGTACTAATTCCATTCAGTGAAATTCAACTGCCATATTAAGGTCCTGCTATGAGCATGACACTGGTCTAGGCATGGAGTTGTGGTGGGCGGGGTACAAAGACAAAATGACAAAAGCAATTCTAAGAAGAATAAACAAACTCCTAACTTAGACACTAATTCAAAGTTATCCTACCAAAACTGTCCATTTCCTACTATTTCCCAAGTCCTTTATAATGGGTTCATGGTTTTATTTTTTCTAGTCTTGATCAAGGCAGTGGTAGCTTGGATTATCACTGTGCTCACTCTTGTTTAAAGAATGATGAGATGTTGATTGTGTTTTGATCATATCTTCCAGACAGCTGAAAGAATTAACTACATAAAATTAGGAGGAGGCTTTCTCTTCACGTGAAAACATCTTACAATAAGGAGCTAAGCATCTCATAGAACACTCAGTTATTAAATGAAATTTATGTTTGGTTATCAAAAAAGACAGGATTTAAAGAAGGCACTACTTTATTCTAGAAGTTATATGGTGTCAATGCAGGTATAGGATGCTAAAAAGTTTTTGTTGCTTTTTACATCAAAGCAGGTAACATGCATTTGCCGAGCTCATTTTCTGTGTTGAAACTGGAGGTATGGGGATTCTGTAAATTTTAGAACTAACTTGAATAGTGTTTAAATCAACTGCTTTTATTAGTTAATTCCTTGATTTATTCTTCAGATCTCTTGTCTTTCAAAGGGACAACAACACCAAAAGATTGAAAATATATTAAAATATTGTTCCATATCCCACAGAGTAGTTATAGCCAGCTTATGGTCTGTAAAACTCATTAGAATTCTATGAAGATTTTGGTGGCTGTGGTACTGTAGAAAAATAAGAGCATTTTTTTCCTCCCTTGACTTAAGGCCATATTATTTAAAACTATGAAAACATTGGCTATATTATTTAATACACAATACAACTAGCAGTAGTGGAACTAATGGAGGCATAGTTTCCAAAAAATAGAACATGTATTAAGCAGAGTCATATTTTAGAATTTATCTCGTTTATAATATTGAATTCTGCTTTTCTCATTTAGCTTAGCACAAGGAAAAATTGCAGGGGGGAACAAAAGGATAGGTAAGCTGATATCATATTTGCTCCTCCACTATTGTTAATTCGGTCTCCCTTCAAAATTCTTCCTAGATTTTCTTTCAAAAATAACATGCAAGGACACTCCAACTCTTACATCCACAAAAATAATGAAACTAGCAAAGACAATTAGACCACAGAGATATCCAGTGAAATCTTAGAAGAGTAGAATAAAAACCTACTGATCTAATGAGATAAGGCATATTAAACACTTTGCAATTCTTAAAGCGCTAACTAAATGTGAACTAATTATTATTATTGACACTTTAATTGCCTTGGAGATTAATCAAACCATGAAAGTTACACTGTCACTCAAATTCTCCACATCTGCTTCAGAATAGCTCCCCAAAAGAATGAGGACTTGAAGAAAGAAGAAGTTAAATTTATTAAAATCTGTGAATTCAGCCTTGTTGGTTTTGTCTTACACCTATGAGAAGATAAAAATCCAATAAATATTTGTAGAACAAATGTTTGATATTTAGAAATGTTTATTCAAAGGTTCATTGAGTATGTAAGAAGTTGACAATAGTGCTCTGCTATCCTGATAGATGGGAGAGTCAATGAAAATTTATTTCAACTAATATATTCAGTCACACCCAGATCACACTTCACATCCCACCCCACCATCCACCAAAAAGACATCTAAGTATATTAACATTTTTCTAGCCACTGGCTGTGTATTTTCCTCAACCCCTTTCAATGTCTTGCTTTTGCTCTGTAATACTACTGCAGTCCTAGTTTGCTGAGACATAAAAGGATTTAGGAGAATCACAAGGATCATGGAGATATTGAAGGACCAAAAGTCATAGAGAATAAATGGATGAACATATGTGTGTTACATATTTTTATAGAATCTACATTCTTTTTTTGTTGCTGTTTTGTTCTCTTTCGCTTTGAAAAGATTTCTGCCTAGGAATTTTAATACTCATTGTATATGGGTGAAAAGGCAGAAAAGGAAGAATGAGACCTGGTCCAGAACTAATTTCTGCTTGTCCTACCATGCCTCAAAGTGTAAGAGTTGGGGCACACTAGGGAGAAACTCTCATTAACTTTGCTAATCTAATCACTTTCATTTTTATCTTCTACAAAGGTGGAAAGGAAAGATGGCAGAGAAAAGGGAAAGAAGTAAGCAAATACACAATCTTATTGTAGGCTTTTATGCATTATTTTAATGTTGACTTGAGTTTGCAGTGTTGTCCTTTACTACTACATTAGATTCTGAGCTCCTTGAAAGCAAGGAATGTCTTCTTCCTGTCTTCATATCCCCAGTACCTGGCATATGAGACCTTTTCAGAGCTGCACATTTTCGTTGCCTTGATCCAACTTTCATCTGGAGGTCCAAGAAGGTATAGTATGTGAAGTGACCACCACCCAGCAAAACCATTTCAGCAGACAGGTTGGAAGAGGTTGAGGGTAACCACCAGGCCTCAAACCCATTGGTTTGTTAGGGGGATGTCTTTCCCAAGCATGTGAAGACTTACCCTGGCAGAATGGGTGGATGAGAACAATTTGCTCCACCAGTCATGAAGGTGGCTGAAGCAGGTACTACAGGGTGCTTGGTTAGACATAGAAGATGCCAAGATCATCCTCTGCCTCCCTGGCCATCAGCAGTCATCTTTACTTTTGTCTTGCCACTGGACTTTGATGACTCTGGAACAGAGAATGAGGGTTATGAAGTTGTGCAACTCTCAGATTGTGGACTTTCAGATTGATTGGAAAATTGATTGGGTCCTCCCTATTGAAATTTGAGAATTAGTGAAATCTTGGAGTATAACCATCAATATTGGAAAAGATTACAACCCATATAAAAAGTGTAATCACAGTGAATGACTGGATGTTTGTGGAAGGTCAAGCAAAGAGAATTTGTAGTTGGTAACCAAGATGAGAGCTACTTTGGCAGCCAAGTACAGAAATATCCCAAGTGCTGGATTTTCTCCTTTGAGCTCAAGGGGCTGTGAGCAGTAGATGCACTTAAGTGTGGAGAAGAGAAAATCTGTCATCTTCCCTCTGCCTGGATTCTTCAGAGTAACTGGGCTCAAGCCCAATTGCTCATAGAAAAATGCTTTTGGCTGATGCCAAAACTTTCTTCTCAATACTTAAAGCTCACTAGATTATCTCACTAACGGAGAAGTGGTGCAGACAAAGCTGCATTGTGGCTAATCCAAACATAATTTATATTTGGTTTTTGAATGTGTTTTGAATTTATGTTTGGATATAAGCAGAACTGATACTATAGGAATTCACAATCATTGAAGTAGAATGATATAGTTAGGATGTGAAGTCCAAATTTCAGAAAAGTGAAAGCTTCTTTACTTTTTGTTCTTTGGAGCTTTTCTCTGCTTCTTAATGAATGGAGAAGGTAGATGGTATCTCTCAGACTGAAACCCAGAACTGGTTAAAGCTGAATCTTCTCTTAATGGTGTCAGAATTTTCCTAGTTATTCAAGCATTCGGCTTTAAGGCCATTTGTGAGAACTCAATTCTTCTTGAACCTCTACATTAGTCCATCACTAAGACCTATTGCTTTTATTACTGTTTCTCAGCCCCAACACCTTCTTACCACTCCCATTTCTATGATTTTAATTCAAGCTCTCATTACTTTTCTCTTTTTTTTTTCGCATTAGGCATCAAAATAATCCACAGCTGGTTTAATTTTTACTTTGCTTTAAAAATGTAAAGTAATACCTTCTTTTTCACCATCATTTCTCAATATATGCCTATATCCAGAGAAACATATCTTGAAGGAAGTATTTTAAAAAAAAGGAAGAAAAAAAGTGGTTGTGTGCTTAATGACTGGTGAAACCAGTTAAGTGCTGCAAGATTGAAGAGAAAGGCGTAACCAACATGGGTTGAAATGATTGAATGAACTTGGAGATCTTGAGACCTTGTCGATTTTGGGACCATAGGAGAGAGTCTATCAATGCTTGTTTATTTTGTTTCCCCTTAATGGATTCAAAGCAAGGGTGGGAGAGAAGTAATATTTCCTACATGAATTTACAAAGATATTCAAAAGAGATTACTCTAATCCTTTAAATAGTTACCACAATTTCTGTGCTAAAAAGTGATCCTAAGAGGGTAGTACAACAGTTTTCACATGAAGGCCACCTTCATGTGACAAACAGCAGTTTGCACAGGCAAGAGGCCCACTGATCCATTAGGCTATTTCCATCATATTCGAGTACTTGAAAGTTGGTAAATAAACTCTGCAACACACTTTAACTCATTTCCCAACAGTGATTAATCAATAGCCTAAAAAAATTATGTTAAATGTGCCAAAGGAAAATAAAAATCTAAATGTACTTGGCTTGCCTTTATCTTATTTCGTAAGAGCAATGCCTAAAATGGAAAGAAACACAGGGTGAATAACTTGCACATTGTTATGTCAATCATTCAGCAGTTTTGAATTTTTCCTATTAAATATTCTATAACAGAGATGCCCTTGAGGTGCTTAACAAATGTTTGTTGATTGACTGAGTCCCTAGCTCCCTTCAGAGTTATGTTCAAGTGCTACCTCCTACATCAAACTTTTCTTGATACTCTGCCCTACCTTCTAGATTCTAGGGCCTCCCACTCACTAAATTATCTTGTACTTGTTTGGTTTTTAAATTATATATATGTATATTGATTTATATGTATACATATTACTCTCCCAATAGAATATTTTGTAATTTCTTTGAGGCAGACACTGCTGTTTTAGTCTTGGATTGCAACATACAAAATTACCAAGAGTAAATGGTTTTAGGATAACATTATGAGATCATAGATGTAGATCTGGAAGGGAATTTAGAAGGCATCTAGTCCAAGTCTTTCTTTCTATAGATGTGGAAACTGAGGTCCAGACAGGTTAAGCAATTTACCAAGGTGATACATTTAGTAAATATGAGAGCTAGTATTTAAACCTAGTGCTTTTAGTTCTTTAGCATATCTACATACTGTTAAATAATAATCTTTGGCAATACAGTTTATTCATTGACTCCCATATTTTTTTTTCTTAGACCTTATGGAAAATCTATTTTTTAAAAAATGTTTGCTGTATTTTGTTGTTACTTCACCTTTATGTACATATATTTATATGCATATCTGTGTGTGTGTCTCTCTGTGTGTGTGTGTGAGAGAGAGAGAGAGAGAGAGAGAGAGAGAGAGAGAGAGAAAGAGAGAGAGAGAGAGAGAGAGGTTCCTCCCCTTACCCAGGGAAATAACCCTGTATCATAGAAAAAAAGAGAAATAATATTTCATTAAAACATGGGAAAGACTTGCACAAAATAATGAATAGCAAAATGAGCAGAACAAAGAGAACATTTGTATACAGCAACAGCAATATTGTTTTAAGAATGACTTTGAGTGAATAAGTTATTTTGACTTTTATAAATACCCAAATTAACTATAAAGGACATATGAAGAAAGATGTTATCTGCATCCAGAGAAAGAACTGATAAATAGAATTATGTATAGAATAATTTTACCATATGTGTGTGTGTGTGTGTGTGTGTGTGTGTGTGTGTGTGTGTAATGGTGGCCATCTCTAGGGTGGGGGGTGGGGAGAAAAGAAAGAAATTTACACGATAACTTTAGTGCATATTTAAAAGGAATAGCAAATTCTACATGGAAAACTTGCAGTTTCATGTGCAATCATCTTTTTTTTATTATACTGTGTTCTGGAAATGTTTGTTTTATTCCACAAGTTAAAAATGAAATAAATTTAAAAAACTAACCAACATATCAACTGAGCCTTGTAATATATAGTATTTTGCATCCATAGTCTACTGCCTTTGCAGAGAAGCAGGGGTAGGGATATATTTTTTCATCCCTTCTTTTGAAACTGAGCTTGATCATTATAGTTACATAAAGGTCAATTATTTTGTATATATTGTGTTTTTTCCTTTGTACTGTCACAACCATTGTGTATATAGTTTTACTTGTTTTGTTTTCTTTTTGTCAACCCATTTGTCTCCCTATGCTTCTCTTTATTCTTGTTTAGCATTACTTTTGTTGCAGTAATATTCATTAATTCACATATCCTAAATTTTCCAATTATTTCTTAATTGATGGACATCTATTCTTCCAGTTCTTTGCTAATACAAAAAGTGCTGCTATAAATATGTTGCAGTTTATGAGGTTTTTCTTGGTGCCTTTGATGTTCTTTAGGGGCATATGCCTATAGTTCTAATATTGACTTTCCCTAACTTTTTGTCATCTTCACCAATTTGCTGGGTGAAGGGTCATTCTTTAGATCTGTTTGATTGTATTTGTCTTATTATTGGTGACACCACTTAAACATACCATCTCTGAGCCTCAGTTTCCTCATCTGAAAAAATGTGAACAATAGTAACACTTATTGCACATTTGTTGTTGTTGAGTTATTTTTCAGTCATGGATGACTCTTCATGACCCCATTTGGGATTTTTTTGGTAAAGGTACTAGAGTGGTTTGCCATTTCCTTCTTCAGCTCATTTTATAGATGGGGAACTGAGGCAAGTAGGGCTAAATGACTTGTACAGGGTCACACAGTTAGCAAGTATCTCAGATTGGATTTGACCTCAGGAAGATGAGTCTTTCTGATTCCAAACCTGGTACTGTATCTACTGTACTATCTAGCGGCGCACTTACCACATAAAATTTGTATAATTCTCAAATTAGATAATGAATGTAAAGTACAATAAAATGCAGACTCATCATTACCATTACTAATCTTCCACTGACCCAAGCAATTCTGAATAATTTATTCAGATTCACATGGGGAACGTGATTACATGAATTTAAAAGCAGTCCAGCATTAATGTAACCCACTCTCTAGAATGGTCACTCATCCTTCGGTAGCTACAGGCAGTCATCTCTGTAAAAACATCCAGGCAAGGTTCTAAGCTGTGACTCCCTTGATAGTACACACAGCTCATGCTGTCTATCCATTGAGTTGAACTGGAGAAATCATCAGC
The DNA here is from genome assembly GCF_011100635.1 of Trichosurus vulpecula. Lineage (NCBI taxonomy): Eukaryota > Metazoa > Chordata > Mammalia > Diprotodontia > Phalangeridae > Trichosurus > Trichosurus vulpecula. The sequence continues at coordinate 412,398,793 of NC_050573.1, read as the reverse complement.
TCATGTAGTGTTTGCATTTCTCTAGAGAGTTTTCTTGCATGCTAGGAAAACTAATTTGGAGTACAAGACTAGACTAGATCTTAAAGAGCTTTCTGGCACCCTGTGGATTACACAGGCAGCCACTCTGTCACCAGAGACAGGTGTGACTCCAAAAAGTTAATAGTGCCTTAAAAAAAACTCTTTGGGGAACGATAACAGCAAACTTGATGAAAGTGGTATTCACTTATTTGGTAGCTTTTTATTGACTCTTCACTTTTGTTCACTGTTAGGATAGAGCAGTCACCATTTTTTCCAGGCTTGAGCAAACAATAGGTGACATTAAGGTACTGACACTTAGAAGTACTAATTAATCCTGTAGCTCATAATATTTTTACAATGACTTTTTGGATTTTAACATGAAAAGTTTAATGGCTAACTTTTTAATGAAAAGTTTTTGGCTAACTGAATAGGAAGGTAGGTAGGTGTACCTATGAGCTATTTAGTGGCAGGTAGAGTAGAATAGTGGATAGGGGGATGGTCATAAAGACTCATATTCATGAGTTTAAATATAGCCTCAGACATTTACTAGCTTTGTGACCCTGGGCACTTCACTTAACCCCATTTTGCTAAGTTCCTCATCTGCAAAATGATCTAGAGAAGGAAATGGCAGATCACTTCAGTGACTTTACCAAGAAAACCCCAAATGGTGTCACAAAGAGCCGGACATGACCGAACAACAAAAACTAACCATTTAAACAACAACAAACAATTTGAGAGAGATATTAGAGTAGACCTGATACATGAAAACTTCTTGGGGAAAAATGCTAGAAAAACATCACATTAGATAATATACTATATGTAAAGTGGTATATAAATGGCAGTCTTTAGGAGTTTTTGTTGTTGCTGTTGAGTTGTTTTAGTTATGTCCAACTCTCCTTGATTCCATTTGGGGTTTTCTTGGCGAAGATGCAAGAGTGGTTTGTCATTTCCTTCCCCAGCTCATTTTAAAGTTGAGTAACTGAGGCAAACAGGGTTAAGTGACTTGTCCAGGATCACAAAGCTAGTAAATATCTGAGACTGTATTTGAACTCAGGTCCTCCTGACTCCAGGGCCAGCACTATATCCACCGTGCCATTAGTAGAAGTAATAATCATAGTATTAGTGACAATATCATCACTATTATATCCGTAGTGGTAGAAGTAGCAATGATAATAATTATAATATGCATGATTTGAAAGTGAACATATAAGAAGGTATTTTTCACTATTGGAATGCTTCACATTTTTGGTGGACCTATAAAAAACTGCTGATTTACAACATGAATTAGTTAATATCATAGGATCTATGTATCTAGTATTGGAAAAATATCTTACAGTTTACTTAGGCTAACCACCTCATTTATAGATCAAAGTTCCCCCTAAGCTCTCGAAAGGTTATTCAATACAGTTAGCAAAGTCACAGACAGCATCTGAACCCATGTCTTCACTTCAGAGTGAGTCGGCTTTCCTCACCCCTGACCTATACCATGCTGACACATCAGTAGAAATTTACTCTGTGTAAATCTGAATTTTCTCCTTTACGCTGACTGAAAAGCAAGTGGGAAATCTAATCAGGAAAGTGAATAAGTTCTCTGAAGAACTGACAGACAGCTCCTGGTGACAGGGTGCTGTCAATAGCTACATTCAAGTTCTACTCCCATTCTGGCGATGGAGTCTAGTCTTTTCAATAATCATTACACTTCAATTTGCCACCCTCATGATAACTGAGAGTCAGTATGGCCTGGGCAGGTCATTTACACTCTCTGACCCTCACTTACCTCATCTGTGAAAACTGTAATATTTGTAATAGCTGCTTCACAAATAAGACGAAGTATGTAAAGCATTTGGTAAACTTTTAATTCATGAGACAAATGTCAGTTATTATCATGTCTCACCGACACATGTCAATACTCAGGTAGAATCCTTGGAACCTGGGTCTTGGGACTCAGCCAGTCTTATAGTCATTGAAATTGGTTTGTCTAGTAGTCAGCCAGTAGCATGTATGGTTAAAAAGAACTGGATAATTAATCCTAAGCAGTTTGGACAACTTTGCATGAGATTTCAAATAATGTTTGAGCCCTAAACATCTAGAAACAAACACTGTTAATGGTACAGGATACACACACTTACATATACATACACATATGTATATGTATATATACATACATACAAATGCACATATGTAATAATGTATGTGTATAGGTGTATATATGACTCTATACACATGTATATGTATATGTGTATGTATATATACATACACACTCTACACATACACACATACAGAGAGAGAGAGATCAATATGTGTGTGCTTATGCGGAAAATGCATTTGTATACACGCACACTACCAGAAATAGAGGGCTCTTTTTTCCCCCCTTAAGAACATAAATGTAAAGCTAGAAGACTACAAGGGAATCATTTAGCTTAACCCTCTCACTTTATAGTTAGTGTAAATGAAGCCTACAGAAATTAAGAATTACTGTCTCATATTAAATGGTTAAGTGGGGTTTTAAACCCAGGTCCTCTGATATCTAAAGCCAACACTCCTCCACTACACCAGAGCATCCTTAAGTTTGGGAGGGAGTCAGAAACAATACCAGGCTCTATAAATAGGAGCTTTTTTAGCTACAAGCCAAAGAACAATCTGTACATATGCATAATATGGATGGAAACTGTGGTCCTTTTAACACCACCCCCATGGAGAGATAGAAATCAGAAAATATCTCTTCACAACAAAGAACAATGACATTTGAGCAAGAGAAGTCGATGGGACACAAAACAATACATTGGGCTTATAAGAAGACGGCACTAACTTGGAGCATGTCACCTAGGATCTCAGTAGTTTTATAATTTAATGAAGATAGCCACAGAGTCTTTCGGTAGACTAAAACTCCTACTTACATATGTATAGCCATTAACATCCTGGAAGGATGTTTTCACAAACATAGTTTAGTAAGTCGTGCCTCCTCCTCCTCTTCTCTCCTCTCCCACTTGGTGACCAAGAAAATATGATGAATCAGAAGCTGGAAAACCAACTGGAAAAACCCCCAAACTAAATAGAACAAAATGGAAACAAAGGAATAGCAGTAGTCACATTTCTAAGCAGTAGGGGGGGAAACTAATTTGTTTAAATTTCCTGGGCACAGTTGCAGATACGCTCAGTATGGGCCTTTACTTACTTTCTTGGAGTGGGTAGCATTGTTGAGGAAAAGCCAATCTGTTTCCATATTAATGGGAAAATGCTACACAAAGCAAAGTTGATTGATTCAGGAGTGCATTGCTGAATGAATTAGGAATTGAGAGACTGCTGTGACTAGTTCTGAAGAAATTAGTGCTTTTTTTCCCTTGCATTGCCCCAAATCTTAAGGGTATTCAGAAAATAAATTTGGTTGTGCTTGTAATAATGGGAACTTGCAATCCTCCTGCTTATTGAGGGCACCACAGAGTGCTCCTTTTCCTTTAGAATGCATTTGGGAGCTTTTTCAAATTAAATATCCATGACGTGTCAGGATCCATTTCAGAGGCAACAGAAGAAAATGACGACTGAAGAAACATAAATGCTCTTTGTAACCTGATAAGCAATTGGGATGCTCATCTCCACTCTCCTACCCAGTTAGTTTGACACTTTAATGTTACTGAGACCTCTGTAATATGTCAAACAATATATACTCTTTCAATAATTAGGACCTGGACCTTCTCTCTGTACCTCCACTGCTAAGGCAAACCCTTACCTTTTTTTAAAAAGAACTTTGTCTTGGTACCCTGAATAATAGCTCTGCATGACCAAAAGCAAAATGAAAAGTTTTCTGAAAGTTTTGGCAATCCGCTGGAAGACCAGGAGGGATTTTCTGGACTTATTTTTTTTTTATGTTGAAGACTTCCAGATTACAAATAATATGTGGACTCGCTCTCATTTTCCCTTTTCACCTGGCTCATGTCATCCTTTACTTCTTGGTATGGTTTGTTGATATCCTGGAAATTAAGTTTATATATGGGGTACATGTTCCTTCCTTACCAGAATCTTTTGGTTTGCACTAACTGGAGTTAATGAATTTCAAGGGTATGATATATGTGCAAATGTATATTCTAAGCAAATGAGGCTTCCTTGGTGTGGGCACTGCCTCTCCTCATACCTTTCACAATCCTTAAGCCAAGATGATGATGGTCCACTGCTACCTTAGCTAGTTGAGTATTCAGATATTAGATGTATATTCAAGTCACACGCCTGTACTTAAAGACTCTTTTCTGCTTGTGTTCCATGGGCATTGTCTTCAAAGATCCAAGGCCATTTGCAATGTTGAGTGAAGGGGAATTATATGCCCATTGCAAATCATTCTGAAGTTAATGAACATAGACAAAATTGTGAATAATAATAATGGTGATGATAGACTAGAAATTAGTATGGCTTTAAGTCAAAGAAGAATTCAGATCAAAACCTTTTAGTAGTTACTTAATATGCAAGAAAAACATTAAACTAAGTTACTCTAATGGAAAGTATTATAAAAAGTTATTTCATCAAAAGGAAACTTTCTCCAGTAGTGTCAAAATGGCTTTTGGACTCAACAAGTATAACATTGTTGACAAGTACCAAGAGAAATAGAAACTGAATTATGTGAATTTGAATCTGAAGGGGTGATCAAAACAGTGGATGGAGGCAATATTAATAAGTACTTTGATCTTTTCTAGGGAAGACACAGAGTCTCAAGGAGAAAGCTGAGGCTGGGAATGTCAAGACATTTATTAGCATCTTGAAAGAGAAGCTTAAATGGGAAGAATATGATTAAAGTGATTAACAGCAATGAAACGCCCATCTAAAAGTACACCTTCGGAACTGCAAAATAATAGATTTGGAAAGGATCCTATCAAAAACCAGTACATGATTAATGAAATAGAGTGCCTATTTTCTCCAAGGCAGCTACAGATAGAGTATCTCATCATTACAAAGGATGGATAGAATTTATAAAAATTCTTAAAGCACATGACAAATGGGTTAAAATTTGTGGAAATATATTTAGACCAAATACACAACACTTAGCAATGGTAAAAACTGACCCTAAGCAAATGCCACTCTCAAAGTCATTCACCTCCAGTTAAATTCTATGAGGTATTCAACATCCATGACTAGAAGCAAAGGGCCCTGCATAAGCAATATTTCCATGAAGTCTTTCAGAAGTTTGTCAACAGTGAAGTGTAAAATAAAAGGCTGAGTCAAGTGGATTTCATTATGGAAATGAATTGTTTTATAATATCACTTCAGAACAAGGTCATTGCCACCAGAAATTTTTCAGGGGATATTTTTAAAATGATCAATGGAGACTTTTCATAAAGATTATTTCAAGAAGTAATAAGACCCTGTATATATTGGCTTCCCTTTTAGTAGGAAGCTCCTTCAGAACGGGCACTGTCTTTCTTGCTTATATCTGTATCTCAAGAACTTGGCAAAGTGCCTGGTAAATGTGAAGGGTTTAACAATGCTCCGTTTTCTATCTGTCTATGTATCTATGTATCTATCTATCTACTTATCTATATATCCATCCATCTTACTTGAAATTTACTGAGGATGCTTCACTGAGCCAACAGAAGCTGAACTTATATTTTAATAATTCATTTAATTAAAGTTATTTTACCTGTCTGTGTAATAGTATGCTGAGCTTTAGAAAATTATGGGGGCAAGATAGCAACTTGTCCCAGGACTATTTATATTTGATTTTTATCAGTCAATGTGATAAGAAATATTTTTTTAGAACAAAAGAGCAATTTTTTCATTTTATAGAAAATATTTTGTTAAATATTTTCCAATTAAACGTAAAATTTAAAAACATCTTCTAAAATTTTGAGTTTCAAATTCTCTCTCTCCCTCCTGCTTCTCTCTCCTCCTTGAGAAGGCAAAAACTTTTATTTTGATTATACATGTGATGTCAAGCAAAACATTTCCATATTACTTGTGTTGCAAAAGAAAACAAACAAAATAAAACAATAAACACTTTTCAAGATTGTAAAAAATGTTTCAATCTGCATTCAGAGTTTATCAGTTCTCTCTCTGGAGATGAATAGCATTTTTTGTCATGAGTCATTTGGAATTGTCTTCTATCATTGTCTTGATCAGAGAAGCTAAGTCTTTCATGGTTAATCATATTTAAAATATTGCTGTTGCTGTGTTCATCTGCTTCTGTTTACTTCACTTTGAATGAGTTCATATTTGGAGGGAGATATAATGAGTTTTGTTTTAGCCATCTTGAATTTAAGATATCTACTGGATATCTATGTTGAGATGTCTGAAAGGCAGATGGACATGTAAGATGGGAAGTTAACTGAGAGTTTGCTGCAGAATAGGTGGATTTTAGAATTATCAGCATAAAGGTACTAATTAAATCTATGGGAGCTAATAAGACCACTAATGTAGTAGTCTAGAGGAAGAAGAGAAGAAAAGAGAGCTTAGGGCAAAACCTTGAGGGAGACCTATGGTTAGAAGGCACGATATGGAAGAGGATCCAGCAAAGGGCGCAGCAAAAAAATGGTCAGATAGGTAAACCAGGAGTGAGTGCTACCTTGAAAACCCAGAAAGAAGAGTGTATTAAGGTGAGGGTGATCAACAGCATCAAAAACTGCAGAGAGATCAATGAGGTTTAAATACAGGCCATTGGGTTTGGCGACTTTGGAAAGAGCAGTTTTGGAGGACAGATAAGGTCAGATGCTGGATTATAAGAGGTTATAAGAAGTTAAGAAGAGAGAGAGAGGAGAGAATGTTGAAGCACCTTTTGTACATGGCCTTTTTTCAGGAATTTTGCTTCAAAGGGCAGAAAGGATATCATCCAAGTTGGGGAGGTTTGATCAAGCAAAGGAAGGTCAACAAGGTGTTTTTTTATTGTTGTTTATTTTTTTGCTTTGAGACTGTGAAAGACATAGAGTGATGCCCAAAACACAAGCCATTTCGGTTCTGATGATGGAACTGATTAAGTTAAAATCAGAAGTGATGTGTATGTGCTCCTATGTGTATAAGTAAAATATAGGATGATATAGGATTATAGCTATAGCTATTCAAAACCACAACAGTGACCAGCCTGATTGGACAGCAGCTGAGTGAATGGTGCTCCTTCATGTTCTGGTACCATAAAAAGACAAACTATATCATAACAAAGTAGAAGCACTGTACCTGTTGGAAATGCTTTTGGTGCAGATGGCATTGATCACTCCATGAATGTGTATGAAATATATTGAAGATATGAATTTTTTATTATGTGTAGATACTACATCATAAACAATTGGAAACATAGATTATTATCTGTAGCAAGGACTTCATACTGCTTTCTAAAAATGATATCCTCAGCTACAAATTATACAACATATTCTGGATCAATGCAGCACAAACATGAAACAAGCATACATTTCTAAGTCCATATTAAATTAAAAATGAACAGAAACTGAGGAAACATTTAAACCCAAAGAGGGAAAAGCGAATAAACTTGAAGGCATTTATTTATGTGATGACACAGAAGTGCTACCTAGTAATGAAAGAGGTGCCTCAAATCATCCAAATATCTTGAATTATTTTGAAACGATGAGCATATATTATGCAGTGTAAATATAATGGAATATTATTGTATTGCAAAAAATTAAGAAAGAGTTTCAGAAAGACCTGAGAATACTTGCATGAAATGATTCAGAGAGAAGTGAGCAGAACCTGGAGAACAATTAATAGTATCTCAGTAAAATGAAAGATTTAAGGACTCTGATCAACACAATATTAAATGATTATTCCAAAGGGATGTTGATGTAGAATACTACCAAATCTCCTGACTCCCCCTACTTAAAAAAGAGATCAATTGGTATTGAAATGAGACATATTTTTGAATGGTGCCAATGTGAGAATATATTTTTCTTGACTATGTTAACATTTTACAAGGGCTTTGTAGTTCTTTTTTTTTCTCCTTAGGGTGATGCAGAGATATAGGAGCAATAAAAAATGCTAAATAATCTTTGAGGTTTTTTAAAGAAGATGTCATAAAGAAGAATAGAATTTCAAAGAACCTTTTTTTTGGTGTTTAGCGCCAAAATATAACTGATTAGGTATACCAGAACAGAAGTATTTTTTTAAAAAAATATATTTTATGCTCACCACATATAAATGCATTCTTCCACAGTATTTCAGTCCTTCCACACAATAGGAAATATTGCAGCTGTTGCCATGTTAATGGCCATAGCAGAAATGGTAGAGATATGTAGGTATACACAAGAAAGACCGCAAATACCACCATGTAATACTGTTGAGGGCCTGAGAAAAAAAATGATAACATCAGTATCTGTCTTATATGTTCACTGTAATTTAATGTAAATGGATGATATCAAGTTATATAAATATAATGGAAAACATTAAAGAGTTTATAACATGGAAACATCATAATGCTATCAAAATGAGATTTAGGCTCAATAAATGTAAAATTCTTAGTGTGTGCCAATGGAGAATTGAGGATAAAAACTTTGAAGCTGAGTCTAGAGGTCAAATTCAGTCACTGAATGGAGATTATTACACACACACACACACACACACACACATAAAGATGTGTGTGTGTGCGTGTGCGTGTGCGTGTGTGTGTGTGTGTGTGTGTGTGTGTGTGAATGTTCATCTAAGTATCTTGGTTTTCTATCAACAAGAAGGATTAAGCATTAGGCTGTCATGGAAAAGGTTGAGGCTGAATATATTCAAAGACTTATTGGCATCCTGAATTCAAAACTTAATGAGAAGTATGTGTTTAGAACAATTAACACTGAGTCAAGATCACTCTCAAGGCATACTTTTGGCACAATAAAAGGGATGACAATGGGTCTAGAAAACCTATGAAAACTCAATTAAAGCAAACCAAACCAGCTTAATATTAAAAAGTTAGGGGGTTCATCACTTCAAGGCAGAAAGAGAAAGATTTCCTCATCAGAAAGGAAGATGACTGATAAATATTTCAAAAGATTATGATAAGCAGGTTAAAAGTTTATAGATGTAGTCTTTTTTATACTTTTTGAAGTCTGAGTTTTTCTAACTAAATGTAAAACAATTTTTAATATTCATTTAAAATTATTTTTTTGAATTCCAAATTCTCTCTCTCCCTACATGCCCCTCACTGAGAAAGCAAACAATTGAATATAGGTTACATATGTGAAATCATGCAAAAGATATTTCCATATTATTCACATTGTGAAAAAACACAGATAAAAAACATGAAACATGAAGTTCTTAAAAAGTATTCTTTGATCTGTATTCATACTCCCTCAGTTCTTTCTCTGGAGGTGGATAGCATGTTTCATCCTAAGTTTTTTGGCGCTGCCTTGGATTATTGTATTGCTGAGAATAGCCAGTTGATCTTTATGTAATATTTCTGTAATCATGTACACTGTTTTTCACTTTGCATCACTTCATAAAAGTCTTTACAGGTTTTTCAGAAAGTATCCTGCTCATCATTTCTTATAGCACAATAGCATTCTATCACAACATATACCACAACTTGTTCAGCCAATTCCCAATTGTTTCTCCTTGATTTCCAATTCTTTACTACCACAAAAACAGCTGCTTTAAAGATTTTTGAACACATCGAACCAATAATTATGTCTGTTGTAGAACTTATACAAAAATAGAAATTAAAAAAGAAGATAAAAATAAAATAATGTTTCATCCTAGAAAAATATTTCTGCACCTATAGGTCCTTTTTCCTTTTAAAAATCTCTTTGGGATACAGACCTACTAGTGCTATTGCTGGGTCAAAGGGTATGCACAGTTTTATAGCCCTTTGGGCATAGTTCCAAATTGCTCTCCAGAATAGTTAGATCAGTTCACAACTCCACCAATGGTGGATTGGGGAAATGACTTATATTCTATAAATATGACTCAGTTCTCTATATATTTGAGAAATGAGGCCCTAATCAGATATATTTGTGTAAAAAATAATCCAGCTTTCTGCTTTCCTTCTATTCTTGATTGCATTGGTTTTGTTTGTGAAAACTGCTCTTTAATTTAAGATAATCAAAATGATCAATTTTGCATCTCATAATGCTCTCTATCTTTTGTATGGTTATAAATTCTTCCCTTCTCCAGAGGTCATATAGATAAACTGTTCCTTGCTCACCTAATTTGTTTATGGCATCACCTTTTATGTCTAAATCATGTACGCATTCTGATCTTGTCTTGGTATACGATGTAAAGTATTTGTTAATACATAGTTTCCTCCAAACTGTTTTCCGGGTTTCCCAGAAGTTTTTCTCAAATTATTTTCATCAGTGAGCTTCAGGAACTCCTTTTCCATTTGCCCAATTTTACTTTTTAAAGAATTCTTTCTTCAGTGAATTTTGGTACATCTTTTTCTATGTGGCCAATTCTGTTTATTTTTATTCTTTTTTTTTTCTCTTAACAATTATTTTATTATTTAATATTTTAGTTCTCAACATTAATTTCCACAAGATTTTGAATTACAGATTTTCTCCCCATTTCTACCCTTGCCCCATTCCAAAATAGTATATGTTCTGATTGCCCTGTTCCCTCCCTTCTGTCACCTCACTTCCCCCCCGCCCCATCCTCTTTCCCCTTACTTTCTTGTAGGGCAGGATAGATTTCTATGCCCCATTCCCTATATATCTTGCTTCCCAGCTGCATGCAAAACCAACTTTTTTTTTGAGCATCTGCTTTTAAACCTTTGAGTTCCAAATTGTCTCCCCCTTCCCTTCCCACCCACCCTCCCTAGATAGGCAGGCAATTCAACATAGGCCACACATGGATCATTATGTAAACCACTTCTACAATACTCATATTGTGAAAGACTAACTATATTTCCCTCCATCCTATCCTGTCCCCCTTTATTCAATTTTCTCCCTTGAACCATGGCCCTTTTCAAAAGTGTTTGCTTTTGATTACCTCTTCACCCTATCAGCCCTCCCTTCTATCATCCCCCATTTTTTTTGTCCCCTTCTCCCTACTTTCCTATGAGGTAAGATACCCAATTGAGTGTGTATGTTATTCCCTCCTCAAATCAAATCTTATGGGAGCAAGATTCACTCATTCCCCCTCACCTGCCCCCTCTTCCCTTCCAACAGAACTGCTTTTTATTGCCACTTTTATGTGAGATAATTTACCACATTCTATCTTTCCGTTTCTCTCTCTCTCAATATATTCCCCTCACACTCCTTAATTTTATTTTTTTAGATATCATCCCTTCATATTCAACTCAGCTCGTGCCCTCTGTCTATATATATGTATATTCCCTTCAACTACCCTAATACTGAGAAAGTTCTCATGAATTACACACATCATCTTTCCATGTAGGAATGTGAACAAAACAGTTCAACTTTAGTAAGTTCCTTATGATTTCTCTTTCTTGTCTACCTTTTCATGCTTCTCTTGATTCTTGTGTTTGAAAGTCAAATATTCTATTCAGCTCTGGTTTTTTCATTGAGAAAGCTTGAAAGTCCTCTATTTTATTGAAAATCCATATTTTGTCTTGGAGAATTATACTCACTTTTGCTGGGTAGGTGATTTTTGGTTTTAATCCTAGCTCCTTTGACCTCCAGAATATCATATTCTAAGGCCTTCGATACCTGAATGTAGAAGCTGCTAGATCTTGCGTACTCCTGATTGTGTTTCCACAATACTCAAATTGTTTCTTTCTGGCTGCTTGCAGTATTTTGTCCTTGACTTGTGAACTCTGGAATTTGGTGACAATGTTCATAGGAGTTTTCTTTTGGTGATCTCTTTCAAGAGGTGATCAGTGCATTCTTTCAATTTCTATTTTACCCTCTGGTTCTAGAATACCAGGGCAGTTTTCCTTGATAATTTCTTGAAAGATGATGTCTAGGCTCTTTTTATGATCATGGCTTTCAAGTAGTCCAATAATTTTTAAATTATCTCTCCTGGATCTATTTTCCAGATCAGTGGTTTTTCCAGTGAGATATTTCACATTGTCTTCCATTTTTTCATTTCTTTGGTTCTGTTTTTCTGGTCCTCCCCCAAGAACCACCAACCAGGATTGTGACCCAGATCCAAGCAGGGCAAAGCTGCCTCTGTGCCAGCAAAGAGCTCCTTGCACTCCCGCTCTGATTCCCTGCTTGATTCCTCCCACCATGTGAGCCAGGGACTCTGGAACCAGCTGATGCTGGAGCTCTGACAGCCTCCATGGGAGCTTCCTGCTGCTGCTGCTGCCACTGCCACACCACCTCTGCCACCCTCAGGGCTGGGGCCGGACCACTCTCTAACCAAATTCAGCAGTTTCCCTACTAACCTGCTCCATGGTCTTTGGCATTTGTGGGTTGAGAAGTCTGGTAACTGCCACAGCTCAATGATTCATGGCCCTAGGGCCTGCTCTGGGTGACTACCTGTCTGGTCTGTCCTGTCATGGTCCATGCTGGTCTGTGCTCTGCTCCCAGCACCATGTGATATACCCTTCCCAGAGAACATCCAGGCTCTCCTGGGCTGGAGACCTGCTATCCCTGCTATTTTGTGGGTTCCACAGCACTAGAATTTGTTCAGAGCTATTTTTACAGGTGTTTGGAGGGATTTGGGGGAGAGCTTAAGCAAGTCTCTGCTTTCCAGCTGCCATATTGGCTCTGCCCCCACCAATTCTGTTTTTAAGGAGTTCTCCTCAGAGGATTTTTGTGCTTCTTTTACCACTTGGCCTATTCTGTTTTTTAAGGTATTATTTTCTTTAGTATTATTTTTTGCTTCCTTTACCAAGATTTTGACTTTTTCATGATTATCTTGCATCACTCTTCTTTCTTTTCCCAATTTTTTTCTTCTACCTCTTTTTTTAATCTTTAAAATCATTTTTGAGAACTTTCAATAATTCTTTTTGGGCCTAAAACCAATTTACATTTTTGTTCAAGGCTTTGCATGTAGATGTTTTGAATTTGTTGTCTTTAGAGTTTGTGTTCTGATCTTCCCTGTCACCACAATAACTATGGTCAATTATTTTTTTGCTATTTGCTCATTTTTCCAAATTATTTCTTTACTTTTAACTTTATGTTAAAGTTGAGCTCTGCTCCTTGGATATACGGGGGCACTATTCCAAGCTTCAGTTTTTTTGTACTGGATTTTTCAGAGCTAGTTCTGGAGGTCTGTAAATTTTTATTTCTTCCAACGTAGTATGAACAAAAGAAAGGTGTGGTCATTGCTTTCCTGTCCTATTCTGTGATCTGTGAGTAATCTCAAGTACTCTTTTCCACCCTGGAACTATGACCAGGGTCCCTACTCCCCTGAAGACACATGCTGTTATGTGCTAATGTTCTTTCTCCCCCTGGAAATGTGACCTAGAACTGTGTATAGACAATACAGGAAAGTCCTGCTCCCCGTGCCAGCAAAGGGTCTCCTGTCATCTCCTTCTAAGCAACTGTTTAATTCCCTCACCATTTGTGGGATGAGAACTCTGGAAGCCACCAATGCTAATATAGCCACCCCTACCACTACTGCCAGCTTGCCAGGGCAAAGCCTACACTGAACTGTACTCCATTTTCACCCCAGTGAGATAGACATTTGCTGATGACCTTCTAAGTTGTCTTGGGCTGGAAAGTTGTTTGACGCCATCCTTCTGTTGGTTTTGTCACTCCAGAATCCATTTGGAGGTGTTATTTTGAAGTTATTTAGAGGGAAATTTGAGAGAGCTCATTTAAGTCTCTACTTTTCCCCCCTCTGTGATCTTGGCTCTGCTTAGATGTAGTCTTAAAACAACATACTTCATTTCACAGCACAAGGCTGGAAGCAGATAAATGTCATCAGATTTGATATAAATGATATTTTCTTTAAAGAATATTTTAAATCTATTTATATAACTCTTGAATGAGTCTCAGTAGATTGGTTCCTAGACATTTTATGGATTTTGTAGGCATTTTGGAAAAGATGTCCTTTTCTGTTATTTCCTCAGGATATTATTATTGCTATATAGAAACACTGGTGATTTTTATGGATTTTTAAAAATCTCCTACTTTTACTGATTCTCCAGGGTTCTCTAAGTAAATAATTACATCATCATTTTTGCTGTTGCATGCATCTTTAATTTCTCTCATTTCACTGCTATAACTGGCATTTCTCAAATGATATCAAGAAATAGCATTGAGAGGGATTGTCTTTGATTCTATCTCATGTTTATTGGGAAAGCTGCCAATGTTTTGTCATTACACACAATGTTAGCTTTTCCATCTATGCACTTACTTTTGATTATCTTAAAATTGCTCCTTGATGCCTAGGATTTTTTTTACATTTATTCTTTTAAGCTTTTTTGCTTGCCTAAATGAGTATTATACTTGTCAAAGGCTTTATCTATACCTCTTGTTTTAATCATGTTTATGCAATTGGAAACACACAGTGACCTTGTGACTAACAAATGTCTTAGTTGGCATTACTTGAAAAATACTCCCTTCCCCAAATCCGTGATCTTCCATACAAAGCCAAGCTGCTTGGCAAAAATAGTCATGGGTTCCATTTATCTATGTTCTCATTTGATCCTACTCCTAGTTGAAGGCAATGGTTATTTTAATTGAAAGTATAGTTGTGGGAATGCTAATGAAAAACAAGAAGGACATTGAAAGACAATGAAAAACATTGGGAAGACTAATGAAGAGTAGAAAAACATCATTCCTCATATTAGGTACAATATTGAGCAAAATGTAAAACTGAGCCAAACTTCATTTGTAAAATGTACAACCCATAACTTCACTGATTTGTTTGAGAGGGAAGAACTAAGAGTATTGGGTGGAGGTTGCAAAGAGGCTAATTTAGGCTCAATACTGGAAAAGACATCTAAATAAGTCTATAAAAAATTATATGAATATAATAGGGAGGTCCTGGCTTCTCATTCATATGAAATCAACAGGAACATTTTGGTGTTATGTTTTAGAGATTATTATTATAATTTTTTTAGGCTTGTGGTGAACAAGATGGTCTATGGCTCTTCCAATTATGAAATTCTATGATTCTGTGAAGAAGATGGCAAGGTTACTAATCTTGGCTAATGGAAGAATGATGATCTAACAGAAATTGGGTAGTTGGAAAAATCTAGGTTTTTGGAGTTTGCTTGGAGGCTTAGCATTTTCCTCAATACACTTGGGAAAATCAGACTGCTTTCAATGAGATGGAATAAACCCTTCTGGAGAAATTTCTTTTCAGATTGATGAAAGGTTTGGGAGACAAGAGAGAATTCTAAGACATTTGGAACAACTAGGATAGCATCGTATTATGAATAATATGGTTGATTAGAAAACTTGTTCAATTCTCAGGAGTCTCAGTGACTCTATTCATTCAATGTCACTGAACTTCCCAATAATTTAGTTTCTCAATCTGTAGGGGAAAAAAAAGGAAAATAAGACATTACCTCACTTTTTAAAGTCACAATTAAATGAATGTTAGTTTTAAACATTTTGTACTTCCTTTAAGTAATATCTAGCATAAATAAGAGACACCAGGCAGTTCAAGAATGATTAGAGCTCATGAAAGTCTTATGTAAATAAAGGGTCAGAAGTTTTGATTTGTGGGTATGATATTATTTTATAATATCATTTGCTATTTTTATTTCACTATCTACTAAAGAACAGTCTTCTTTAAGTGAATATTTAATTTAGTTATGTAAGTACACAAATATTAGTTTTATTTTGGCTGGTTAAAACATGGTCCTATTAAACCCAGAGTCATTGATTTGATTCTATGGCCACGAAGGATAATTAGCTTTTTTATCTTCTATAGCTACAAACTATGTATCTCTAATTCCAGATACCATTTTCCAAATCTATGCTATTCTTTTCATGAGAGTTCAGATGGATCAGTGCAAATCCACCATTTCTGTTGAGGTAGGGAAATGGTCTCCAAATGATAAGATAAGTAAAAAGTGCCATCCTTGAAAGACAGAATAATAATACAAACGATTTGTAATCTGACTGATTTGGGTTTGTAATCTGATATTAAAATGCTTGGTTAATTTAGACTAGATCGAAAGATGTGATCAAGTCTATTGACTACAACCCAACATGTTAATTATCAGAATTAATCAACAAGCATTAATGAAGGACCTACTATAGGCCAGGCACTATGCTAGTTGTTTGGACTACAATGAGAAAAAAGAAATATCACTTTCACTCAAGCCTAGACATCTTCTAGTGAACCTGCCTGCCACTACCCCTTTTCACAAAAACAAAATACCACCTAGAGACAATGCCTTAAGTGATTTAAGCCAGTCATCTTAACAACCTCTACTCCACCCCACCTTTATCTTTTGCTGTAGCAACTATCATGAGATTAATACTATCACTGATCTTTGAAAGGATGTATCATTCATCTCCATTTTGGATCTAAGCACCATCCCTGAAATTTTGACCAAAATCTTGTCTTGTCCTGTCCTCTCCTTTCCTGTCCAGATCTATCATTTCCTTACCACTTTTCTTCTCACCTCCCCTCTACAGACAAGATCGCTGCTACCAGAACTCTAAGATTATCCTTCCTAGAAACATTTTGATCAATACAGATTCTGTAAGATAAGAATAGAAACTGTGCAACAGCAACATATGCTCAGACTGCAAAAATTTAATTCTATTGACCACCTAGCAAATCATGACCTGGCGGCTAGAAACTTTCTGTTTTTCATAAATAAACAGATGACACATCCTCATATTACAAACACAGGCCTCAAAATATCCTTGAGAATGCAACAAACTGACTATACTAGAATGTATTATAGATAGAACTACTTCTTATAATCATCTAGACATAAGAATGATCCATGAAATTTACATTTATGTGTGTCTGCGTGTATGTGTGTGTGTTAGTGTTACCATACAAAATTATGGAAAGAAAAACAGACCTAAAAATTGAAAGAATATTGATTGTAAATAGACTTGCCAAGTAAATATAATAAAAATGACAATATTTGCTAAGGATCAGTGTGACAGATTAGATAGCCAGCACACTGAAGCAAATGAATAGAAATGAAGATAAACACTCCAGCTATCCTGATGAGGGCTCACTATCTAACAAGAACAGCTGGGAAAACTAGAATGCTGTCTGGTAGAAAGTAAGTATAGACTAACACTTCACAACATATAACAAGATGAGTTCCAAATGGATATGTGATTTTGACATACAAGGGCTCACCACGAATTATAGCAACAAGAAAGAAATTACTTTTTTGGAGCTAGGAATAGGGGAAAATTAGAAGTTAATGACTAAACAAAAAACAGAGATCATAGAAAATAAAGTGAACCAATTGATTACATAAAATTAATTTTGGCAAGACCAAACTAGCGCTATGAAAATCAGAAGACAAATGGAGAAGCACATTGCAATAAGCTTCTGTAATAAAGTTCTCATACCAGGTATACAGGAATATGATTTAAATGTATAAGAAAAGAAATTCTCTAATAGATACATTGATAAAGCATATGTGCATGTAGTTTTTAAAGAAAGAAATAAAAAATCACTATTGATTACAGAAATGCAAATCAAAACAACTCTAAAGTACTACATCATACCTATCAGATTGGCTAGCATGACAAAACAGGAAAATGATGGATGTTGGAGAAGATGTGGGAAAATTGGAACACTAATGCATTGTTGGTGGATTTGTGAATTGATCTAACCATTCTGGGTAGCAATTTGGAATTATGCACAAAGGGCTATAATAGTGTGCATACCCTTTGATCCAGCAGTACCACTACTAGGTATGTATCCCAAAAAGATCATAAAAACAGGAAAAGGACCCACATGAACAAAAATATTTATAGTACCTCTTTTTGTGGTGGCCAAGAACTGGAAATTGAGGGGATGCCCATAAATTGGGGAATGCCTGAACAAGTTGTGGTATATGAATGTAATGGAATACTTTTGTTCCATAAGAAATGATGAGCAGGCAGATTTCAGAAAAGCCTGGAAAGGCTTACATGAACTGATGCTGAGTGAAGTAAGCAGAACCAGGAGAACACTGTACACAGTAATAGCCACAATGTATGATGGATAACTGTGATAGACTTATCTCTGCTTAACAGTTTAAGGATCTAAGACAATTCCTAATGACTCATGGTGGAAAATGCTATCCACATCCAGAAAAAGAACTATGGAGTCTCAATGCAGATTGAAGCATACTATTTGCTCTGTCTCTCTCTCGCTTTCTTCTTTATTGAGGTTCATCCTATTGGTCCTAATTCTACTTTACAACACAACTAATGTAAAAATATGTTTAATATGAGCCTGTATCAGATTGCATGCTATCTTGGGTTGGGGGAGGGGAGGGATGGGGAGAAAATCAGGGAGGCTATTGATGAGTGTTGGATGGTGCAAGGATTTCAGTAGCCTTCCTGATCAACTAACCATAGGGGCCCCAGGGAAACTCAAATCCCCTGAGACTAATAAAAATAAAGTTGTACAACAAGGCCTGAAAATCCCTTTTCCTGCTGGAGCAGAGCTTGAATATCAACTAGGCACTAATTACCCTTAAGCTCCTTGCTATTTGCTCCCTGGTCCTGTATGACTCAGGTAAGGATCTTAAAAAAAAAAAAAAACTACCAAATTTTGGTGGTATTCGCATGGCTAATTCCAACTTAGCTCCACAATTGGATCTGTTTCCATTCTCCTTGGTGACCATTTCATATTCTGTTTCTTCTCAATATAGCTGGCCTGCTTTACTTTCTCTCTTTGGACTCTGCTCCGTTGTGCTCCAAGCTTCCTTGAATTAAACCTTGGAATCTCAAACTTAATAAAAAGCACAAACACAGAGGAGCTATGAGAAAATGGGCCCATTGAGGCACTGTGGTAGAGCTGTCAATTGGTCCTGCCATTTTAGAAAGCAATTTGGCTTTTGACTTAGCAAAATTGCCACTAAGGTGGGGTGAGGCCAAGATGGCAGAGTAAAAGCAGGGACTAGATTGAGCTCTCCCCCAAATCCCTCCAAATACCTGTAAAAATGACTCTAAACAAATTCTAGAACTACATAATCCACAAAAAGACAGAGTGAAACAAATCCCCAGCCCAAGACAACCTGGAAGGTTAACAGGAAAAGTCTGTCACACCAAACTGGTAGTGGAGAATAGTTCAGTGTGGGTAGTGCTGGCACAGACGGGGCAGGAGCAGGGATTAGGGGACTGAATCACTGATAGCTGTGGCAGTTTCCAGACTTCTTAAACCACAAACATGAAAGACAATGTAGAAGGTCAGTGGTAAAACTCTGTTGGACCTGGGTGAGAGAGGAGTGCAGTCCAGGCCCAGCCCTGGGGTGGCAGAGGTGGCTGTGGTGGTGGAGGTGGCAGCAGTTGTGGCATCAGCAGCAGCAGCAATGGATGCTTCTGGAGCTCCAGGTCCACCAGATGCTGTGGGGGGATTGAGTAGCCAATTGCAGGGGATTGCAGGGATCTCTTTGCTGGCACTGAGATAGGATTCTCTTGCTTTGCCCTGCTTGGATCTGTGTCACAGTCCTGGGTGGCAGTGCCAGGAAGATGAGGAGCATTGGCATGGCAGAGCTTGTGGCTGCTGTGGAGAGGGAATCTTCCTCAGAGTTCCAAGGCAGAAAGGTGTGCTTGAAGTTACTCACAGACCAGAGCCCAGGTCAGGAGAGGAGTAAACACCTCTCCTTTGATCATGCCACCTCAGAAGAATTGAAAATTTACTGGTGCCTAGAAGTATCTCTGAAAACAGCTGCACAAAATCCCTGAAGGCTGGTACAGAGCACTCTCCACTCTGGAACCAGAGTCCTACCTTGACAAAGAGCTCAAAAGTTAAATAATTTGCTGGGGAGATGAGCAAACAGTGTAAAAAGAAAACTCAGACTAGAATCTTACTTAGGTGACAAAGAAGATCAAAACATACAACCAGAAGAAGACAACACAGTCAAAGATCCTACATCAAAAGGCTCCAAGAAAAATAGGAATTGGTCATAAGCCATGGAAGAGCTCAAAAAGGATTTTGAAAATCAAGTAAGAGAAGTAGAGGAAAAACTGGGAAAAGAAATGAGAGTGATGCAAGAAAAAAATGAAAAACAAGTCAACAGCTTGCTAAAGGAGACCCAAAAAATACTGAAGTAAATAACACCCTACAAATAGTCCAGATCAAATGGCAAAAGAGGTCCAAAAAGCCAATGAGGAGAAGAATGCCTTAAAAAGCGGAATTGGCCAAAAGAAAATAATTACTTTAAAATGAGAATGGAATATCTCACTGGAAAAACCACTAACCTGAAAAATAGATCCAAGATAAATAATTTAAAAATTATTGAACTATCTGAAGGTCATGATCAAAAAAAAGAGCCTAGACATCATCTTTCAAGAAATTATCAAGGAAATCTGCCCTGATATTCTCTAGCCAGAGGGTAAAATAGAAATGGAAAGAATCCACCAATTGCCTCTTGAAAGAGATCCCAAAAGGAAAACTCCTATGAATATTGTAGCTAAATTCTAGAGTTCCCAGGTCAGGGAGGAAACATTGCAAGCAGCCAGAAAGATTTAACTCAAAATTTTAAAAACAAATGTTAAAATATTTTTACATGCAACTGGGAAATTAGATATACTGGAAATGGGGTATGGAAATCAATATTGTCCTACAAGAAAGTAAAGGGGAAGGGGGTAAGGGTGGGGGTGATAGAAGAGAGGGCACACTGGGGGAAGGGGTAATCAGTATGCATGCCAATTTGGGGTGGGGGAGTGGAGAGATGGGGAGAAAATTTGGTACTTAAAATCTCGTGGAAATGAATGTGGAAAACAAAAATAAATTAACAAAAAATATCATCATTTATCAGAGAGAGTTCAAAGGAAAAGGTAAAAGTGCTATGTCTACAAAACTATTTATTGCAGCTTTTTTTGCTATGGCTAATACCTGGAAATTAAGGAGGTGCCCAGAAATTGAGGAACAATTGAGCAAACTATGTATATGAATGTAACAGAATATTATTGTTCAAGGAGAAATGAAAAAAAGATATGGTTTTAGGGAAACATAGGATAACTTTCATAAATTGACAGAGAATAAATTGTGCAGAACATTTTAAAGAAACCTTGTTTTGAAATACTAATGTTAAAACCCCCAGCCATCTTTGGACAGTGAGGTGGTGTATTCAAGATCCAGAATGAAGTGTGAATTTTTCAACATGCCCAAGGTGGGAATTTGTTTTTCTTGAGTCAGCAGATTTTTCACAAAGTTTGGTATGAGGTTCTCTTTCCCCACAAAAAATAACTGAAGGGAGACCAGAAGGATTAATAGAGAAGCAAGACAGCTTTGTGAGTTACCTGCTCTATTTATTATATGCTTAAAGAAAAGCAAAATCTCCATAACAAAGATCCATAAGTTCATGTACAATCCTCTCCTATTCTACTATATATATATATATATATATATATATATATATATATATATATATATATATACATATATATAGAAGTGCTAATTTTATCTGATATTTGATAAATAATTAGTTTTTTAAATCAAAGTACAGCTATGTAGCCGCTTGTCTCAATTCCATTTCCATCTGATTATTCTATACAAATTCTATAAGATGAGAATGAGAATAAATAATAAAAATAATGAATAATAGTAATAGTTGCGGAAGTGGAAAATAATTTATATAGCCCCTACTTTGTGCCAGGCACAGCACTAAGTACTTTTGCAGATATAACATTTGATCCTAACAACCTTGTGAAATAGGTCCTACTATTATTCTCATTTTATTGTTAAGGAAACTGAGGCAAACAAAGGTTATATGACTTGCCTAGGATCACACAACTATTTAGTGTCTGAGGAAGGATTTGAACTCAGGTCTTCCTGATTTGTGGCCCAGTGCTCTAACCACTGTGCCACCAGCTGTCAATGAGACATCTGCGTCAACCTTTCTACAAAGTGGTTTATTTTACATTGTTTCATTTGATTTTCATAACAACAGTGTGAGGTAAATACTACAGACACTATTATCTCCACTTTATAGATTAGGAAACTGAAGATAAGAGTTTAAATGATGTATCCAGGCGTCTTTCAAATGTCTGAAGCAGATTTTGAACCTGGGTTTTCCTGACTTTAGGTTATAACTTGATACTAAGATTACAGGATCATAGATTAAAAAATGCCAAGGATCTTAGAAGTTTTTTTAGTACAATCTCTAGTTTAACAAAAGAGTAAACTGAACTTCAATGAGAAGTGACTGTCTCAAGCGCAGCACAATAAGTAGGTTTTGTGACCTCCAAGTCTAGCTTTCTTTCACTATATCATATTGCCTTTATCTTTTTCTTCTTTGCAGTTATTTATGTGAGTGAAACCTTAATTTGTCCACATTCAATAAACTTACTTTTCAATACAATTTCAAACTCCTGCGTATCAGACTGGCCAACATGACAGAAAAGGAAAATGCTAGAGAGGGCGTAGAAAAATTGGGACACTAATGATGGAGTTGTGAACTGGTTCAACCATTCTGGAGAACAATTCAAACTATACCAATAAAAGTATAAAAATCTGCATACCCTTTGAATCAGCAGCACCTAGGTCTGGATAACAATGAGATTTTAAAAAAGGAAGAGGAAAAGGACCTATATATACAAAAATATTCACAGCAGTTTTTTTGTGGTGGCAAAGAATTGGAAATTGAGGAGATGCCCATCAATTGGGAAATCGTTGAACAAGTTGTGATATGATTGCGATGGAATATTGTTATGCTACAAGAAATGATGAGAAAGATAGCTCCAGAAAAAACTTTAGAAGTCTTATATGCACTTATGCAAAATGAGGTAAGCAGAAGCAGGAGAATATCACACACAGTAATAACATTATTGTAATGACGATAAGTTGGAAAAGACTTACTCTGATCAAAATGATATAATTCCAAAGGGCCATGATGAAAAATGTCATCCACCTCCAGAAAGAGAGCTGTTGAAATCAGAGTGCAAGTGGAAGCATATTTTTTCACTGTTTTTTATTTGTGTATGTGTTTTCTTTTGCAACATGGCTAATATGGAAATATTATGAGTTTGCATCTAAAATCAATATGTATTGTTTGACTTCTCAAAGGATGGGGAGGGGCAAAAGGGAGAGAGAGTATTTGGAACTAGAATTTCAAAAAATGAATGTTAAATTTTTTTAAAATCTAATTAGGAAATATTTGATGAAATAAAAGATATTTAAATAAAATTTAATTTTATTAAAACTTGACATGGAACATCAATGCAATCAACTGAAATTACTTAACTTAAATATTAAAATACTTTAATTTCAATGCATAAAATACCCTAACAATTTTTTGAATCCCAACCTCTATGCTCTCATTAGAATTCTTTCTTTTCCCATACACTCTCATTCATTTTTCCATGTATGATAATAGTTTGTATGTATTCCATTCTTCAAGTTTTTATTTGGTTTTTTTTTTTTTTTTGCTTCATAGCATTTCTTAAAGGTCTTTCCAGATTTTTAAAAATGTTTATCATATTTGTCAGTCAACAAACTTACACTTACTGTGTTAATCATAATCACTAATGATTTCTAGGTCATACACACCAACAAGCATTCCTGATTGTATCTAATCACCATCATTAAATTACCCAGGAACATTTAGTGAATATCTAGATGAGCACAGTACTATGCTAGATGTTACACATATCTTACAGTGAACACAAGTAAATTAAAAACTGAAATGAAACAAATTCTGTGATCCTCTCAATCAGTAGGGTTTGAAATATTCAGAGAATGTAAGTACAGTCAAAACAATTATTTCTTTGTTTTTGATGAGTAGGCCTCAAAACACAGAATCAAAACATTGGTGGTGGTAAGACGTCATTTCACTTGCTTGTTTTGAAACAGTCAATGTCTTCATGTGATATGTAGGAGTCGATTCCTGGCCCATTATTTTCTTGCTGATGAAGTACTATAATAAATCAGGCTGTAATGTTTTGTACAAATGGTTCCTTGTGTTGTATTTAGAGGACAGATGCCTACAGATTGTGATTTGCTTACAGAATCACATGCGTAGTTGATCCTGGGTCTGTACAAGTTAAATGTTTATCCTCATCTCACATTGTGCTAGTGTAAATCACTGTTTGTATGTCACTATCAATAAACACACTTCAGTCTGTTGCACAAAAAAACAGTCAGCCATCTCTTCTTAATGGAAAATAAATCTTACTTGGCATATTTATTTTAATAAATAAAGGCCTATTAAGTATACAGAGTAAAGTGGTCAGAACAGTTTTCTTTTAATTGAAAACATTTGTTTAATGGCCTATTTTAGATTTCAGGACAGCCACTACCGTTACTCACAAGGGGTTATAATTTACTGATATTAAAATAAAAGCCACTGAAGATAGATTCCTTTTATCCCCATGCTAGCATGCCATGGCATATGCGTGGACCAGGAGTGGCTTAGCTCTATGAAAACATCAGACTCATCTTAGTGACTCCTGAATGTTGGGGCTTAGCATGGTTTCTAACTTAGGAGCAAACAAAGGAAGCTGTCAGGTTCTGATTACCTTTATAAATATAGGAGTATGCAGACCCCAAGTATCTTTGTGTGCACCAGTCATGAATACACATGGACAAGGAAATGCATAGACACTGGTTTGTAAAATTCCTATGGAGTTCAGGGATGGCATCTATAGTTTTATCTGTTACCCTAACTGTTACACTCTGGGTCCTTCTTCCATCCATGGGAAAGGGACTAATACAGGCCTGCACAACATACAGCCTGCCAAAGGGTTTCGGGCCCCCAGTGAAAAATGTAGGGTTGCCAATGGACACATTCTCCTGTTTGTCGTGTGACTTGCAACAACCAACTATGTCAGTCTGTCTCTAGTCTAATCTATATGCAGCTGGAAGAAGTTTAGCCTGTTTTAATTTTGGGCCCTTCCTACTTCC
Organism: Trichosurus vulpecula; assembly: GCF_011100635.1. Classification (NCBI taxonomy): domain Eukaryota; kingdom Metazoa; phylum Chordata; class Mammalia; order Diprotodontia; family Phalangeridae; genus Trichosurus; species Trichosurus vulpecula. The sequence continues at coordinate 412,373,965 of NC_050573.1, read as the reverse complement.
AAATCATGCAGGTCTGGCCTAATCTAACCCTACCGCCTCAATGTATTCAATAATTAATCAATCCACAAGGATTTATTAAGTACCTACTATGTGTCAGGTGCTGGGGATACAAAGAGAACAAGGAAACCATTTTTTCCCTCAAGAAGCTTGAATTCTAATGAGGGAGACAATCTGTATAGGCATATATGAAAGACATCCAGTATAAATAAAAGATAGGGTTGTCATTGGTAGAGTGTTTTAGTTATTGGCAGCTGGGTAGGGAACAAGAAAAGGCCTTCTCTAGAAGGTAGTTCTTGAGTTGAGTCTTGGAGGAAACCAACGATTTCAAGATCCAGAGGTGAGGAGGGGAGAGCGTTCAAGGCCTTGGGTTCTGCCAAGGCAAAGCCACAGAGAAAGAAGGAGAATTCTGTAAGAAACAAGACTAGTATTTATTTGTCATAATGTGTATAAAGGGGAATAATGAGAAATAATAATAATAATAAAACCATACCTTCTTCTTTCCCAAAGGAATAATGTCAATCATTGTACTTGAAGGGTATATGAGGTGTTTTGAGCTTCCTAAGAGAGTTATTGGTACTCAGGGTCCTCAGAGGCAGGAAAAGCTGGGTTGGAAGGGAATGGAGCCAAGAAGGCAGCGTGAAAACAGAGACTTGCTTGAGTTCTCCCCTGAATCCCTCCAAACACCTGTAAAAAACAACTCTAAACAAATTCTAGAGCTACAGAACTGAAGAAATGACAGAGTGAAACAAGTCTTCAGCCCAAGATGGCCTGGATGGTCATTGGGAAGCGTCTATCACACCATGCTGGGAGAAGAGTGCAACCCAGAATGGGCCATAGCAGGACAGACCATGCTGGACCATACCTGATGGAGCAGGCCTCAGGGACCTGAATCACTGGCAGCTGTGGCAGTTTCCAGACTTCTCAATGCATAAAAGCCAAAGACAACTTAGCAAGTCAGTGAGAAAACTGTTGGACCTAGGTGAGAGAAATGCCAGGTCAGGCCCCAGCTCCAGGGCAGTGGAGTGGCTGCAGGGGTAGCAACAGCAGCCACAGTGGCAGCTGCTTCCTGAGCTCCAGGCACACAGACGGTGGGGGGAATCAAGTGGCTGATCAGAGCAGGAATGCAGGGATCTCTTTGCTGGTGCTGAGGCAGGGTTCTCTTGCTTTGCCCTGCTGGGATTTGGGTCACAGTCCTGGTTGGCAGTCCTTAGGGGAGTCCTTGGGTTGCTGGTGTGGCAGTGCTTGTGGTGGCTGTGGAGAGGGAGTCCTCCTGGTAGTTACATGGCAGAAAGGAGTGCCTGCACTCACAGACCAGAACATAGGCCAGGAGGGGAGTATCATACCACCTCAGAAGAGAAGTAGCTCTGAAAATGGCAGCACAAAATCCCTGAAGCTTGGGACAGAGCACTTTCCACTCTGGAAGCAGTCATACCTTGACAAAAAGCTCAAAAGACAAGTAATTGGCTGGAAAAATGAGCATGCAGTGTAAAAGGACTCAGATGATAGAATTTTACTTTGGTGACAAAGAAGATCAAAACATACAGCTAGAAGAAGTCAACAAAGTCAAAGATCCTACATCAAAAGCCTCTAAAGAAGAGCTGGGTTCAAGTCTTGCCATATACATTTAAGTCAGACATATATTGGCTATGAGACATTACACAAGTCACTTAACCCCTCACTGTACCCAGGCAACTTATTAAGACTGTAAGTTGTGAAACAGGTGATCATCAGCATCAGTAGAATGAAGTCCTCTCCCTAACTCCCATTGGAAGTTCCATAAACCAAAGAAATCACAAGTGCAGTCCCACCTCCCCGCCAAAAATTTTTGTATGAGTACAACAGTAAGATGGCAACTTGTGTATTTATAGCACCAAAGATATAGGGGGTGGGAGAAGGAAAATAAAAGGCCACTCTACTTAGATCTTGAATACCTGTATTTAAGTCAACTCTCGCAGTTACCCTCTTTAGTGCCATGGGCTAGTCCCTCAAGCTCTATTAATCAATGTCATTATGTAGTCTTGGGAGTTTCAGTACTGCTTTGGGTCTTGGAGACATAGGAAAGAAGCTCCCCACAACTTTAAGGTGCTCAATAAGACTAGCACAGTGATGCTACTCTATGAAGTTTCTGGGCTGCTGTTAATTTCTTGGACAATCACTTAACTAGAGACATTTGTTCCTCTTGATTAGAAATTCTTAACCTTCTTTGCATGTCACAGATGCTGTTGGCAGTCTGGTGAAGCTTATGGAATCATTCTCAGGGTAACGTCTATGAATAGATAAAATAAAATACATAGAATTACAAAGAAAACCTATTATATTGATATACAATTATCAAAAATTGTGCATTAAAAAGTTCAGGAACCTCAGGTTAAGAAATCCCACATCAAGATTGATTTTGTAAACATTTGTAAACATTTCTATCCATTGCATCCAATGGAAAATTATCTAGTGGCTTCAAAAGAGGTGTTGACCTCCGAGTATAAATCCAATGTTCAATTAACACTTTCTTTTAAAAAGACATTTGCGTCTATTTAGAAACACCTGCATCTCTCCAAATCTCTCATTATCTAAGGGGAATAAGAGATGAACCACTCTTCACTTCTATCACACATTGTCTTCTATCACGTTTCACAATGGGCATCATTACTATGCTGTACTTGGACATTTCACACTATTGGCAATAGTGCTAGTTCTGCTGTTTTTACATCATCTAAGAAAGACAAAATATCCTCCATCCAGTATTCTTTGACTACTTGCCATCTGTCCTCCCTATGTTACTGCTGGTACAAAAACCGCTTGTACCTTTATTATGTTATAAAAATACGAACAGGATCTTAAAACCTCTCCATTAAGGAACATATTTGTCATGCCTCTCAAACAATAAACACACACATCTACATATGTACACACACATCTACAACACGTACATATATATGTATATACATGTATATATGTATAAATATATACACACATGTATAGAAATGTGCATGTATGTATTTGTATATATATGTGTGCATATGTATATATACATGTGTTATTCTTTAACATTATTATGTGTGGGAAAAGCAAACATCACTGCTTCTACCCATATTGTTCAAGCCTCATTAAGTTGGTATAACCTGTTTAGGATTCCATATTTTAAGAATGAAACAAAGGAACCAGGGATCTGGAAGAAAGAAATGATAGTGAATGCCTTATTGAGTATATGTAATAAAATAATCCTAACATTTTTTTAAATTGATTTGAAAAACTAGAATTATGAAGAATGTTAAAAATCTAGAGAAGAATAGATTGATTGAATTAATTACCAGTTGAAGGAAGCCTAGAATCTGTTGCTTTTTCTGAGTCCTCTCTTCTTTTCTAATGGTTGCTAACTGTAAATACATGTAGAAGTCTGAAGTGAGGAGAACAGGAGGAAAACTTACACTATAACGCCAGTATAGTAAAAATGAACATTTCATTAGTATTGTGATAAACTACCAACCATGATTTAAGAGAGCTAATGAAGAAGGAAGCTGCTTCCTTCATGATAGGGTGAAAATGAACTAATATGCAGAATATGAAAAGCATTTTTGAATGTTGACAATGTAAAAATTTGTTCTGCTTGATTACAATTAATATTAAAATCTTTCCTTTCTTTCTTCCTTCCTTCCTTCTTTCCTTCCTTCCTTCCTTCCTTCCTTCTTTCTATTCTTTCTTCCTTTCTTTTCTTCCTTCCTTCTTTTTCAGTGGGTGAGGAAGGTGGAATTAGGAATGAAATTAATGTTTGATCATTGAAAAAAAATAATTAAAGGACTATGTATATTCTTCAAAGAAATGAGGAATGTGAAAAAAAGTTTTAAGACTATATTTTGCTGCACATTGAGTCAAGGAAGAAGAAATGTGGTAGAAAAAGTGGAGACAGGCCATTCTCTGGGGCCTTATCTCACTTGTTGTTTTACTCCATGTCCCCTAATAATTCATATCTATAGTTTACAACAATCTTATGTTGTTCTTGCTCATGTATTAGTTTTGGAGATAGTAACATAAGCTCTGCCCAATTCACCAGCATGTTATGAAGATCAAAGGAATTAATGTGTGTGTGTTTTCTCGCCTTCTGCTGGAAATGACCAGACTTCTTAACCCACAAATGCCAAAGACAACTTAGCAGGTCAGTGGGAAATTTCTGTTAGACCTGGGTGAGAGAAGAGTGTAGTCAGGCTCCAGCCCCAGGGTGGCAGAGGTGGTGGCAGCTGTGGTGGTGGCAGCAGCAGCAGGGGCAGTGGCAGCAACTGCTTCCAGGGCTCCAGGCCCACAGACAGTGAGGGGATCAAGCAGCAGATCAGAGTGGGATTGGAGTTATCTCTTTGCTGACACTGAGGGAGGATTCCCTTGCTTTGCCCTGCTTGGATCTGTGTCACAGTCCTGGGTGATGGTCCTGGGGTGAGGAGGATTGCTAGTTTGGCAGAGCTTGTGGCTGCTGTGGAGAGGATATCCTCCTCAGAGTTCCAAGGCAGAAAAGAGTGCTTGAGGTCACTCACAGACCAAAAGAATAAACACCTCTCCTTGGATCATACCACCACAGAAGAACTGAAAATTTATAAGTGCCTAGAAGTATCTCTGAAAACAGCTGCACAAAATCCCTGAAGGTTGGGACAGAGCACTCTCCACTCTGGAACCAGAGTGCTACCTTGACAAAGAGCTCAGAAGTTAAGTAATTGTCTGGGAAAATGAGCAGACAGCATAAAAATAAACTCAGAGTATAGAATTTTACTTAGGTAACAAAGAGGATCAAAACATACAATCAGAAGAAGACAACACAGTTAAAGATCCTACATCAAAAGCCTACAAGAAAAAATAGGAATTGGTCATAGGCCATGGAAGAGCTCAGAAAGGACTTTGAAAATCAAGTAAGAGAAGTAGAGGAAAAATTAGGAAAAGAAATGAGAGTGATGCAAGAAAATCATGAAAGTGATTCAACAGCTTGCTAAAGAAGACCCCAAACAATACTGAAGAAAATAATGTCTTAAATATAGACTAACCCAAATGGCAAAAGAGGTCCAAAAAGCCAATGAGGAGAAGAATGCCTTAAAAAGCAGAATTGGCCAAATGGAAAAGGAGGTTCAAAGATCACTGAAGAAAATAATTCCTTAAAAATGAGAATGGAGCAAATGGAAGCTAATGACTTTATGAGAAATCAAGAAATTATAAAACAGAACCAAAAGAATGAAAAAATAGGAAACAATATGAAATATCTCACTGGAAAAACCACTACCTGAAAAACAGATCCAGGAGAGATAATTTAAAAAATTATTGGACTACCTGAAAGCCATCATCAAAAAAAGAGCTTAGATGTCATCTTTTAAGAAATTATCAAGGAAAACTGCCCTGATATTCTAGAATCAGAAGATAGAATAGAAATGGAAAGAATCCACTGATCACCTCTTGAAAAAATTCCAGAAGGAAAACTCGTAGAAATATTCTTGCTAAATTCCAGAGTTTCCAAGTCAAGGAGAAAATATTCTTAGCATCCAGAAAGAAACAATTCAAGTATTGTGGAAACAAAATCAGGATAACACAAGATCTAGCAGCTTCTGCAATAAGGGATTGAAAGGCTTGGAATATGATATTGTGGAGGTCAAAAGAACTAGGATTAAAATCAAGAATCACCTATCCAGCAAAACTGAGTATAATACTTCAGGGCAAAAAATGAATATTCAATGAAATAGAAGACTTTCAAGCATTCTTGATGAAAAGACCAGAGCTGAATAGAAAATTTGATTTTCAAATACAAGAATCAAGAGAAACATGAAAAGGTAAACAGGAAAGAGAAATCATAAGAGACTTATTAAAGTTGAACTGTTTGCATTCCTAGGAGGAAAGATGATATTTGCAACTCACGAGACCTTTCTAGGTATTAGGTAGTTGAAATGAATGAATGTGTGTGTGTGTGTGTGTGTGTGTGTGTGTGTGTAAAATTAAGTGGTGAAACAGGAATATATTTGGAGAAGGAGAAAGGAAGAGATAGAATGGGGTAAATTATATCACATAAAAGAGGAAAGAAAAAGCTGTAATAATGGAAGAGAAGAGGGGGGAGGTGAAAGGTAATGAGTGAACCTTACTCTCATTGGTTTTGGCTTACTGATGGAATAACATACACACTCAATTGGATAGTTTACCTTCCAGGGAAGTAGGGGGGGAAGTGATAAGGAAGGTGTGGAGGATAAAAGGGAGGTCAGATTGGAAGAGGAGGTAGTCAGAAGCAAACACTTTTGAAAAGGGACAGGGTCAAAGGAGAAAATAGAATAAATGGGGAGCAGGATAGGATAGTGGGAAATATAGTTAATCTTTCACAACATGACTATTATGGAAGTGTTTTGCATAAGGATTGATGGATAACCTATATTGAATTGCTTGTCTTCTCAATGAAGGTGGGTGGCGAGCGAAGAAGGGAGAGAATTTGGAACTCAAAGTTTTAAAAACAGATGTTAAAAATTGTCTTTACAGGCAACTGGGAAATAAGATATACAGGCAATGGGGTATAAAAATCTATCTCACCCTACGAGAAAGTAAGGGGTAAATGGTTAAAAGGGGCCTTGATAAAAGGGAGGGCAGACTGGGGGAAGGGGTAATCAGAATGATGCCATCTTGGGGTGGGGGAGAGGGGAGAGAAGGGGAGAAAGTTTGGAACTCAAAATCTTGTGGAAATGAATGTTGAGAACTAAAAATAAATACATTTTAAAAAAAGTTTGCTCTGTGTACCTGGGCAAATAAGCTACTACGACTTTTAGTTTCCTTATCTACAAAATAGCTATAGTAACATCATTTATCGTGCAGGTTTGTTTTAAGAATAAAACCTACAAATCTGCATAAATTATTTTATAAACTTCAAAGTGCTATATACCGTAAATACAAGCCTGTTTATTAATTCACTTCATCGATGGTCCCCGTGTAAAACTTTGATCAAGTGGCCTAAGTTGAAAAGTTGGACAATGGGGCAGTATTGAAAGCCTGGCTACAGATGGCCTAACACCCCTTTCACCCATCATGTCATTAACAAAGAAACCAACATTTGATTCTTGAATTCTTTACTCCATTTGATTTCTCACACAATATTCCTGCCATTTGCATTTAATGACAGAGTCAAATATGAAATAATGCCAGGCTTCTAGTTTCACAGGCATCATTGATGCAGAAATGGTCCAAGGAATTTTTTTTTTAGATAACAAAGACAGTCACAGCCACAGGTTGAAGTAAGTTAGTGTACTAAGTGTTAATCTTTTATTGCAAGTACTGATTTTTCTTTTTTACCTCAGGGGAAGTTCAGGAGAAACTGTTCCTATAGATTTCCACTAACAACAGGACCTGAGGCTGCCTCTAAATATTTCTGTCAATTATCCGGTCCTTACTATTATTCTGGCAAGTGCTCTCTCCTTGTTTCCCAGGCTAGACTGACAGCTCGTTGATGTCCATCATGCTTGACCTTGTCTTTAACATCCAGAGAAGGAATGCAGTCTGTCAATATTAGCATGAAAAAAGAGGAAGGTCATCTACAGCCAAAATTTGGGACTGCTTTGGTAGCTTCTGTAGACTTAAACTTTTCATGTGATTGTTCAGCTGGCTTCCCCCTGCCCCAAAATGCTAGAAGGCATTCCAGTGTTAGTGGGCTAATACATGTAATTAAAGAGGTTTGGCCTCAGCTATTCCCAACCCATCTGCACAAGGCTGACTCCCACTTTATTACTCATTAGGAGTCATAGGCCCTGACCTACTGGAAATCCAAAGGACTAAAAGGTTAGGGGTGGACAGCTTGGATAGGAGCCAGTACTGCTTTTGACCTTGGGTGGCCAAGTCAGCTAAAACCAGCCTCTGGTTCTAAAGCTCATATTGTTTAAAAAAAAAGTTCCAATTTTCTCTGCCTTCATGAGACCTATTATTTTTAGCTATTATTTTCCCCCACATTTTTGTATTCAGGGAACAGTGTAAGTGTACTGACAGTCTGGCAAATTAACAGTTTCCAAAAAGGACCTAAAAAGTAAAAAAATATGAAAATGTATGTTGGAAAAATAATATTTAGTCACTATTGCCACCCTAATAATAGAATAAATTAGTGCTCATTGGAAATAATTAGGGGTAAGGACACGTGAAAGGGGGATCAGAAAAACTGAATTTGAAACCCCTTTGTTCTGACCCAACCAAATATCTGGAAACAGCTCCCCCCAATTTCATTTGTTATTAAAACTTTTTTCTATTCTAAATATATTGCTTTGTACTCGAACATGAGTAAAGAATGATCCCTGTTGAGATACTTACTATATGTACAGGTCACAAGATCATCACTGAATACATAGAAGCAAAAAACAAAGAGAAGTCCAAACATCTCTGCTAAGGATTTTCCTTACTGTGTTTCTAGAGAAAAAAGTCTTTTAATAGCTAGTCTCCTCTACCCCTGCCTCCTGCCATTCTGTACCTTTGAGGGATGCAAACTCAAAATGTGTCAAGTTGTCAAGAGGAAGTTCTTAGGACTTTCTCAGATGGGGAAATGGACCGGTATTGGTTCTGGGATACCTGCAAACATACCTATGGTTTCTATAGGTCTTTCTATGTACTTTTGAGTCATGGTGCTTATCCCTGAGGTTATTCTGATCTCCCCTTCAGTTGTGGCCTATGGTGAGAGGGTACCTCTCCCCTCCCACACTGCCCAAAGCACTGCATTGCCATGGCCCTTGCAATGTCTAGAGTGTGAGGTGAAAGGGCAGATTCATCAAGTAAACTTCTTTTAGATTAGTCAAGATTCCCTGACTCTTGTTCCATGATTATGCAAGCAATTCTGTAAAATACAATGTGCATGAAAACGTTTGCACATTTCCAACTGTTGAGGGCAGGGACAAAAGCTCATCGCCACCTTGGCTGCAAGATGATGAAATTTTTGTTCAAAGATCCCCTAGAATCTCATTTAATAAATTATAGAGAGGATGCAGTAAGTGTCAGTGAAAGTGGTACCCATGCAGGTGAAGTCATAGATCTTTGAAGAATTGTAAGATACAACAGTAGTTGGGAGTGGAAGAGGCTTCTCAGTTTTGTCATCTGTAAATTGAGGGAGTTGAATTACAGGAATCCTGTACTCCCAGCTCAAAAATTCTAAAAGTAATGACATCTACCTAACTCCTTGGAGAATAGTTATGGGGAGGCTTTAGGACAAAGTTCTTGTGGTGGAAACAGGAAATAAAATGTAGATAGAAAAGAAGAAAATGGAGAAGAAAATAGCTGGTCCATGCTTCTGTCCTGAGTAGGCCTTGACCTTGGGGTTTTCTTGACCTTGGTGAAGCTGTGTTCCATTGCTTACTTTTTATTTTCCATACAAAAGACTTTCCATATAAAAGCAACATAAATTTAAGTAACAAAACGCTACAATGTGAAGCACAAACACAATGCATATACAGGGTAAAAAAAATCTAACAAAACATCCTGACCACCTGTATCCTAAAGTAGCATCAGTGTTGCCAACTTTGCCCCCTACCACGATGGGCAAATGGCGGTGGAGGGAATATGGGCAAATAGGTATTTACATGAGCAGAAGAGATATTACACCCCCCCGCCCCCACCATCACTTATAAAGAGAGGTATTTAGTAATGTAAAGTTCAAGAGACATAATTTCTGAGTGATTAGTCATTTTATTAATAATGCCAGCATTTTAATAAAAGGAGGTCTGTGTGTCAAAGACTCTCATGGCAGCAGGCTCATGGAATGCCCTTGGAAAAGGGGTGTTCCTGAGGGTGGCTATCAAATCTGATAGGTTAACAAGGAGATAATGAATATCATAACGAAGAACTGAGAGTGATATGTCAAAAACAGATTATTGCTATACCCAGACCACCTTCAGCCAGAGGCAATCTATTCAAAAAATCTATATCCCCTACCCAGCTTAAACAGAAGGGAGTTTCACCTCAGATTGGAAGTCTGATCTAATTGGGTGGAGTAGCAATGTCCAGAATGAAGAGAATGTTAATGCCGTCTTCCATTAGCCCTGTCCTTGAGAGACTGGACAAGGAAATAGGAGAGAGAGAGAGAGAGAGAGAGAAAGAGAGAGAAAGCTTGGGTCTCCCCAATTTTAATAATTGGCTATTAATATGAGAGAGAAATAGTATTTCTCTCAGTAAGCCACTTAGACTATAGTTGGGGGTAGGGTGGGAAGGTTGCCAGTATGCTAGTCATATTCAGGAATGAGCATCAGAGAAATGTTCTTGGTTATGGTAGCACTGTCCCAGTACTTCTTCCTATGTTTGTAAAACTTTGCAAAAAACAAAAACAAAACAAAATAAAACAAAAACTGCATCACCACTGCTCACGGGAAGTAGCAGATCCAGAGGGCAATTATGTTCATAAGCTGAAAAGATAACTGACACAAGGAGAGTCTCTGCCAGAAGAACAGTATATTTGCTCTTTTCTGATCTGTTGTAGTAAACTGGAATATTAAGCGATGTTAATTCCTATTCTATAAACAGGACTGACCCTGTTATATTTAGCTGTGCAGATGGCATTTCTTCAGCTAGATTGTCAAGTTCTTCAAAGGCAGAAAGTGTGTTTTGTGTGTGTCTTTATATCCCACAGTAATAAAAGGAATGAATTTTGCATATTTGGTTCTCTAAATGAATGTTGAGGAAATGGTCTTCATATGAATGAATGATAGTATCATTAGCAGTTTTGATTTTAGTGGTCTCTCTCACTCCTGGAAGGAGAGGCAGAATAGTACAGAAGAAAGATTATCTGGTTTTGGAGTCAGAAGAACTGGGTTCAATCTCTGCCACTTACTATGTGTGTGACCTGGAGAAGGCCTTTTACCTCCTTAGGCCTCAACTTCTTCATACATAGAATAATGGGCCATATTAGGGATTAAAATCAATGGGCCTATAACTCACCTTCTGATGCATGTCCTGCCAAACTGGAGTCCCACCCACCTCCTTTATAAAGTCTTCACAGATCACTTTGTACTCATAATCAACACCTCACAATTTAGGACCTTATTTTTTTCCTAATTAGTTCACATGCAGATGTCTTATCACCCCCAATAAGACCATAAACTTTTTATAGATAGATACAAATCTTTTTGTGTTTCTTGCATCTCCCATAGTAATAATAATTGTATCAGACATGTAAGAAATGAAGATGATTTAGGAATCAGAAGACATCTCCACACTTACCATCTGTGTAACTCTGTTTCTTCATTTGTAAAATAGACTAATGCATATTCTACCTACTTCACAGATCTCTCATAAAGAAAATTCCTTTTAAATCTTAAAGTGGGATATAAATGTAAGCCATTATTATTGTTATTATGAGAAGGCGCTCAATAAATCCATATGAATTTATTGGTTAAGTAGTTTGAAAGACAAACATAAAATAAATTTAGGATTTCAGAAAAATGCCATTTTGAGGTTCCTTATTGCCTGGGCTGTGATATAGCTAAATTCATAGCCACTGAACTCAAGCGCTAACTAGAGAAAAAGTGGGGCATCACATGGTTAGCCTCAAAGTCTAGCATTACTCCAACTCCCAACATCAACAATATAAAGGGATTCTATATTATATCTGAACAATAAATCATAATATTTTTTCAGACTTTTAAATATATGGACTTGCCACAACCACATACATATTTTCTGTCATGTCACAGGACTCTCCATTCCCTGAGGAAATCTTATAAGAATAGTGACAGTTCCTATTTAAGCAATATTATTCAATTCTTAGAGAAACTACTCGGAGCAAGAAAGGACTCTACTGACATGCCCAGTGAAAATCTATTCAGTAACTATAGGGGAGACACAAATTTTGTACTTGGATCCTATTTGGATTTATTTACACCAGAAGAGGGATTTGTAACCTTATCGTGTGTCATACACCCCTTTGGCAGCTGGTTTAAATCTATGGACCCTTTCTCAGAATCACATTTTTTAAGTTATTGAAGGAGATGCTAAATGACACATTCTCCCCTTTGTTTGTACAAAATCCCTTGGGAGAGTGGGCTCAAACTAAAAGTACAGATATAATAAGGAAAATGTAGACAACACATGGAGCCAAACAGGTACCTCATGAATCCTGACCCTGGAAATCTTTATGGGCAAAGGCCTGGGATATGAATAAGTCAAGTTGCCATATAGCTCACTCAGCTATTGATATACATAACTGTATTTCCTGGCAGGATTTCTGATGGCTTTGATTGATCTTTCAGTCTCACTAATTGCATTGCCACTCCTCTTTAGGAATATCCATTCTCCCAAGATCAGGAAGGAATTAACAAAAAAACAGGTGCTAGAGATTGGGGTTGGGAGGAGGAGCTAGCTTATCCCTACTTGGCACCTCAACTTGACCTACTTGGCATCTTCTCACTCAGCTGGCCAGGTACGAGAGTGAAAGATCATCTGCTTTATACTTACGTCTGCTCACTCAATTCCAGCTCAGCCTTTCCTGTGACATCAGTCCTTGCGGTTCTTCAGCCAAGCAAAACAGTGTTTTCTCTCCATCATATCAACCCTTCGCTCATATGTGGTTGGGTTAAAAGCTGGCTGTGAAATAGCAACATATGACACATGATACATGTATATATGGCACATAATACATCATGAAGGACTCCTGTTTTGGAGCCTCAGCGCTCATTACACAGTCCAGCCTCTCATTTTGCACAAGAACAAAAATAAGGCCCATGGAGGTTAAATGATAGGTGGCAAGACATGATTTGTACCCAGGTTCTCTGACTCAAACTAGGGATCCTTCCACTGCACTACACTGACAAGTGGCTGGAGTTTTGGACCTGGGTTCAAATCCAGCCTCAGATATGTACTAGCTGTGTGATACTAGACAAGTTGCTTAATCTCTATTTTCCTCAGTTTCATCAACTATAAAATTGGAATAATAATAATAATAGCATCTACCTTCCAGGATTATTGTGAGGATCAAGTAGGTGAATATTTGTAAAGCCCTTAGCACGTTGCCTTCTACATAGTAGGTGCTTAATAAATTCTCGTTGCCTTCCTCCTTCTCAATATAATTATCAGCAGATTGTATTTACTTAGTGCTTTAAATTTTGCAAAGGGTTTTACAAATATTCTCTCATTTATTCACAACAATAACCCTGTAGTTTAGGTGTTATCTTCTTCATTTTACAGATAAGCCAGCAGAAGCTGAGACAAGCCAAGTCACTTACCCAGGGTCACACAGCTAATAAATGCCTAAGGGCAGATTTGAACTAAGGTCCTGCTGACTTTAGGACCATTGCTCTAGTCAAATGGCTGTCTCAAAGCAAACATCTGTCCGCATAACTAAATTACCTAAAAATATAATGCTTTCTGTTATATCAGATTGTCTCTCTTCCTGCAGCAAATTGTGTGGAAGGGAAATGGTGGAAAGGGAAGAAAAAAATGAGGCCAAGGGCATGCTTCTTCTCAATTCAGCTAGAGGAGGTGATACTATAAGTTTCCACATTCAGTCAAACACCGAGAAAACATCTAGTATTGGCCAGCATTGCCTTTTAGGGATCCAGATTTATACTATGAGAGATAAAAATGGCATTCCCTTGCAAGTGAAGAGGGCAGGATTTTGAGGCTCCCAGCTCCCTGAAAATGAAGGGTAGCAATTTGTATTACATGACTTCTCAGAAAACAACAGCACATGTGCTCTTTTGATTTGCTTTAACAGAAAGTAACTATTCTGCTCTTCACACAGGAAGTTCCTTGTAAGTTATTTTTTTCCTCTGTATTATATTTTCATTGAATTATAATCTATATTCCTAACAATAAATCTGTATTTCCTATTCTGTATTTATTACAGGATCAATATGTGTTTGGAAAAAAAATTCTTTATTGTGATTAAAACACTTTCTCTTCAGAATCTTTTCTTAACTATTTACTCAAATTAAGATGGCATAGTATTGTAATACTTTCATTTTGCTGAGAAACCAGAAAATATTTACTTAGAAGAATGCCTTATGCTTACAGGAAGCTGGGTATTTTTCAAAGCACCATCATATATTATGTGTGAAATATATAGATGTGTAGGTTTTATTTTTGCAAAGGAGGAAACAGACACAGAAATGAAGAGATATTAAGCCATGTAGCAAGGAGAGCACCAAATTAGGAGTCAGTCATTCAATCAGTATTTATTAAGTGATTTCTAAGTGTCAGACACTGTGGTAAACCCTGGGGCTATAAGACAAAAAATAAACAGCTCCTGAACTTGAGAATCTAACATTATATCAAGGGAGATAACATATATATGTATACACACATATATCCCTCCCTCCCTTCCCCTCCCCTCTCCGCTTTTTCCCTTCCTTCCCTTCTTCTCTCCCCTCCTTACCTGACAACGCTCTGCCCAGGAAGGTACATTTCTATGCCCAAAGTCTACCTCCTTAACTTTGGGTTTACTGGCTACATGTCTTTCTTGAAAGCCAAGCCTTAAACTCAACTCACTCTGGAGCTCATAGATTGGACAATAGGTCCCTGCTCTCATAGCACAGAGTGAATGTAAATACTAAATAGCAACTGTTTCTCTTTTGGGCAGGAACCCTGAGGGTCTCTCCTCCCAGTTGGATTTTTTTTGAGTTTTTGATTAAAGGGGCCATCCCTTGATTAACTTCTTAAAGAGGCCTAAAAGAGGCCTTAAAGAAGCTTTACCTCACTCAGAATGAGAACCTGAAAATCCCTTAGCCTGAAAGGGCCTGTGTCTCCTAATGCATCCTGGGTCATCTCCAGTCATCCTGATGAATATCAGTGTAATACAAGGAAAATTAGAAACCCCTAGCTACTGACAAGCACCCCCAGAAAGAATGGACTCAGATATCTTTGGCATTTAGCAAACTCCCTGGGACTCCATGACTCCACCAAGGAATCTCAATAGATAGGACCATCCCACTGAAGGATAACCTGGCAGATCCCTTCTAGCAGATATCCCTGGAGCTCAGTGACTCCACCAAGGAATGTAAATGAGATTATCCCACTAGTACGATAACCTGACTGAATCTTTTGGTCAGCCAGGACCTTTGCTCCTGTTTTCCCCCACCCACTCTGTACCCCCATATCCTATGTAAGCCAAGCCATCACCCCAACACATTTGCCATTGATTTGTGGTGCCGTACCCCGATGGCCGCCGGCTAATAAATTCTCCACTTAAAACTTATACTCTGTGGTGTGTCTCGCTCACTTCTGGTACAACATCAGGCCACTGGACCAGATGGCTCTGGAGGAGAAAGTAAGGCTGGTGATATTGCACAGCTCTCCCTCCCTCAAATCAAAGTCAACTGCAAGTCATGTCATAATTTCCCTGATGTCATGGTCCTCTTCGAAAACACAGGAGAAACACAACATACACACATATATACATATACACATATACATACATATACATAGACTAGATAGAGATAGATAAATTAGATAGATTAGACAGATAGATAGATAGACAGATAGATGCAAAATATACAGGCATATACAAAACAGATACAAGCTAATTGGAGGGGCAGGACACTAACAGCTATTGTTGTTCAGTCATTTTTCAGTTCTGTCCAACTGTTCGTGATTTCATTTGGAATTTCCTTGGTAAAGATACTGGAGTGGTTTGCTATTTCCTTTTCCAGCTCATTTTATAACGAGGAAACTGAGGTAGGCAGAGGTTAAGTGATTTGCCCAGGGTCACATAGTAAGAGTCTTAGGCCAGATGTGAACTTAGGTCTATCCTTACTCCAAGCCTGGGGCTTTAACCATTATCTATCACCTCTACAGCTATAAGAATCATGAAAGGCCTCATGTTGAAGGTACTGGTTAAGTCTTGAAGGAGACTGGGGATTCAGAAAACTGGAAGTCAGAAGGAGTATATTCCAGACATTAGAGACATCTAGTACAAAAGCATGCTGGTAGGCACTGGAACGTAAGAATAATAGAAAGTCAGTAAACTTTTTAAATTCTTGACAAACAGTATGACTTTGGATCTTGAGAAAATGTACCTCCCTCTTTTCTTTGTAGAGGTTGGGGGTCTGTGGATGTGTACCATCTCATGTACTTTCAGATAAAATTGACGTGTTGCTTTTTTCTGTCCTCTCAAAGCCTTTTATATTTAGAATAATCTGCTAAATATTCTCCACCATTGGCCTAGCCTTTGAGAACCTTCTGATGTTACACAAGAAGATGACCTTGATACTAGCTAACATTTGTATAACACTTACTATATGCCAGGCACTGTGCTGAGCACTGTATAATTATTACCTCAATTCCTCCTCACAACACTGGTGCTATTATTATACTAATTTTACAGATGAGGAAATTAAGACAGATAGAATTCAATTGACTTGCCTAGAGTCACATAGCTAGTAAATGCCTGAAGCTGGATTTGAACTTAGCTATTCCTGACTCCAGGTCCTTCACTGTATCCACTGCTCCACCTAGCTTACCCTTAATAAAGAAGGGAATTAAGAGGAAATGAGTATCAAGGATTCTTACGTAGCAGTTGAGGGTCCAGTTGAAGTTAAATGGCATAAACTTGTAGTGGGTCCAGTTAACATAGTTTTATGAGCTTTCCAGAAATACTCAGCAAATTTCCACTAAATTTACAAAATTAGGATTAAGGGTTGCCAGCAGCACACTAGTATTATCTCTATTTTTTTTTTCTTCATGGTAAATTTCAACCTATGACAACTGTCATCCCAGTCTGAACTATTCCTCCTCTCACTCACCTACTGACTTTCCTACCTCTGACATTGGCTAAGGCATTTATAAAATTGCCTAAAACCTCTAAATATGTATTCTCCTGACTTAAGGTAGTTATTGATGATAGCAAGGAGCAGGGGCCCCTGTGGCCGTTGGAGCAGGTGCTGGTGGGAACGGGGACTATAAGTAGGATAGTTTTAATATGAGCCAGGAAATAAGAAGGGCAGTCCTTCCGCTTTCCTGACCATAATGGAAGAAACATTGTCGGGACTTCTGACAGTCAAAGAACTTTACATGTAATTTTAGAATAATTATACATTAAAGTTTTCTTGGCCATATTTTTTTAAAAAATTTATTCATTAATTTATTTGTAGTTTTCAACAGTCACTTTTATAAGATTTTGAGTTCTGAATTTCCCCCCTCTCTTTCTTCCCCCCTCCACAAGACAGCAAGCTCTCTGATGTAGGCTACACATGTACAATCACATTAAGCATATTTCCACATTAGTCATGTTGTGAAAGAAGAATGAGAACAAAAAGGGAAAACATGAGAAAGAAAAAATGAAAAGCAACAAAAAAGAGAAAATAATATGCTTTGATCTGCATTAAGACTCCATAGTTCTTTCTCTGGTTATGGATAGCATTTTTCCATCTTTTGGAACTGTCTTAGATCATTGTATTGCTGAGAAGAGCTAAGTCTATCAAAGTTAGTCATCACACAATGTTGCTATTACTGTGTACAATGTTGTCCTGGTTCTGCTCACTTCACTCATCATCAGTTCATGTAAGTCTTTCCAGGTTTTTCTGAAATCCATCTGCTCATCATTTCTTATTGAACAATAGTATTCCATCACATTCACATACCATAACCTGTTCAGCCATTCCCAAATTGATGGATGTCCCTGTAATTTCCAATTCTTGGCTACCAAGAGAAGATCTGCTGTAAGTATTTTTGTACATGTGGGTCCTTTTTCTATTTTTATCTCTTTGGGATACAGACCTAGTAGTGGTATTGCTTGATCAAAGGGTATGCACAGTTTTACAGCCCTTTGTGCATAGTTCCAAATTGCTCTCCTTAATGGTTGGATCGGTTCACAACTCCATCAACAATGCATTAGTGTTTCAATTTCCTCACATCTTCTCCAACATTTGTCATTTTCCTGTTTTGTCATGTTAGCCAATCTGAGAGATGTGATGTGGTCCTTCAGAGTTGTTTTGATTTGCATTTCTCAATCAATGTTGATTTAGAGCATTTTTTCATGACTACAGATAGCTTGAATTTCTTCCTCTGAAAACTGTATGTTCATATCCTTTGACCATTTATCAACTGGGGAATGACTTGTATTCTTATAAATTTGACTCAATTCTTTCTATATTTTAGAGATGAGGCCTTTATCAGAGACACTGGATATAAAAATTCTTGCCCAATTTTCTGCTTCCCTTCTAATCTTGGGTGCATTGGCTTTGTCTGTGCAAAAACTTTTTAATTTAATCAAAATTATTCATTTTGCATTTCATAATGTTCTCCATCTCTTCTTTGGTCATAAATTCTTCCCTTCTCCATAGATATGACAAAAAAACTATTCCTTGCTCTCCTAATTTGCTTATGGTATCATCCCTTATGTCTAAATCACGTGCCATTTTGACCTTATCTTGATATACGATGTACGATATTGGTCTATGCCTAGTTTCTATTCTTGGTCATATTTTAAAAGAAGTAGCTTTGGGACAATATGATGTCTCCGGCTACTCATAAAATAAATCTTCATAGTACCTACTGAATAAAGTATCACCTCACAATCTTGGCATTTGTGGCCCTCCCCTATCTTCCAATATCCAAACTTTCAAGCCTTATCTTATATAATTTTCCTTCATGTACTTTGCATTCAGACCAAGCCAAACTAGTCTCTTCCAAACTTCCTCTTACACTTGTGCACAGCCAGCTCTCTTTAGAGCACTCCTAGACCCCATCCCCAATATCCACAGACTTCTATGTTTGCCTCTCTATGCTAATTTAGGCTAGAAAAGTGATTCACTGTGACCTTTTCTTGGATTTCTCCATCAGAATTCAATCTGGTATACTTTCTAGATCTGTTTGGAGGTAGTTTTTGTGTCGAGCTTACTATACATCTTCCTGTTACTCTGTTTCCCAAAATGTACAAATTGAGTCCAAACAGGCTTCAGAGTGAATTGAGCGCTGGGCCTATATTCAGGAAGACCTCTGTTAAAATCTAACCTCAGACACTTACTAGCTATGTGACCCAGAGCAAGTGATAACCTCCACCTACTTCAGTGTCCAGAACTGTAAAATGGGGATAATAATAGCACCTACTTTTTAGGGGTTTTGTGAAGATCAAAGGAAGTAATATTTGTAAAGCCCTTAGCACAGTAACTGGCGTATAGTTGGTACTTTAAAAAATGCTTAGTTTTTTCCCTTCAATGCCTCTCTGCCCTTCAGTTTCTTCATCTGCAAAATGAAGAGGTTGAATAAAATGGCTTCTGGGGTCCCTTGAGCTATATACTTTCCTATCACTTGACATATATGATACTCAAAAACTCAAATGTATGGTAATCTCATAGATTCAAGGGTTCTCTCCAACAAGACAGATTACAACTAATTCATACCTATACGAATCTCATCCATGGCTTCCCACAGGTGAACCATAAGGTGTCTACCCAACATTTAGGAGACCTTTTCTGAGTCATCCTGATATTATGAGGATACTGTTAGAGAAGCACTCTGGCTGACCAGCTGTCAACCCTCATCCTTGCCATTTGATCAGCGTATCTTCTCTTCCTGTCATACAATACTTTGATGACATCGTTTATTCCATTTTTCTTCAAAATTCATCATTGGTTGTATGTTGCTACCTACTCACACCCACTATGAGATTTTCCATTGCCCTCTTTCTAATACTCAATTTTAATTATTCCAAGGCTGTTGTATGCTATATCTTATTGCTATTCAACAACGCTGGTTAAAGATGGGACTTTGTTTCCCATGGAACCTTAGGGCCATTAAAGAGCTCTGTAATTTACCATATGAATATATTATGTGCAGTTTACATATGTAATTCATTTATTTGTTGGCAGCAGTAAGAAAGTACATTTAAACACCAGATCCATAAATGAAGTTTTGTGAAGGCTGTCCAGGACTTAAAGTAGACTGAAATAAGAGGAAGGGAGGAAGAATAAGAATAAAGAATAAGAGGAAGGAAGAGAGACTTGTATTTAAAAAAAAATCTTTCTATGAGTCAGAATTTTTTTCAAAGTAAACAAATAATTTGTCTTCCTGTAAGGCATTTAGGGAAGATGGGAAAGTTTCCCAACAGAACACTAATTTGGCATAGATGTCCTACAGGAGAAATATTGGAAATAGGAGAAATGTTTTAATATTTATGAATTTTGTTTCTTCAGGAAGTGGTCTGCCTGCTAGCAGATTTAATCACCTTACCTCATGATGGCCTCAAACTTATTAAAAACATGTTCCCAAGTCAGTGTGGAACTGAAAACATTAGCATCCTTTAATAATCCACACAGCTTTTTGTGCATAATGTATCCCAATAGTCACCTATTTGTGTTCAAAGTGTCATTGAACTGAGTAACTACATGGGATGTTCAGGGTGACCCAACTGTTTTGAATCTCCTCTCCCCTCCAGCCTACCCTACCACTTCCATTGTGGCACCTCTCCAGTCCACTCTGTGACTAGAATGCATTGAAGAGGAGGAAAAATGCAAACTTTTGCAATTACAGGGATCTGAATCCTTTTAGATGTGCCAGAAACAACAGATACCATGACAAAGGCAGTCCACTATTTCTGAATTTCTCAGAAGCAGAAGGTAAGAATCTCATAAATAAATACAGAATTATCATTTAGAATGTACGTGTTTCTTTGTGGTTGTAATACTGAACTCAAATCAGCAAAATTGCTTTTCACGGGGAAAAGATATCAGCAGTATTTAAAGTCATTTAAAGTTGGAAAAGAGATCTATAAGTGTAGAGAATAAACTCTGGACCATGATCCTAGATCAAAGCATGGTACACTTTGCTTCAAGGTTCTAATGTATCCCTGAGTGAGTTGAGGTGTCTCTTGTCTACTTCCAAAAGAGGGAGGACCTACTGGTTGTCTTTCCCCTCCCCCCACTGTTAGGTGCAATTAACTAGTATCCTAGCGCCACATTTAGTATGAATTAGCTTTTTCAAGGGGATATTCACTTTGAAAGATATAACAAGAACAAATATTTTCCCCAACACTCATGAGCAATTTATCACAACTTGGTCTCTGGGAAGAGTGGGTCAAGACTCATTTCATTTTCAGGATAGCAATGGTCCCAACAACTGTAGGTCTAAATGCGGCATCATTTTCAGACAAGTCTCAGCTACTGCTGGTCTGGGTCCAGAAAATAAATTCCAGAAAATCTCTCCTTGACCTTTGGGTCATTACTGCTGAGAAGGGTTTAAAACTCCAGGACAATGCAACACCCAATGGCTAGTTACCCTGAATTTTTGAAACTCATGATGTTGGAGTCTTATTCCTTCAAGACCTATTTCCACAGGGCTCCTTGTGGTATCTCATCAATTGCTGTCAGGGAAGGAAAGAGTCAAACCAAGAGAAAACAGACAAAAAGAATGGCCAACGCACTCATCAGTACTGAAAACACCTCTGGTTCCGAGGTTCCAAGTCAGCCAAAAAGGCTTCTCCTAACCACGTAATTAGCAGACCAGCACTGGTTATAGACTATTCGTGCATACTCAAGTTTCCCCAAGGAACTGTCTACCAGCCTCTCTATGTGGGCAAATGCTAGCTGAAGCACCTGTAAAGGAACCAGTCATTGTTATATAAGTAAAGTGGTAATGTTTAAAGACTAAAACATAGACTTATTCATGTTGCCTACTTTGAACCATCTTTGACCCCTGAAAACTGAAATCAACATAATGCCATTCTGGAGAGAGACCTCATAGAGCAGTAAATAGAGCACTGACCCAGGAGACAGAAAATGCTGACTTAATATGATTCAGGAACTTACTGGTTATGTGACCCCGGGCAAGTCATTTAAACTCCGTGAGATTTGATTTTTTCAACTGTAAAATTGGGGAGGAGATCGGACTCAAAGGATCACCAATTTTAAATTGATGATCCTATGGAAAACTTTTTTATTATGGCATTCATTTTACCTCTGAATATATTTTCATTCCTAGAAATCAAATTCCTAAAATTTGATGTGCAAAAACTACGACATAAGAAACACTGAGGAACTTTAAAAAATTCTATGCACAATGAAGCATTTAAAATATAATAGATGTTTTGGGGTAAAAAATGGTTTTGTGATCCTCTTCATTTGCTGTGAAAAGTTTTATACTTCACCTATCTATGGGAGAGGCCTTATTTCTATGGTTCCTGGTGAATATTTATAAATGTCAATTCTTCTATTGACTGAAGAAGTTGTTTTGGGTTGCAGAAGAGGGTGATAAAATCCAGCCATCAACAATTTCCTTAGGGGGAAAAAGCCATCTGCCCTTTTTTCCCTCCTGAATCTCTCTCTTTTTACTCTCTAGTTTCTTCCTTATCCCCATAATCACCCCTAATCTCTCCCTCTGTCTGTGGAGGAATTTCTGAACTTTCCTAACAACGAAGCAGCTAAGTTTGAAATGGAATATTCAGTACATCAGTTCCAAGTTTTTTAGTAAATGCTCAGTACGGAATTAGACCCCATAAAAATGACACTCAAATCATTGGCAAGCTATAGGCCTTGAAAAGTTGTATTTTTTTTTTTTGGTTTCTTCATTAAACAATTCTGCCAAAAAATGCACCCACCACTGTAATTCCAGTTGAGATGGCACCTCATTTTCCTTCCATTATTCTATGTTTTTGACGAAGCTTAATCAGGCACACTGGATTACTTGTTAGGCAGCTATTCTTACTTTTATGTTTTGGTTAATTGCAAGAAGGAAACAAAATTCCACCACTGTTTAAAAAAGTAAATAGCAATGTAAGACTTTAGGAATAAAGTAATTGAAAGTGCCTGACATAAAAGTGGTTAATAAATGCTCATTGACTCAAGTTGAAAGATTACTCAGAAACTCTTGATTACTCAGAAAAGCAGAGTAGTTGGTAAGAATTTGTTAAGTTATTATGTGTCAGGCACTTTGCTACATGTTGGTGATAAATAAAGGCAAAACATGGTCCCTGCTCTCAGGGACTTCCCAGTATAATGCTGAGAACTCATATGAAGAATCTTTTCCTAATTCAAAAGTGATTTTTCATTAAACAAAAAGTATGTTTTTCAATATAAATAAGGGATTATGGACAAAATCACAGAATTTGAGAGCTGGAAGGCTGGTCATTTAGTGTAAACAATACATGAAAAGAATCCTCAAAATAACATACTTGACAAGTGGTCATCTCACTTCTGCTTTGAAGAATTCCACAGTGGGGCAACCTACCACCATTTCAGGGAATTTCTTACACTTTGATAGAATTCTAATTATTATGCACATCATCATGTTTTAACAAATCAGTAAAGGCATCAGTTAATTGTTTCTGAGTACAGAGTTGACTTTGAGCTATTATCATTTCCCCCTAGTTTTCTGGGGAAGTTTCTGGAATTTGCTCCTTATCTGATTCCCTGAATGAAGACGGCCATGGTATTTTCTATCATATTTATATCTTTGTTTTTCCTTGATATTTCAAAAACTCTCTGGGAAGATGTAGAATATCTTGCCTTGTTAAATGTCAATCCTAGATTATACTCAACTTTCAAAACCTTTGCTTTTATTCACACTGCTGAATGGAGCTAGAGGAAGTCACAAAAACCATGTGACTAGTTCCACTATCAATTTATGTGATCTAATCTCAACTAGGCCTCCACTATAGCAAGGCAATACTTCTACATATCCTTAATCAATACTCTATTTTGTTTCCAAAAATTCTCCTCAAGCCGCTTGCTATATCTCTTCCTCTATTCTCTCAGGTCAGGATCTTATCTCATATTTCACTAAAAAAAATGAGACCATTTGCTATGAGCTCTCTTCTGCTCTTCTCATCATCTGATAATCCAGTTAATAACATCATTTGTTGTCTCCTCTTACACTCCAGCCTCTGATGAAGTGGTAGCCCTTCTTTGCAACAAAGTCAATCTGTCATATCCTCCCATCTTCTCTAGCAGATTATACTGGCCACAATCCCCCTGTCTGTTGCCCTAACTTTCACTCTCCCTAATCTATTGATTTATTCTCTATTGACTACAAACACACACAAGTCTCCATCATCCAAGAAGGAAAGAGGATGAGAAGAAAGGAGGATGAAAAAAAAGAAAAGGAAAACAAACTTCCATATATCTTGTCATTGTAATTATGTATCATTCAATTTTTCTTCT
Organism: Trichosurus vulpecula; assembly: GCF_011100635.1. NCBI lineage: Eukaryota > Metazoa > Chordata > Mammalia > Diprotodontia > Phalangeridae > Trichosurus > Trichosurus vulpecula. The sequence goes on along the minus strand of NC_050573.1, from coordinate 412,349,918 downwards.
CCTCTTCCCAGTTAGACTTTATGAAAAAGCAGTATCTGATCAATTTTTCCATTTCTTCTCCTCTCATTCTCCTCTACAGCCTCTGTTACCTGGCTTATAATACCTCTATTTAATTGAAACTACTGTCTCCAAAATTACAAATGAACTAACTACTAAATCTAATGTACTTCCTAACCTGTCAATAACTTTTTTAGGGAGTGGAAGAGTTTTATTCCCACATAACATCCACATAGGGAACTCTAAAGCAATAAGGAATCATATAATGATATCAAGCTTGTTAGTTGGTTAGTTGGTTGTTGTCCTTTGTTCTTGAAGAAGACCAAAATGACAACAATATGCCTGAGTGAAGATTCAGTGAGTCCAGCTGTGGCTTATCAGGCCAATATGAGCTCAGAATCCTCCACCACAGGTCGGGCACAAATAGTCTGTATGAACATTTGTGGTGGATGCTCCAAACTTGCGCATCCTACATTTCCTTTGAGCTGTTTCAATTCTACATTGCTCATTTTATATTTTACCTTCACTGAGTAGAGCTGGATTAAAACCAAGTGGGCCATTTTCTTTCCTATAGTCTCTTTCTTTTCCATTCCCTTGCTCTCCCCTTGGTCCTGTCAACTGCTGCTGTTGCCACTGAACTGTTGGAATAAGCACCTGACAGCCTCTGATTAGTTGCCTAGAAAGAGGGGAAGATGCTGTCTCCCTCTCAAGATCTCAAAAGAAAAAAGCTGCAAACAGTAGATGGCCCCTTCCCAAATATTAGCTTGTGTTAGGAGGCTATGCCCTTATGGATATGGCCGATTACATGTAAAGACAATTTTTAGCATTTATTTTTTATAAAATTTTGAAGAAGGGCATCCTCACCAACACTAAGAAGCTCAGAAAATCATGCTTACTCTTTAAGACTAGCTTCCTCAGGAGTTCTTACCCTTTTTGATGATCTCCTATTGATTAATCTCTGGGTTTCATGACACTGTTTTCTCTTGGTGCTCCTCCTACCAATCTGGCCACTCTACAGTTTCTTTTGTTGACCTTCTTCCATGTCAAATCCACTGATTATAGATATCTCACAAAGATCTGTGCTGGGCCTTCTTCCCTTTTCCCTCTATATTCTCTTGGTTGGTGATCTCATCAGTTCTTAAGGTTTAGATGTTCATCTTTGTACTGACGACTTCCAGATCTATAACCAGCCCTAGGTTCTCCCTTGAGAGAGTTACCAATGCTTCCAGTATCACCAATATTGGACATTTTGAACCAGATGTCTTGTAGGCATCTTCAACTCAACATGTCCAAAACAGAGCTCATACATTTCTCCCCTAAACCCTTCATCCCCATCCTTGTCAAGTATACCATCATCAAGATTCAAAACTTGAGCTTCATCTTTGACTCTTTGCTCTCTCCCCACATAACCAGTTAGTTGCCAAATGTTTTCATTTATATTCCCCCATTATTTATTGTTTAGTTACTGTTACCTCCATTTACATAGCCACTGACCTTATTTAGGCCCTCAACATATCTTGTCTGGATTATCACAATTGTCTCCTAGTTGGAATCCTTATCTTTTCTTGCTTCAATCCCTCCACACAGCTAACAAAATGATAATCATGTCATTCTCTTATTTTCAACTCAGTAAGCCGCTGTGGTTCCCAGTTACTTCCATGATCATATATAAACTCCCCTGCTTATTGCCTCCAGGTTCAAATGTAAAATCCCCTGATTGGCTTGTTCCTACCATTACAATTTTTTTTACACCTTATTCCTACCACCTCCAAGAACTTTGCAATCTAGTGACACTTGCCTCCTTGCTGTTCCATTCACTAGACACTCCATCTCCCAAATCTCAACATCTTTACTTGCTGTTGTTCTTGATTGGATCTCCCTTCTTCCTCAAATGAACTTCTTATCTTCCATATTTTTCCCCCAAAGAGTCAGGAGAAATCTTATCTTTAGCAGGAAGCCTTTCCAGATCCCCATTAATGCTAGTCCCTTCCCTCTGTTGAGCATCTTCAGTTTATCCCTTATCTGTACATAGTTGTTTGTATATTGTCACCTCTCGTTAGCTCCTTGAGAGCATGGACTTTTTTTGCCTTCCTTTGTATTCTAGCACATAGCCTAACATGTAATATTCAGTAAATAAATTCTAATTATCTGACTGACTTTCTCTGACATTTAAAGTTATCCACAGTATGGTCCCTTCCTATCTTTATAGTTATGTTCCCTTCTCTGAACTTTACAGACAAGTCATACTGATTTGCTATTCCTCACACATAATGCTCCATCTTACATTCCATCTCCCATCTCTTTAACTTGTTGTTTGCTGTTCTCCATACCTGGAATGCTTCCCATTCCTACCTCTGATTCATTGAATTCCTGGGTTCCTTCAAGAACCACTTCAAAAGGAAAATGATAAATGTTGGAGAGGATCTGGGGAAATTGGAACACTAATGCATTGTTGGTGGTGTTGTGACCTGATCCAGCCATTCTGGAAAGCAATTTGGAACTATGCCCAAAGGGCAATCAAACTATGTGTACACTTTGATCCAGCAATACCACTACTAGGTCTATATCCCAAAAAGATCATAAAAAGGAAAATAACCTAAATGTACAAAAGTATTTATAGTGGCTCTTTTTGTGGTGGGAAAGAATTAGAATTTGAGGGATGCCCATTAATTGTGAAATGGCTGAGCAAGTTGTGGTATATGAATGTAATAGAATATTGTTGTGCTATAGCAACGATGATCAGGCAGATTTCAGAAAAATCTGGAGAGACTTACGTGAATTGTTGCAAAATGAAATAAGCAGAAACAGGAAAACATTGTATACAGCAACAGCAACAGTGTGCAATGATCAACTATGGTTGGCTTAGCTCTTCTCAGCAATGCAATGATCCAAGACAATTCTAAGATTCATGGTGAAGAATGCTCTTCACTTCTTGAGAAAGAATTGATGGACTTTTAATGCAGGTTAAAGCATACTCCTTTCACTTTATTTTTAAATTTTTTTTTCCTTTTGCAAATTGTAATTGTTTTGCAAACTGTTTCTTCTTTCACAACATGACAATATGGAATTAGGTTTTATATGACTGTACATATATAAACTATATCAAATTGCTTACTGTCTTAGGGAGGGAGGGAGAAAATTTGGAATTCAAAATTTAATCAATGTTAAAAATTATCTTTACATGTAATTGAAAAAAAGGAAATACTATTAAAAAGGACTCACTTCAAATGCCACCTTTCTGGGAGGACTTTTTACTTAGGCCTGGTACTCCTTACTTAATAATGCCTTTTCTTCTAAGAATAACATATCTACTTTGTATGTACCTTTTTTGGGGGGGATAGAGTTTTATTTTATTTTTAATTTTTAATACTTTATTTTCCCCAACTACACATAAAAACAATTCTTAACGTTTTTTTAAAGTTCTGAGTTTCAAATTATATCCCTCCCTTCCTCCTCTCATCCCTTCCTTAGATGGTAAGCAATCTGACATAGGATATACATGTGTAATTATGTAAAACATTTCCATATTAGTGATTTTGTGGAAGAAAACTCAAACAAAATAGAAAGAAAGGAAGGAAGAAAGAAAGAATTGAAAAAAATAGTATACTATGGTCTGTATTCAGAGGCTGACAGTTCTTTCTCTGGAGGCAGATAGCATTTTTCATCCTTTGGGATTCTTTTGGATCATTTTATTACTGAGAATATTTAAGTCATTCAAAGTTGTCCATCAAACAATAATGCTCTTACTGTGTACGACACTATCATGGTTCCGTTCACTTCACTCTGTATCATTTCAGGTAAGTCTTTCCAGGTTTTTCTGAAATTGTGCTGTTCATCATTTCTTATAGCACAATAATATTCCATTACTTGCCACAACTTGTTCAGCCATTTCTCAATTGATGGGAAGTCCTAATTTATTTTATGACAGAAGTATGGTGCTAATACCTAAACCAGGAAGAGCAAAAACAGAGAGAGAAAACTATAATTTCCCTCGAAAACATTGATGCAAACATTTAGATCAAATGCTAGTGGGATTACAGCAATATACCACAAATATTACACATTATGAATATAAGGGGTTTATATGAAGAATGAAGGACTGATTCAATATTAGGAAAACAATCAGCATAAGTGACCATATCAGTAACAAAACCAAGAGAAATCATATGAATATCTCAACAGATGCAGATTGTGAAGAGCTTTAACTGTCAGAGAAAGTCAGATAATTAGAATTTCGTAACTTAATATTACATGATAGGCACTGTGCTATGTACTAGATATACAAAGGAAGGCAAAAAATGTCCCTGCTCTCAAGGAACTAGTGAGGGGTGACAATATGCAAAGAACTATGTACAACACCCAGTCCTATTAAAACACTAGAAAGCATATGAATAAATGGAGATTTCCTTAAAAATGATAAGTAATACCCACCAAAAACCATTAGCAAGCATTATCTATAATGGGAATAAACTAGAAACCTTCTTAATAAACAAGGACGCCCATTATCACCACTATTACTGAATATTGTAGTATAAATGGTAGCTGTAGTAATGAAAAGAAAAAAGAATTTGAAGAAGTTAGGATAGGCAATGAGGAAACAAAACTATCACTCTTTGCAGATGATATGATGGTATACTTAGAGAATCCTAGAAAATCAACTAACAAACTAGTTGAAATAATTGACAATTTTAGCAAAGTTGCAGTAAAAAGAATAAGCCCACAAAATCATCAGCATTTCTCTATATTACCCACAAAGTCTAGCAGCAAGAGATAGAAAGAGAAATTCCATTTAAAGTAACTGTAGAGAATATATAAAACACTTGGGAGTCTACCTGAGAAGAAAATCCAAGAACTATACAAATACAATTACAAAACATTCTCATTCAAATAAAATCAGATCTAAACAATTGGAAAAAATATTAATTGCTCATGGGTAGGTTGAGCCGGCCTAATAAAAATGATAATTTTACCTAAATTAATTTACTTATTCAAAGCTATACAATCAAACTACCAAAATTATTTTATGGAGCAAGAAAAAAACATGACAAAATTCATCTGGAAGAACAAAAGGTGGAGAATATCAAAGGAATCAATGGAAAAAAAGTGAAGAAAGCCTAGCCCAGCCATACCAGACTTCAAAAATAAGCAATCATCAAACCAATTTGGTACTAGCTAAGAAATAGAGTGCTGGATCAGTGAAATGGATTAGGGACATAATACATTGTAGTAAATGACCACAGTAATTTAGTGTTTGATAAACCCAAAGATCTAAGCTTTGGGGACAAAAACTCATTATTTAACAAATATTTCCGGGAAAACTTGAAAACAGTATGGCAGAAACTAGGTATTTGGACCAATATCTCACACCTTTTAGAAGGATAAGGTCAAAATGGGTACATGGTTTAGACAAAAAGAGTGATACCATAAGCAAATTAGGAGAACATGGAATAGTTTACTCGTGAGATCTATGGATAAGGGAAAAATTTGTGATGAAACAAGAGATAGAGAGCATTAGGAAATATAAAATGGATAAGTTTGATTTTACAAAATTAAAAAGTTTTTGCACAAACAAAAGCAATGCAACCAAAATTAGAAGAAAAGCAGAAAATTGGGAGGGATTTTACATTAAGTATCTCTGACAAAGGGATCATTTCTCCAACATACAGAAAACCAAGTCGAGTTTATAAGAATTTAAGTCATTCCCCAATTGATAAATGGTCGAAGGATATGAACAGTTTTCAGATGAAGAAATCAAAGCTATCTAGTCATATAAAATGCTCTAAATTACTATTGATTAGAGAAATGCAATGTAGAAACAACTGAGATACCACCTCACATTTATCAGATTGGCTAGTATGACAGAAAAGGAAAATGACAAATGCTGGAGGGGATGTGGAAAAACTCCCATTCTGGAGAGCCATCAGGAACTATGCCTAAAGGGCTATAAAACTGTGCATACCCTTTGACCCAGCAACATCACTACTAGATCTCAGTCCTAAAGAGATCAAAAAAGGGGGAAAGAACCTATTTATACAAGAATATTTAAAGTAGCTCTTTTTGTAGTGACTAAGAATTTGAAAATTTATGTACATCAATGTAACTTATTCTGCCTATATTGCTTGCTCAAATAGAATGTAAGGCTTTTGAAGGCTGAGGTTGTTTTTATTTATTTATCTGTTCATTCATTTTTATTTATTTATTTACTTATCTAGTCATTCATCCATTATTTATTTATTTTTAGTATCTCCTGAGTTTAGCACAGTTCCTGGCACATAGTAGGCAATTAACTTATAGAAAGAGACATGGCATATAATCTAGGCAAAAAGGAACCTGACCCTGAATCTAAGAACTAGTAGAAGGAAGGGATCAGTCAAGAGAAGAGAAAAACTAATAAACAATAGGACCCTCCTCCTCTGCATGAGTTGATAGTAGACTATGATTGGCTAAATTGAACTCTCTGAACTTTCTGACTTCCCTTGCATTGCTTGATTATAAAAGTCTTTCAAATTCAGAACCAACAAACCAAATAAAAATAGCATATACTGGTTTCTCAGAGCAGGGAAGGTAAATGTCAACATCTTTTCATACAGGTCAACGTTTTGATAGTGTAGACACACAAGTAATTAACTTTTTAGAAGTCATCAGCAAGCCAAGTTTGGGTCTTTGCTGTGTGGAACAAAATGTTGGAACCACTAAGAGCACTGAGAGCCCTGAGACCTTCCACCAAGAGTGTGTTTGCCCTAGGCTTCCTTGTGGGAATGAGGACAATGGAAGTAGGATGGTCTCAAGGTCAAAAAGACTGCTCTTAAACAAGTGAACCCAACAATATAAAAGAGACACTATTTGCACTTTCCTTATCCTGAACTTCCATTTGAAAAGTGGAGGAGCCACAGTGACTGAGGACAGAATGGAGAAAAAATGATATCACAATTAGCTCTACTCAGAGTCTGATGAGAACTTTATACAACTTTGAAATCTGCTTTACAACAGATGGAGAGAAGAAAACCTCATCTTCCCAAGAATTCTCTACCTAGCTTGAAACTGGTGAGCAAACACTTCTCTCCCAGCGCATTTTATAAGCTTATGGTAGCTCTCTAAAAAGATATGATTTCCTCATCTACACAGAAGATCTGGAAAGAAAATTGGGTGAGGAGTATAGTTAATAATGATTTTGTCTTCACCAGACTGTTTTGTCTATTTTCATTTTCAATTTATTCTATATAGAATAGGCTATACGTTCATATCATACTAATTGTTTAAATCTATGAGTGTCGGAAGAAATGACAGTTACCTGAAAAGTAGAATTTTGTTAAGGGGTGGGGGCTACAAGCCAAATCATAGATTTAATATTTTAATATTTTATGAAAATTTCATTTCATCCCCTAAACTAATTTTAAAAAGTCTTTTCTGAACCAAGCTCTTGAGAGCCAGAGTGAGTTGGTGAGTGGAGGAGGGCTAACAATGACCTAAGTATTTGCAAGTTTGAGTGCTCTCCAGTGGTCAGTGGGGAACACTTCAGGCTGCTTATCTGCAAACTATCCCAAAGGCTTATTCTAGAGTGACTTAAGAGGCTAAGCCTGGAAAATAAAATACAGTGCAACTTGATGGCTAACTCAGATATTTCACTCTAAAGTAATTGAATCCTCCATAGCTGGATAATTAACTCAGCGACAATAGCCTCAGAATGAGGACAAGAAAGCAAGGTTAAACTAAAGAACTACAAACAAGTGAAGGCTGGAAACATGGATCAGAATATTTTCCTCATGGATAGATAATGGGAAGGATTGGAGGAATAAAGTTTTCCATGAATACTATAACAATGAAATTATATCATGGTCCATCTTAATTAAATGTAAGGTAGATTCAAAAGGCAAATGGTTCCATTTTATAAATTAAAACATAAGGTAAATGCCATTTAGAGACATGAGAGGATCAATAACAAACCACATATGAAGTTATCTCTCTAATCTTCATTTTTAAAAGAATATGCTTTGTAAAGACAAGACTAACATCTTATGTCATCATAAGGTTTTAAAAGGTTTTTTTATGGTCCTATATTTTCTTTCTGTCCATTTATTTATTTATTTTTAGTTATAAGTATTCACTTCCACAAGATTTTGAGTTCCAAATTTTCTCCCCATCTCTCCTTCCCCTACCCCAAGATAGCATGCAATCTGATTACCCCTTCCTCCAATCTTCCCTCCTTTCTATCACCCCTACCCTTCTTTTATCCCCTTCCCCTTCTATTTTCCTGTAGTGCAAGATAGATTTCTATACCTCATTGCCTGTATATCTTATTTCCCAGTTGCATGTAAAAACAATTTTAACATTTGTCTTTAAAACTTTGAGTTCCAAATTCTCCCCCTTCCTCCCTCCCCAACCACCCTCATTGAGAAGGCAAAGAATTCAATATAGGTTATATATATATGTAGTCATGCAAAACACTTCCATAATAGTCAGGTTGTGAAAGACTCACTATATTTCCCTCCATCATATCCCACCTCTGTTTATTCTATTCTCTCTTTTGACCCTTTCCCTCCTCAAAAATGTTTGCTTCTGATTATCCCTTCCCCAATCTGCGCTACCTTCTACCATCAGTAAGGCAAGATTCATGACCTCGAAGATGACCATGAACATGCCTGAATGGTTCAGAATTGCAAAGTATGAAAAACTCTCTATGTAGAAGGCAGAGGAGGTATAACATTTATTTAAACTCCAGAGAATAAATTCAAAAACCCATACCCCCAATTCTATATAGTAGCAATTATATTCCAAAACCAGAAAGCCCACCTCGATGTAGTAAAAAGGAAATTATACACAGCATTATAGCAAGGAACCAAGTCATCCTATAACCTTCCCCCCTGCTAGGGCCTTCCTGTAAACAATCACTCAAGAATTCTGATTTTTCACTCAGCACTCTCTTCTGCAGCTCTGGTTCTCTCAGTGTCTGCTCTTCAGCAATGTCTGCTGACTCAATGTCTTCCTCTCATTTCTGCTGTTCTCAGTCCTGCTGTTCTCAGTCCTGCTGCTCCTAGTTCTGCTCTCAGTTCTGCTCCCCTTCAATTCTGCTCTCTCCTTTTATGCAGTCCTAGCTGGCATCTGATTGGCTAGAACTCAGGTCTCTGATTGGTTGAATTCATGATTGAATAGAACTTGGTGTACATACCACTGGCTCTGGTTTTAGCAACTCCCTTTAGGGTCCTGAGGGCTTCACACCCACATAGGCTTACTACCTAGTAAGTAGGGGCTTTAGGCCTACTTACAAACAAAGATATAATCAAGCTTTCCTAGGCCCACCTGAGGCCTATTGAATGGGTGGGGAAGATCTTCCATCACATTAATACTATACCTTCTATAGTCCTCTCCTTTCTTCCCCTCTTCCCCCCTCCTTTCCTGCAGGGTAAGCTAGATTTCCATACCCAATTGAGTTTGCATGTTATTCCCTCCTTAAGCCAAATCCAATGAGAGTAAGGTTCACTCATTCCCTCATACCTCCCCACTCTTCCCCTCCACTATAAAAGTTTTTTATTGACTTTTATGTGAGATAATTTACTCCATTCTACCTCTCCCTTTCTCCCTTTCCCAGTACATTCTTCTCTCTCCCCATAATTTATATATATATATATATATATATATATATATATATATATATATATATACACACACACATATACATGTATATGTGTGTATGTTATATATGTATGTGTATATATATATATATGTGTGTGTGTGTGTTTGTGTGTGTGTGTGTGTGTATTCCCTCCAACTACCCTAATACTGAGAAAGGTCTCATGAGTTACAAATAGCATCTTTCCACGTAGGAATGTAAACAGTTCACTTCTGATAAGTCCTTTGTGATTCCTCTTTTATTTTTAAGGAATTATTTTCTTCCGTGAACTTTTGGATCTCATTTTCTATTTGGCCAATTCTGTTTTTAAGGCATTCTCCTCATTGACTTTTTGGATCTCTTTTTGCCATTCAGCCTAGTCTGTTTGCTAACGTGTTATTTTCTTCAGTATTTCTGGGGTCTCCTTTAGCAAGCGGTTGACTTGTTTTTCATGATTTTTTGTATTACTTTCACTTCTCTTCCCAATTTTTCCTCTACTTGTCTTACTTGATTTTGAAAATCCTTTTTGAGCTCTTCCATGGCCTGAAACCAATTCATATTTTTTTTGGAGGCTTTTGTTGTAGAAGCTTTGAATTTGTTGTCTGTGAGCCAAAAGCTCTAGAAGCATCCACTACCACCACCCCGGGCCTGAGATTGTACCATGCTCCTCTCTCACCCAGGTCTGACAGACCTTTGCTAATGACCTTCTAAGTTGTCTTTGGCATTTGTGGTTTGAGAAGTCTGGAAACTGCCACAGCTGACAGTGATGCAGTCCCCTGATGGGGTCCGGTCTATGCTAGCATGTTTTGTGTTGTACTGCACTCCTCTCTCAGCCTGGAGCAAGGATGTTTCCTGTCAACCTTCCAGGATGTCTTGGGATGGAAATGTGTTTCACTCTGTCATTTTGTGGGGTCTGCTGTTCTAGAATTTGTTTAGAGTAATATTTTACAGATATTTGGAGGGGCTTGGGGGAGAGTTCAAGGGAGTCCCTACTTTTATTGTGCCATCTTGTTTCTGTCCTCCTCTAAAAGTTTTTAATGATCACGAAAGTCATCCAGTAAATGATTACAAAGATGTTGGTATTTCTGGCCAAGTAGCCTGAATACCAAATGAGTGTTTACCTAAAAGACTATTTTATAGATAACTCCCACAAGGCAAGCACTCACATAGAAATCAGAAGAAATGGTAGCAGGATATTCTCGAGGTCTCTCTGAAGAACTTTCATATCAATTTTAAGATATGGCAGACATTGGCATAGGGCTGCCCAGCATGGTGTGCCCACATCAAAGAAGGGGCTGTGCTCTACAAACAAACAAAATCACAGTAGCACAAAGGAAATGTGAGATGCACAAATCTAGAGACATATCCACCCCAGATGTTCTATTTGTGCCTGGCCTGTGGTAGAGCCTTCCAAGCTTGATCAGCCACAGTTGGACACACTGTACCTTGACCCCAATATCATTATGCCATTGGTCCTTTTTGAGTATGAAGGATGAACAGCAATGAAGATTATGAAGATACAGAAGTATCTGGAGAAACCTGCAAGTTCTATTCCTGCCAGCAAAGTAAGTTATTCCTCGTATATGTTATGGAAAATCAACTCATGTCATAGAAATCTCTTTATTAATTCAATTCTCTTGACTTTGGTACTATTCTTATACTGGCATAACTATACCCAGGAAGAAGAATCTGTCTGGCCTTTAAAGATATTTCCATTAACATTCGTTATTGGCACAGACCTTTGTGGAATGCCATGAAACTTTTCTGCTGAAGTTTTAGGAGAAAAATTAAGTCAAAATTATTTATTGTCTCTATGATGTAAATGAGGCCTTTCTTCATTCATAAGCTCCCTAATTTCAATGTAATGGAATAGGAACATTGGCTCTTGTAGACTTTGGGAAAGCCATTGTTAAGAGCCCCCCAGCTTTCAAGAAACCCAGATGTCTTGTTTGGGGGCTCTCACTCACTGGAAGAGTGGTGGGTGACTCTGGGCAAGATGTTGTAACTGCCTCCTGACTTTCCTAACCCAGATGTTGGTTTGTATTTGGTCTGTTTATAATGTAAGTTTGCAATTTTTATTTGCTCTGAAGTTCAGAGTGCTGGATTTTCCTCCTGAACTAAGTGAATGATATTTGTATGTGTGATTAAAGTAAGATTGTTAACCCCTTAAAGTTACTTTCCTTAGTAAAGCAGACCAAAGAACCTGTGCTGGCAGCTCTTGTTGCTGATCCAGTTGGGTTTTACACCCCACAGCTGCTGCTAGCTGAATTGTTGCTACAGCTCTTTTATGAAAACACATAAAATTTTATTACTATATTAAAGAAGCATAATCTTCCCACCCTCTTCTCACTTAGATGCTATTCAATGACAATATTAGCTCAGTCATTTCAGTTCTTATTTAATGATGTGTTTTAAAATTTAACCATGTGATTCTGTAATGCAAGATTTCAATTGAAAATTTTAGACTTTATAAAAAATCAAAGCACCAAGTATATGTCACTTGCTTAATTTCACATATGGCTAGATTCTACTTAAGATTTCATGCAGTTTTTTTCAAAATAAGAATTAATTTATAATTATGGTGTCACAGGTTTAGAACTGGAAGAGATGATCTAATTCAATCATCTTATTTGACAGACAAGGAAGCTGACTCTCCGAGAATTTAACTGACTGCCCAAGATCACAAAGAAAATTCAGAGCTCGAATTCACAGCCACATCTTCTGATGCCAACAGCGGTGTTCTTTCTGTCTGACTCCTAGTCCCAGCTCTGTTGCTTAAGGGTCTGTGGCCTTAGACAAATTATTTAATCTCTCTGAGCCTCATTTTCCTCACCTATAAACTGAGGATAATGATATTTGAAATATCTGACCTACAAGGTTATAGAGAGGACCAAATTAGGTAATGTGTTACAAGATTTATAAGTGTAAATTGCTGCATATACAGAGGTCATTTTATTATTTTATTGACAAGATATTAACAGTCATCTTTTTCCTGAATTCATTGAAACTAATGTCTGTTTTGTATTTTTCTCTTTGTCCAGCACTTACATGAGGCTGCAATTAGTAGCAGCCACTCAATAATGCTTGCTGATCGGTTGAAAATTTCTTTTCTGAGATAATAGATATTGTGATTATGACTTTTGTCATGGCTTTATGCATCACATAAAAGGCTAACAGAAACCAGTAAGAAATGCATAATAAATCTTCAAATAAAAAAGTTATTTTCCTTATTAACAATCTTATTCACAAATTGTAGATTAGAAAACAAACCATCTAAAAGATTTGATAAATACATTAAAAATATCTGTTCCAATATTACTTCATTCCAGAGGTAGAGATTGCTGGTTTAATTCAGAGTATTCTTTGAATATACATACACACACAGATACACACACACACACACACACACACACACACAAAATAGATTTATTAAACTTTTATTGTGTGCTAGGCATAGCAATGAGGGGAGAGACTAACAGTTCTGAAAAATGAATGCTAAAGAAAGTGACCAGCAGAGGGAGTGTAAGTAGATCAGTGTAAATCCATCACCATTTTTGAAACAAACACAACTCAACCTGTGTCTTGCCTCTGAGTCAGAGGAACATAAAAATTGTCACTGAAGGTGTTACCAATTGTTGGTGACTCAGAAAAGGGGAAATTCATAACCCCTACATTATAATCCCTTTCAGCAGACTTTTTTGACTCATTCGTTCATAGTCTGCAAAATTTATAATCCTCTTTTACAAGAGCATACTACTCTTCTCCTAGCATTTTGCTGGGGATAAAAATCTCTTGGGATAACTTTGAAATGACAAGAAAAAATGGAATTCCCTGGATTTTTGTGGTTTGGAACATTTGTAAGAGGCATTAAAATCCTTTACATCATCCTATGTAGAAATGAACTACTATTGGACTATAAAGCAAGCATATACAGTTTGGACGTATTTTAAAGGCATATGTTAGCATAACTGGAGATTGAGTAACATATTTGTTTTTAATTGGTAAACAACAAAATTAAACTGACAGAACAACCTGGAATATTTTCAAAGTTAAGCCACCAGGTCTAATTTGACCTAAACAGTCATAATTCCAAAATGAGTCAGGTTTTACAAACAGTGACTGAAATCTTTAAAAAGATAGACCTTACAAATATACATATATATGTGTGTGTATATATATATATATATATATATATATGTATATATATATATATATATATATATATATATATATATATATATATATATATACATATCTCACAGTTATCAACACTAGCCAAACAAATCACCATCAACATTGCATTAGCTTTCCAGGGATATTGTGAGATGAGTGAATAAAGCATATTAAGTTCCTAAATATGTGGAAAGTATCTTATAAGAGCTGAAGATACAAATAGGGAAAAAGAAACAGACAAGACTCTCCCTACTCTTAAGGAGCTTACATTCTAATTGGTGGAGACAATACATATACGAAATATCAGCTGCAAATCACATGGAAAGGCCCCATGGTGTTAGATTTGAGTCAGAAAGGATGGTTTCAAAGCCTGGCTTTAATATTCACTAGTTGTGTAACCTTGAACAAGGACAAATCACTGAACCTTTGACCCACAGTTTTCTCATCTGTTAAATAAATATGATAAATAAAGATGATAAAGTGTTAACTTATAATGCCAACTTTACAGGATTATTGGGAGGAAAAAATGAGATAATCTATAAAGTGCTTTGGAAATGTTTGTGTTATTTAAATCAATCTATCAAATAGTGTTTATGTCAGCTGTTACTAATTAAACATGAAAGAAAAACAACTGAGCTTCTTGACATTAAAATCAGTGTTCTTTAAACTCTGATGCTTCTCACCTAATTCTAATTCCAGAGATTCTGGGAAATATTTACTAGTGAATTATCTTTTAATCTATTGCTCCTCTTTCTTCTCTATGTCAGCCTTTTTCAAAGCATAAAGATACTTTTTAAACATGCTTTCTTACAAATAAATGTCTCTAACCTCTACTTCAGGTCTTTTGAATGTTCAAATATGTAATATGCCCCCATGTTTCAAGGTTTCATTTAGGATTCTTCAGTGAGTTGTCAAAACTCAAGTCTTCCTATCTATCTTTTTGGTCTCATTTCACATATGCTTACGTCTGCATGGAGATTTTATTTTAGATTCATATTAATCTTCTGCTGCTGCCTGAAATGTGATCTTAACCAGAGTATTAAAGGAGACAAGGAATAGTTTAAAAGATGCACAGTCCTTGTATATGCTGAAGAGCATACATTACAACTAATGATATGACATTCTCATGAGATAATATATCAAATTTACAGTTTATAATTGATTTTCTCTAAAGATTATATGAGTCTGATTCATCTAAAATGCTGAGACATTTTGACACCATTTCCACTGTAAAACAGCACAGCATTAAAAGCGATAGCATTTCCATTTACTAAATGACTGACAAGAAAACTTTCACCTAATTTCTTTTAGTAGAGTTCAATCAATAAACCTATAATAATAACAACTCACATTTATATCATGTTTTGCCAAGTTTACCAAACACTTTCCCTTACAACAACCCTATGGGACAGGTAGGAGAAATAATTATAATTTCTATTTTATACCGGAAAGGGCTGAGATTCTATCAGGTTATGTGACTTACTCAAGGGGTCATACATCTTCCCATTAAGTCACCAAGCCTAGAACTGTGAGTTGTCTGACCAAACCCAGTACTCTTTCTACTATACTGGGTAAATAATGAAGTACATTAAAAAAGAGAAAAGAAACAATTTGCTATGATCAAGACATGAGCTGAAGAGGAGAGATGAGTGGGAGAGAACCCTAGCCTATTGGGGTAGGGGGCAAGATAACATTTGTATAAGGGTATCGGTAAAGGATGCTTAAAGATTGGCTTGTACTTCATCTGTTCTCTGCTCAGAGAATTGTGGACTCATAATTTTATTCTCTATCCCAATTTGATCCAATTCATGCTCTGAAACCAAATGTGGAAGAATCAAACAAAGATGATTCCATGCTCTCCAAAGAACTGAATCCAGGTGAGTAACTTTTGTAATATACTAAAACAGAGTTTAATATTTTACACTTTTTCCTTCCCTTCCCTTCCCTTCCCCAACCCCTTTACTCAAGAAACCAAAGTTCTTCCTTTTTGTCCTCCCCTTCTTTGACTCATCCTTCTTCTATTCACTTCCAAGGATTCTCTCCTCTCCCAGAAAACTTTTGTATTTTGGTCTTCTACAAAAACTTTACCTGTCCAAGTCAGCTACCAACAAGTAGCATAAAGAGACTATATATTTGACCTGTTTGCAAATTAAAGTCAATCTGGTTACATATCTTGGTTTTATTAGCATTTTTATTTGGTTTTGCATACAAATAGGAAAAAATAACCCAACAAAACTTGATTTAGATTAGACTTTGGGGGAATAAATTACGGAATGTAGTCTGGCTCAATAAATGAATTTGTGGTATTATGGAGCAATTTCTGAGAACCATTTTAAGCTCTTGGTATGCATTTGGGTTGTCATAGTAGATATGTACAGACCTTGAAACTCAGCAAAACTCCAGCCAAAATAACTTGCTGGTCTGGGTTTAGACCACATACTATTAATATTAACATAAAAATATTAAGCATCTGTCCAGAAGAAAAGGAACAGCTGTTTTAATGAAAATTATAACAACTACATTTAATTGGTGAGATTTTCCTATATCACTGAAAGATTATTATATTCTTGTCAAAATACAAAGGATAATCAAATATTTTACCAAAATGCAATCCATTTGCATTAAATTTTATGATTATCAGGTCAGAATTTTTGAGGTTGAGGAGGAAGCTAAAGGAGTTTTCCTGTGGTAATTAAGAAGATTGCATAGGGTACTAGGGACTCTTCCAGCAAAAGTTGTTAACCAAGGGAAACTATTTTCAAGTTCTCTCTAGTTTTGGGCAATTGATATCCTTAACCTGCTCTGTGCCTGCCTAGCACCTACTACTTTGGTAACCCAGTATGTCATACCCTGGACCTTACCCTGCTTTTTGTCCTGCTTAAAACTCATTTTTCCCCCTAGAGTAATGCATGAACTTTCAGAATTGGAAGGGACCTTAGCAAATGATCTATTTCAATCTCCAATCCCTTTCAAGCAACTTTTCTGTAGCATCTTTTACAACATGGTTGTCATGTAGCACCTGACTGAACTCTTGCCGCATTGGGAAAATACAAACTCCCAGCTCTTGCTTTCAATTGGGTGCAGTGGTCTTGATCTAGGTTCAACTGTGCTTCAATGGGACAAAAATCAAAAGGCCTGCTTGCCCAGTGTCAGAAATCATCCTTCTATGGTTGACATCCTGGGCCTTTTGTCAATTTGTCAATATACCTTGAATTCTGTTATTTTGATGGGGGGAGGGGCATAGAGAGAGACAGAGGGAGAGACAGACAGACAGAGAATAATTGGTCGTTTATCCTTTCCTCTCCAGAGTCCCATGATAATATTTTTTTAAAAATTCAATTAGTACCTGTAATCGACTATATGAATACGTTTTCCCCCTTTCCTTGTATGGGTCTTACATTCTGACTGCTTTCTCAGCCATTTTATAAATGTGCTGAAAGAGCCGCTATTTCTGAGTATGGCTTTGGTGAATATTGGCCAGCCAACCCATACCCCTTAGCGTGTCATTGCTTACATAACTCATTTGTAAAGATAGGTCAGTGAAGGTTTGGTCTCCACCATACATTTTTTCCCCTCCTGGTGGCTTTGGAAAAATGGATCCTAGTTACTAGATGCTTTGACCCTGGTAACAGAAAAGACCCTTTCTTTGATTATATGGACTCTTCTAACATGAATAGGAGGAAGTATAAGGAGGTCAGTTGTCTGTTCCCTATTACAGGTCCTTAATCTGTAAAACCACAAGCAGCTGATCACATAAGGTCATCCAGGGCTAGTCCTTTCACCCTCCTGCTCCCTTCCACTTTCTGTGACAGGCTGGGTTGTATCTGCCACCCCAGCAGCTTCCCTTCCACTCTCTCAAAGCTCCTTACACCAAGTTCCCTTTACACACAGTGTTCCTATCACACACGCCCAGGCTCTCTCTTTCTCTAACATTGCTCCAACATTCTGCCTTAGACTCCCAACCAGTCGTACACGCCCTGTGTGTGTGTCTCTCGCTCTAACACAGAAACACACACAGAAAAGCCCACGGATACGTGCACGCTCGTCCTAGACCTGCTTCTTTCTCTCGCTCCAACACGCATATACAAACTGTCTCACATCACTGAAATGTAAAGGGGGGCAGTGGGGGGGGGGGATCTTCAAGGACTCCTGAGCTCAATGTCACGCACGGAAGGAGTCCGGAGAAAGTGTTGAAAGGAGGGAGCAAAAGAAGGAGAGGGCTCTTTTCCACCAGCAGAGGGCAGCCGAAGGGAAGGCAGGGCTGAGGGAGCGAGGCAGCCGAGGCAGCAGCCCGAGCGAGGCAGGCTGGAGAGAATCAAGAGACTGGGTTCTGCTCGGCTCGCTCCATCGGCAGCGGGAGCAGCGGCAGAAACGCGGCGGAGGCGGCGGGAGCCCGAGAGAGCAGGGCAGCGAGCCTCGGCTCCCTTCTGACTTTGTTTCTTCTGCCTTCCCCTTCGGTGAGCCTGGAGCTCCGCTCCCCCACCGACCACGTCCTCCAAGCATGGAAGGCGCTGGGAAGCCCAACTCCTCGTCCAGCAGTCGGGACGACGGCAATAGCGTCTTCCCCGTGAAGCCCCCCTCCTCGGGGGCTGGGGTCACCGCGGCCGCTGCAGAGAAGAACCTGGGCAGCCCCCCGGGGGGCGGCGGCGGGGGCAACACCAAGGAGCATGGCAACTCCGTGTGCTTCAAGGTGGACGGGGGCAGCAGCGGCAGCGCGGGCGCCGGCGGCGAGGAGCCCGTGGTGGGCTTTGAGGATGCCGAGGGACCCCGGCGGCAGTACGGCTTCATGCAAAGGCAGTTCACCTCTATGCTGCAGCCGGGCGTCAACAAATTCTCCCTCCGCATGTTCGGCAGCCAGAAGGCGGTGGAGAAGGAGCAGGAAAGGGTTAAAACTGCAGGTTTCTGGATTATCCACCCTTATAGTGATTTCAGGTGAGGGGGCGGGGGTCTGGTCCTTGCCCCACCTTCCCTCAAATCCACTTCCTTTGTTTTGGGAGGGAGGTCCCCCCTTTCCCCCGGGATTGGGCTGGGGGCTGGCGGCTGGCGGCGGGGTGGGGTAGTGGTGCCTTCCGCTGCCATGGCTGGGAGTGCCTCACTTCTCTTCAACTAGTTTCTAGCAAGTCTGGGGTAGAACCATTACTTTAATCTTGACCAACTGTTAGGAGAGCGGTCTCCTTCCCTCCGACTTTAGTGCGGGCAGAGGCGAGAGCTACCACAAATGAGAGAGTGTTCAGTGGAAGCAGGGAAAGTTTTACCTGTAGGAGGAGATGCAAAGTGTAGAGCAGGGGGCAGAGAGATGCCCAGGGCATCTAGGATCCCTCAACACTACTCCGAGGCTGGTTGCTTTTGGCATGCTTTCTTCTCTAAGACAAATCGTGATCTCCCTCCACACCCCCTCCCCGTTCCCCATCACCAGGGAAAGAACATGGGACTAAGAAAGCCATTTGTGTGAGGCAGGAGAAGCACGGTGATAAGATTAAGAATCTGATACCATGACTCTTTACGTCCTTCCTGCAGATCTCCTATATATTTTATATATGTTTATGTGCACAGGGCATCTTGCCATCAACTTCCTTTAAGATAGTGTGATTTGATAAGGGTAAGTAACAAAGCTTGGACCTTCTCTGGCTTTAGCTTTCTAGAGAAACCAAAACCCAGACCAATGCAGAGCCCCGCGAGGCTCAGCACAAGCGTGACCAGAAGCTTCAGGCTCAGATTAAGTTCCTCTGGCAGGGAAAGGGGGCGTTTCCAAAGTCCCCCTAGTGAGACAGAGCAACACCCTTATTTGACCTTGACTACAAATCTGGCTCAACTTAAATCTTGTTCTCACTTCTCTCCAGGTTACCTAACTTAAGGTAGACCTGGTTAAAGAAGGGAGGGAAAGATGCCGGCTGTTAAACTCTTCTGCTAGTGTAGAATTCAAGCCAAGGACGGCTCTTCCTGGTCTTGGCATTGTAGAAATGTTCTCTTTACGTCCATCTGGAGATTGTCGAGCGAAGGTCGTGAAACAAGATCCTCTTCTTAGTGTGCACACACCCTGCAGCCACTTAGATTAGCTTCTGAATGCACTGTTGGATTTTCCATTTAATAATAAAAGGTGTTTTAACAACAACAACAAAACAGTAGTTCTTAGGTGTCTGTGTCGGTGGATGAGCGACAATAGTTGACTGATTTTAAAAGCATCAGCCTTTGTTTTTTGGTTGGCAGGAGATTAAAAACACCTCCACTCAGATCTGTTGATTGTAGATGTAAGCAGTTTGTTTTTAATAACTAGTTTGTGGAAAGACGTGTTAGTGTGTCTCCTCAGTAGCTTTGTAAGCCTTTTAAAAAGAAAGCCATTTGAGCTATGTGTGGGGGAAAAAAAGGGAAAGATTTTAAATTTAAGCTAAACAGGAGCTGTCCACAGTTCTGAATAGCAGTAGCTGTGGAAAATTCGGCCCATTGCCAAGCACAACCTAAAGATTGCCCTTGCCTTCCGAGAAATTCGCCGCATCTCAGAAATTAGTAACATTTTTTTAAATTTATGTATAGAGATGAGCTTGCGTATGTGTATGATTTTCTGGGAATGATTTTGGAAAGGACATAGATGAGACTGTAGAAGGGAATGTCAGGATCCATTAACCTTTATAGTAGAGTTCATTAGAAGTTTGCTTAGAAGGATTCTAACACTGAATATGCTTAACAATCAAATACGTTTTCCACATCACAGAGATATATTTCTTGAGTTAAACTTGGAAATGTCCTTGACATAAAGGGAAAAGGATTATCATATTTTATTTAATAAAAGGATACTGAAAAAAAAAGGGGAAAATCTCATCTCCCCTTACATTAAAAGGCACATAAATTTTTATGTATATATGTTTTTAAAAATGGAAGTGGTGCTAATCCAGTCTAAGTAGCAAGAATAAACATTAGACACTTGACTAATCTGCACATATATATGTAAATAAGCATGTTAAAGTTTTGAGAGAATAAAACTTTTACTGATAACATGCTAAGATCCAGAAAACACTGGGAGTTATCTGAGACAAGAATGGCATCCCATACTCCTGTGAATGAATGATATGCTCAAAATTTGAAGGTTACTAAAGGTTTATTTTTAAATGTTGAGATTTTCTTTCTTTCTTATTTGTTTTGAAATGTCTATCACAATAGGTAACTTTTCCAATACAACAATGGCAGCAACTTTTATTGAAGTAAATGGAATAATAGTGTGTATTTATTACAATTCACTTTCAGAGAATCTGCATTTAGCTGTGGAAAAAGTCAATAAAAGACTTTGGATTAAGTAGTTTTCTCTTGAGTAAATGGAAAAAAGTTGTGATTTTCTGTGGATTTGCATTAATAAATAATCATTACTATTAAGATATCAATTGAACATATTTGATATTGACTTTTGATGTAGTTACAACCATTATATGATAAGGAGAAAAAAATTGCTGAAGGTATTTTTATGTGAATACTTATTTATGTTTATTGGAAATATGAAAGTCACAATATTTTAATTCATTCTTCCAAAATATTCTCAACTGTTTCCCTTTTTCCTAAACACTGGTAAATAATTTATTTTTTAAAAATCTCTCTGCCAAAATAATCAACACCTGTGATAATACAATAATGTGCAATTAAATTTTAGAATGTCTTGTAGCACCACTTATTTAAAAAATGAAAGTTGTATGAGTCCCAAATAAAAGAGCAAAGTGGCAAATTGTACAGCCTTCCTCTTTTCAGTACTTTACATTCCTTAGTAGTAAGTAAAGCTATTAGGAAAATGCATTAATATGATTTCTCAAATGCTTAACTTACTACCATGAAGTAATTTATACAATAAGAATAATGAAATTTAACAAGTCAATTGTCTTGCCAGTGAGGACTGATGAGGCATAAAGACTATGCAATTGTATTTTTTGTCCCATTTAAATGGCTGGGAGAGACCATGAACCTCACTCTTAATGGACATTGCACACTGTGTTGTGTGCCACAGTCCCCTTGTCCTAGGATGTGCTGCAGAAAATTAACATGGCCATGTTAAAAATCAAACATTGCCCATTTTGATAGAAATTTTTGCCATTCATACATCTGATATTTTTTTACCTACACTAAGAAGGGAGGATGTAGCTGTACACATACTATTAAGTAGGCATAGCTAGTTCTTTTATTACATAGCTGGAGAATCTGAGAGTGCTAATGCTATGTCTGACAGGTGATGCTTTCCATCATACAAGTAAACACCAGACAAATGATGCTAGCATGGCCTATCCCCTTCCCCTCTAAATGAAAGGGAAGTTGCCGATTAGACTGCTATGATGATAACAAGATAAAAAAAGAAACCAGAAAATTTATCTGATATCTTAATGTTTTATTTATAAGAAACTGACAGCTGATTAATCAGCTGAAATGTTCATTATGTAGTTGTTTTATGTACAGTGGGGTATACCATGTTTTAAGTTTTTTAATCCTGAATTGTTATGACAGATACTCTGACTTTGCAATATTTATACTTTGCAATATTTATACAAATAAATACTTTGCAATATTTATACAAATAAATTTGGTTTTGACCATTGCTAATTCTCTGGTGACTCTGTGATGGCCATTGTCATTTCTGGCTGTATTGGATAGCATGTAGATATTTTTTTAATTAAAAATCCTTTGGATTATATCATGCTAACGAATTGTGTTCTGATAAGGTAGGTAGACTGATGTCATAACTTCTTAATTCCTCCTAGTGCCTTTCATTAACTAGTATGAACTCTGGTGTGAAAAGCTCATTGTGTACTACATAAATACTCCAGAGGCTATGATTCACTTCCTGATGCATATTGTCACCATTTCTGGCACTCTGATTCTGAATTGTATCACAGCCAATCCTGTGTTAATGCTGGAATTCTCCATCACTGGTGTGTACATCAGGGAAGGGAAGTTCCACCTATATTACGCAGCTCAGTCATAAAGGGACCACTTTTTTTCCAAGAGCCTCTCACAAGAAAACAATCCAACCTTCTGGGGTTTAAGGTCTAATTAACCAACTGTTTTATTGTCTTTGCACTGACTGCATGCAGTCAGTTCTCTGGAATACTTCCTTTCATTTTCTCACTATCCAGCTTGGATTACTGAGTGTGAAAGCCTGCACAAGTTTTTGTCTTCCCAGAATTTGAATATTCCTACCCATAATTTAAACAAGTGTTTTAAGTCATTGAATCTATTGGCAGTACAAGAAAAGTAATGGATTATGTATTTAGCTCAATTAAACTAAAATGCTCAGTGGAGAATGTAGGACTTACATTGGTTCATAGTTGATAAACTGTTGTGGTGAATCTCAAGGATATGCTATACTATTTAAAACTATTAAGTGGCATAAATTTCATGACTGTGTTATACCAAATGATTACTTATAGTAAAGTTACAGTTCATTTTTTTAAAAGTACTTCCAAAATATCTTTTTTTTCTTGGTAAAATTTCCACCAACAGGTGTCTCTCCTTTTTTTAAAAAAAAAATGAGAAGAAATGGTTAAAATTAAGACTCATCACAAGGTTACATTTGAAATGTAGAACTTTGTCATATATAAACTTTTATTTGAAAAACTAAAATTTTAAAATAATCCCTAATGTATTGGTGGGAAGTATTTTTATTTTTGATATGTATTTACTTGATTACTATAATCAAGAGTACTTAGAGATTATCTAGGCCAAGGATTCTTATTCTGGAGTCAGCGAACTTAAATATCTATCTATCTAATATGTATATATGCATACACACACTTATATCTTTATCTTGATATAATTGATTTTCTTTGAAATGCTATGTATTTTATTTTAATGCATTTAAAAGAATTATTCTGAAAAGGACAGACTTCACTAGACTGTCAAAAAGGCCATAACACAAGAAAGGTTAAGAATTCTCGATCTACTCCAACCTCTTCACTGTGCAGAGAGATGAAACTGAGACCTGGACAGATGAAGTATATTGGCATAATGAGAATGATTCCTCTGCCAATGTCCTGTTTCATTAGGCATGAAAATCCTTCTGATTTTTCTAATACTCAAATAAGAAATTTTACTACTATTAAGTGGCAGATGAAAACATTTGTAATAAGATAAATTATGTCAGGTTACTAATGAGAGACAGAGAGAGAACTGAACAGAGAACTGTAGCATTCACTCTTACTTTATATTCCAGAGTAAACAGATGGCAATATATGAATTAGGTGGATACCATATATTTTATGACCACATTTAAGGGTAATGAGGGAAAATGAATATATTATTTTCAGTTGCACTAGACACTTGAGTTTCACTTCTAAAAATAAATTTCTTTGTGGAGACAATTTGGTTTGAAACCTACCATTAGGTGTTCAGAGATTCAGAGAAAATTTTTCATTTTCTCACTTATACTCTGGGAGCCTCTATCTTGTTCTATGCAAAACTTCCTAGGCCCTGATATTTGTTCAATTATCTTTCCCTTCCATTTGTGCTACCTGTAAAACAAAACAAAAAAATCTAAGACTTTCAAGGGAAGTCTGTGTAATTATCTAACACTGTTGTACCTCAGGCATATATCTAAAAAAGTGACCCAGATGAAGGTTGGGTTAACAGAGTCAAAGCAAAGAAGGTTGAACCATCATCTGACTAATTTAGGCAATAGGAAGAGCAAAAAAAAATCTAATATGGAATATTCTGTTCAGATTCACTAGATTATTGTTCCATATTATTCGGACATACTGTCTTATATAGTGATCACTTCACAGGCTTGCAGGTTCATACATTTAGAATTGTGAGAGATGTTAAAGATCATCAAGTCTAACCACCTCATTTTACAGATGAGGAAACTGAAGTTCAGAAAGGATGTGACTTACCCAGGTTCATACAAGTAGTAGGAATATGAGGTAGGATTTAAATTGAACTGTCTCTTGAAAACTAGTTCATCAAAATGCTGAAAAACGGTACGCAATACATGCATAAATGCACAAAACTAGCTTATATAGATCTGACATTAGTAATAATGTACAAATTTTAACTTTAAAGCAGTTTGGCACATGTGATTATTAGTCTTATTTGTCAGTCTCAAGTCACACTTCAGTAGAATTAACTATGAGCTATACTCAGATCAGAGTTCTAGTCCCTGTGCTTCCTCAGACTAGCTTTGGGACCTTTGGGAAATTACTCATCCTCTTAGAGTCTCAATTTGCTTCTTCTGAATATAGGGATAATAATACCTAATTGCTTCTTACCTCACGTGGCTGCTGTTAGGAAAATGGAAATAACATATCAAGCAGTTGAAGCTCCCTAGAGGAAAGACATTCGATAAATTCAAGCTGTTTGTGTAATACCTGAGAAAGACAAGAGGCAGATTATGTATCTTTTGAAAAGTAAATGCTTTGTGAACACTGCCAAAAAATTCACAGGATAAAATTAACAGTGCATATCCAAGAAGAGGCTGATCCTAATGGTTCAAACAAAATAATTCGGACTTCTGAAATGTGACCTCATCCATTAAAAAAAAACTAGGTAAATCTACATACATGGTGACAGAAAAAAAAACCCAACATCATTTTGATAATCCATCACAGATCTACATGTCAATGTTATTGCCTTCCCTTCAACTCAATTCAACAAACATTTTCTTAATTGCCTACCATGTTCTAGGCATTGTGCCAGGAATTAGGGATACAAAGATGAAAGACTAGAGAGACCCAGACCTTGAGGAGTTAGAATCTAGAGGCAGCAAAGTGGTGTGGATAGAATACTGACATGGCATCAGGATGACCTCCCTAGCTTTACATATTGTCTCAGATACTTACAAGTGCTATAACCCTGAGCAAATCATTTAAACATTTTCAGCTTCATCTGTAAAATGGGGTTGAAAATTCAGGAGGTTCCATTTAAGGCAAATAAAGAATTCTTCTAAAGTGAAGGATTTGTACCACGTATTTCCATTCCATTGGAATCAAATGCCATATTTTATATAACCTTAATTTTTGATAGTGAGTATTTAAATACATGAAGCCACTGCAAGGAATTCATTATTCTCACTAAAAAGGACCTACCTATAATAGCACTTAACAGGGCAGTTGTGAGGATCAACTATAATAAAATACATAAAGTGTTTTGTAATGTTAAACCATCCTATAGATGACAATCATTATTGTATAAGCAAAAGAGAAAAAAAAAATTGGATAATCAGCAGAAACTTTAACTACAGTCTAAGGCACTCATGTATCAGGCTTTCCATGCTACATGAGACAAAACATCAATTCAGATAGTTCAGTATACACATGTGACTCTCTTCTTATGAGTACATCCGCAAAATGTATATATGATCGGACTTTTGAAGCATTAAAATATAAAACTTTCACAAATCACTTTGAATAAAAATATCAAGTGTATTTAATCTTGTTGAAGAACTAACCTAGGTATATCTTGAGAGGCCCATCCTTGAGACTGGCAAAAAAGTAATGATTTTTCTTTTTGGTCATAGTATTTCTCAAAGACAGTCTAAAGAGTCAGAGAGATTGTGACCTGCATTGGTGAAAGTTGTGTTTGTCCTGCTGAAAGCACAGTTTCTTGGAGCATTGAAGTATATTTTAATCTAGAATTTTTTATCACTTTCTTTTCACATTCCTTTGTTTCAACAAAGTTATATTTTAATTTATTGGCATGAAAGAGTGCTCAATGTTAGTTTAAAGAGGTAATATTTCCAAGTAGGTGGCCTTCAAAGTGCCCACTATTTACTTAAAATTTATCAGTTTATTGGATTACATTATATAATTCATGTATTGTCCAATTTCACACAGTGTAGTTCAGACAGATAAACTGACTTTCTCCTTATTAGCCTGGGAGACCACAAACTATAAGGGAAAGTGCCTTGGAAGTGGAGTAAGGAGATCTGGGTCCTAGTATCAATTTCTTCCCTTACTAGGTATTTTATCTTAGGAAAATAACTTGGTCTCTGTTTTATTATCTATAAAGTGGGATTAATAATACTCACATGGCCAACCACATTCCTGATGGAATAGTGAATAGGAAAGCCCCTTATAAACTCTAATTTGGAGTACATGGTGGTGAACATTCTGTGGCTTTTGGAAAAAATCATTTAAAATCTTATCCAAGTTTAGGAAATTATGAAAATTCAACATAGTGGTATGCATTATAGTTTGGAGTAGATATGACATCACCTTTGGTAGAATTTTTGGCTACTTCTTTAGAAGCTAAGATTACTAAAATGATATTTATGGAGTTTGGAGAGACCTAGAGAGAAATAGTTAAATATAAGGAAAAGACCTAGTAGGAGCTTCTAAGGACTGAATTTTTCTTAAATAAATTGTTCAATGACTAAAAGACAAATATCAGAGAGGATACATCAACTCAATTTAATTCAATATATTTTTGGCTACCCACTGTGTCCAAGGCATGAAAAGGGATACGAATATAAATAAGAAATGGTTCCTGATGTTACAGATCTTACAATCTGTTAAGAAGAGTCTGTAGCCCAGTTTTGAGAAACCAGGTCTCTTGATTCTTTTGACTCAGCTAATCATGAAACCTATAAGTTATTGGGGACAAAGGATTTCACTTGGGCGGGTAGGTGGTGCAGTGGAGAAAGCAGTACTCCTGGAATCAGGAAGGACCCGAGTTCAAATGTGGCCTCAGACACTTACTAGCTGTGGGACCCTGGGCAAGTCATTTAACACTGTTTGCCTTAGTGTCCTCATTTGTAGAATGATCTGGAGAAGGAAACAGCAAATCACTCTAGTATCTTTGCTAAGAAATCCCCAAATGGGGTCATGAAGAGTTGGACATGACTGAACAGTAACAAGAATTTATATTTTTGTTTGGAATTCATACAAAGTGATTTGATACATGGGCTGAAATACACAATAAATAACTAATAATTAGGGCTTTAGACATACGTTCACTAAGATAAGCTTCCCACAATTCTTCACTGTTTTAATGCATCTCTGATTTCATTGACAAGTATTTTTCAATGAGAGATGTAGCTTAGGCCCATCCATTGCTTATTATCCTGTTCAACTCTTGTCCATACCTTCTGATAAATACCCCTTAGAGGATCCACCTAACCTGCTGATAGTCTTCCTTAAGATCTCTTGATATATTATGGGTAGCAATGAGATATTTTCCATCAAAGAACCCCTGTTCTCACCTTACATTCTTTTCAATTAAAACATTTCTCTAATAGCATCCTTTATACCACTTATCTTGCATAATCCTCCATTGGAAATGCGTTACAATTTACTAATGATTAAAGAATTATATAATGCAGAATTATTTTTGTCTATAGAATCTAAAGTGATAAGCCTTTTTAGGATTTAGATATAAAAAAGCTTAAGAGATCATCTGGTTAAATGGCATTATTTCACAGATATAGAGAGAAGCTAGAGACAAAGAGGTTAAACAATTTGTCTCTTATCACAGATTTCTTTAATGCATTCCTGACTCAAATCCTTCTTTTTCTGTATTATGTGACTGTATGATCATGTTTTGGGCCATTATTGACTTTCCATGACATTGGAATGTCATGCCTGACTTGTCTTTGGGCACCTTTTATATCATATTATTTGGAGGATGCACTTTTCAAAATTACTCCACAAAAATTGGCAATATCTGAATTTCCATAAGTAGATGTTTATTACTTGCCTGAAGTATTTGAGCTCCATTAAAATTCAAATTCCTCTAAGATATATTGTAAGTTATTATCAATCCCTTGTTTTAGGGTAAATGAGTTGATAGGTGTCAGAGACAGCATAAGAATGGAGAGTGCTTAAGAAGTGTCAATGAATATCATTGGGAAGAGAAAGACAAAGTGACTACTTCATTATTTTTTCAGCTACTGACTGGCTATATGTAAAAAAAATATAGAGTGATAAAATAATGTTTCAGGAGGTATTGATCTATGAATCATATGAAAAAGATATTTTTGTAAAAGCCACAGGCCAAAAGAGATTCCTAGGCATATATAACTTACGACAAGAAGAGAACAGTCTGTAACCCTTGTAGGTGTATTTTGGTGTTAAAAAAAAACCAACAACAACTGAAAGAGAGCTGTCAATGGGGAACTAATTATTTTGCTAAGAGAAAAATACATTTTCACACAAAATAAATGTTTCTAAAACTTTATATTAGGGAAAACACTAATAGTCCATTTTAAATTTTCTATCGGTTTATTCAGATGTGCTCACTTTCGTAAAAAGTACGTAAGTCAGTTGTGGTTTTCATGGATGTGAACAAATTGGAGAAACTAACTTACTTAGTTAATTTGGAATCTAAGAAATGAGAAATACTGACTGCTCTATGGATGTCAGAGATCCACTTAGATGCTGAAAAATTCAGTTAATCAGTTTTGTTTTTCCAATATGCTGCCAAGTGTCTAGTTTGGGTGATTTCACCCATCCCTTCATAAAATAGACTTGATCGCTATGTATCCTATAGGTAAAACCCAATGTACACAGACTTTGTAACAACTGGCTGTCTTTTAACCTTGCTATTATGTTTGTGTTTGAGAATATTAATAGCTTTTGCTTCTTTGAGGCTGAAAAAAGAAATAGTTGTTGAGAGACATCCAATTGATTATTTTCCTACGAGAGGTTTTGGGGATTAGAGTATAGTTACTGTGAATACCTTGTCCTGTACTCTTCTTATAAAATCTCCAGAAGGTTTCAAGAGTTTCAGGGGGGAATTCATGTTGTCTTTACAGAGTAAAGTGAAAAGCATAACTCTATTCCTAATGGTAAAGAAATGAAGAATGCCATGATTTTCAAATATGTTATTGACTAATTTTTTTTCCATTTGGTTTGGCGAATTATCTTTCCTGGTTTGCATTACCATTCAAGTTTATAGTAATGTTTCATAGCAAAGAAGAAATTTATATACTATACTCACAGATATAACTAGGGAAAGGTCTGCATTTTCAGAGACAAGAGTATTAAAAAAACAAAATTTTAACTGCAGGTTATTCAAAGTATGCTTTCCTAACCCTCACTTCCATTCCAAACAATTCAGTGGTAAACCCTGTTAATAGCAAAATGGTAACAGGAAAGCACTGATAAAGATTGTGCCCAAATTATAGGTTGTTATATAAAGTTAATGGAAGGGATATAGTTGACCCTGACATAAGTAATTTTTAATCTACTTATGATAGCTATTAATGATAACTAAGATTATAATTTTGAAAAAAGAGAAAGATTTGGTACATGGCTAAATTTTATTTTAAAATGCTTCCAGCTCTAGACTTAGAAGCCCATGAAATGTGATATGAATAGCTTGTAGAAGCCTATTTTCTGAAAATGTTGCATTTTTGTGTCCTTGGGAAAAGTTTATTAAATGTGTGTGACATTTATATTATAGTTTTTTCCTTTAGTTTACTTGTAGATGCACAATTATTAAACATGCATTTAGTAAATACCTGCTATGTGCCAGGCATTATGCAAGGCCTTTGAATGTAAAGTAAAAAATGAAACAGTCCCTCCCCTCAAAGAAGTTATAAAGATAAATACATTTATATGTGTATACATTTATACACATATATACATATATATGCACATATATACATATATGTATGTATACATAATAGAAAGTAACTTGGGGTATGGGGAGAGCAATAATAACTTGGGAGGTGTGGATCCAAAAAGGGATAATGTGGGAGGTAGCATTTGAACTGAGGCTTGAAGGGTGCTATGAATTTCAAAAGGTGACAGAGAGGAGGGAGGATATTCTATGTCTGAGGGACAGCCTGTGCTAGGTGGTTGTGGGAGATGGAATGTCATGTATGGGGAACATTAAATAATTTAGTTGGGTTGAAGTATAGAGTGTGGAGAGGGACAAAAAATATGGAAAGAGTTGTTAAAATCAGATTGTAAAGATCTTAAATACATAATCCATTTCATTTTAGATGTTTGTTATATTCTTAATGAACTTAAACCTGCATCTCTCCCACGAGGACAGGGTTGTCTGAGGTTTTTCTGTAAACCTGTATTGGCTAGATATGTTCAGCAACATTTACAATTCCCTGTGTGGAACTGAGAGAAAAAAAGCCTTTTGTAAACAAATTAAATCAAATATGAATTAATTTATTGAAATATGGAATTTATATTATTCTTTATATATCTTCCTTCTTTTCTTCTCTTTTTCCTCTCTCTTCTTTTATTCTTTCCTTCTTTCCTACTTCCCTGCCTTTCCCCATTCCTCCTTTTATTCTCTTGTTATCGAGCTGATGGAGAGTCTCCTAGGTACTAACATATAACATTGGTGGGTGGAGGAGGCTGGGGTGAGAAAAAGAAAAAAAAAAGCTCTTAACCTACTTTGGCATCTTTAATTTTTAACTTTATCATACTTGTTAATTGCCTGGATGTCCTTTAACCATCTATTTCCATGATTCTTTCCCAGAGGCTTGGTTTAATTTTAAAAAGTGCAGTGTATTCAGCCCTAATTATTGGAGAGCTCATTGTAGGCAAATAACAGGAGAGAGCAATGACCACAAGGCATGCTTGAATCAGTGTCCTGGATACCACAAGGACTCTGCTGGAAACACGGTGGGATATTTAGGAGTAGGAAATTAAACTATATAAGGTGATATATAAAAGTCAGTGACATTTGAAAGAGATTTTCTTTGCTGGGACAAGGATTTTACTGAACCAAAGAAGACTTTTTTTTCATTTTCATTTTCATTTTTCATTTTTAAGATCTAGGTTCCTGTAACTTTACATTTCTGTGTCTCTTGTCAAGAATCTCAACATGCTTGCAATTTAACTATACCTGAATTTGTCAGACTCACACAGATTCAAATACCTGTCACAAATCAGTACCTATACTAAAAGGCCCTTGTTAAAAAAAATAGCACCAGAAGGTGGTTATACTACCTCTTTTCAGTTAGAATCAAGTTTTAGGGTGTTATCATATTCCACAAAAATATGCCATCCCTTTTGCCTAAAAATCATTGACATCTGTTTGCACTGAAAAACAGCCTACTCATCTGTGTTAAACTTTTGCAATAGTCTGATTGAATTTTTCACCAATGAAGCCTGTCATCCCATATCTTTACCAATGTCACAGCCAGTCTTCTCATAAGTACAGTGTGGGCAAGACTGCTGGTCAATACTGCGCTATTCAGCCACACAGAAGAATGGCAACATTGTCAGAGTCTTCTGTAAGCCCAATGATCATGCAAGTTATGTTTCGATGTCATGAAGTTTCTTGCTACACTAGAGCTTAGCACACTAATTTGTCCCCTTTGTGTGCTAATTCATAATTCCTAAAGAGGTATAGAAACATTTTGTTATTTTAAGGGCTCTGATTAGAAAATGATGTAATGGTAATTAAGGTGGGACATTTTTTACTGTTTTCTCTTTTAGAATGCTAAAGAATCAAGTGTCTTTGATTAAGTCTTGCTAGGTACAAAGCCCCAGGCCCACAGCCAACTAGATGTTAAGCCCCAGGCCCATACCCTTTTGCTGATTACGTGTGAAGCCTTTGGGGCCCTGAGAAGGGTATATAAACTCAGAGGTTAGCATTTGGTTTGGGGCTCTCACCCACTGGAAGAGTGTTGCAT
Organism: Trichosurus vulpecula; assembly: GCF_011100635.1. Lineage (NCBI taxonomy): Eukaryota > Metazoa > Chordata > Mammalia > Diprotodontia > Phalangeridae > Trichosurus > Trichosurus vulpecula. Next base: position 412,317,579 of record NC_050573.1, on the reverse strand, counting down.
GATTTGACCAGATGAGACTCTGGGCAGCTGTTGTTAAGAGCCCCCCCTTCTCCCCACCTGAAAATGGAGATGTTGGTGCTTCTCTGGTAACTATATATTGTGATTTAGTCTGTTTATATTATCTCTGTTTGTAATTTCTGTTTGTATTTGCTCTGAAGTTGAGGGTGCTGGCTTTTCCCCCTGAACTAAGTGAATGATATATATGTATTTGATTAAAGTGAAATTGTTAACCCCTTAAAGTCACTTTCCTTAGAAAAGCAGATCAAAGAACCTGTGCTGGCACCCCTTCTGTGTGCTCTTGGTCTTACACAGCCACAGTAGCAGCAAGCTGCATTGTTGTTACAAATGATTGCTCCAATGGCTGCAAATTGTACCTAGGGGTCAAAAAACAAATACAGAGCCAAACTCAGAAAAAGCTGGCTGAACTTGTTTCCTCTACTTCCTTGGTTCCTCTTTCCTTCTTGATCCCTTGAAGTCTGACTTCAGGTACTTCCACTTGATTGAAACTGCTTTGTCTAATTTTCTAAATGATGTGAACCTCAGGGTTATCTTGGATTCTTCTCTCTTTCTTTCTTAATTTTTTTTTTGTTTTTTGGTGGGGCAGGGCAGTTGAGGTTAAGTGACTTGCCCAAGGTCACACAGCTAGTACATGTGTCAAGTGTCTTAGGCCACTTTTGAACTCAGGTCCTCCTGACTCCAGGGCCAGTGCTCTATTCACTGCACCATCTACCTGCCCCTCTTCTCCCTTTCTTTCTCCTTTTCCTATAAGTTTCTTAGTCTTGTCATTTTTGTCTTCACAAATACAACTCCCCTTCATATACACTGCCATTACTCTAATTTAGACCCTCACCATCTCTGGTCTAACTATAGCAGTGGCCTCCGAACTGGTCTTCCTGCTTCTAGTCTGTTCTTGCTCCAACCCATCCTCCATGTAACTGCTAAAATTATTCCCTAATGTACAGTTCTGACACTATCACCTTTTTGGTCAAATGTCTTAAACCATTCCATATGAAATCTCAGATAAAATACAAACCCAGACTGTTAGTTAAGGCCTTCAAGATTCTGGCCCCAATGCACCTTTTCAGACTTATTTCATATTATTTCTGTTTATGTGCTATGTTTCAGACAAACTGGTCTGTTAGCTTAATTCCGTAACCCCAAAACATCTCTGTGACTTTGCACAGGTTGTCTGGTCCACATATCTGATACACTCACACACACACATATGTATGTATGTATCTTCCTTCAGGGCTCAAATAAGCTTCCCCTTCCTTCACAAGGCCTTTCCTAATTTCTCTCAGCTGTTAGTATGCTCTCCTTCCTTAAAATTCCTTATAATTCTTAGGATTCTAAAATCCTACCTAGGCAGAGTTAGAAAGGAATTTAAAGATCACATAATCCAATCCGCTTATTTTATGGAGGAGAAAACTCAGACACAGAATAATCAAGTGACTTGATGATAGAACTTATGTTGCTTGAGCACAGGACCTGCATCATTTTTGTCTGTGTGTCACCAAAATCTGGCACATAGTGAATAACGAGTATATGTTGAATTGAATTGCCCAGGGTCATACAGTTAGGAAATGATGGAGCCAGGATTCAAAATTCATTCTTCTAATCCCAAATCCAGCAATATTTTACACGGCTAGTAAGTGATTGGTTGGATTGAATTGAATCCGTAGAGTATTGAGACTGATGGACTTGGATATAGTAATGTATGGAATTACTTGTACTTATTTATAAGAAGCTTAGAAAAATTGATTGAAGGAAAAGCAAAAATATTCATTGATTAATATTATTTTTAACTTAATATAATGAAAGGGACATATTCAGGATAAATCTACTTCTCAAATAGAGTTACTTTGTTCCTTTTGTGTAATTTTCTTTATGCTATGAGTTGTAGCCAAATTCAGTTACTAGTACACATTGCTGTTGTTGAGTTGTTTCAGTGGTATCCAACTCTTTGCCTAGAAAAAAAAATAGCTAAACCAAGGTTTGAACTGTTCTGGAAGGATAGGAAAAGGATGTGTGTGTGTATGCGTGCGTGCGTGTGTGTGTATGTGTGTGTGTGGTGTGTATGAATGAGTGATTCTTGAATTAGGTGATGAAAGAGGACATTCATATCAGGAAGAAAAGATAAATACCTTAGAGAAACTATTCCTTTCTTAAAAAAGTACTAATTGAGAATAGCATATGTAAGTTCTAGAAGGAGTTAGCTAATAGGGATAGGTAACTTATTAAACATTTACTAAACAGTTATATGTTTGGTCAGCAATGCTCCTGTTTTGACTTCTTTAGTTTTGCCCATTGCTAATCCTAGCATCTTGCTGATGAAGTATGAACAGGAAATCCCGAGAGGTGAGAGATATCAACTTTGGAGCCAAAGCTTCCATTGGTCACATCCACCTTTTCCTGTGGGGGATTTTTACCCTGAGAAATCCCCTGAGGAATAGAACTTCCCAGAAGAATTTCAAGGAAAGCAACAAATTCTCTGAGGAATTTGGGGAAACCCTTGGTGAATCGTGTGTGTTTAGAAATACATTTGTAGTTATTTCAAATATCTTCTAGAAATCAATGAATGAGAGGGGGAAGAAAACATTTTTATTCTTTAAAAAACATCATACGACCTCAAATATGGATAAAACAATGAATAAAATTCAAGTCTATTCCCATTTCAAGGGCCATTTTTTTATTTAAACATTTTTATTGAGTTCCTCCTACTAAAGGCAATAATATATCATGCTGTTATGAGTTTGACGTATTGTTGCCTTTGGATTTTCATTGTAATGAATATTTATAAACAAATCTTATATTTCATTTCTTCACATTTTTTGAGAGTGCCTTGCCAGTTTTGCAGGTTGAATATGGTGAGATCCGCAGCCTCCCACTCTGACTCCTACTGTCTTTACAGATTGCCTTCATGAGTTACTGAGTCCAAGAAAATTTTTTACCTGGTCACCAACTTTCAGTTGATGTCCTGCTGCATTTATACTGCTACCTAATAATGTATAACCAATCTGGGCCCATTCTCAAAAACGGAGGCCTTCGAAAGAATTCATCAGTGGGAAAAGGGGGCTAATGTAGCAGAGGGATATTCCAGTATGAGGAAGCCCCAGGTGCTGAGGGCTATTCTATCTGTTGGGTGCTAACTGGGTCAATTACAAATTTATATTATGTAATTACCACTAGGTGCAGCCAGGTGACACAGTGAATAGAACACTGCTAAGAAATCAGGAAGACTCATCTTCATGAGTTCAAATCTGGCATTGGACACTTACTAGCTGTGTGACCCTGACAAGTCACTTAACCCTGCTTGCCTTAGTTCCTCATCTATAAAATGAGCTAGAGAAGGACATGGAAACATGTCGGTATCTTTGCCAAGAAAACCCCAAAATGGGGTCACATATTATCTGACACAGCTAAAATAACTAGACAACAATAACAACAAAAATCAATACCAGTCCTCCTTACCACCTGCCAATCCTTTTATTCTTCTCTTATTGACTTTGTTCCACTCTCCATAATGATGCTTCAGAAGTCCTCTTCTCCCCTAAAGCTACACTCCCCTTACTTTCTCCTTCTCAAAAAAGAATTTCACCTCATTAAAAAAATGAAGCTATCCATCAAAATGGATGGTGGTCTCTGCTCCATAATTCCTTACTTTCAAGTCCTCTCAAAAACATTCCTTATTATCTTCTCTGCTTTAGTCTCTGAAGTCTTTCTTACTAAGATCAACATACCTCTACCTGTCCTTGATCTCATTCCCTCTAATCTCTTCTGGGAGTTTGACCCTTCCACCATCATTCATTCTGTCCATCTGTCTCTCTGTTTCTCTCTGTCTCTGTCTTTCTGTCTCTCTCTCATTTTTGGTCTCTGCTGCATAGAAATATTTTCAAATCTCCCACATTTATTAAAAAAAATTCTACTTGACCCTGCTATCCTCTTCTCTACCATCCTTTTTCCCCACCTTCTTTTCTGAGCTATTTTTGAGCCACCTATAAACATTGTCTCTACTTCCTTTCATTGCACTCACTTTTTAACTCCTTGCAATCTGGCTTCTGCCCCCTGCATTTCAATCAATCAATCCGCCAACATTTACTAGATATCTCCTATGTGCCAGGCCCTGGCACATTTTATTGCTAAATCCAATATCCTCTTTCTCAGTCCTCATCCCTCTTGATTTCTGCTCAGTGTTTGATGCTACTTACCACCCCTTCTTTAATGATGGGTTTTCACAATCTCTTCCCTGGGTTTTTACCTCACTCTGTCTTGTTTACCTTCCTACCTATATGACCTGTCCTCAGACTCCTTTGCAGAATCATCATTATCCGTATTCAACTCCCAATGTGTATGCACCCCATGGTCCTGTCCTGAGCCCTCTCCTCTTCTCTCTATAGACATTCTTATGGTGATTTCATCAACTCCCATAGATTCAGCTACCAAACAAACAAACAAATAAACACTTTCCCTATTTGGCTTTTAACTCCTTCACAATTGGCTCTAATTTATTTCTCTAAGATACATTACTTCCCTCACATTCTGTTTGTTAGTCCATTTCAAATCATTGCTGTTCCCTGTACGTTATAATCTACGTCATTCATCAGTACCTTTGCACAGGTTGTCTCCCATGCCTGCCATGCTTTCCCCTCCTATCTTCTACCTTCTCTAATTCAACTCCTTTCAAAATGCATATCAAGTACCAATTCCTTCAAGAGGCTTTTTCCTGAGTCTCCCTAATTATCAAAATGGACCATGATCACCTCAACTCCTCTACCATTCTTAGAGTAAGTGTTAATTTACTTCCAGTGGCCCCATTCACTCTCCATATAATTTTCTTAACCAAGATGCCCTTCCTTGACCACTAATTTGTGCGTTGTCTTCTTCATTAGAACATGAGTTTGTTGAAGACTGGTACTGACTTGTTTGGCCTTTTTGCCCCAAATTCCCGATATATAGTAAGTGCTTAGTTAATATTTACTGTGTGATGCACTCTTTCAAGAATTCAGTTTCGTCTCCATGACACATTGGGAAATTAAGGCAGAACTTTAATGGATGAATTCTGAAAATAACTGTTTAGATTGAAGATGGAAAGATATTAACAATTGGAATTAATAGATATTTTATTCCTAGGATTTTAATGACAGGTTATGTATAATCTGGGTGGTTTGTGAATTCTGGATATTGTGATATCTAGAAGTAAGTATAAAGAAAAGTACAAGTGAAATATAAAGATAAGAGACTTTATTTATGGCTAATCAACCATTAAGAGAAAATTCTCACAACATTTAAGAAACATTTGAAAGGTTATAAAAACAATGTGTAACAGTAATATCTACAATTGATGAAAATATTGTTAAGAAACTTTTAATATTAAGACTTTGATGGTGATTGTTTTTAGAAAGAGGAAAAAACACAAAGGAATCACAAATAAGCCATGTAGGTGCTATTATTCCTATTTTAAAGCTGAGGAATCTGGGACAAGCAAGTTAAGTGACTTGCCCAAGGGCACACAGCTAGTAAATATCTGAGGTCAAATTTGAACTCATGTCTTCCTGATTCCAGGCCCAGATCTCCATCCACTGTACCACCTGGCTGCTTTCTCCTTCTTGTCACTCCTAATCTCTCTCTCCACAAATTTCTCACTGAGCTGTGTACATTGAACTCTCCTTTGGACTTTCTTCACTCTGCCCTGTAGTGTAGCTATGTTTGCCTGGGCCTTTCCCTCCATTATATGGAATAGATCCTTGAGTTTAAGCTCAGAGTTGTACCTCTCTTTATAATCCTGGTACCATTGCTCTACAAAAAATCAGGGGTTTTCAAAGATTTTTATTCAGCTGAACTGAATATGAACCATGCCTTTGAGAATGATACAGTCTATTCCCTTTTTAGAGTTCCATAGGAAAAACAAAACAAAGACACGACATGAATTTCAACAAATTAAAATAACTCTTTGTTGAGTATCTAACCTGGTGTTGAATGAGTTTACAATACAGTTGTGAGAATGAAATGAGATATTTGTAAAGTGTTTATCACAATTCCTGACATATAGTAGATACTATATAAGTGTGGCAAAACAATGCTAGGTGTTATTATTATTATATTGTTTAGCATGTAGATCTTGAGGAAAATCAGAGACTTCAAGAGATGGAGGTCAGAGTAAAGTAAAGGGAAAACCCATCCAGAGATGGATGACTGTGTGAGCAGACACTAAAGTGGGAGAGGACAGGACAAGATTGAGAGTTGGGGAGTTGTTCCATTTGGATAGAACAAATGTAAAGGAGTGATAAGAGAAAAGAATGGAAAATAGTTTGGTGGGCTAGATGGTGGAGGGCCTTGGATGTCAAAATCAGTAGTTTATGTTTTTTTTCTATAGGCAAGTGCTATAATAGGAAGATAACTTAGGAAGTAGGGTACTGTTGGATTGCAGGAGGATAGACTCAGAGCAGGAAGACAAACTAGAAGGCTATTAGAGCATTAGGAGGCACATAATTAATAAGAAAAATAGTCTCGAACTGGAGTTATTGCAGTAGAGAGAGAGAGAAAGGGTTATAGATGCGAGATTTTGCCAAGGGAGAATGAACAGAACTTGGCAACTGACTTGAACTCAGGATTTAGAGGTGGCAAGGGTCTAATTGATAACACCTGGACAGTGATCAAGACGTGCATCAATTTCAGCCTTGGTTAATGTGTTGATTATTGTTCCTGTCTTCCAGATTTGCTTAGAGACACTGTGATCCCCTTAGACTCAAAGTAGACGGATTCTGTTAATACTCCTATTCCACGAATATCTGCTTTTGGTAAGGGACAGATATGATTTTTTTGTTTTATTTAGATTCTCAATAGGGCGTGTCTTCCAGGCCAGCATCATCACATGTCATCCATGGGTTAAGGTGTTATAATCTCTCCTTGGCTTCTCTGTTCTTTTATACCTTCTTCTGGGGTGCTTTTCCCTTCCATGTTTCTTGATCTCTAATTTGTGGTTTTTGACACTTTAATTAGTGAAGAGGTAAGGGTTTAATTCTGCTCACTACAAGGAAATTTGGAATGAAGAGATACCAAGAAAAAATATAATTGCCCAAAGGATCTCAATCCAGGAAGTTTACTACTCAAAGTCATGTAAACATCTCTGTAGCTCCCTTGCCCTTCAGATGGCTGGACACACATCAGCGGTAGTTCTGGTGTACAGAGGTCTTGGACTCTGCAGTTGGGATGGAGTACTTTAGGAGTGATCAAACAGTAGCTATTTTGGAGTGTAATACCCCTTAATGACCACAAGAACACTATGATTACTGTATTAAAGTTTGCTAACCTTTCACACCTGGATTAGATATAGGCTGCTAAGCTAATGATTTGCATTGCTAACCCTAAAGGCAACTGACCAAGCTAATTTTAGGTATATTGGAACTTCCTGGTATATAGGAGGGCAAACATGGAGGAGAGAATCAGCATGGAGGAAAATGCATAGAATGTTTAATCGATTAATCTTATGGTTACACCGTATAAGGTATAATCAGTGTTGTTGCTGGGCACTGCCCTATTCTTTGTGACCCCATGGACCATACTGTCCATGGGATTTTCTTGGCAAAGATACTGGAGTGGTTTGCCATTTTCTTCTCCAGTGGATCAAGGCAGAGGTTAAGTGACTTGACCAGGGTCACACAGCTAGTAACTGTCTGAGGCTGGATTAGAAATCTGGTCTTCCTGAATCCAGGCACAGCACTCTGTCTCCTGAGCCACCTATCTGCCTCGAATAATGTTCTCCACATACAAAAAAAGCAGGATGGTTTTTCCTATTGCTATTAGAAATACCATCTCCTAAATGAGTATTTTCTTGATTTCCTTCCTAAAATCACCTTATATTTATAGTGTGTGCATATATACACATAAGCATATATACATATATACATATAAACATATATACATATGTGTGTACATATATGCACACAAGCACATCTGTGTTCTCTCCTAATAGATTATATGCTCTTAAAGGCAGGGACTATTTTATTTATTTTCTTGATATTTTCAGCATCTAACAAAGTGCCCTGCATGGGGTAGGCTTTAATAAACACTTGTTGATTGAGGATAAATTCTAAGGCAATTTTGAAAGGATAACTAGTACACAAAGGAAAACATTCTTAAATTTTAAAAATTGCTTTTTCAAATTGCCTTTTTATGGGAAAATTCATTTTATATTCCAGTAATAATATTTTTTTCTTATAGTTGATTGAATTCTCAAATAACCTAATGCTGGATTTATTTATAACAAACTTCCCTTCCTCTTAACATACCTATGATTTCATGGGTTTAGGGTATGCTAAGTAAGGCAGTTCCTTCTCCCAACACAGCTCTCTAAATGTTCTGCAGTTTGTAGTTAGAACTATTTGCTTAGGACACTGAGAGGTTAAGAGATATTCACAAAGCTAAATCATATAGCCAGCACATGTGAGAGGTGGGATTTGAACCCAGGTAGTCCTGACTTTTAGGTCAGCTATCTATCTTATGCCATGATGCTTCTCAACAAGTCATAACAGCAGCAGCAGCAGCAGTAGAAATAGTGATAATAGTAGTAGCAGTAATAGTAGAAGTAGTGGCTACCAGTAGTTGGTATGCCAGGCATATAAGGACTGAACTAAGTGCTTTACAAATATTTTCTCATTTGATCCTCATAAACCTGGGAAGTTTGTGCTATTATTAGCCTCATTTTATAGTTGAAGAAAGTGAGGCAAATAGAAGTTAAGTGACTTGCCTAAGGTCACACAGCTATCAAGTGTTTTAGGCTGGTTTTGAACTCAGGTGTTCCTAACTCCTGTGCTACCTAGCTGCCCCTTAATTCATCAAATGGTACATCTGAATTTTCTGTGGAGAAAGATCCTTATGAACTATAAAACATTATTGTTAATTTTATTTCAATAACAAAGGGTTTGTGTGTGTGTTCAAGATGCACATTAAGATTTATCACATTTTTGTAACAACCAATGTGGCTAGCAGTTGCTGTAGAGAGGTGTAAGACCCAACAAGACCAGCAACAAGAACTGCCAGCACAGGTTCTTTGATCTGCTTTTCTAAGGAAAGCAACTTTAAGGGGTTAACAATCTCACTTTAAGCAAACATACATATATAATTCACTTAGTTCACAGGGAAAAGCCAACACTTCAGAGCAAATATAAACAGAAATTACAACCAGAAAGTATCAACAGATCAAATAACACAAACCAGTAGACAGCCTTCTAGCTTTCTGTCCAACATCTCAGTACATAGTTACCAGGGAAGTGCCAACATCTGGGTTTTCAAGCCTGGGGGCTCTTAACAACACCAGCCCAGAGTCTCATCTAGTCAAATCACAGGACACACTTCCAGAGAGTGAGAGCCCCCAAACAAAATGCTAAGCTCTGAGTTTGTATACCCTTCTTCGGGCCTGATGCCTTCACACATACTCAGTAACAGGGTGTGGGCCTGGGGCTTAGCACCTAGCAAGACTTAATCAAAGGCACTTGATTACTTTAGCATTCTAAAAGAGAAAACAGTAAAAAAAAAACCCACTTTAATTACCAGTATAATTTTAAAGACTCTTTTCATTTAGAGCCATATTTTTTTTTTGTTTTAATTTCTATTAGGACTCATTTATGACTTGCGCTCCATTATCTTAGAGCAACATTATCCTTTCTCCTTCTTTTATAAAACCTCCCAGGGTATGTTTTCTCTACCACTTGTGGTATCTAGCTCTCTGAGCCTTGCTTCTACATTTGTAAAAGTGTGACTATGGTACTCTACTCCCCATCACCTGGTTATGAAGATCAAATGAGATAATGTATGTTAAACAATTCAATTCAGCAAACATTTACTAAGTGATAAGTGTACATGTGAGCTAAGGGATAGTTGCTGGGGTAGATACACAATCAAATCATACAGTACTCCCTACTTATGGTCTTGTCTGGAGTAGTACAAACACAAATACTAATACCAATGCTGTAGTACTACACTTGTAGTACTAGAGTGGCAAAAAAAATAGAGTGCAAGAAGTGTTAAGGGCCAAGGAAGATCATTTTTTTTTTTTTTACCAAAGGGGAATCAATAAATGCTTCCTAGTGGAGGAAATATTTGAGTTGGGCTTTGAAGAATGGGAAGCAATTCAATAAGTGAAGAAGGTGAGAGAGGACATTTTAAAATTAGGAAGTAAAATGTGCAAAGATTTAAAGTTGAGAGAACACAGAACATTTTCCGAGAACTGAAGGGTAATCCATTTCAGATTGAGAATAGATGCTGGGGTTCTTAACCTTGGATCTTTGAACTTAAAGCACACACAAGCACACACACCCCAAACCTGTGTTTGATGCCCGTATTTTAATATAATTAGTTTCCTTTCTAAATTCTACATATTAAAAAACACTATGCTGAGAATGGGTTGATAAACTTCACAAGACTGTCAAGAGTGTCTGTCATACATTACAAAGTTTAAGAACCCCTGGCATAGAGTAATATGGGAAAAAAAGGAACGAGATAATGAGAAAAATAATGAAATACATGTGAATCATTAATGTCATTATTTATAGCTCAAGAGGTTTGGATTTTTATACACCACATTTTCTTAATGCAGGACATGTAGATTATCTATAGAATGGCTAAAGATAGGCAATCAGGGTAGTATAGCTCCATTGAATTCATGCCAGGATGAAGATTGACCAAAAGAAATAGATGCATTGAGCCTGGAGGACAGATGACTTAGGATGAGGCAATGGGACATGATAGTGTTTTCAAGGATTTGAAAGGCTGTTCAGTGGAAAGGGGAGTAGGCATACTTTGCTTGTCTTTTGTGGGGATGACTAGTGGAAATGGGTGAGAGTAGCAAAGAGGCAGATTTAGGCTTGAGGTGAATGAAAAACACAACAGAACAAACAGACAAATGAACCAAAAAGCCAACTTCTTGACAATTATTTATACCTAAGTGGAATGGGTTACCTTAGAATTTCCTCCTCTTGTGGGATCGTCACAAAATAGCTGATGACCACTTGTCACCTCTCTTGGAGAGATTGTTTAGATGCCGCTTGGATTAGATAGCTCCTGAGATCATTTATAACTCAGATATTCAGTGATTATTATTTATAGATTTCTGAGAGAAACAATTGTTCTCTTCACTTTCTTTGTTGTGGAAGGTGGACTAATTGCAAAATGGGGAAGTAAACGAAAACTAAGATGCAGGTTTATCTGAGAAATTGAGAACTTGAGTGATACTTCACTAAAAAAAGCCTAGGAGTGACATTCCTTCATACCAAGTTTGAAACATTAAAAAATCCTTTATAGGTCACAGAAAGCTGAGCTGCATGATAAAAATTCCTCAGGGCCCAGCTTCTGCTTGTCTCTGTTCTTGCCTTATTCTACTTCTGTTTGAAGATAAACAAGGGTGACCTGCAGTTTTTTTCTTTAAAAGCCTATTTGTTGCCATTCTAGGGAAAATAGAAAAAATTATGCTTCATAAGAGCAATATACTTTACCAGGTAAACGAAAAAGCTGAACAAAATTTCCTATATATAATGTATAACTTGTCAATAACTCAGACTAGTTATGCCTGCTCACTGTGGAAAGGAATTTGTGGGAGGTCGGATTTTGTCACAAGGTCAGGGGAAAGAAAGTATATTATATGTTGAACTCGATTAGACTTTCATTCCTCCTCACTAAACTTTCTTTTTTTAGCCTTAAGTTCCAAACATGGACTATAATTTACTACAGATTTTTCAGCTATAGAAGTTTACCAGTTTGTATCAAAAGTTTTCCAGTAGATAACTTTTGACTGAGGGTGAGGTGGACGCTGCCTTAACATACATAAAATTCATCTTTTTTATTCCTTATTTTGTTTTGCTGAAAATTTTCCTCCTGCCATTTCCCTTCTCAATTGAACAAACACAAGAATGATCAGTTACTTACAATTGCAGATTAATCAAATGATTCCACTCAGTCACACCGACTTTTTGCCACAATCAAGGATGTATATTTTAAGCCTTTTATCTCTAGTGGTAGAATATATATATACATATATATATGCATATATATTATATATGTGTATACATATATTATATATATATATATATATATATATATATACATTTATTTGTTTGTTTTCCTTCTCCCTTTGTTAAGATATTGAGCAACCATGTGTCGAGGGTTTAGCTTTTTTGTTGTTTGTTTTATTTCCTTTTTTTGAAAGGGGTAGTGCTGGTAGGTTCCTTAATCATAACCCAGCCTCTGACTTCCCTTTCATCTGCCCTAACACTATGAGATATATAGTCAGTGTTTTCTGACACATTTGGCATTATTTAAATTATCATTCAATGATTTTTTTACATAGCAGCCCCTTTTTCCAATATGCTGACTTAAATGTAGCTATGTAGAACCTAGATTTTTTTTCTGACTCTTATTATGGAGATTCTTCCAAAGGAGAGTTCTAGTGAAAAGCATTATTTTCCTTATTAGAAGAATTAAAAAAAAAAAACTTCTAAATAGCCGTGTCATTGGAAAAAATATCTTTTTTTGGAGGCAGGGTTAAGTGATTCATTTGCCCAGGGTCACATAGCTAGTAAGTGTCTGAGGCCGAATTTTAACTCAGTTCCTCCTGACTCCAGGTCTCATGCTTTATCCACTCACTATGCCACCTAGCTGCCCCCAGAAATTCATGCTAAAAACACAGAGATGAAACACAACTAGTTAGGATAGCATATTCAATGAACTGGTGATTGATGGGTGTAGTAGAACCACACAACCATAGAGTCAAAGTGGACCTCAGATATAATTTAGTCCAAAATCTTTATTTTAGAAATAAGGAACTGGAAGCTAAGAGAGGTAAAGATACTTTTCCAAGATCATGTAGCTTATTAGTAGAACTGGTTCTTGAACTGATGATCTTAGACCACTGGTCTTTCTACTATTCCACACTGACACACTTTCATGTTTACAGAGTTCTTGCAATGTTATGAGTATATTGTGGAATGGGACACAATTATGTCAAAAACTCATACATTTAGGTGACAATATAATAGTTTATAAGAGAAGCAATGTGGTAGAGTGGATAGAGAGCTGCCTTTGAAATGGAGGGATGTGGGTTCAATTCCTGCCTCTCACACATTTTGGCTGTGTGACCCTGAGGAACTCCTTGGTGTATCTAGGCAGCTGTCTAAGCCTACGAATTGCAGAGAAGATGACCCTCATTGCTACAGGCATTTTTCTCAAAGAGGAATTTCCTATACCAATGAAATCACAAGTCCCATCTCCTGTCCTTACCACTATAAAAGCTTATCAATCCACTGTAAAATTGCTAGTATCTGACTCATAAAACCTTCTGCTCAAGGTTTGATTCCTAAAACTATGCCTTGAAACATGTATGTATATATGTATATTAATTTGCATATATAAACTATACTAGGTATGCCAATTTTGCACATGTATAGATATGCTGTGTATATATTCACACATACATATATTTAGTTTACACATGCAAGAATATTTTGGTTACTTAGAATGTAAGACTAGGCTAGTTGTGTTTGCAGTATTACTTCTTTTAATGTTTAAAAATTATTAAATGAATGTGAAGTCTTTGTTAGGTGTTTCCCTTGCTCCAATTTGTTTTGAAAAAGGAGAAGGAAGAAGATCTTATCAAATTATATGGCTGAACATAAGCCCGTAGAGGTCACAGTGTTTATATCAAAATTAGTTACGAAGTAGGACTCTGAAGAAATGATGAAGGGTTTTATTTGTACCATGTCAAAATTAAAATGATGGCATCCAGCTTTATTTTACATATATTGCCTAGATCAAAAGACACAGCATGTTATATAACTGATAGTGTCAGAGTTAGAGTCAGGAGGATCTGAGATCAGATATTGCCTCTAATACATATTAGCTGCGTAACTATTGCTAGGTGACTTAATCTCTCTGAGTCTTGGGCACTTCTTTAAGGCTAGGTTCTAAAATGGTTGCAATCTGCCTCAATAAAAAGATATCTCATGTTGACAAAAATAGTATCATGCATTTATATAGCATTTTAAGGTGGGTGAAGAGCCTTATAAATATTGTCTCATTTGATTCTCACAACAACCCAGGGAGGTAGGGGCTATTATTAGCCCCATTTTACAAATGAGGAAACTGAGGCAGACAGGTTAAATGACACAACCAGAGCAACAGAGCAATTAATTATCTAGGGCTACATTTGAACTCAAGTCTTCTGGACTCTAGTTTCTATCCACTATCCACTATATCACCTTGGTATAATGATCTCTATCATTTGCTTTTTGTATTATGCATTTTTCTAACCTTTCTAACCTTTGAGTCAAGGGTTTTAATTGCTTTGTTTAATCTCATTTTTGTGTTCCATGGTTTCAATTGAAAACAATACTTAATGAACATTATAGACACATGTTTTTATATTATGGCTAAAATTAAATTTGGCTAGTGTCAGCATTAGCCTGAGAGGTGGAGAAAAAAGTAATAAGATTATCACTAAATATGTAATATCTACTAACCAAGTACCATTTACACTAAAATTATAGGATTAACACCTCTGTTTGCCCAGTGAATGAAGCAACCCATACTCTATGTCCTTTTCATGATATATTCATGAGATACTTCTCAAAGACGAATGAGTGAGCAAACCCCCTCTACATGCTCCCTGTAGAATGTAAAGGCAAGAGTCTGGATATCAGTTGTAACAACATGCATTGATATAAAGAAAACTGTGATAGATTTTGAGATAATATATTCACATAGATATGGATTATTCATAAAGAATATTCTTTCCCTGGTTTTCCCCTTGTGGTTTTACATCTAGCACTTCTGTTGGTTGTCTCATTTATGTTTTATGTGGTACTTTGAATGTTTAGATACCTATATTTTACCCATAAAATATCTAAATATATATGAATATGCATGTATACATGTACATATTACATATGAATAGTACATTTGTCGTTGACATTTGATAAAAAATTCCAGGTAGCTGTTTTTTCATTTTTCATAACCAAATGTCTAATGTAAGTCAAATTTGCCACATGTAAGCATTAGAGGCCAATGAAATTTAGTATTTTCTAATTAAAATGTAAAAAATGAGCCTCCTAAGGAACACTTCCCGGTGAACTAATGGGTTGTCACATTTCATTTGGACAGCATAGTGTTTGATTTCACCAGAGGAAAAGCATAATTATTTTACTATTAGAATTGAATATGACCTTACTTCAAAGGTGAAATTTAACTATTTTAGAAAACAAACTAGCTGTGTACACTTTCTAGTCATTTGATGTCAAATTGCTAACAATAATGCACTGGATTATTTGAGCTATTCTTCTTTGATTGTGACTTCCTGCAGTCTGGAGTGACAGGAAAAGTTTGTGACAGTTGTTTCGGGGTCTATTTTAGAGCTTCTTATCAGTGCTTACAGCCATAGGCAACTTTATTTGAAGGCAAACACCTTTTTCAGTAACCTTTAACCTCTGCTTTGTGCTGCTGATGCAAAGGGAAATTTGTGATGCTGAATAAAATTATCAGGAACAGGAAGACTTGGTCTGTTTATCATTAAGAAAGTCTCATAGTAACAAGATTTTTGAAGCAAAAAGTGGGATATCAAGCATGTACCTACATTTTATTTCTGTTAAAAAACTTATTTGAATAATTTTCATAGTTTCATTACTGTTTTCAAGTTTTTCCGCCTCAAATTGTATTGATTCCCTTCCTTTTTTTAAACAGGCATTTCCTCTTATTCACAAGCCTTCCTCCTAACATTGAAATAGTTAAGTAAATTTGACTGATAAAATGGTCGCCTCTGAGAGCATGTGTAACATTCTGCACACATAGACCTCCCACCTCTTTATTGTGAGTAGGGAAACATTTCATCACTTCTCTTCTGGGACACATTGGTCATTGCAATCAATCTGATTTTAATCACCTTTTAGTATTATCGTATTTATTGTATACTCATTCCCAAAGGCTTTGTTTTGTGCCCCATTCTGTTTTTTTTCTATTGCTGTCTTAGTAATAGTATCATCTCCCCTGCGCGCAGATGATCCTGTAATATCTTTCTGGAATGCTAACCCTGTAATATGAATCACCCGAGGTACAATGAAATCACAGTATCCCAGGCTGCTATGTACATATATACAAATGAAGATGCGAAGGACAAGACATTTGAAGTGGTTTGTTCAAGGACATAATAGTAGTAAATTAATGTGTGTGTGTAAAATGTGTGTGTGTGTATACCTACCTACACGCCTTCTATCAAAAGGAAGAAAATGTGGTTTATAACCCCTTGTCCAAACTTAAGTCTAGAGAAAGACACTTATACATATGAATTTTGCTTATCTGAATGGCAAAATTTAAAATGAGGAACATTAGTTCCCTGAAACTAGGCTTAATGCTTTTGTTCATTACAAATCCCTGAATGCAGCAACAGCAAATTCTTTTCTTTTGCTAAGTCATTTAAATTAATGGATAACTTTGAATAAGCATTGTACTGGCTCCCCATAAAAGAAGCAAATCACTTAATTATTTAAATATAAATTACCATTTTTCTGGAGTTGATCACTTTTGTGGTTCATAGATTAGAATTCTTGTATGTATATTAAGTGATAAAATATTATTAAATATAACTGAATTGAACATGCTTTCTGCAATCACCATGGATATTTTCTGTACATGTAGTTGCCAGTCATCACATATCACATTTATCAAACTGAACTTTTACTGGGCCAGAATTATTGGGGGTTATGTATTCTAATTACCTTAATATTTTGTTTTAATTGATAGTTATATACAATATGCAAAAAATCACAAAATTTTAATGGTGGAAGCACTTTCACAGATCATCCAGGCCACTTTCTTTAACCAAAATGGAAGGGGCCTTGCCTAGAGAGATGAAGTGCTTTGCACTAGATGGTACAGTTTGTTGAGATAGGACTAAAGCTTGGCTATACTGATTTGCTGCACTTGGGGTCAGAAATATCTGGGGACCACTGTTGACTCAGACACTTATTGTCTGATACTAGACAGGTCATTTAGTCCATTTCTGACTCAGTTCCATCATGTGTAAAATAAGGATAATAATGGCACCTACTTGTGGTTATATGAATCAAATGAGATAATATATGCAAAACACTTTGGAAATATGGAAGTTTTATATAAATGTTATTTCTTCTTCTTCTCCTCCTCCTCCTCCTCTTCCTCCTCCTTCTCTTCCTCCTCCTTCTCTTCCTCCTCCTTCTCTTCCTCCTCCTTCTCTTCCTCCTCCTTTTCTTCCTCCTCCTTCTTCTCCGTCTCCTTCTCCGTCTCCTTCTCCGTCTCCTTCTCCGTCTCCTTCTCCGTCTCCTTCTCCGTCTCCTCCTCCTTCTCCGTCTCCTTCTCCGTCTCCTTCTCCGTCTCCTTCTCCGTCTTCTTCTTTGTCTTCCACTTCCTCTTTCTCCTCTACTGATTCTGATGTGCTAATTGGACTTCCCATTTTCCAGGAATTAGAATACTATAAAATATTTACCATTAAAACATTATTGAAGCTAATATATTCTGATGATTCTGGAGGATCATAAAATATTTTAGTGTCTGTGGGTCATCATTATGAACAACATTTTTTATATAGACTAGAAAGTGTAAGAGATTGGACTGAATCAGTTCTGACCTTATGACATACTCTGGAAAAAGCTTTTCTAAAAAAAATCTTTTCGTTTGCTTACAGTCACTTGCTTCTTCATAATGAAAATATTCAGGGGGAAATGTGGTTATTTGGCTTAAAGATATTTATAATTTTATTACATTGACAAATCAGGTTATGATTACAGTCAATACAGTTTGGAATTATGTATTCAGCTATGGTTACAGTATGTGTGCTAAACATGGTTAGTGGTAGTTAGTTTTACTGAACTGCTTTTTTTTCTCTTTTTAAAAATTCTTTGCCTCAAAGATTGGCTCTCTGGGAATAGGAGGCTAAATGATGAAATTTGAAATTAAGGCGATGCAAAGAGAAAAGATATCAATAAAATACAATTTTAAAAAAGAAAACTATGTGTCAAAAGGATAGGTCCTGAAAGAAGGCAATAATCTTTCTTTATAGATAGCGCCTGGGCTAATTGAGATTAGGTTTGGCTGTATATCAAGCATTAGATGACTTGTTTTGGGAAGCTTCGGTACAGACTGTGGAGACTGCCTTAAACTGAAAGTAGTTTGGGGAATTAGTTTAACAGAGTGCCTTTCCCTTCTACACAAGTGGTCTGAAATCATTCCAGGTTTGTTAATGATTAAGAATGATTGCCACATTTGTTTCCTTTTGCAGCTTCTCAACTGAGGATGTGTCTGTATATCTAAAGGAAAACAGACCATGAGTAGGTCACACCAAATAATATACTTGTTCAAATAATTAATCTCAATGTCATAATGAAATATCATTTCAGTATAATTTTAGGTAGATATGAAGATTTACTATGGGCTCAACTGAGGAGAATGAATAATAAAATTGGAACATGTTAAAAACAAAATGTCATTTGAAAAAATCAGCCTCCAATAGCAGTTGTGTCATTGAATCAGTCTGATATGACTCAGCATAATCTTTGCTTATCTGCTAACCTCCATAACATTTAAAACTCAAATAAAATGCGTCTTCTGAGTCTAAGTGATGGTGTCATTGCTACATTAGTTTATTCATGTTCAGCACTACCTACTTAGGGAATAACCATATATAGCATTCTTGGGGATAAAAATGAAATTTTCCATTTCTGTAAATCTCTCTTCTGAGAGTTATAAGCCTGCTTTTATGTTAAGCCATTGATCTGCATGAGGAAAATATGCAAGAGGCAGTTGTGATAGAAAAGCAAACAAACAATAAAACATTTGGCCTTATGTGAAATGTATGTATAAAAGCAATTCAAAATGGAAGCAGTGCGTAACTTTGCCAGATCTGGAATCAGGAGACACAAGTTTTATTTCCCATTTTGTCATCTGTCACCTCCTTCCCAAGTCATTCAACTCAACTAAGCCTGTTTTCTCAAATGTGAAGATAGAAATTCTAATACCTTGTCTATATCAATGGATTGTTGGGAGAGTCAATGACAATAACGTCTCAGAAAGTACTTTGTAAATAATTTTTAAAATTATAAATATGGAAAACTTCATTATTTTCTCCACTAAAGTACTACCCTGATGTGTACACAGAGAAGTGAGGTGATCCTGGGGTCTCAAAGGCTATCCCACCTAAGAATAAGATGGGCGCATATTGTCAAGTTGGAAAGACTTAGAGCATGAACCCATTTTTCAATGCTGTAAATCTGTCACTGAAGGGCCAACCTTGCTAACCCAGGAAAGGTTGATCCCTGGGTTGGGAGAAGAGTGATGAATTTTCTTTTAGCCATAACAACTGTCAAAGTCTTTGCACTAAATCATATAGGGGTACTGATTTCCATTGGTAGAGAGAGCTCAAGTGGAAGAATTATAAGTTATCAAAGTATTGTTATTTTCAGGAACTTCTAAAACAACCAAATAGTGTGGAAATTATAGTTTCAGGAGGAGTGCAAGGAAAACTAACTTGAACTATAAAAATGTGTTATTTGCTAACGGAGGTAGATGTTAGCCCCAGGAACATCATCATGATCTCATTCCATAGAATTCTAGAGTACTGGATCATTATAATAATAATAATACCTTTTGTATAGCCAGTTAAGCTTTACAAAGTGCTTTACAAATGTTATTTCATTTGATACTCACTGGACCCCTGAAGGATATGGGGATGGGAACTATTATCCACATTTAAAGATGCGGAAACTGAAGCAGACACAGCTTAAGTGACGTGCCTAGGGGCACAATCTATTAAGTGTCTGAGGTTAGATTTAAATTCAGGACTTATGGACTCCAAGTCTCTCATACACTTATGTATGTAATGCACACACTAGTTGTGCGTCTTTGGACAAATCATTTAATTCAACCAATGACTATGCCAATGGTTCTTAACTTGGGATTTGTGAACTTTAAAGATAACTGTTTTAATAGCATTGATTTATCTTATAATTAATATATTTTATTTTATGCATTCAGGCGTTCATGTATGTATATATGTATGTATATATGCCTATCCTTCTCTGGAAACAGTCTAGATTGCCATTGTTAATCTTGGTCCTAAAATGTCTGGCTGAAAACTGTACTTCAAACAAATTCTTACTAGGAATTATTACTAATATAGGAATTATTACTACCCTTATTCTGGTTGTTATGCTTTTGTCAATGCAATCTATAATCACATTGGCTTTTTTTTTTGGCTGCACAAAGTATACCTGGCACACATTGATTTTTTAACCTACTAGAATTAGTGGGTCTTTTTCATGTGAACTACTTTCTAGCTCTGATTCCCTGATGTTGTATTTATGCAGCTATTTGTTCGAACCTGTTTTAGACTTTACAGTTTTTTCTAAAATTCATTTTATTAACTTCAATACATTTTTCTATCCTGTTAAGATATTTTTTGGTGTTGATTCTGACATGCACTATTTGTAGAGACTTAGAAATCGATTGGATATGCATGGTGAAAGAGAGGGAAGATTCAAGGATAGTTCTCAGGCTTACAAGCCTAGAAGAATGACAAGGAATCTTTCTTTTTCTTTGTGAAAATTGGGATGATGTTTGTCGATCTCAAATCATGTTATATCTCTGTTGTTTTCTATGATTACTCAAATATCATTCTCCTTGTCAGAGAAAAGAGGAGCAAAATATAATTTGAAGATGTCCTTCCATTTGTCATCCTTTATCATTTTTCCATCTACCTGAACAAACTGCTCTCTTTTGTTTCTCTTCTTGCATGAAACGTAAATGAAAAAAAAAAGAATTTTTATTAATATTTATCATAGTCCTCAATTCATTTCAGAGTTTACCTTTCTTCCTTACACTATCTCCACAGAACCTTACTTTAAAAAAAATTAACTGGTAACCTGTTATTATTTACATTTCTTATACCTGTTCTCTCTAAGTATCAACTCCTCATAAAACCCCCATGTATTTCTAGACACCACATTTTTCTCTTCCCAGAATATTTTAAAATGATTTTGTCAATACTCCATTTTGGGGAAGCTCCTATTCCTCTTGAGACCATTTCCCTCTAAGAGCTTCAGACCACAAGACAGACTTATTTTGTCTCTGAGTACTTTGAAACCTTGTTTCATAAAAACCAAGGTATAGGTCTGACCATGCTTAGTATTTCCCTTTTTATCTGACAGAGATTCTAAGATGACATATTCACTTCACATCAAGGCTCCAATTTTTCTTGCAAGTTCCTTTTTATTGGTCAGGATCAAGTCCAAAAGAAACACACTTCATTTTGGTTGGATGCTATGGTGATTATTCTTAGAATTTCAGCCTAGGGTGGTAGAAGTAGCAATACATTAAGGTTCAGAAGATCTGGATTTGATCACAGCTGTTCTACATACTAGGTGAATGACTATGAGGAGGTCACAAACTCTCTAAGCCTTGGTTTCAATATCTTTAAAATAGGGGTAACAATTCTTATATTATTTACCTCACACTACTATTATTGAGACAGTATTTTGTGAATTTTAAAGTTTCATGGAACATAGACTTAGAAAACCACTTGTGTGTTTGTATATGTGTGTGTGTGTATTTAAATTAATATATCAAGACATTAAAATAGGATAAAACTGCATTTGAATGTGGTTTGGGCTGCCCTCAGAAGTATTGTAGGCCATATGTGACCAGTGGATCAGTGAGTTGCACGTTTGATACCTCTGGTCATCTGGATTTACCTTCTACTGAAATATCTCATATTTATTATTATGTAGCTCCAACTGTTTAGAAATCTTCTTCTTCTTCTTCCTCCTCTTCTTCCTCTTCTTCCTCCTCCTCTTTCTCCTCTTCCTCCTTTTCCTTCTTCTCCTCCACTTCCTCTTCCTCCTCCATTTTATTTTCTTCCTCTAATAGTAATAATAGTTGTTGTTCAGTTGTTTTTCAGTCATGTCCAACCCTTTGTGACTCCATTTGGGGTTTTCTTGCCAAAGATACTGTTGTGGTTTGCCATTTCTTTCTCCAGCTCATTTTACAGTTGAGCAACCTGAAGCAAACAGGGCTAAGTGACTTGCCCACAGTCACACAGCTAGTTTCTGAGGCCAAATCTGAACTCAGGAAGATGTCTTGACTCTCGGCCTGGTGCTCTAACCACTGGGCCACCTAGCTGCCTGATAATAACAATAGATAGCTCTTGTTTCTTTAAGGTTTACAGAGCACTTTGCATATGTTAACTCTTTGGATCTTTTAACCTTCCTCCTCTATGATTTATTCTTCTATTCTTCAATCCCTTGACACTGATTTGGATTTTCTCTGTGCCTCCTCTGGGTATTTTTTCCTTCATTTTTCCCCAGACTAATTTCTTCTGTTTCTTCCAGTGTTATATAGGAGAAAGAATACTGTACTTTAAGTCAGAAGAGATCTCGGGTTATATCTTGCCTCCTAATGCATACTAGTTGTGCGTCTTTGGACAAATCATTTAATTCAACCAATGACTATGCCAATGGTTCTTAACTTGGGATTTGTGAACTTTAAAGATAACTGTTTTAATATCATTGATTTATCTTATAATTAATATATTTTATTTTATGTGTTTACAAACATTTTGAAAAATTTTACCAGATTGTCAGAGAAGCCTATGATACACAAGAAGCTTAAGAACTCCTGACCTAGTCACTAGGGATACGATGACAACAATGGAACACCTCAGATGGCTTACATTCTATCTGAATGTAAGAGTAGCAAATACAAGGCAATATAAAGACAGCATTAAGAACACAGTGCCAAAAGAAAGGCTTCAATTAGGACATAAGGCCTGATCTGAGCCTTGAAGGAAGCAAAAGGTACTTGTTTGTGGGTGTTGAGACCAGAGAAGTTATTCCAAGCGTGGGTGATAGCCTGAGAAAAGTAACAGAGAGGAGAATGAAATTTCAAGTTGGATAAAGGATTTTTAGTCCAGTTTGATGAAAACACAGTTTTAGCATGAAAGAGGAGTATATGAAATAACTTTAGGAAAAATAAAACAGCTGGGAGCCAGACTGTGGAGCGATTTAAATTCTAGGCTAAGCATTATTATGGAGCAGATAGGTGGTGCAGTGGATAGAGTACCAGCCCTGGAGTGAGGATAACCTGCATTCAAATCTAGCCTCAGAGACTTACTAGCAGTGTCACTCTGGGCAAGTCACACTGTTTGCCTCAGTTCCTCATCTGTAAAATGAGCTAGAGAAAGAAATGACAACAACACTTCAGATCTTTGCTAAGAAAACTCCGAATGGGGCCACAGAGAGTCAGACATGATTGAAATGACTCAAAAACAAAAAGATTATGTATTTTGTCTTAGAAGCAATAGGGAGCTACTGAAGATTTTTGATCAGAGGTGTGACATGTTCAAGAACACTAATATCTTAGAAACATTAATTTGGCAGCTGTGTGGAAGATGGATTAGAGAATGGAGAGACTGGTAGCTGGGAGATCAATTAGAAAGCTATTGAAATAGCCCAAGACTGATTGAATGAGGTTATGAAGGCCTAAATTAGCATACTGCCTATGGGACTAGAGAGCAGAGATGGCTGCAAAAGATGTATGAAAAGGGAATTGAAAAAATTTGGCAATTGTTTGAATATGCAGGATGAAAGAGTCAAAAATTCTCTGAGGTTTTAAACCTGAGTGACACCTGGAGAAATTTATAAAATAAGTTCTTTTGGAGGGAAGATGATGAATTCAATTTTGGACTTGTTGAGTTTGAAGTGCTAATGGAATGTTCAGGTAGAGTTGTAGAAAGTATCTAGGGGCAGCTAAGTGGTGCAGTGGTTAGAGCACTAGGCTTGTAGCCAAAAAGAGTTTAAATTTGGCCTCAGACACTTCCCGGCTATGTAATCCAGGATGAATCACTTAACTTCTTTTTGTCTCAATTTACTCAAGTATAAAATGAGGATAACACCTACCTGTGAGCGTTATGAGGATCAAGTAAGATGCTATTTGTAAATCACTTAGTACTGTGCTTTGCACTTAGTAAGTGCTTAATTCATGCTAATTTCTTTCCTTCCAGGGAGCCAACATCTTTTGGAGTTATCCATGATTGAGTTAGTGTCACAATATGGGAAGTATATCAGGCAAATATGTATAGGATGATGTAGAATTTAAGAGTATAGTTGGCTTTCCAGAGAGCATAATGGAATGGTATTACAGAAAAAAAGTGTTTGAACCATGAAGACTCAGGATTGAGCTGGCCAGGGATGAGAGTTGGGGAGACAGAGGTAGAAGGGGAATGGGATTATCAATTTAGCAGCTAATGACTTCAAATTATGGGGATAAGGAGAGTAGTACATGAGAGTTTGCTGCCACACTATGGAGGAAGAACTAGTTGGTTGGAGCTCTGCACTCCTGTGACGGTTGCGCACAGCTTAGTGCAAGACTAGTGTCGTCACCTTCCAGAGCCAGGAACTCTAAACAGCATATGTTGTAGGATTGCAGTCACTATGTGCAAAGTTGGCAGGCTTCTCATGATTCCATTCACCCTTTCCCCACCACCTTCCCATACTAAGTAATTCCTCAGCTTCCTTTCAAGTATGTCTAGAACCTTGCCTTATTTTCATATAGTTATTCTCTGGCCAGGTTGTATCTATTTAGTTCTTTTAATTTTTCCTTATGAACCAAGTCTCCCATTTCCTTAATCATTCCACCCCTCCCCCTTTACTCTCATTGGATTCCTTCCAGTTTGTTTAATTTGTCATGCTATTAAGGTATCCATCTATTAAGGTACCTTTGCATCACAAATGATGGAAATCATATTGAAGATGTTATTTGTTAATATTCCAATTAAATAAAATGTTGTTGAAAATTTCATTCATTTTATTTCTTGAAAATATGCATTTTGCCTATGTGTCCAGACTTTAGGAAACACCCATTACAAACTAATTCATGAGGTGTCCCCCCAGATAAGGATGTGGGATATTCATGTAGAATGAGAGGGAGCAGATGAATAATGTGAGTGATGAATGGGTATCCCCAAAATATTGAGAGAATCAGAGGAAGGTCTCTAAAAGATATGGATCTTCTTTGGAAAATTTATGGAAAAATACCAAGAGCAATCCTTCAGGATGAGAAGAATGGAAGTATTACTATCCGCATCAGAGGATGGACCCATGCAAATATCAGTAGCAACTAAAGCCTCCTAGATCTACAGCTGGAAGAGAAATTAGAGATTATTTATTCTAATCCCCTTGTTTCATAGATGAGAAAACTGAGTGCCAGCTAGGTCAAATGACTTGTCTAAAGTCACAAAAGTAGTTAAGTGTCAGAGGTGGGATTTGATCCTAGGGCCTTTAACTTCAAGTCCAATCCATCTTGATGCCTTGCTAAGGAAAGAAACAAAGATGTAGTGGTAAATTACCAGTTAAATCTGTGATGCTCCCAGACAAATAAATTCTCAAGACATGAAAATTTTATTTGTCATATAAGTGAGTTTTACTGGCAGCTATTTGGCCCAATTATCAGTTAGGTAGAACAGTGGATAGAGGACTGGATTTTGGATCAGGCAGACCTGAGTTCAAATGTGGATTCAAACACTTACTATCTGTGTTACCCTGGGCAAGTTACTTAACCTCACTGTCTGTTTCCTCATCTGTAAAACTGAGAAAATCATAGTACCTACATCCCAAGATTGTTGTAGGGCTCAAACAAGATGTTTGTAAAATGTTTCATAAACCTTAAGTGTTATATAAATTCTTGCTTCTATTATAGTAATTAGTATTGCTTATTATAAATTTATTGTAGATGAACTTTAATTGACAAATTTATATGAATTGTAAATATTGCTAATTATTTCCTTCATATTTTTCATCTTTATAGTGGACTATTGACGTTTCTGTTTTCTAGTATTCTCTTACTGAATAATTGAGTATTTGACTCAGAATGTTATCTTTTTTTTGCAATTTTACAAGTTGAAATATATTTTAGACACTTTTTAGTTATTCTGAGTTCCTTAATATTAATTTTAGCCTCTATGAAGTTTATTATGGGGCTGGTGACAGACTGTCAGTCTTTCTTCCAAAGACCAGCCTACCTAAATTTGGAGAGACCTGTCACAAGACTGGCTGATTTATCAATAGAAGTTATAGCCAGCTTTGAAGAACATCTAACTTTTAGAGAGGTTATGACATGCAGGTATGGAGAGAACACTAACACTGATGAAATCACAGGATCTTGAAGAAGATATTTAAAATTAATGAAGAATCACTGTGAATTTCTGTTATATTTTCCTTCCCTCTTTTGATCACTTATTGAAAATGACAAAATAATATTCTTTTGGCATTCAGCTAGATTATTGCTACCCACCTTGGCTTAAAAACAAATGGTGTAGCCATTTATCATTTTTTAATCTCTCAGTTTGTTTTCAAGACTTGAAAATTCATTTTGAAATCAAAGTCAATGATAAAACATTATTTTACTAAAACTCAAACATAAAACACACTTATGCTGTTCATCTATTAAACAAATATATATTATTTACAGTTCACTCTATACATAGAAGTATGTTGGGCGTTATTTAAAGATACAAAGGAAGATAAAATATAGTCCTTTCTTTGATGACTTTACATCCGAAATGGGGAGACAAACTATACATATGCTAAAAGTTAATTAACTGTGTAAATCACATTGCTACTGAATTGCCAGATCATTTGGGAGAGAGTATGATATGATGGAAGGACCCTAGACTAAGAGATAGCAAGAGTGGGTCATAGTGGTGGCTCTACCACTAATGAGATATGTAAAGTGGCTATGTGACATAACATTTGGGCCTCATCTTCTTAATCTCTAAAATAAAAGACTGGACTTGATGATGCCCTAGGTCCCTCTCACCTCCAATTTCTAAGATTCTATGATTACGTCATAAAATGAATGTGCTATAGTAATTCAGAAGAGAAAAACTGCATTTTGCATTGGAAACCCCAAGGGAGGCCTCATGGAAAGAGAGAAATATCTAGTTGTTAAAGGATAGTTAGAATTTGGAATACTAGAAATAGAGAAAGTAAGTAGAGAAAAAGGCACAGAGCAAACAACAGCATGAACCAGAGAATGAACTTTTTTTTTTCATCATAGGTAGTGAGGAGATAAGCCTGATTGGAGAAGATATTTAACATTGTAAAGTAGCTGGAGATAAGGCCAGAACAGTAGGATATGATTGCAAAATAATTGTATAATAATTGCTAAATCTCCTTAAAATTATCAAAATGTTTAACATAAGTGGTCCTTAAAAACTTATGCTAACTAAGCTAATATTGTCCATTAGATTTTTATGGACCTCTTTTAAAACTCCTATAATCTTCAAATTGAGAGTTTTTTTTATCAAGTATATTCAAATTATTAAAATAAGCTGTTTAGACTTAACCAAAGAGTTCCAACTCAATGCACTTGCACTCTAATTGAGGGGAAGATATGTACTGAAGTAGTTATGATACAGAGGAGAATATGCTAATTGCAAATGGGAAAACCAGGCAAAGTCTTGGGAGTCCTCAAAGAAGAGAGAGAGAGATCATTTTCACCAGAGACTGGAGAAGGCAGAGGGTTATATGGGAGAGAGAAGTTACCTTGAAGACAAGGAAGGGCTTGTAAAGATAAAGATTGGGGATAATGGGCTTGTGACAGACATAGAGTAGGGCATGAGCCAAACTATAGAAGTGGAAAATTGAATGAGAATGAGAAAAAATAATCCACTGTCTGACATATAGAGGGTCTGAGGAAAAGTGGTATGAGATAAGGATGGAGAAAGAATACATAGGTGGGGTATTGAATGTCAGTGGAATGATGACTATATCCTTTGATGCACAGAGACATTTGCCAGACTCGCAAGTTTGTAGGAGGAACATATACCTGTAGGATTGGATGTCCTTCCTCTTTCTCTGTCCCGAGGCAGCTTTTTGGGATGTGAGGAAGATTATACGTTGCCACTGGAGATTTTCAGACCCTAGAAAGGCTCCCTCTTTGGCTCCATTGAAATTTGAGCTAAAATAGTACACAATCCTATCTTATGAGCACGAAAGGTCTATTTAATAAGAACTTGAAGGGAAAATGGACAGAAGGATTTTTGGGGGGATAGTCCAGTGCTGTAATTGTAAGAACAGTAGCTAAAAGACAGCAAGAATGCCCTAATAGAGGGAAGCATGGTACAGGGTAAAGAGCACTAGATTTAAAGTTAAAGAACCTGGGTTCGAATTCCAGCTCTCCCAATTGATTATTTGAGCAAGTCATTTGAGCTTTCTGAGACTCAATTTTCTCATCTGTAAAATAAAGGGGTTGGTGAAGTAGATGATTTATTAAGTCCATTAAGGTTTGTAATATGTAATCCTCTGGGCCAAAGTGATGTAAGAGATTTCCCCACTGAGGTCTACAAGTAGAGTTTCACAGAGGCGGAGCTATGAGCGAGGTGGGCCAGTTCCGAAGTCACATGGAGGGGACATGGAAAAAGGGACTGCTTTATGTTGTTTTATATCTGTCATTAATAAGCCTGTTTTGTAAGCCATACCACTTTTAAGAGTCATTAAAGAAAGCTTCTTACAGAAGGATTTGAACTAAATCTTGAAAGAAGCCAGGGAAGCCAGGGGGTGGAGACAGGAAGGAAAAGCATTCCAGGTGTGGGGGATAGCTATTGAAATTCATGGAGTTGAGTGATGGAGTGTCATGTGTGAGGAACTGCAAGAAGGCTAGTGTTGCTGTGTTGGAGGGGACTAAAATTTAAGAAGACTGGAAAAGTAGGAAGAGACCAGATCATAAAGGATTTTAAAAACCAAAAAGAAGATTCTATATTTGATCCTGCAGGTAACAGGGAGCCATTGTACTTTGTTGAAAAAGGGAGTAACATGGTCAGACCTGTGCTTTAGAAATATACCATTGATGGCTGAGCAGAGTGGAAGATGGGCTGCAGTAGAAGGAGTAACAAAAGGAGTAAAGCTTTAGAAGGACACGGGCCCAAAGTTCTGATAATTTCAGAGAATGAACAAGGGTGAAGGCTGAAGCAATGATGCTCCTCCTTGGACTACAGTCCATTGGCTGGCTGGTACTCAAAGTCCTTTCCACTTTAGTAGAATCTGTCAGAGCTTGCTTTCCACTGAGGCAGCTTTTTGAGACCTGAGGCAGATTACACATTGCCACTGGATAGTTTCAGACCCTAGAAAGGCCTTTAAGAATTCAACGTTATGATGTAGAATACTTCAGTAGAGAATAAGAGATGAGTAAGAGATTGCCTCAAAACAGTGAGACTCCTTGTGTTAGATCACAAAATTGATAGCTACCTAGCATTTATGTATCACTTAGGGGTTTGAAAAATGCTTTACAACTGATTTATCCTCCTGACAATCCTTGGAGGTAGGTGCTATTATTATCATTCCTATTTTACATATGAGGAAACTGAGGCAGAAAGAAGTCAATTGACTTGCTTTAGGTTGCACAGTTATTAAGTGTCTGAGGCCAGATTTAAATTCAGGTATTTCTGACTCCAGGACCAGTACTCCATGCATTGTGCCACCAGCTGCCCTACATACAAATTTGTATTTGGCCCAGTCAGCATAGTTTTGTGGTTTCCTCTATAAGTAACTTTCTACTGAATACAGAAAAATTGAGATTAAGAGTGTAATCATTAGCTCCATTTGTTCTCTGTGGCTATTTTCACCCCTTGACAGCTGTTGTGAAATTCTTCTTCCTTCCCACTCTCTACATATGTCCTCACTTTACCACCTTTGACATAGTTTAAAAATTGTATATGACTCGTCTCAAATGTTTAGGGTTTTGAGCTGATTTATTTTTTAACAAGATCTGAGATCCTGAGTCAAGAATTATATCACAATATTACTTTAGTCAGGAGGCACTTCTGTGCCACATTCCAAAAGCCTCTGACTGTAAATATCCTCTCACTGCTAATTCAATTAAAGTCCATCCAATCAACTCAGATCACATTGCCAATGTAGAATGAAGTGTAAATTTCTTGGCCCTTCAGAACTGATAGCAGTATCTCCTCTATGATAGTCAGACATGTCTTCTGGGAGCCGCCTTTCTCATTATCCTGCACATTCTAAAGTCATTGCTACTTATCTATACTGCCACTACCAATGACCCATGTCCACTCCTGCCTACCATCTGCTCCTTGTGACCATTATTCTGAAACCTAGCTCAGATACCTGAATATTTAAGTAGGATACAATTTTCTAAAGATTGCAAGGGTGGAGGGGTGAGTATGCTTTTATATTTTTGGAGGGGAAGGTATTTAGAATAGGGTAGCAGCTTTTACAAGGTAAAAATTGCCACAGAGAATAAATGGAGGTAATATTAGACTTTTAATCTCAGGTTCTATGGATGGAGTGGAAAGTTGCCAAATGCTTCTAGAAGAAAGCACAAAACTATGCTAAGTTGGCTCACTACAAATTCATATGATCTAACCTCCTTGCTCCCTTACTGCATCGTGGCAATCCTTTTACTCATATTTATTGATTTCCTTATTACTAAAATCTTCTATCATGACCCTGGGTTCTCAAGAGATGTTCTAATGGAGAGCAGACTCTGGCAGAGCTCAATAAAATTGGAAGGACTTTGATTACTGACCTAGTAAAGGACTTTAGTCCAAGGGTCAACCAATCTAACTCAAAACCAGAAGTTGGACACCAGGTAATGATCTTTGGCCCAGCAAATTGAATTGCAATAGTGTTGATGTAGAGAACAAAAGCATCAGTAAAATAATGGATTTTTTAAAATTGAAGAAGTAATTTGAAATATCCCATCTCTAACATATTAACCAAATTACCTTTCCAACTTCTTCCAAAGTCCACCCTGATTTACTGGAAATATAGAAATTGTACAATGTGAGCTCTTTCAATTCCACTCTTCTACATCTCAATACACCTACATATCAATAGCTCTCTTTTTTTCTACACTTCTCTCTCCTTCCCTCCAGGCTCAGAGGATGAGGAGGTTTGATTCTTTGCTAAGGCTATGCCCTGCTCCTGTGGCATCAATTCTATTTTTCTGTGTCTCCATGAGTGAATTAATGAATGGATAAATGGATAACCAGTTATTAATAGATAAGTCATAAAGAAAAGTGTTGATTAAGGAGGAGTGTATTGGATGGAGGAAGTCAGAGGAATGATGATTGAAGTGAGAGGACAATTGATTAATACTTCATCTCCAGGAACAATTTTATTGTTCACAATAAAGTTGCAAAGGGATGGGAGAAGGAGGGTATACATGTTTTGATATGATCTGGAAATATCTGGAAAATGGTGTGGTGGGTCTGGGTGTGGGTAAGGTGATGATGAATGCTCACCACCTAAATAGCCTAACATCTGGGGGTCTGTTTTTTTTAAAGGAGCAGGCTCAAACCTAGAAGCATGGTAGTCTGAAGATGGCCAGGAGGGTCTTGTTCTGGGCCAGATAAGGATGAATGATCAACATATAGAAGGCTCTAAGGCCAAAATTTCAGGATGGGACTTGAATCCTAGGTTAGAGGCAGAGTTTTCATGACATTGTTCAATCATTCCCTCTTTCTCATAGTCATCATTTCCTTCTTGACTACCTTTCATCTCTGTTTAGAAACATTCATATGTATCCCTTATTCTAAAACTTAAAAAATCCCTTAACCTTGTTTTGCCCCTCCAGTTAATATTCTATAACTCTCCTTAATTTTTACTGCCAAACTTGGGTCTATCATTGGTCTTTAAACATTGTCTCAATTCTGCTAAACTTACTCACTTCTCAGCCCCTTGTAATATGGCATCTGCCACTAGATCCTCTACTA
This sequence comes from Trichosurus vulpecula, assembly GCF_011100635.1. NCBI lineage: Eukaryota > Metazoa > Chordata > Mammalia > Diprotodontia > Phalangeridae > Trichosurus > Trichosurus vulpecula. The sequence goes on along the minus strand of NC_050573.1, from coordinate 412,285,781 downwards.
TACAAATTTCTTCATGGTCACCAAAAACCTCCTTATGACTAAATCCAATTGCATTTTTTGATTCTTTTCTCATTCCCTTTAATATCCCTGAAGCATTTGGTTCTTTGAACCAAATTATGATTATGAGATTTTGCTATCCTATATCTTCTGTCTCTCAGATTATTTCTTCTGTGTCTCCTTTACTAAATACCTTTTCTTGTCTTGCTTCCTAATATTCTGTCCAAAGCCACTTTTGTTAAGTTAATCCAATGCAATGGATTCAATGATTACTTTGATGAAAATTACTGCCAAATCTATGTTTCTTCTCCACCCCATCTACTGAATTCCTATTCTACATTTCCAACCTCACCTATGGATACCCCTAAATGGATATTTAAGCATCACCTCATATTTAATACATAAAAATATTACTCTTAATTTTCATCCCTAAGCTTGTTCATTCTCTTAAGATCCTTGTTTCTACCAATTCTATAACCGTATTCCTAGTCATGGAGTTTTGAAACCACTCATTCCCTTATCTCCCATATTTGATCAGTTGCCAAGATTTGTCTTGGCCATTTTCCATATTCTGTATATCCCATCTGTCCCTACCTTTCCACTCCAACAGCCACAACCCTCATTATTTCTCACCTGGACTATTGTAATAGATTCCTCCCTTATCTCTTAGCCTTTAATCTTTCTCTTCTTGATCTCTTTCACACTGCTGCCAAAGTATCTTCCTAATCCGAAAGCCAGATACTATTACTCTGTTGAGCAGAAATCTCCAATGGTTCCCCTATTGTTTGATAAATAAAATGAAAATTTAGCCTTGCATTCAAAGCTTTCCACATGCTGGAGTCAACCTTATTTTACAGCCTTTATCTTTTTTTTCTGCCTCTACATTTTAGCCAAACTGATCTTTTATTCCACCTTCTATCTCCATGCACACCATTCTACCTCTATGCACACTACCTTTCAGCACTCTATTTCCATTAAAATACAGCTCAGTTTTCATTTTCTCTATCCCAACTCCTCTCTCTTTTTGGTATAAATAACATTTTGTCCTTAGGTCTCTCATAGTCTAACTTGTATGATAATTATCTGTGGAATTGTTCATTCCTTCCTTATTTTATTTTAAGTTTCTCTAGGGCAGGAACTGTGTCTTGGATATTCCTTTATATCTCCAGTGCTTAACAAACCCAATTGCATATGGTCATTTGATAAATGCTCACTGAAGTGAACTGAGGTAGTCTAGAGATCCTTTTAGAAACTGACAATCTCTGTTAACATCTGTGGGGCGAACCAGTTGTATACTTTTCTTGGATTTGAAATGAACCTTTGAAATCCCTTAATAATTCAACCCCTACAGAAATCCTTTTCTTAATTCTCTGGTTATTGTCTCCTCCCCCTCCCAACTCTCACCAATCAATTTCTATTATGTGTGGGTATACATGTATATACTGTATTTACTTATCTGTGAACATGTTATATAGTATCCTGCCCACTTCTCTTTCTCCCCGCATAAGTCTCCCTGAAGGCAGGGACTTTAATATTTGTATCTCCAGAGTTTGGCATAGTAATCAATAATGCTTGTTATTTTTTTATATTTGAATTGAATTGAATTGAAAGGAAAGTAGTATTTAGCAAGTCTCTTTATGACTCTCTGCTTTTCCCACATTTATTTCCTCCAATGGTAGAAAAGATCCATTTTAATGAACAAATCTTACCAAATACACAAATCTATTCTTTCCAATCATTCAGTCTAAAGTGAATAGGGAGATTCCACTGAAGGTAAGCTGCAAGTTGCCTGCAAGTCTTACTTAAACAGACTCTGTGGTGGGCTAGGAAGAAATTGTCTTAGTGTTAGGGAATTATTTAGCAAATAAAGCTCTTGTTTTCTTCTTATGGAAGATAGAGACTTTTTGCTCTCTGCTCTGTGGTAAACTGCCTGCTTGCTGTCAGTATCTATGGTACGGATGAGGGTGATAATAAAGAGGCAAAAGTCAGAAAGCAAGTTGTGACCCTGATTTAGGTGGGGACAGAGACGCTAGAAATGAATCAAAGAAGAGTCAAAGAGGATTCTTGGATGATTGAAAATGATGGTGATGTGATTATAGCAACAGGGAAGTTGGAAGGGGCAGTTGGTTTTCTGGGAAAGATGATGACTTCAGTTTTGGACATGAAGGAGGAATCAGATGGAGTATAGGTAAACCTTCTCCCCCCCCCCCCATCATGTTCAGTCAATAGTTTGGTCTAATATCAATTAAAAAAACCTCTTACTAGGAACAGGAATGCAATTTCTTTTGCAGAATATTATTGTAGTGAAGCACTTTGAGATGCCAGTGGGGTATCCAAGTGAGGATGTCCTGTAGAGAGTTAGGGATAAGAGGTCAGGCCTGGAGATAGAGATTTGAAAGTCATCAGTATATAAGTGATAGTTGAAGCTGTGAGACAGGATTAGTTCCCCAAGGGAAAGAGTGTAGAAAGAGAAGAACAGATGGCCAAAGACTAAGCCTTGAGGAATGTTCAGAATTAGTGGCCAGAAGGAAGAAAATTTGGCAAAGGAAACAGCAGTGGACAGTGATGTAGGAAGAAACCAGGAGAGTGCAGTGCCACAAAATAGGAGGGAGGAATTTCAAGGAGAGGTTGTCTAATACTATAGAATACAACAAAAAGGCAACAGAAAATGGGGAATCAATTATTTGATTTGACAAGATGGAGGATAGGTATGTTTTTTTTTCTTAGTATGTTAAATTAATAGTTTGGTCTAATACAAATAAAAAATAACCCCTTTTAGTAGGAATTGGAAGACAGTTTTTCTTCTAGGCTATTATTGTAGCAGAGAAGCAGATTGTAAATAAGAGAGGATTTCTAAAAATGATTAATATGAATAAATTTGTATACTAGTAAAAATTTCTCTGAAATGCACCCCATGAAAAAAATTTAAAAAGTAATTTTTGCCTTTGTCCAGTGTATCCCCCTTCCACTTCTGCCATGATGGAGGCAGCATGACAGAGAAGGGGGCAAAGAATGGTAAGACTCACATGACTTTTAGACCCCCTATAAACATTAATTTAAATATTCATACACTCAATGTAAATTCTTTGTCCAGAGGCCAAAGGTAGAAAAACTAAGAGAACAATTGAGTCATGTCAGTCTTAATCCTTAATATAAATAAAACTGAAAGAGGAAATTATAGCTAAATGCAAATGAAAGAATATCACACTGATTCACTTTGAAGAGGCAAATAAAGGAACTGATAGCTGGTTTCTTTCTTTATCCTAAAGCAAGAAGAAACAGGTTTTTTTAAACACAAATTTTCTTTTTTATTATGAATTTAACAACTCGCATACCCACTTTCCTATATAAAATCATTATGTGAATAAGCCACAGAGGCCTTGAGGGCATCTTTGATTAAGATTTGAGAAAGCAACAGATAGATTTTTATAAACTTTATTCTCCTAGATACTCTCTCATCCATTAATTTTCAAGACACTGATCTCTTCTTCCTGTCTGATAGGCTCTTCTCAGTCTTTGTTCAACAATGACCCATTCTTCACCCCCCTTGGCGTGTGTACCCCAGGTTTCTGCCACAGGCTCTCTTTGCTTCTCACTTCCTAGAGATCTCATTATCTTCCATGAGTTCAATTATTAACTCTATGTAGATTATTTTAAAGATCTACACATTTAGCCTTATTTCCTGTTCTATAACACCAACTGCCTATTAGACATCTCTACTTGAATGTTCCACAGTCATCTTTCCTTCTATACCAAGAAATAGAGTAACATTCTTTCCAACTATGATTCTGTGATAATGGGAGCCTAAATTAGAGTACTGGAAATGGAAAGAAGGGATGAATGTGAAAGATATAATAGACAAGAAGTTGATATGAATTAGTGGATGATTTACTATTGCTACTGGCCAGGGAGGAGCAAAAGGAGGCTAATATTTCAAGTATGAAGTATTGAAAAAAAATCATTGTGCACCAAGGAGCAGGTGCACTCATGAGGAGAAGTTTGTTCAGAAGAAGTTCATGAATTAGTTTTCAATATATTGAGTTTGGGTCACTGAGATGACAAATAGGTGAAAATGTCCAAAGGTACATAGAAATGAAAGATTGGAGCTTGGAGAAGTTAGGCTAGACACAAAGATTTGGGTATCCTTGGCATGCCTGTGTGGGTTAAGTTGCTGAATCACAGAATCTCAGTTCAAAAGGAAGTCAGAATCCACTTGCCGCTGAATTAGAATCTTCTCTACATTGTCCTCAATCAATGGTAATTCATCTGCTTGAAGACATCTAGTGAGGGGAACCCACTACCTCTCAAACCAATTCATTTCACTTTGGGATGATGCTAATTATTAAGAAGTCTCCCTTTATATCAAGAATAATTCTGCATTTCAACATCTTTCTCTTGTTCTGCCAACTTTGGCCAATAGAACAAGTCTAATTCCTTTCCCATATGACAGTGCTCCACAAATAGAATCATGTTTCCCCTATATATATATTTTTTTATCCAGAGGTTTCTTCAACCTTTCCTTACTTGCCCTAGTTTCTGGTCTTTTCTCCAGACTGTTCTCTTTCCTCTGGAAAGGTTCCAATTTCTCTTTTCTGAGATGTTTAGGAATCAACATTTATGAATGTGTCTATCTACTTTTGTCTCTATCTATCTATCTATCCATCCATCTATCCATCTATCTATCCATCTTTCTATCTATCTATCTATCTACTCTCATCTTCCCCATGTGTTCTGTACAGGTTTGAGCATACTGGCACCACATGTGAAAGAATATTTGATATCCATAGTAAACTTCAAATTAAATAGTGTGAATATGTTTCAAATAATGGTAGAGATAGTTCGGATGATTATTTTTCAAAAAACTTATCCTTAAAATTTCACTTAGTGCCCTGAATTTCTTTTGAGGTCTAAACTGTTTTTGGGTGTTAGTCTAAAGGTAAAACCTGAATTTGAGTTCTCTAGCTTCTGACTTAAAGCTATATATGTGATACATTTTTTTTGAAAGAGGGCAAAGTAGAGCATTAGATCTAATGATGTGCACAGCTGAGAAGTATACTTTGAAAAGCTTAGTCAAAGAATGTGTTTCTCCTAAAGAACTAGACCCATTGTATGAATCCTCTTTGTATGTGGGAAGTGAAGTATTTAAGCATAAGAAAATGGATCAGAGAACCTTTCAAGATTAAAGGTCAGTTATCTACTGTGGAGGCCTTGAAGGGTCGTCTATTTTCTCATTGAAGTAGTAGGAACTAAGTTTCTCTATTTGCAGTGACAGACTGGATAGTTTCCTCATGTTACTCAATACCTGTGTCCTTGAAAAAATGTGTAAATCAGATGTTTGTAAATTGAATAATCGCATTTCAAATGTCCATTCTGTAATGGAATGAAGAATTAATCCTTATTCAAAGTTTAAGAAAAACTTTTTATTATTTAAAAATCACTAGTGAGATGTCTCTTTTGCATGTGACTATATCAGATTTTCTTAATGGAGGCACACATATATTCTCAGAATGTTCATAATATCAACTGTTTTCTTTAGAGATACATCAATATAGTAATGTACTCTGCAGTCTTTGCATTGTGAGTACTCCCTCCAAAGATGCTTATTACAACCTAAGTAAGCCCTCTTAACCTTTCCCATGCCCTCCTATAATTTCTCCATGGAGGTACACCTGATTTTTTTTTAATTTAAATTTATTTAACATATTTGGTTTTCAGCATTGATTTTCACAACAGTTTGAATTACAAATTTTCTCCCCATTTCTACCCTCCCCCCCACTCCAAGATGGCTTATATTCTGGTTGCCCTGTTCCCCAGTCAGCCCTCCCCTCTATCACCCCCCTCCCCTCTCAACCCCTTTTCCCTTCCTTTCTTGTAGGGCAAGATAAATTTCTACACCCCATTGCCTGTGTATCTTATTTTTTAGTTGCATGCAAAAACTTTTTTTGTTTTTGAACATCTGATTTTAAAACTTTGAGTTCCAAATTCTCTCCCCTCTTCCCTTCCCACCCACCCTCCCTAAGAAGTAGAGCAATTCAACCTAGGCCACACATGTATCATTATGTATAACCCTTCCACAATACTCATGTTGTGAAAGGCTAACTACATTTTGTTCCTTCCCAACCCATCCCCCTTTATTGAATTTTCTCCCTTGACCCTGTCCCCTTTCCAAAGTGTTTGTTTTGATTACCTCCACCCCCATCTGCCCTCCCCTCCATCATCCCCAGTTTTTTTTTTGAGGGGAAGGCAGGGCAATTGGGGTTAAGTGACTTGCCCAAGGTCACACAGCTAGTAAGTGTGTCGTGTCTGAGGCTGGATTTGAACTCAGGTCCTCCTGACTCCAGGGCCGGTGCTCTACTCACTGTGCCACCTAGCTGAATTACACCTGATTTTTGATTTAACTTAGAGAAGCAAAAATTATTTCAGGGTACCTCAATACTTGGATAGTTTGGAAATGATGAAGTCCCATGGTATCGTTTAATTGGTTGCTTTGCAGGAAGAGCCAATCACTAAATGGACTTCAGGGACTATTTATCTCTGGCTCTTTTATTTCCCCTGGACTCATGTGTCAAGTAACTCTCCTGCGTGGAATGAGAGTAGGGACCACGTTTCTCTATCATTTCTATCAAGAAGAAATGGTGAATTGACTAGAATATCACAGCTAACACATGTACTAATGAGGCAAGCCTAAACCTGTGTTCTCTTTGCTTCTTCTGCTGCTGTTCTTTCCTGAGTAGAGGTGACCAAACATTATTCTTAAGATGCATATGTCCAGGCTTAAAGATGACCTTCTGAGTATAAGACATTCAGAGAGAATTGACCTCCAAAACCTTGCTGCATATGGCAAATGCAGATTCGACGGTGTACCCAAGTAGACTTTCAACTTTGTCTTGAAGACTACTAGTGAGAGGGAAATCAGTACCTCCTGAATCAGCCTATCCTTAGGAAGGATTACTTTTATTTTTCAGAAGAACAGAATTATGCTTCTATAGTATATACTATAGTATTATGCGATACTATACCATAGTATTAAGTTATTCTTATTATCATAAGATAGAATGAATGGAATTTGTAATTTCTTCCTAGTAGAGTAGAAGTGATAAATTATTTTTAGATCTGATATTGTTTGTAATTGTGATGATAACACAACTTCTTGAAAAGTGAAAAAGTCAGTGTGTCAATTAGCAGTCAAGTAACTGGTTTGGACAAGTTATCTTTTTTCCTTTTTATTCTAAATTACTGGTTGTTTGTTGTGGTTAGATAGTTTTCCAAAGGCATTATATGCATGTTTCATACTGTTTATGCTCTTTTTCCCACATCATCTCATCTCAGTAAATTGGTTTGTTTTTCCTCATGGAAAGTGAAGTGGAGAGAGGAGACATTTATCCAGGAAATTCTAGCAAAAGAACCTTGGAAAGTGACAGGAATTTAGGGTCATAAGAACCTCAGAGGTCATGGAGTATAAACCCCTCATTTTATAGATGAGGAAAATGAAGCACAGAGAGGTTAAGTGACTTGCACAGGGACATATATTTAGTAAATATCTGAGACAGAATTTGTATTCAAGTCATTCACACTATCTAGAATTATATTCTGCTGACCAGTTTGGGCCTCACTTCCCTCATCTGTAAAATCATGGCACTGGACTACAGGATGTTGCTAAAGTCTGGACACATAGGCAAAAATGTATATTTTGAAATATTTGGAATATTAACAGACTTTAGTCCCCTTGACTTCTTTTTCTGGTGTATGCTAAAGGAGAAGATGTAGTCAATGAAAATAACAGATGCAACACACTTAATTGAACACATAAAGAGTGAATGTGCTAAAACTGATGGCAATGTGGAGTTATTGCATTGAGTTCATGTAAATCTTGAAAATCTCATCAACCTTTGCATCACAAATGATGGAAATCATATTGAAGATGTTATTTGTTAATATTCCAATTAAATAAAATGTTGAAAATTTCATTCATTTCATTTCTTGAAAATATGCATTTTTGCCTATATGTCCAGACTTCAGGAACACCCAGTATATGACACCTCAAGTTCATTTTAATTCTCAATCTATGAACCTGTTCTATGCCTTAGTTTCCTCATTTGCAAAATGAGGGGAAGGAACTTAATTATCTATAAGGTTCTTTCCACCTTTAAGTCTATAATTCTGTGAAACCAAAGCCCAGACTTTTTTTTTTTAACGGTCTACATAATTTTCTCCTTTATTTGACATGTATGCAGTTGGTAACTTGGGAACTGGAATCAGGACAAAAAAAACTTAAACAAATGTAATGTTGGGAGTTACCCACCCCCAGAAGATTGGAAAAAATAAAAATTGCCAATTCAATGAAATAAGTATATTTAAAAGGTATTATTCATCTTATATACACACACTTTTAAACTTATTTGTTCACTGAATAAATGTAGTAATTGGTATTAGTACAATAAAATAGATTTATTGACAGTGTGTACTGATTTCATTCATACTCATCAAACCCATCAAATCTTTTGACTTCAGTTTTCTAATCTTTTCCCACCCTGACCTCTCTTCCCTAACCAAAATCTATCCTTTCTTTTAAGCCTTCATCTAGAATGTGATGATATTTCCTTTCCATCTATTCATTAGCTTAGATGATACTTACATTGATTCTTTCTCCTGGGTGTTATCTGATGAATTTGGGGCTTGTATTTGGACAGGGACCAAGAACACTTTTCACTGAAATTGCCAACACCTGCATGATTGACATCAGACATTTGTATTTCCCATGTAAATGAACTCCTAGGTTTTCACTTGGAGATTTAGAATGCATTCAGAATGCCATATATTTACCTTTTAGATAGGGTTTTCCTATCTTGGATTCTTGTCATAACTGGAAGGCTGTAAGCTTCTTTAATGTGCTGTTATTTTCCATATAGATTAGGTCAAATATTGTTAGCTGAGATCTTCAGGTAATACCCTACTACTCCATTCACTGTTCATGGCTAGGTAGTTTGTTTCATGTTTAATGGTTCTGTTTAATGGAAATTTATTTTATTTATGCAATGAAATTCTCCATGGTAAATTCATTTATCTACAGAATATGGAGACCTCTATATCTAGAATCTTTCTTTTTGGTTTACAGCACACAAATGTACTTTTCATTATTTTTTTTATATTTTTAGAAATAGCACTTTAACAACTATGGATCTTTTAGTTAGTGAATAGATTATTGACATATAGCAAAGCACTTTGAAAGATGGCTCATTTAAAGAAAAATATAGTAGTCACTTACTACTAATTAAGCTTTATAAATATAAAATGAAAAATTTCCCTCTGGCATAACATTCCACATATATAGGGAGTCAAGAGCTTTTTATATCAGTAAAAAATTATTTAAAAGAAAAGATGTCATTTGAAATGTCAAAAGTTGTTTGGGTGTCCTGATGATGGATCACTGTGATAGGTGTTTATAAAATAGATTAAAAAGGAATTATAGACATGGTAATTATAAGGATCTAGATTTTTAAGGTAGCAGAATAAAGTAAAAATTGCTATTTTCCTTCCTGATGAAAGTTAGAATTTTTATTGGATGAAATCTCAGGGAAAAAGCAGAACATTCTGGAAATCCCCAAGAAATTTCAAAGAAATTAATTAAATATAATTCTTTGTTAATTTAACCTGTGCAATTTAATGTAAAAAGGGGCTTCCTATACTATAGGTACTACTTAATGATCCTTGATAACAGTAATTAATTTAAGTAAAATATTTTACAGCAAATTCTGAAAGTAATTTACTTTTTCAGAAGTTATTCATAAAAAACTTTCAAGTGTAAACCACTGAGGATCTTCCATATTTTTCTTGTCTCTTCTTGGTCTTCTACCATACTATCAAAGAGTGAGCTGGAGCCAACTCTAACAGACCTGATAAATTTTCAGTGTGATTATTTACATCTCAGAAATCATAAATCACTATAAATCATGGTTTAATTTGTTGTTTTGTTGATTGTCTAGTCTAAAGTCTAGACTTCGCAAAGCATAAACAGTGCATATTAGCCTTAAGAGAGTGTATACACACACACACACACACACACACACACACATATTCATTTCTATTCAATCAAAAGAGTTCAGGTGGCAATATATCAGTGACATTATATTAGTGAAGTATTTGATAGATGCTCCTTCTAGAATCTATTTTATGTCTTTTTGAGCTAAAATGTAAGTTTAAATGACTACTAATATTCAAATTTAGTGGACAAATGTAGCTGCAGGTAAACAAGTGAAAAGAGGTGATATTGAGATGGATAAAGAAATATTTTTAAAAAATCTTTTCTTTAATATTTTAGGTTTTACTGGGATTTAATAATGCTTATAATGATGGTTGGAAATCTTGTCATCATACCGGTTGGCATCACATTCTTTACAGAGCAAACAACAACTCCATGGATTATTTTCAATGTGGCATCAGACACTGTTTTCCTGTTGGACTTGATAATGAATTTTAGGACTGGGACTGTCAATGAAGACAGTTCGGAAATCATCCTGGACCCTAAAGTTATCAAGATGAATTATTTAAAAAGTTGGTTTGTTGTTGACTTCATCTCATCGATACCAGTGGATTATATCTTTCTCATAGTAGAAAAAGGAATGGACTCTGAAGTTTACAAGACTGCCAGAGCTCTTCGAATTGTGAGGTTTACAAAAATTCTCAGTCTCTTACGTTTACTACGACTTTCAAGGTTAATTAGATATATACATCAGTGGGAAGAGGTAAGATACCTTCAATATTTATTTCAAATTTTTTATATGATGAAATAGAAAAAACATAAGTTTTAAATTAACTGTTGAAAAATGTGTTTCTGGATGTCATGAGCTTCTTCAATTAAAAAAGATGAGTATTTTTTGGAGCATATTTGGTGTGATATAAATATATATAATATGAAAATGCCTTCATTAAAATGCAACCAAGGAGTGAATTTGAATTCCCTACTAGGTAAGATTAGAGAATACTATAAAAAGTATGGGAAGAATGTATGTTTATCTTGTGTTCTATCTGGAGAATTTTCTAAACATCTTAATTAATAGGTTTCTATTAAAATAGACAGGATTAATAAATTGTTATGTATATCTGTAAAGTTTGGTTATGAAAGAGATATTTTAGCTGATCTACTATTACTATTCTGATCTGGGCTTATTCATTCTATGGAATGGAATGGTATAATGTAGATCTATAGAAAAGTAGTAGGTCACTTGAAACTTTAAGGGCATCTATGGTGCTGAACACAAACAGTTGTTTCTTTAAATATTTTCACATAGTAATTGTAAAGGCCTTACATTTCATTTCAGAATAGTTTGTAGATATTTTTTTCTTTCTGTTGAGCTTTAGTTGAGCTTATCCATGCTGTGTTTAAGTATCTTTTAACAGTAATGAGAATTAGACATGCAGGAGAGAAATTGTTATATATAAATTCCAGCCTGAACAATCCTAGGGCACAGTGAATCTATGGACTGAGGTCTTACATTTTTCAGGATGATGGACTGCTGATGACAATCAGCTGGTTAGCAACTACAGATAGGAGGGGTATTTACCTAATAATAATGAACTGAGGATTTTTTTTTCATATATATGTAATCAACCCATAAGTTTGCTTACCTCACAAAATCGTCAGTGCGCATAAAATCTAACTGTACATGAAACATTTTAGTTGTATAATACTCACTAAATGACTTATTTGCTTTTCTGAATTGCCCTGGGAGAACCCTGTCACTTTGCCCTATGACTTTCTTCTACCTGTACTCTATATGGAAATCAGTACAGCTGTCTCTATTCGGCTAAATCAAAAAGTTCAAAATTCTTTCCTTCCTTGGTAATGGCCTTGAAACATCCACACCCCACCCTAAATTACTTTCTTTCATTGTGACCATTGATCAATGTTCCACACAATTCTGAACACAGAATCTTTTTTCCCTCCTTTGTTTCTTGTCATGCCTTTAGACCATATGTATGCATGTATTAAGACGGCTATGTGATGCAGTGGAAACAAAGCTGGGCCTAGAGTCAGGAAGACCTGAGTTTAAATCCAGCCTCAGACACTTACTTGTTGGGTTACCCTGGGCAAGTCACTTTGTTTTCCTCAGTTTCCTCCTCTGAAAATGATCTGGAGAAGGAAATGGCAAACCACTTCAGTATCTTTGCCAAGAAAACCCCAAATCAAGTCACATAACTGAAATGACTGAACAACAAATGCTTGTATTAGAGCATTTATATGGGAAAAGAGTTCTTAATAGAAATAACAAAAACAAGGTTTATGTAATGAAAATGACCTAAAATTCATCACAACCATAAGAATGGATGTTTCTAAAGCTTCCTCAGTCATTTCAGGTAGTTAACATTTTCCTAGATTGATTATACCAGCTATTGAATATCACTCCTGGCCCTACCAGAAAGTAGCAGCTTTCTCTCCAGGCCCCACCCCCCATCCCTTCAAAACTACCTAAACATGCTCCAAAGGGTTTCATGGATAACCTCTACCACTCCTTTCAACACAGTGCCCCTCCCTCTCACAACCCTCTGACTGTGCCTTCTACCCCCATCCAAACCCAAAGGCTACCTTCAGTTATCCTTTCAAACTATTTTTTGCGGGGGGGGGGGGGTTCAATAGAGGGAGTAAGAGAGAGATACAGACAAAACAGAAAGAGGGAAAAAGGAATTGAGGTAGACATGGAAAGAAATGGATATCCAGACATAGGCAGACAAAGAGAAATAGAAATGCACACACACCCACAGACAGAGACAGACAGACAGACAGACAGACAGAGAAACATAGACAGAGACAGACAGACAGACACATACACACACACACACACACACACACAGAATTTGAGACACAGAGAGACAGAGACACAGAGACAAAGACAGAGAAACAGAGACAGAGAGATATTGTGAAGAGAGGAAGTAGAGAATAAAGTGGATAGGTGTGTGCAGTATCCTCCTAGGGGAGATTCAGAATCTATAATTTTAAAAAGTAATTTTCTTGACTAGAGAAACTTTTTTTTAGCACATTCATGGTTCAGTGTACTTACTTTTTGATTTAGGCTTATACAAGTCAATAAATTGAACTTTTTGAACAGTTGCTTTCTGCAACATTCTGTAGCAGAGTATTTTGTGTATGTTTCTCAATGACATTTTGGTTCACAGGATTTGGTAAATGACATGCAATAAAAAAACACTGCATAATGCAGTGCTGAAAAGGCCTAACTTGGATCATTCTTAAAATATAGATATACAACATGTTTAAAATGAAATGTAATGAATTTAAGAAAGTAAAGCTAAAGGCTTCAGTTGTGTGTCACAGCAAACGAGAAGCAGGGAAAATTTGGGTTTGAATGTAGTCTCTGATATCATCTATGTGACCTTAGTCATGTCTTTTTACCTCACTAAACCTCATTTTCCTGGTCTGTAAAATGGGGATAATTATCTCCACAGTGCCCACTTGGTAGGTTGTTGAAAGGATGGAATGAAATTATGGATGAAAGGTGCCATGTAAATTTTTAGCTATTGTTATTATCACTAATTTTTTCCCCTGTAGAGGGAAGGTGTCTTGCTTTATCAAGAATTTTTTAAACCCAAATCCAAGGTAAATAACAATCAAAAAGAAATATCTCACTAATTTCCCATAGTGGAAGTAAGAGGCATTTAGTGTCTGTGACATTCTCAAAATGGCCTTAAACATGTGGTATATTTAGTGTGGGGGATTTTGAACTAGAGAGACTTTGGGTACAAATACTTTCTTTGACATCGAGGAACTTTGTGGCCATTCACAAGCTCTCGTTTCTGAGCCTCAGTTTTTAATGGAGCTAATGATAATTCCATCGCTGGGTTGTTGTGGAACCTAGTAAGTTAATATCTGAAAAACACTTTGTAAAACTTAAGGTACTGTTAAAGTGAATAAAAGCTATTTTTGTAACTGGTGGGAGGAGGTAATGAAATAGTATAACTCAATTGTAGTCTAAACATAATTCTGAAATTTCATTATTTCTGTAGATATAAATTAGCAACATGCTTTCCCCCCAGAAGCAAAATAGGTTAACCTTTTCCCCCTTCTTTCTGCCCGGACTCTAATGAGGGGCTAAAAAGAAGGAAGATTAAAAAAAGGTAGATGATAGAAAGCAGGGGAACAGGGATTATAGATAGTGCCCAAGCACCAAAATGGAGCCTTCACTTATCAAAAATTGAAGATATATTGTTGCTCCTTATATGTAGAGATTCTAGCACTGATTATTACAATCTACATAAAATAATATATCTACAAATAATGATATCTAGGGGTGTCATTTTCAAAATGAATTTAGACATAAACAAATGATGTACATCTTAGAATACATGATGCCTCATTTTGGAAGTATGGATGTTTGCATCACTGTCTCTTTGGCATATGAAATGCTTTTACTCAAATTGACTTTTAACCTGTAATTATTGCTTTGCGCAGAACAGCAGAACCATTGGTCTGCTGATCATTACATTATATTCTGAGTTCATGACTTTTCTCTTCCTAAAGCAGGTATATAACCGTGTCCTCATTCCTATCACCTGGATGATCAAACATAAAATCTTTCATTTAGTGTTCAAAGTCCTTCATTACCTGTGTTACTCCTACCTTCCCATTATTCTGTATACCTGGAATTTTCTCTCTCTTCATCGACACTTCCTGGATTCCCTGACTTCTTTCAAGACCCAGATAAAATTCTCTCTTCTACATGAAGCTTTTCTCAAAACAGTCCACCCCTCCTCCCTTTTTTTGGAAGTCTCTTCCCTCTACTGATTATCTCCAATTTATCCTATATTTATCTTTTTCATATATAGTTATTTGTACATCATTTCCCCCTTTGGACTATGAGCTCCTTGAAAGTAGGGGCTATCTATCTATCAATCTATCTATCTACTTATTATTTTGCCTTTGTATCACCATTGCTTAGTATAGTACTTGGCACATAGTAGGCACTTAATAAATGATTGTTGATTTGACAAAATAGTCATGTTTGTGATACTCTTGCTTAAACTAATTAAATCATTAATTAAGGAAGCCTTCTAAGTATTATCAGTCACTCAGGACAGATTTCAAGTTTAAGAATTCTGGAGTACTTTCTTTTGCTGTCTCTCTATACTCCCTGGAAAGAGAGGGAGAGAGGGAGAGAGAGAGAGAGAGAGAGAGAGAGAGAGAGAGAGAGAGAGAGAGAGAGAGAAGAACCTTATGAGGTGTCTAATACTATTTGGTCACCCACATTCAAATTAAATATAGATTTAGCTATTACTTCATCCCCTCAGTGAAGGTTGGTTTGAGAATACCTTAGTGGTGCACAAGTAGAAAGATCTAAAAAAAAGAAACAAAAAAGATGAGAATCTCCTTCATAGGATCATTTGATAGCCAGCCTCCAGAAGTGGCAATCTGAGCTTCACTAATCAGAGGTCATCATTTTATCTTAAATTGAGCTAGAGTTCTCTCCATAATATCTTATATAAGTCACTTTCATGAAAATGTCAGGGGTTTTGTTTTCCCATTAAAAAAACAACCAAGGAATCATTCAGTCAGTTTCTGTGAGATCAAGAAATTATCATTTATGGATAATCAAAAAAGTTGCAACATATCTCTATTGTAGCTCAGAATGAAAAAAAAATCTTGATCCTTTAGCGCCCTTTTCTCTAGTAACATCTTAATATGTGTTATTCTGTGATGAATCTCTATTTAGGGAAAAGAAAGTTTTGTGCTCAGAGTGTATAAAGAAAGAGACATAATAAAACTTTCCTGCCAACAGCTGGAACCCTATTCTTTAACCTTGAATATGCAGAAAATGGGAGAGTGCAAGTGGACAACTTCCATTGCTTGGGATAGGGTGTTGCTAATATCTTTCTCATTCAAGTTGGAGAACTGAGGCCAGTGACCATAGATCATGCAGGAATGCAGATGTCATCCTGGCTTGCCCTTCCTGGGCCACTGTAATCTATATTCTCCTATTATTTCACAATAAGGGTATGTACACCAGATTCATGATACTCTTTCCATTCTCTTAACATTACAATGATCCCAGTAGAACACACAAATTGTTCATCTGTTAGCTCTTAGTCTTGCCATGTGAACAAAGTTCTTTTGCAATCAAAATTATTTGGTGACATTTTATATTATTTTTAAGTGCAGAAGACCTTGAAGATCATCTAATACAAATTTCCACTTTGCAGATGAGGAATTCCTAGTCTCATCATTATTACCTATTAGCAATGTGGCTTGGGAAAGTCACTTAATGTCTCAGCCATTCATTTCTTCATCTTTAAAATGAATGTTTTAGACAATTCCTTTGATATTTCTCAGCTCCAATCATGTTTGTTGGCCACCAATCCTGCCCATGCTTGGAACATTCCCCTTCCTCAACTCTGCCTACAAACTTCCTTAGCTTCCTTTAAATGTGAACTAAAATGTCATCTTTTATAGGAAGCCTTTCCCAACTCCTCTTAATTTTAGTTTCCTTCCCTCTGTTAATTATTTCTTATTTGTCCTGTATATAACTTACTTGTATGTATGTGTTTACATGTTGTGTCCCCCATTAGATTGTGAGATCTTTGAGGACAGGGACTGTATTTTGCTTCTTTTAGATCCCTAGTACTTTGTACAGTGTCTAGAACATAGTAGATGCTTAATAAATGTTTGATGCTTGATTGATGTCCCTTCCAGTTCTAGAATTCCATGTTAATATGTATGTATATGTTGGTGTGTGTGTGCATTTATGCTTTCTGAGATTCAGAAGAAAGATAATTTCCTCTCGAGTTTGACTTAGAATTTGCTGATTCCTAGTTGCTTTTTGAGACATTCATATGACTGCTAGACTAAGTAGTTGTAGTTGCAAGTATCTATTTTTTTTCCTTCTGGAATATTATCTGTTTTTATCAAAACAATTCATTCAACATAATGTTGTTAGTCTGCATAAAGTAGTAATCTGTATCAGTAAGGCAATAAACACAACATCAACAATATTTGTGAATATGCCTATGCAGTTCTGTATCACAAAGTATGAGAGACACTCCATATAGAAGGTAGAATAAGTAAAACATTTATTCAGACACCAGATAACCATATCCCATAACCAAATGTTCAGCTCCCACAAGCAGTTAGCCCACTTTATCATAACGACAAGGAACTTAAAACACAATATCACAGCATGGAGCCTTGCCATCCCAAAACCTCTCCGACACCCTGCTGGGGCCTTCCCACAAAACAAACTCACAGTACAGGTATCACAGTCTGCTCAGCTGTCTTTACCTAGGTTCTAACTCATGAAAGGCCATTAACAGCCGTAACAGCTCTCTCTCTCCATTTCCTGTGACAAAACTTCCTTTTCCTCTCAGTAAGCTCTTCCCACCACATGTGACTTAGGCCTCCTGTGATGTAAACAGGTCACATGGCCTATTAATGGATAGGAAAGATCTTCGAATCTAAATTATTATATAATCCCAATGGAAAAATTTAATAATTTAAAAAATATTTAAATGCATGATCTCTGATGAAATTGATCATAGACTAGTATATGAAGAGGTCTGTTCAATTACACTTTTTTCCCCAGAATTGTTTTCCTTTTTGGATATCAACTTTTAATTTCCCCATTTGTAAAGTGAGTATTATATTATTCCTGCCATGAAATAAACCATGATATATAACATTATAGTTTAAATGACAAACAGCTTTTTTTTTAATTACCCAAAAGGTATAAAAGGGGTTGTATGGTACAGATTTCATGAACTAGACCATAATGGTGATTGTATGTTTTTTCCCAAACTTGGATCCATGCAGTCATAGAAAGCTAAATTTGCATGACATTTAAGATGCAGGAGAATAAACCTGCTAATAACTATAGTTGATTTAACTAATAGTCTCAGAGAAAGCTAGGTCACTGGTACAAATCCCCAGCCAGCTAAAAAAAATATAGCAGGCAACGTGACTCCTTCCAATGCTTTGTGACTTTTAGTTCAGTTACTCTAAAGAGTGGCAGCAGGAGGAGCAGTTTGCCTTCCATTGGGCAGACCGAGGCTACTTCTTAAGAAATGCTTAGTGTTCTCTGGCTTCTCTCACCTGGTAGAAGCAGCTAAATCTTTCAGAATTATGGTACATAGGTGAGGCCATGATTCATCCAGGCAATGTCAGTATGAAACAATTTACATTTGTATAGAAAAAAAGCTTTGCATACCACAATTGTGAGTTGGAGTATTATCTTGCTTAAAAATAAAAGCAACTAGAGTAAAAATTGGTAATATGAAGGTGATAATATTTCTACTACCCATTTTATAGTTTTTTTTAGGGGGGGGAGGGAAGCAGAACACTTTCTAAGGCTTTAAAGTATGATCTGTTTGTTATTATAGTGTAACCCTATGTCACCTAGGATTGTGCCATAAGTTATACAGTGCATACAGTGCTGGGCTTGAAATCAGGAATATCTGAGTTAAAATCCTGCCTCAAACATTTACTAACTGAGTGACCTTGGGCAAATCATTTTTGGCCTTTGTTTCCTTACCTATAAAATGGACATAGTTTTAATACCTATTTCACAGGATTGTTGTAAGGATCAAATGAGATAGTATATATAAAATATTTTGTAAACCTTAAAGTGCTGTATCAACATGTTACATTGCTCTTTATTAAGTGTTAGTTGGTAATGATGTTAATTCATTCAAGAGACAAAAGCATGAGTCAAAATTAAACCAATTTTAATATTTTAATGACAAACCACAATGATTAAATAATGTTTAAAAGTTCACGATTAGTCAAATCTATAACTTTTTCCTACAGTGGTACCAACATCATCTAAAAGGAGAAAGGCAGTACATGAACTAGGGCATTGGATTCAAAACTTATCTGTGAAGATATAGAAGAGATGTGTTTAGTACATATCTAGAATTCAAATGTTTTAGTACAAAGCTAGTTAAAGCTAAATTCAGCAAGTTTGAAGATGTAATGTGTGAAGTCTGGAAACTGTTTCTTATTAAAATGAATCATTACTAAGGAATGCAGCTGTCTTCTTTAGCATACAGTATTTCCATTCTAAGTGATGTGATTTTTCTTGTCCATGTTCAACTAAACAAAAGAAAAATCAGACTTTTGAGAAGAAAATATGCAATTTCCCAAGCAATTTAGCTAAACTATAGGAGCAGCATCTTTGTTTTGTATGACATTATTACTAAAATTCAATATATTAACATGTGTTCATATGTATATATGCATGCATATGTGTGTGAATTGATTTCTATATCTATATATCTCTCCATAGAAATAGATATGAAAAACATAATTAGTACACTCAGTTCCTAATAACACAGTGTTAATAAGTAGCAAAGATACACACACATATGCACACACATATATATTTTCTCCTAGCATCTGAGCAGGATCCCTCTTTCTGACTTTCATATTTGAGTTCAGAGTGCCACCATCATTCTGGTCCTCTGGGCTTATTAGCCTTGGCATCATCTTTGATTTGTTCATCTCCCTCATCCTCCAAATCCAATCAGATGGCAATAAGGATTTGTACCTCCATGATAGAGCATATCTCACATCTGCCCTATCTCTCCATGGACTACTGTAATACCATCCTAATTAGTTTCCCAGTCTCTAGTCTCTGCTTTCTCTAATCTATCCTCCATAGATTGATGTTCCTAAAGCATGGGTCTGACCTTGGTCATGCTCCTTATTCTGAAGCTGCAGTGGCTCCATTTTGCCTCTAGGATATAATGGAAACTTCTCTGATTAGCTTGGAACATCTTTCATAATCTGGCTCAGCCTGACTTTCCAGGTTTATTGCACATTGCTCTACTTCACACCCTCTATGATCCAGCCAAACCAGCCTGCTTACTATACCCCTGCACATGATGTTCCACCGTTTTTCTCCATGTTTTTGCAGAGGCTTTCCTGTCCGTGTCTGGAAAACACTCTCTCCTTACTTCATCCTTCCTTACACATTCATCTCTTCCTTACACTTCTCCTTACTCACATTTAAAGCTGTGCTGTAGTGTTCCCTAATATAGGAAGTCTCTCCTGATACACACACACACACACACACACACACACACACACACACACCCCTAGATACCCATATACCTACATATATACCGTACATTGCCTGGAAAATACTTTGTACATATTTTGTATTTAATTTTCCCTTGTAAATTTTTTTCTCCTTCTGGTAGAATTGAAGCTTCTTGATAATAGTGACTGTTTATGTTTTGTTTTGTTTTGTCTACTGCCTGACACATAGTGATTGCTTAATAAATGTTTGTTGAATGAATGAATACGGGTCTCAGATATGGGAGACACGGAAAATTTTTGAAGGGTCTGCAGATCCATATGTATATCAAGCATTGATCTTTATTCTGTTATTTTTGGACAAGTCCTGGGATTTCATTGGTAGGGAACTCCCAGTGAGGAAACTCCTTCTACCAATATGAAGGGCTCCTTCTCTGCAATAAAGAATCTTAAAGAGTTGCCTGAATAGGTTGGGTGGCTTGGCCAGGATCAAATAGCTAGAGAAGATACTTGAACCCATTAGGCAGCACTACCTCTATTTAGCTCCAACAAAATGTTTAACCTGAGAGAGTTACAAAAATACCTCCCATCTACGTATAGAATAAATAATGTCCCACATATACCTGACTTACATTTCCAAATATATATAGGTGCCACTTTGATTCACAAAAAATCAAATTCAGACTCTGGGCATTTTCATTGACTCTTCCTCTTGCCTAGAATTCTCTCCCTCCTCACCTCTGCCTCCCAGCTTCCCTGGCTTTTGTCAAGTCATAGCTGAAGTTTCACCTTCCACAGGAAGTCTTTCTATAACCCTTTTAATTCTAGTGCCTTCTCTCTTTTGATTATCTCTAATTTATCCCATTTACGACTTGTGCATAGTTGTTTGCATGTTGTCTCCCCCATTAAACTGCAAATTCCTTGCAAGTTAAGGACTGTCTTTGACATGTCTATGTATCTCCATCACTGACACATGGTAGGCACTTAATAAATGCTTATTGACTGGCTTATTGAATTATGGTCATTAAAATTATCATTTGTTTCCTTAAACAATAGGTACTAAGAGTACAATTACTCTCAGAAATACTGTGAAATTATTTTACTTTTAAGAGTAAAAAAGTTGTATTCATACACAAAATGGTTGAGAATTACTTGTTTGTCCCACTTAAATAATTTTCACCTGAAAACCTTTTCTTCCCTGATATTTTGCATTAAAAATAAAAATCCTTTTAATTCTCCAATCTTTTGAAGGAAAACTTAGAAGATAAGAGTTAGTCTATCATTTTTCAAATCAGGAAGCAAGAACTCATTTTGTATGGTAACTCTGTTAAAGGTAAATAAGGAATAAACCTTGAATTTTTAATTCATTATTATGGCCAGTTTGTGACATTCATATGCCATTCAAAAGGAGTAGACTAGATTAATGGAACACCAAAATGTGATTTTTCATCCTAGAAAGGTGATGAGTTCAAGGAAACCTTCAGGTACATCTGTTTATCTTGTTCATTCTAATGAACTAACCCTTAGTGAAATTTTAAGAGAACTTAGAGCCAGTGAGTGGAAAGAGAAATATTCCTTTGTGATGCTTATGAGACATTTATAAATGTTACTTCCGTGGAAAGAGAGATGAAACATTGCATAATTTATTATGTTTGAAATAAAAGGCTGCAGAACTGTACAACCATAATAAATACTTGTTACTAAGGAATGTAATCAAAATATTCTTTTTATTTTCATGTTGAATACTCCTCTCCATTTCTTATTTTTTTCCTCTTCCTACTCCAGACTTTGGACATAACATCATCCATCATTTGCAAGATAGATTAGGAGGTTGGAAAGAGGATTAGTTAGACTAATAGTCTGACCTAGGCCCAGTCCTATTGCTGTTTGAAATGAAAAATGTGTGTCTTGATCACTTCAGTGGTTTCACCAGCACTCTATGCTTGCTTGGTTCTTTTTACAGGTTTAGCAAGAGAATGGTATGCCAGATATTTTAAAGAAAGACCAATCAAAAGTTCTTGTTTTTGCTGTATTTTAGCAATAATCTCTATATGTTATTTGAATAAAAGCATAGAGAAAATAATTCCATCTAGCATGACTTGTCATACTAGCATGACTATCATGACAATGTGACTTGTGTTATACTATATCACTGGAGAAAAAACAAACATTTTCTCATATACCTTAGATGGGATTATTTTTACCAAATCTTAGTGCCCTTGACATATTAGGGTAATTAATATTTTCAAAGATCTACATAAAGTAGCTTATATTGTTTGCGTACAATATCAAAATGGCATCAACTACTGTTTTTGATCCTTTTGTGTCATATGTCAATCTTTCTTAAACTTTATTTTCCATGTCTTCTAATTGATTTTGATGAGAACAATGTATTTTAAACCATTTATCAATAATTATCTTTAAATTGTATTAAAAAACCCATACACTTTCATCATATTTCATCATACTACATCTTCAAAGATTTACTATGTCTCCTTATTGCTTATTAAATCAAATGGAAATTCCCAAGTCTAGCATTTCTTGTCTTTATCCTACCCTTTGTTCTTCTCAAGCTTTTTTTCCCCTTCTATTTCTTGCATAGGATTAGCTTGCCCTGGACTCTGTGCTTTCATTTGTACCCAGAAAGCCATGGTCTTTATTCCCTTCCAAATCTAATTCTAAAATGATTGCTACTGGCATTCTCTTCTGTTATTGATTATTGACTTTATTATTTTCTTACCCTTTACCTTCTCTATCCTGGCTAACTCAGCTTGACCTACATTCATTTTACTTTCAAATAATATGTTGTTCTGTATAATCTTAGTAATTTCATGACTCTATGTTTTTCATTCCCTAACATTGCAGACTCATGTGCCTATTCATTAGTTAATCTATACATAACAACTTTACTTTCTGTCAATCATTAGCAGATTCAGCTTGCCACAAAAGGAGCTTCTGTTCAATACCACTAGGTGTCCTCTATCAGTTAAGTTACTTCTATATAGAGTTGTAATAAATGTCAAAGAGGTATACTTTGATTTGTCTGTCTGTTTTTCCCATTTCACAGAATTATGGATCACTTTAATCTTCTTCACAAGGGAAGATGATATATTTTGTTTCTCAATACCTATGTAAAATGTAGAACATATAATAAAAATCTCTTTCCCCTTTTTTGTGCCCTTTTTATTTATATGAAACCATTGTGAATTTTGGGATAGTTAAAGCAAAATTATTTCTTCCTTCAATTGTCATTTTTACTTTGGCAGTTTTTTTTATCTTCATATTGCCTACCCTTCACTGAGGGCATTATTTTAGCCTAATACTCCCAGAATTCTAGATTGTCATAGGATCAAGCCTGCTGGAATACAAACTAATCTTTACTGGTTAATTGGTCTTTTCCCCCCTCCCCACACAAAGTAATCTCTCTGAGGGCAAGAACTGTTGCATTCCCCCCCTTTATATTCTCAGAATTTAGCACAGCATAGTTAAAATGGACTGACCAAAGACATGGACATTACATCTTTCCAAATGGTCTAATATAAATGTTCTATACAGAGACCTATATAATATTGAATCTGCAGCAAGAAATCATTTTCCAAACACAGCACAGAAATGGAGACAGAAATTAATGGAAACATGAAAGATGTTATTTTAAGTGTTCATATAACACCCCTTAAATGTTAAAATGATTTTGAGGGGACATCTTTAAAAATAAAACAAAAGAAAACTTAAGGATGGCCTTACCCACTGCAAATATATTTTGAATTCATGGTGAAAACCAAACAAATTAATAACCCCTGCTTTGCATTGGATTCCAGATAAAAGCAGCATCAGAATTCTTTTTGTTATTATTATTATTTTTATGGAGGTCACTTAGAAAAGATGTTCATGGAACGTACAAATAGAGATTACAGACATTTGAGTCAGCTAAGACTTTTCAAATCTAAGAGTACTAAGGTTAATGTAGAAAACCTTCATTTGGCTCAGGAAAAAACTCCCCAAAGTACCGCAGGTAACAGCCACCCCTTCTCAAAAGTGTTCTACAGATGCATGGTGTGGGAAGAAAAAAATGCCCCTTGAGCATCCTGAATGGGCCTGTAAGGGGCAAAATAAATTGCTATTGGAAAGAGGGTTCTGAATCCCTGGAAGGTCTCCTGGAAGTATAGACCATTCCAGAAAATGAGGCCAAAAATGTTAGAGTTTGGTTCCTGTATGAATAAATGTGGTTTTGTATAGTAAATAAAACACAATGACTCTTCCCTTAACTCTGTAGATATTTTAATTTTTTTAGACATTTGAAAATATAACTATTACTTTAGGCATTTGGATTTATAGATAAAAGAATTTTCAGTATCAGGAATATCCAAATCAGTCAATATGCATTGAACCCTGACTATGTAAAACATCTAGGATAATCTCCTGACTCAACCCGTCACTTTATAAGTATAGATAGGCTTGCCACATGACAATAACATTATACAAATAAAACACGGATTAAACCTATAAGTGAATTATTTTTAGTGGCCAATTTTTCAAACAAATCAACAAGTAAATAAATATCAGCTGATAAAATAAGTACCAAACAAGATGAGGTCACAGGTACAAAGCTTAGGAGTTGATGCTCTTATAAGAAAGTAGTAACCCATTACTCTAAATGTTAATGAAGACTTCATTTAGGAAAACTCATTTCTTGTCATTTTAACCATATTTGTTGTCATTTGTTTTCAGGGACACTAATATTGCAGATTGGCATAGGAACTGTTGACATACAGAGTGAGAAATTTCTGAGCGTTTTGTTGTTTTAAACCACATGGGTGTTTTTTTTGTGTGAATTTTTTGAAGTGTTATAACACTTTGTGACATAGCTAGGCTATGTCTGCACATTTGAACATAATATCATAAATATAGAACTGGAAGAGACCTTAGAGGCCTCTTAGTCTATTGTCTGATTTTATTGATAGACTAACACTCATAGAGCTTGAGGGACCTGCCCAAGTTTATACAGCTAGTAAAAGGAAAACGCAGGATTTTAGCCGGCATCAGACAACAAATCCAAAGACCTTTGTATTGCAACATGTTGCCTAAATGTACAACACTTTCCACTGAAACACATGACAAATCAAGTGGAGAATTAAAGGATTAGAAAAAAAACTAACAAAAATGCACATAACTGAAATATCTTCAGCATATTAAAATAGCTTTTATTTTCCTTGAACAATTTAGATAATTGTCTTTATTTTTCATTTATCTCTGGGTATAGATGCTGACTATTTTCATATAACTTTTGCCTGGAACTGTCAATAAAAGTTCTCAACTGATCTGTTATCTGAAGCTATTTCAGTGGAATTTGGTTGCATTGATCTGTGAATAGCAGAGTTGCAATTTCTAGAATCCTTTAAATTTGAACTGAAAGTTGTGGTTTGAAAGTCAGTGCAAGTTTTGATTTCTATGAAATGTTCATTCCTATAAAAACGGCTTTATAGAGACTGCCCAGGCTCATGGGACTTTGTATTGGATTTGATTGGGCAGAGAAGTATAGATGAAGATGACACTGGGTCCACTAATAGTATTTTTGGACTAGAACTTTTTCAAAGGCTTTAAGAAACTTAAATACTAACACTTAAACAGACAACAAGAAAAGAAAAAGAAACCCATTTTAAGCTTAAATACGAGAATGTAAATACGAAATAAAAAAAGGAAAAAAAAAGCATTACCATGTGCATATTGAAAAGCCTTTTACAGAACTTAATTCAGGCAACAGAGGGAAAAATCTGCCATTTAAGGCCCACTCTCACTCTGCCCCAGGCTACCTTTTCAAACCCAATTTTCATCACTTATACCTGCTTTACTCCAGAGGAACTATTCTACTACGTCTTCCCTGGTCAGGTGCTACCTCTTCCATAAATTTTCCCTGATCCATCTCAGATATTAGAGCCATTTTCTTTCCCTCCTTAAAACCCTTTGCATTTATTTACCTGTTTACACCTGTATCAAACCTCTTCTTCCCTCCCTTTCTCTCAAGTAAGCTCTTTGAGGGCAGGAATGTTACTTTTGTTCCTTTTATATTCCCAGAATCTAGAACAGTGAATGATTGGGGGGTAAGTGCTTAATAAGTGTTTACTGAGTTGAATTGAAAGTGCCTATCATTACCACATTGTATTCATGTAACCTACTTTTGAAATTGAGCCAAAAATTAGAAGGAAAAAATAGACAACAGAAGAAAAGTTAAGCAAGCATCCTTACCATCCTTAAAAAAAGAAAAAGAAAGAAAGAAGGAAGGAAGGAAAGAAAGGAAGAAAGGAAAGAGGATGACGTTTAAAATTTAAAGCCATGAATATAACTCTTCCCTTTAAGAAAAATGGTATAAAGCAGCAGAAATTTTCATTTGCTTCAATTCCTCATTTGTTCATTTTTTTCATTGAACAAACTTTTTTTTTTCTAGCTCTCATCTCCAATTTGGACATGGGAGTGGTGAAGGAAAACAAGGTTCTTGTAATATATTCAGGCAAAAGACCAAACGTCTTCTTTAGGACCATAGTATTGGAGAAGCAAGGGGAATCCTCTGAAATCATAGAGATAGTTCTTGGAGAAGCTAGACTAGAACCTGGGTCTCCCATCTTCTATGTTAGGATCCTTTCTTCCTAACTGTCACAACCATAGCCTAAAGAGGCAACTCTCTAGTCTATTTATCCTCTAGTCCAATTCCCTTATTTTACAGATGAGAAAATCTAGGCCCAGAGGGTGACTAGCCAAAAGCCACGCAATTAAGTAGTATCTAGTATTTAGGAAAGCCATTTAAAATATCATGTTAAATAACCCAGTTTTAAGTTAATAAATTCTAGTTTTAATGGCAAAGCAGATCTATGCTTTAGACAATTTTTTCATGCCATTGCAAGGGCACACCGATGATGTTTCTTACTGAATTGTTTTCTTTATTTTTATGATTCCATATATTTAATTTGTCTCATACCATATAAAAGAGTGATTTTAAAATGGAAAATCTTCCTTTTATAGATAATAATAGCTACCCTTTACATATATGTTTGAGGTTTGCAAAACTCTTTACACGTGGTTCTTCATTTGATCCTCACAACAGCTCTGTGAGGTGTGTCTTATTATTATCCTCATTTAGCATATGAGGAAACTGAGGCTGAAAGGCTTATCTTGCCCTAGGACACATAACTAGTAAAGTTCTAAGGCAGAATTTGAACTCAGATTATTTTTCCAAATAAAATGATTTCTTTTTAAACCTAAGGGTCTTTGAAAATGGTGAGTGTTAGGATCAAAGAAACATATTAGGAAAATTAATCTGGCAGTGGGGCTTAGGATGTGGTAGAGCGAGGGGAACTAGAAACAGGGAGAATAGAAGATTTGTAATCATTCAGGTATTAAGTACTAAGGGCTTGACTTAGGGCTGTGGCAATAGAATGCAAATTAGGATGGATGTGACTAAGAATTTGAAGTAAGTAACTTGACATGATTCTGAGGTTTCCAGAATGGGGAGTCTGTGATATAGAGTAGTCTGGAGGAAAAGATGGTTTGGGTGAGATTGTTAAAGATTAGTAAGAACAACAGCTCTAATTAAAAGACTAAAGTATTATAAAAGTCTTATGAAAACTTTAGGGCTGGAATTTTTTTTAAGTCCGATTCTTAGCAATGGAAGGATGTCATTGATGTTCAAGGGTATCTGACTCTTTGTGACCCCATTTGGGGTTTTCTTGGCAAAGATACTGGATGCAACTTTGGGGGGTATGTGCTATTATTGTCTCCAATTTACAGATGTTGAAACAGGCAAATAAAAGTTAAGTGACTTGCCCATAGTCACACATCTAGTAAGTGTCTGAGGCTGGATTTGAACTCAGGTCTTCTTTACTCCAGACTTGGTACCCTATCCAATACTCTCTCTACCTCAGTGTCAGCTTTTCATAGTTATTCAGTCAGTCACAGGCACTGTGCTAAGGATCCTATGTTTAGAGCTGGAAAGGACTTCAGGAATCACCTATACTAGTTCAACTTCCCTCATTTCACAGACAGGATGAGACATTTGTATCCCAGGTTAATAGTGTAACTTGCCCATGGTTACATAGGTAGTAAATGGCAGAGCTGGGTTTTTGAACCTAGATCTTTTGATTGCAAACCCAACACTCTTCCCTCTACCTGAGACTATTTATCTCCCCAGGGAGAAATCTTTAAGGTATCTGACTAGTCATGAGAGTCAAAACATTGGAAGTGGATGAGATCTCTGAGCAAACATGCGTAATAAGAGATCAAAAGAGACAAAGACAGAACTTTGAGAAATGGACACAATTACAGAGGTGAAGAAAGAAAGTAGCTGGTTGCCTCACCTGGCCGAGAAGTAGCAGAAACAAATGACAGAAGACAGAGGAGGAGGGGAGAATCTCAAAAAAAAGAAAGGGCAGTTAGCAATAATAAATTTGGGTGGGAGTTTGAGGATAATGAAAATTGAAAGCATTTTATTTGGCGATTAAGAGGTGATAGACTAATTTGAGTAATTGGTTTCAGTCTAGCTTTGGAGTTATAAGTCAGATTTCAGAACATTAAAGAGACTGTCAGACTCTTGGAATCTATGAATGTTTGATTCTTGACATTGTCCTGCAAAATTAAAAGCATATGTTTTACTATTTTGGTTTGTACTGGCAGAGGGAGTTTTCTCATTGAGATAATCCCTTTAACAGTGAAATTACAAGTCCAATCTAAGTAATATTTTAAGTTACTACCACTTGCAAGTTATTGTATCCTAATAACTAGATTGAGATCCTTATTCTATACAGACATCAAATTGTACAAAATGAGAGTATGAGATTCTATTATTTAAAGTTAAATCAAACTTTAAAAGTCAATTATAATTAAAAAAGAAAAAAATGGAAGAGGAAATCCTTTGCAGCAGTTTATGATACAAGTGGTAGTTAGTGAAAAGAGTACTAGGCTAGAAAGTCCAAAACCTAGATTTTTGTCTATACTCTTCCAACAATACTTTCTCTCTGAACTTAAGTAAGATAGCTTACCTTTTTGCTAAAGCTTCCTGACCTAGGAATGCAGACAATGGACTAGAATATTTTTATGTCTAGTTCTACCTCTAAATTTCTAATGTTCTCTTTTGTATCATATCAAATGAGCTCATATATTTAAAACATTTTTCAAATTATCATGATAGTAGGTTTCACAAAAATCACATATGACAATCAGAAGCGCTAAACATTAAAATGGGGCAAACTTTTCATATCTATTTCTTTGAAATGAAGCCCTAAGTCCATTTCTAGAATGAATTGATCTTGTATGTTTCCTTTAACTGATTTTTAATAGAAAAGTCTGATATACGTGTGATATACATAATTCCAATTAAAACAACTATTTCATTGATCTGAATATTTCACATGAAAGGTTTGTTTTTTACCCCTTGTGTTTTCTCTTTCCTTTAATACCTGAAGAGCTATCTCAAATTTTCACATCATTTTTGAACTTGTATATGGTATATCTGTCAAGGAAAGATTTTAGAGTTGACTTAAAGGTGGTAAGTGGAGGTGGGGCATATCAACTAATCCATCAATTGACAAGCATTTTTAAGCATCCATTATATGTCAGGAACTAAGCTAAGCTCTAAGGATATGACGAGAAATGAAACAATCACTACTAAAAAGAGTTTATGTTCTAAAAGGCAAACGGTAGCTGCTTTCCAGGAAGGCATTTCAGAGAGGCAGCTAGGTGGCACTGTGTATAGAGCACCAGGCCTAGAATCAGGAAGGCCTGAGTTAAAATCCAGCCTCAGACACTTACTAGCTTTGTGACCCTGGATAAGTCACTTAACTACGTTTTCCTCAGTTTCCTCATCTGTAAAATGAGATGGAGAAGGAAATGGAAAACCACTCCAGCATCTTTGTGAAGGGGTCACAGAGAGTTGCACATGACTGAAAATGACTAAACAACATCAACATTTCAGCTCAGAAGAGGAATGGAATTAAACTCAGCCAAAAAAGAAATGGAATGCCTGGTACAATGTCAAAGATGGTTGTCAGTATTGGAGGGAAAAGTCCTGATTTTTTAATCACTTCAAACAATATCATCTTTCAACTTGGTTTTAAATAATGTCAAAATGTTTTAACAAATTTGAAGTATCTCAGAAGATGAAATTCCACCCATGTCACTGCTAGGCATCAAAAGTAACAACCTAATATAAATTCAGTTGGTTGCCGGATGCATAACCCTTTAAATATGTTATCAGTAGTAATAGCAGCCAGCCAGCTTTACAAGACATATTCTTGTATTATGAAAGTTGAGGGATAAATAAAATTAGAAACTGAAGCTACATTGGATAATGGATGAGTTAGAACAATTTTGACTTCTCCCTAGTGTCTTGCTGATGTATGCACTTTAGATTCTGAATTAGAGGAATCATGTCTTAAAGGGTGAAAAGGAAAGACACTTGGTTGTCAGGTTATATAATATCCGAGTGTCTATTTTCAGTTAAGGCTTCCATTTAGGGTTTTTCATTTTAGACCGAGCTGCTGAACTCACGCTCTCATTGCATTCTGAGGTGCAAGTGGAAGCTACGGAAGGCTTTGGGGGGCTCAAATCAGCTGCCAGATGGTTTAAAAAAGCTGTAATATAGAACAACAGGAACTACATGCAGGGAATCTTTATCAGTGCTGAGAGATGGGGAATCAGAGGAGATTTTCAGTTATGATAGGGCCTGCTGGAATATTTTGAACACATCCTGGCACAGGCCTTCAAAGCCAAAGCAAGGAGAGGGTGATAATTTGTAGTTGGTGATTTTTTTAAACCTGTTTTTGCAGGACCCTTGACTTAGAATCAAGCTGACCTCTGGGGTCCAAGACAGGGTGAAATTTCTCTTTTGTTTTTTCTTGCTTGAAAATTGGGGCAAAGAAAGACAAAACCTAGGAGTTAGATGGACTACCCATTTAACACAAAATGTAGGCTTATTCTAAAATGGTATTCTATCAAAAAAGTCACAACACAGTGTCTTTTTCTCACTACCACCCCAACCTAAATTGTTTGGATTGTTCTTTCTAACCTGTCTTCTTCTCTACCTCTCTCCCTCCCTCCCTCCCTCCCTCCCTTCTTCTCTCCCTCCATCCCTCCCTCTCTCTCTCCCTCTCTCTCCCTCTCTGTGTCTCTCTCTCTCTCTCTCTCTCTCTCTGTCTCTCTCTCTCTCTCTTCTCTCTCTCTCTCTGTGTCTCTCTCTTTCTCTCTTGGAATATCTATAAGACACTATTATATGAGAATTTGGAAAATAAAGACGTGGTGTTAGGTATAGAAGTCTATTATTTGCAAACAATTGTTTCTATTCTGTAACCTTTAACCTTTCAAATTGTTTCATTGACTATTTGATTTTCTTATTAGACATCTGAGTTTTTCTCTTTCCTCAAATCCCTTAGTGAAAAGACAAATTTCGTGTGTGTCAATCAAGTATAAGCCAGTAGGCTCAAAGCCATACCTACTCTGGACTCTATCTCTATTACAACTACTATTCGTAAAGGGATCAACTGACAGACATGGTGTGGATATTAATGTAGAAACTATTTTCATTGCTATTTTCATTCTTTTTTCTCATTGTTTAATCACAATTGTCTCTATCATATTGAGGGCAACATGCAAGGATGCGACATCCCCATTAACCAGTAATGAATTAAATTCCATTAACTTTTTTAAGAAAAAATATTCTTTGAGCAACTACTACATGAAAGCCATAGTGCTATACTCCATAAAAGATAGAAAGATTGGTGAAATCCTGTCCTAAAGGAGCTTACAATTTAGTGAGTATATAAAAAGTGGTAGGAGAGGTAGAAATAAAAGAAGTAAATACATAATTCTAGGATAGACTAAATTTAATGCAATAAGAGTAGAAAAGAGTCATAATTGTTCAGTGAAATCTTTTCTGGTGGGAGGGGTGTGGTGTGCAACTCAGTCATCACCATTATTTAGGTTCTTTGGTGAAAATTAAATAATTTAAAGCATTATGAATTGTTTGTTCAATTTTAGCCAGCGATTAAATAAACCATGCTTTTTAGTTCTAGTATATTTCTGAACTTTGCATAGGTCTCAAGTCTATGTTAACAGTTGGGGAGATCTCTAAGGGATCAACCAGGAAAATCCGATGTCAAAGGAATGTTTAGTGGATTTTGTTGGGAGAAGGCCATCCACTAACTTCTAGATATGGAAGTTAATTCTACTCACTTTCACAGGATCAGCATTTAAATATTGAATTTAAGGACACTCTCCTCCAGGTGTTTAAAAACCCAGCTTTGGATAGTCCTTCTTTTGTTATGTCAGTCTTTTTTCTTCATCTTGAGTATCCTATTAAAATGCAAATATTCTTGGGATATGAACTCCTTAAATCATTATCATTACCTTAGCCAGCATAGTTAACTGGTAGCAGGGTGAAAGGGCAGCTAGATGACTCAGTAATTAGAGCACTGGGCCTGGAGTGAGTTCACATTTGGTTTCAGACACTTACTAGCTGTGTGACCCTGGTAAAGCCACTTAACCCTATTTGCCTCAGTTTCCTCATCTACAAAATGAGCTTGAGAAGGAAATGGCATCTTTGCCAAGAAAGTCCCAAATAGGGTCACACAGAGTCGGGTACAACTGTAATGACTGAGCAATGAAGGGCGCAAACCCCTTTGGAAATGGGATGTAGGACAGACATTTTGTGTCTGTGAGCTGTGAGGGGTGTAGGGTCAGGTAAGAGGAGGTAGGAAACTTGATAGGGAAGATAGGATGATGCCAGAGACAAACTGCTTACTTTGCAGTTTTGCCAAAGGCTGGCACTGCCGCCAAATTGCAGGTGTCCTCTCTCCATCCAAGTCTCTGATGTTTTAATATTTCTAAGTGTAATTAGGAATTTTGCCAACAAATCCATCACTTATTGTTTTCTTTTTTAATCATCACTTTAGAGGTACTGAAAATCCCCAATAGTTTGATATAGGTATGACTTCATCTGAACATCTTCCAGCTTCTTACTCCAATTAACACAAGTCCTTATAAAGATACTGCTTTTTTTTTAAGGAATTCCTTTTAGGAGAAAAATTCTCCGATAAATGTGCATTGATGTGACTTTCTAAAGTTGGAGTTTGGAACAAGGTTTGGTCTATTGGTTGACAGTCATCCATGGCATAGCCAAAGCCTTCTATAACCAGGGACTCACAATTGGCTAGAATATGAAGATTGTGTCTCAGGAAAGGGCCAGAAGTATGGGCTAGATCAAGAACATCTAGAGGTCAGTTATCAAAGATTGTTTAGTGGGGTTCTAAAGGCTACAGGCAAGGTCTAAAGTATTGCCATCAAAAAGAAAGCAAGGAAGACACAATAGGCAGAAGAGTGGAGAAAATTTGAGCTTCAAAGAAGACTGACTCCATTTGTAACACTTCTTGTGGACAGAATTCTATTTTGCTAATCATTATTAACAGTGCACAAACTTAGTATAGAGGCAAGAACACTGACCTGGATTCAGAAAGACTTGGGTTCAAGTCCCATTTCTGTCATAACTGGAAAGCCACTTACTCTGCCCTAGGCAATTCTCCAAGACCATGAATGATTGAGCAGTTGCCAATCTAGATTGGTAGAAAGGGCTATTTTTTTCACCAGGAGTGCCCTATACTAATGAAATCATATGTCTGGACCCCTATGTCCCCCCAAAAGGTTGTAACTAGTAATCATTTAAACAAATTAATAAATTGATTCCTCCAATTCCTTAATATTATCTGCTTTTTTGGAAGCATTTTGAGAGACTAAATAGGGTTCAAAACATATAATAAATATAATTTCTTCCTCTTGTCGGGTTTTGAAGTTGGTTTTCATCTTCCTTTAAGTGACAAAAAGTTTTTTCTGGTTCATAGGTTTTGAGATTATATGCTGATTTTTCAAGAAGGATGGACAATGTATATTGATTACCATCATTAGATATATGGGCTCTATGATTAGTCAGCACAAACCCATTATCAGAAGAAATCTGAGTCTATCATTCTTGAATAATCTCTTGGAAGACTAATTTAAAATCTCATGATTATATTAATTCGGCTCCCTCCCCCTGAGTAGTTCTGTCCTTGGAATAAGCAAATGCACAGTTACAAATAAATATACACTAAAAGACTACAATTACAGAGCTTTATTCATTGTCATCCTTGTTTATAAATTAACTCTTAAGCTTGGTAACTCTTGTAAGCCTCAAGGATGGGCCTTCAAAAGGCTTTTTAAACTGGAGATTGGGAGGTTGAAAATGGAAGGAAGGAGGCAATATGAAAAGAGGTGAGTAAAATTATGGGATGGAAAATTTTGAGAAACACTAACAATGTATTGCTGCATCATTAAAAAAATTCTACTCCTTTATAAAGGGATTATTTGTGGTCAAGCTTCAAAACAATTAATTGAAATCATTAAATGAAATACAGAACACTCTCACATTGGCAAAATGTCTTTCACAACTTGCAAGAGCCAATAGGCCTGATTGGTTGTTTTCTTTTCTGTCTAATACAAGTTCTGGATGCAGAATAACTTTCCATAAGCTTCAATTTGCTTGATTTAAAATGAGGTAATGATTTATATTTTAAAAATGGAGTATTATTTATTTTCATCAAAGTCTTTGACAAAAAATTTAAATTTCCAACAATAACATTTTAGTTTAAATTTTTCCAAGAGATAATGATTCATTTTTCCTCCAAAGGGAACATTTAGAATAATTTCCTCCTTTCCTTTCTTATCAAGATCATGTCATTACTGCAGATATGAAGGTTAACGTAGTATCCTCATAGTCATAGACTTCAGAACGAAATCTACTAAAAGTAAATTCTAGACTATAAAAAAGTAAGTGCAGTCTTTTCACTATTCAAGTCATGAACAGAAAGAATTTCCATTTCTGAGAGGACTCTCTGAATAGGGAAATGCTGAATTATGACCAGGTATATACTAGAAAAAATTCTTCCATTTTTGAGATTTTATCTTCCTGTCTCACCATCGCATTGCGTGATAGAGTTGGACTGTACTTACAGGATGATTTATTACTGAATAAACTTAAAATGTTTTGATGTCTAAGAAAGAACCAAGTTATTTCTCATAAATGTTTCAATGATCCACATTCTTATACAGCTTAAGCAAGTCATAACAGTATATCTAGATCTTGGAAGGTGTGGTAACATACCTAAAACATCCACAAGTAAATATAACCTTTGAAAGACATATTTTAGGAACCCTCACAATTATTTTTATTTAGTGTTCATAGAATTGAGAGAGAGAGAGAGAGAGAGAGAGAGAGAGAGAGAGAGAGAGAGAGAAAGAATGAGAACATAATAGCACAGCACTCCCCAGGCCAAAAAGGTCAACATGACTTAACCTTCATAGTACCAGTAGAACATTTCATTCCACGGCTGTCCAGTTATCCATCTTTGATCCATAGTTTGGAGATTTGGAGTGACATTCTCACTAAGTCATAAATAGTTGACATAGAGGTCTACTGACTGAGATCTGTTGCTGTGGTTTCAAGTATTAATATTTAGACTTTTGTAAAATTTAAGTGAAATTATGAACCTTTGAATATATCTAAATGACATCATCTAATTTGAACAACCATTTAGTTAAGACAAGGGTCAAGCCAGGGGAAGATATGCCAGGTTTTCATGGCCAAAAGAAAGATATGTGTCAGGGATGAGAGAGAGAGAGGATGAAGCATTGGCAAATTATGTGGGGAAAGTAGGTAGATGAGATATTCCACCTCGTGAAATAAGACAACAAAATAAACCTGTTTTATCTGAATGACCTTTCTTGGCTATCACCATTGAATTGATTCATGATTGCCAACTTTTAACTCCACTGCTACAGTCAGTCAGTCTACACAGAAGCATTTATTAAACAACCGTTATATGTCAGACACTATGCTAGGAACTGAAGATTAAAGGAAAAAGACAGAATTATATTTACTGCCCTCAAGAAGCTTACATTACAGCATGTATACATCTA
The DNA here is from genome assembly GCF_011100635.1 of Trichosurus vulpecula. Classification (NCBI taxonomy): domain Eukaryota; kingdom Metazoa; phylum Chordata; class Mammalia; order Diprotodontia; family Phalangeridae; genus Trichosurus; species Trichosurus vulpecula. The sequence continues at coordinate 412,249,765 of NC_050573.1, read as the reverse complement.
AGTAGAAACAAAATTGGGGGATTAGGGTGTTCTCATTGTGGAGAGTTTCAAACAGGAAGTAATTCTTAAGCTAAGCTTTGTCAGAAGTTAGAAATTCTGAGAAGCTGAGAGGAGGGAGGAATACATTTCAGGTATGCAAAATAGTCTTAGACAGGGCTGGGGAACCTGAAGCCTCAAGGACACATGTATCCCTCTAGGTCCTCAAGTGAGGCTTTTTCGTTGAATCCAAACTTCATGGAATAAGTCCCTTTAATAAAAGGATTTGTTCTGTAAAACTTGGACTCAGTCAAAAGGTCGCACCTGAGGACCTAGAAGGCTGCATGTGGCCTCAAGGCTGCAGGTTCCCCGCCCTTGGTCTTGAAGAATAGTCACAAGGCAGTGATAGCAGATGCAATGTCATGTGTGAAGAAGAGCAAAGAGCCTAGTTTGATTGGACCATACTAAAGTGTATAAAGAGAGTAAAAATCTGAACAAAACCTTCATGACAACCTCCATCTACCTAAAACATGACAGTAATGTTTCTTATCAAAACCAAAGTTGGTGATCAGTCTCAGAGCTGTGCTTTCATATGATGTAGTAGATATGGTACTGGCCTTGGAGTCAGGAATACCTGGTTTCAAATGTTACCTTAAAGATAAAAACTGTGTGACCCCAACCAAGTACTTTTCTAGGCCTCAGTTTTCTTATTCATAGGAAGAGGTGGTTATACTTCATGACCTCTAGCATCTCTTCTAGCTCTAAATCTATGATTCTGTGATCCTATGTTTCCAAGTTTACTGTATGATCTGAACCATGGTATAAGTTTTTAGTTTTATTTTTGCTTGCTCCCTGTTATATATTAGTTGTGTATAATTTGGGCCAAATGTCATGCCCTTCTATAAGACCTTACCTACTGATTCCTGTCTCCTTAGAACTTCTCACCCAACTACAATCTAGCAAGACCTGACTTCTAGAGATATCTGCCAATAAAGTATTCCTTCTTATTCTTACTTTTTACATCTGAGCTCAAATAAAATGGAATTCAGAATCACCCTATTAATGGAAATGCTAATTTCATAGCTTCAAAACATTAACATCAGTGCAAATTTAACAATTTACTAAATAAGAATGGATATTATCATAATTGAATGCCCTATCCTCTTCACCAAAACGAATCATAATGATAAATTTTAATATCTTGGATCACTTTACTTAAAAAAGTTATTTCATGATTGTGAAGGATAATCTTATTACCACTTTTCTAGGGAAAATTCATTTTCAATGAGATCTTGATAGCAGAAAAGGAGAGAAACATAATGAAACCAAAGCAGAAATACATTTCATTAAGTGCCTTTTTTCTTTAGAACATTTTCCTTTTCTTTGGACTTTACTTTCCAAACAAAATCACAATCTATGTGCATGTATGTGTGTGTGTATGTGTGTGTGTATGTGTGATACTTCATCTTCTGGGAAATGGTTTTGCTGCTATGATCATAATTTAGGATACAATAGGATAAAGGACCATAGTTTAGAAAAAATGGGAGCAGGCAGTAATTAGGGTGTCATTTAGCATACTACAGAGGCATTTGCTATTTGTTCATTTATCAGCTATTATAATATAGCATATTGCTAGAGTGAAGTAAAATGGTGATATTATGGTCTTTTTATTTTCCTTTTAAACATGAAGAAGAATCAGCCAAACAGAGAAGAGATAGGCATTATTTAGAGCAAAAAAACCACCCAAACCCCCAAAACCCACTATTGCATTGCAAAGGAAAGAATAATTGTGGTCATCACATTGACCTTACATGGTTCACTTCACTTTTACTTGAAAATGATATAATTATCCCTTAATTTTCAAATAATACATGGGTGATTGGCCACACAATGGTTATTGCTCTATACCTTACCGTTTTAGTGTTGGTCTTATTATTGCTTTCCATAAACATGGATACCTCTTCTACCAAATAAATGTCTGCATCTCAGCCAAAAAAGCATCTGTGCTAGGAGCCTTTCTTAGAAATCCTAGGGAAGACTTGGGGAAGTTTAAGAAGTGGCTGCCTAAAGAACACAGTTGCTGGAAAGGCAGGTGTATGCAGAACTCAAACATAAAATCTTTATTTGGCCTCTAAAGCCCTTCACATGCGATCTTTTCCCTTACTGCCTGTCTAGTCTTCCTTGACTTTACTTCCCTCCACAGATTGTAGGATTTAGCTGCTCTGGTTCTCTTGCTGTTCATCACACACAACACTCTATCTCCTGAATCAGTTCTCTTGACCTGACCCCCATGTCTCAGATGCTCACCTTCCTCACCTTTACCTCCTTGATCCCCAAGTTTCCTTTAAGTGTCTGCTCAAATCCTGCCATCCTGCCTTATGCAAGAGGCCTTTTCTGTCTCACCCACTGTTTATGCCTTCCCTCCTAGATTATCTTCTTTTTCTTCTGTTTCTATCTTCTGTATACACAGTCTTTTGATTGTTTCCCCCATTAGAATTAGTGTGAACTTTCTCAAGGCAGGGGCCATGCTTTTGCTTTTCTTTGTATCCTCGATATATAGCACAGTGCCTGGTAATAGAGTAAGTGCTAAAATAATACTTATTAACTGACTAACTCAGTACTTAACTGACCATGCATACTGCATGCCAAGAGTATCATTCCTCACCCTGTCTCTGTGGGAGCTACATAACATCTCTAATAGCTCGCTTTATTGTCTATAAAGGGCAACTGGGTGGTGCAGTGTATAGAGTGCAGGGCCTGAAGTAAGAAAGACCTGTGTTCAAGTCCAGCCTCAGATACTAGCTGTGTGACCCTAGGTAAATCACTTAGCCCTGTTTGCTTCAGTTTTCCTCATCTGTTAATGAACTGTAGAAGGAAATGGCAAATTACTCCAGTATCTTTGCCAAGAAAACCCCCAAAGTGGTCACGAAATGTCAGACATGAATGAAGTGACTGAACAACATTACCTGTAAAATGTACAAGGAAACTGGGCTAGAGATTCTTCTTCATTCTTTCAGAATAGAATACCCAAAGAAAATCTTTAGTTTTGCTGTTGGCACCTTCTTTCAAAAGTTTATAGCTGTCAGCATGGCTTTCCCTATATTAATTCTCAGAGCTTTTTGCTCTTGGCTCAAGTGCCCCTGGCAAGTACCAAAATCGATAGATCCACCATGATTATCAGCATTTCGCTAATTTCTGAAAAATAAAAAAATGCAAATTCATTTTTTAAAAGACAATCAAGTAACAACTTCACTTCAGTTCAACTGAATGTTTATTAAACATCTACTCTGGGCAAGCAGTGGAGTGAGAAAAATGACTCTCCTTGCTGTCAAGAAGCTCCATTCCCTTGGGGAAGATTAATATTTGCACATGTAAAATAAGAGGTACTTATGGAACAAAGGAGACAAGCAAAGTGAAATCCAAAATTTGGAGGAAGCAAGACAATTTTCAGAGGTGTGTCAGGGAAGGCTACCCAGAGAAAGCACCTGAGCCAAGCCCCAAAGGGAGATGAGGATTCTGTAAGGCAGAGCGGAGGTAGTACACTCCAGGTATGAGGAACTGCATTTAAAATCAAACATATATCTTTAACCTTTTGTAGAAAAATCAAAACAAAAGAGATTCGAAATGGTAACCACTGCTTGTTTTAATGCTGCGAGTTCAGTTTTATTTTGGAACTGATCATAGAATAGTTTTTTTCTTCTAGCAAAATATGCTCATTTAAAGCTCTGTTGACATGTTCAATGGTTTGCAATTGTCAAGAGATACATTCTTTGAAACTACATAATCTTAGAAAATGAATTGATTATAAGAGAAATAATGCCGTCTGCGTTAGTCAATGGACATAATCAGGAGAGGTAATAAAATGTTTATCTGTAGTTATGCTTTCTTTTCTTTCTGTTATCATCTTTAGCTATTTGGACAAAGCATAATGGAAAGAACATTATACTGGGAATCAGGAAGCTTGAATTATAGTCCTAACTCAGAAATTAATTAGCTGAGAGACCTTGGACAAGGCACTTTGTTTCATTGGATCTCAATAACTTAACCACTATAATGAGTGGGTCAGAATAAATGATCTTTAGGTTCTTTCTAACTTTAACTGTCTACATATTCAATTCAATTCAGTAGAAAGATCACTGGCTCAGAATATGGATGACCTGGTGTCAAATCTTACCTCTGACAATTACTAACCATGTGACCTCGAGAAAGTTTCTTAATTTGTATGACTATAGTTTTCTCATCTGTAAAATGAGGAGATAAATTAGGTGGTCCCCAATGTCATTTTCATGTCTAACTCTTTGATCCTATGATTCAAAGAAACATTTGCAGTTATCCCTTCTACATCTTAGGGTTTAGGGACATGGAACACCTGTGATTTGGAAAAGCCATGTAAATTTTTTGGCTCTCCCTTTGTACCAGAGAAGAAGCCTGAATTATTATGGCATTAAAAGATAAAATATATTGGTATTATGTAATACTTTATGTAATGTTTCATGCATTCCTGATTTTCTAAACTTTTTCTATGCCATCTGCCAGTCTTTGTCATCTGTGGCTTCCTCAAAGCTCCCCCCAAATTCACATTTAATTTCTTACACCAACCCATGATATATTGAAATTGTGATGGGGGAAGTTGTGATGTGGAAGGCATAACTCTAATTGTTCACCATGTGAAAAAGATCATATAGTTGATAGGCATAGAAAGAGAAGCAAAATCATGTCCATCATTGGGTTTGCAATGAAATGTAATAGATATAACACATATCATTACAGGATACCATTATAACAGAGACAAAGGAATAACCCAGGGGTCTGGGAAGACTTGAGAAAGGAAACATCACTTTCAACCTGCTGGATCAAGGAAGGCTTTAAAGAAAAGGTGGCATGAGCTTTGAATTAAGAAAAGAATTTCAACAGATGAAGTTGTGGAAGGAGTGAGTTTTAGTCACAGAGAACAGCTTGCATGAATATAGCATATCAAAAAGAGAAAATTCTAAGTGATATCAGATAGTCCAATTTCTTTCAAACAGAAGCATATGGTGACCTAATGTGAAATAAGTCAAGGATTATAGGTTGGTATCAGGTTACATGGAACTTTAAACACAAGGCTTTATAGAAGTTCATACTTTATCATTATAGTAGGGAGACATTGAAGGTTTTTGAGTAGGAAGAGATGTTTTATTTATCTTTATTTTTGTTTTGGGAGTAGAGGCTTTCCTGTGTTTTCCTTACCATTTGCAAGATCTCTGGTTTGGCATCTCCTTTTGCATTATTGTCAACTCTTCTTTAATTTATAGGGTTAGATAGAAATCTGGGGGGCACCAAGGGTTTACATGACTTGTCCAGTGTCCTATAGCTAGTATGTGTCAGAGACAGCACTCAAACACACATCTTATTGACTCCAACAATAATTCCTCCTCCGTGGAGGCAAATGCATTGTGAAGAGTGTTTTGACATCTGCATGAAATTTGGAAAGGAGAGAACCTGGAGGTAGGTAGACTAATTAGAAGACAATTAAAATAGTCCATGCAAAAAGTATTAAGTGCCTGAAACAGGGTGGCAGATTTTGAGTAGAAGGGTCAGGGTTTTGGTGGGGGATGGATATAATGGAGATATAATTCTCTCTGGCTCATCCATGCAACCATCCTTTTTTTTTGTAACAAAAATACATCCTGAGTTCACAAAGTTTGCATTGGTATATTCAGAAGCAAATGTTCTGAATATCTTAATAACAAAGAATATTGTGAATTTATTGGTTCTCAGTGGTTTCCAAGGTTATGGCATCCCTATTTTTATTGGAATTGTGATTTATTTTGTTGTGATTCTATTGTAGAATTGGAATATAAAACTGGATAAAGGAAATCAATAAATAACAACCCTGCACTATCCACACAGGATGACATCAATATTTGCTTTCTGTTCATGTTCAACTGTATAAACAATAATAAGTTCAGAGGTGACAACAGATGTAGTGCCTGTCTTTTAATATGTACGCTAAACTAAAACATAATATGAGAGCTAGCATTTAGTAATTTGAGATGCTACTTTAATATATGTTGTCCTAGCAGCTGCAGCTAGATTAACATATATTTTGACTGAATCCAAACTTCACAGAACAAATCCCCTTAATAAAAGGTTTTGTTCTGTGAAACTTGGACTCAGTCAAAAGGCTGCATCGAAGGACTTAGAAGGCCACATGTGGCCTCAGGGCTCCAGGTTCCCCACTCATTTGCATTATGTAAAATGATTTGCATTCAACAGCAGAAAATTTAATTTTTAAATGTTCAGTTTGTGGTGACTTGGTCAATGAGAATCAAATTTTTGTTTTCATATTTTAATGTCAGTTGAAAAAAAACAAAAATAAAAATTAGTTGTTGGTCAAGAAGTAACAAGAAAAACCCATAATCAAAGAGAAGTATTTAAGAAGGTATTTTAAAAATCACAATATTTTTCATTATTTTCTAAACAATACACTAAACATTTATGAAGTCCCTACTATATGCCACGCCCTATGCTAAATATGCCAAGAACTGAGGATACAATTAATAAAAAGAAATACATTGCTGTCCTCAAGGAGCTTACAATCTAATGGAGGGAATCGACCCAAAAGGAGGCAAGAAAGTGAGGGGAGAGGGAACACCAAGGGGTACCCAGCACGGCGGTGGCATTTTGTTCCATGGAGTTAAAAAACAGGCAGAGCAACAGATGCAAAGTAAAGTGTGCTTAACATGGGAGAGGCATTTTGTTTGGTGGACTTGAAACGAGGTATAGCTGCAGATACAAAGTTGTAAACTATGATTAGAATGTTACCAAATGAATGTGACTTTATTTATGACTTTTGAAAAATGTGTTTCTTAATTGTCCAGAACATGCCAGAATATTAATTTCTCCCTGAGATTACATAGAGTTTTAGGAAAAGCATCATCATATGCTTTCATTTGTTTGTCTAGGCTACAATTTAGCAAATTGTAAAAGTGTAGTGCATTAAAAAAGTAATATTGTTCTTGAAGTAAATTGGAGAAACAAACTACACTTGGAGTCAGAAATCCAAAGGTGTAGATTCATGTCTACAGGTCCAGGCACTCAAGAGTATAGGTTCTTCCACTTTCTAGATGTGTGACCTTGGGCACGTTACTAATGTCTCTGATTATTCTAAATGTCTCTCAGATTATTCAGCTGAAAAATGGGAGCTATTATTATATCTCTGTTCTGTAGGGTATTGTGAGGAGAGCAATTTGTAAACTTCAGAATGCTATAGAAATTAAAACTGTTGTTCCATTTGTTAAGAGGCAAACCCGGCAAATGTCTTCTCTTGTATATAATAGCTTAATATTTGTTATATTGAGCTAAAGTCTCTAAGGTCCCTTCTAGCTCTAAATTGAGTTTTAGAGAGGTTAAGGGCTGTGAAGAAGCAGAGCCAACACTCACATATAGATTTTCTGAATATAGATCTGATGTGTGTGTGTGTGTGTGTGTGTGTGTGTGTGTTTTAATATCTCATTAGCATCAATGAAGCAGATGGGCTATGCACCTCATCTTTAATTCTTGCTATGTGAATAGTTCACTTCTTTTTCTCATCATACTTTTCCATGGTGTCTTTTTGCCACTTTTCAAATACAAGTAATCTGATAATATGCTACAGCCTGCTAATACCTACCATCCTTTTCATTACTTTACAACTTGGGGCATTACTTTTAAGTCTTTCTGGATTTGTATCCCAAGAATTAAAGACATTATTCACCAGGAGAATATTGGTATTAAAGAGAATTGGAGGTTTTTTTTTTGCATTTTTCCTTAATTTATTTTTTTTTACATCTTTTCTTTTTAAATTTTGAGTTTTAGGTTATCTTTCTCCTACCCCCTCTCCCACCCACTGAGAAAGTAAACCATGTTTTATCAGTTATACATGTGAAATGATGCCAAACGTTGCTATGTTAGTCGCATTGCAAAAAAGGCAAAATAAAAGCAAGAAAATTTTACTTCAATTGTATTCAGACTTCATCAGTTCTTTCTTTGGAGGTGGATAGCATTTTTTTTTATCATGAATACTTTAGAATTGTCTCAGATCATTGTATTGATCAGAATAGCCAAGTCTTTCACAGTTAATCATCATTACAACACTGCTGCTACTATGCACAAGGATCCCCTGCTTCTGCCCACTTTACTTTCCATCGGTTCATAAAGGTCTTGCCATTTTTTTCTTAAAACCACCCCCCTCCTCATTTCTTATGATATAACAGTACTCCATCACAATCATATGCTATAACTTGTTCAGCCATTCACCAATTGATGAGCATCCCCTCAATTTCTAATTCTTTGTCACAAAAAAGAGTTGCTATAAATATTCTTGTACATATAAGTCCTTTTCTTTTTTCTTTGTGGACCAAGTAATGCTATTTCTGGATCAAATAGTATACACAGTTTTGTAGCCCTTTGGGCATAATTCCAGATTGTTCTCCATTTTTTTGGTTGTGTTTTCTTTTTCATTAGGAAACAGGGATCATTGAAAATCTTCCACAATTTTCCAAATATAGTTTAACTTGATTTCCTTCTCCTCTTCAATTCTGATCTCCCTCATTGTCCATCTCCAGTGCCTAAAAAGATATTGATACTGATAGAGTAACCCATTTGACCACTTATCCAGCTAACTGTCATAATCAGGGTAATAAGTATTTTTCATCTACTCTACATTAGGTTATGCTGGTCTCAGACTGGCCCTTTGACCCAATGTGCTCCACCAGGTAGATGGTAATGATAGTCAGCTTTTGGAAAGGATACTCAAGAAAATTAAGCAACTCTCTAATGGAAGTATGGGCCAGCTACCAAAGTCTGGAGAGATTGTATAACATCATCATCAAAAAGTGTTAATTTTCAGCTGCCCATTTTAGATCAGCATTTATATGTCAATAAACTTTAATAAACATACTTCTAAGTATGGGGTGGAGGTGGCAGAAGGTGAGAGAAGAGGTAAGTTGAATCTAACTTGTGGCTTCTTTTGGTCTTAAAAACTACAAGTTGACTATTTTAAGTGTTTTTAGTAAAGCTTCTTTAATTTTTCGTTTGTAACAATACAGGTTTAATGTCTTATGCAGTTACAGAATTCTAACAGCAAAGGGCTTTTGATCAGATCTGGACAGTTGAAGGGGTGGAATGTAATTTGTAAGCATACTTTTATACTATTCACATATAAGGCAAACATTAGCAACATATGCTACAGCTTCATCTGAAAACGAAATGGAAAAAGAAATTTAAATTAAAATTCAGTAAAAAGAAAAAAAAGGACCAGACAATATGGAAGTAAGATAATAAAAGTCTCTATCAAATTATAAGCTTTAACAAGATTTGACTTTTCAAAGTCAAATTCTTCTCTAGTCCATCATTGATAAAGGATGAAAAAAGAAGCGGGAGCGGGAAGTCATGTCTATTCAAAGCAATATCCGGAATCCCACCTGAAATTTACAGAATCTTAAGATAGTGTGAACAAAGTATTAAGAAGGGAAAAGAAATCCAGTATGGACCAAATTTATTGCTACATTATGAACCTGGTCAGGTAAGACCTAAAATATAAACATGAAAAATCCGGATGCTTGAGAAATGCCCCCAATTTTTTTAAAGAAATTATTCAGACCTGTGATTTCATTGGCATAGGGTACTCCTCGAGAGCAATCACTACTAATTCAGGCTGGCCACTTGTCTGTAATTTATACTCTGAGGTTAGTTGGGATAAAGAGAGATTCAGTGACTTCTCCAGTATTACCAAGCCACTATTTATCAGTGGTAGGACTTGAATCCATTCTTGTTCTCTAGGCCAGCCCCTTAATCACTATTGCACATGAGGAAGTTAAGAATATTCAAAGACAGATAACATATCCCAGGTACATTTTTTGTTTGTATTCTACAAATGATTTCAGATCTGTAATTTAATGGCCCAGACAATTATAGATACAGAAATTCTTCCCCCCCAAAAACCCTAGTTTTTATCTCATCCCACATTCACAATTCCAAAAATTTAAAAGGTCTTTGTTTCATCTAAGGGTGTTTGCCCTTCTGACAATTTTAAAGAGGTTTTTCACTATTTTTTTCATCTTCCTATCTTATCAGGAGTAGTATTAGAAATGAGTATCCAAATATATAGTGTTCTCTGATTTGTGCAGACATAGAAGCTTGCAAAAGGGTAATGGTCTGAAGTGTGAAGATGATGTGGGCAAAAAGGCATGCTTGTGGGAACTTGGGTGGCTTCTCTTATCTTTGTACTTTAAAACATGAATTGTTCATGTAGATAAATGGTTATCTCATACTAGCAAGTTATCCTTAGCTACAAGTAACTATTTACTATCCACTTCAAAAGGTTGTCTTGAGGAAAGCACTTTAGAAACGTTAACATTTTACAAAAAAGTAAACTAGTCCTACAATTACCATAAAAGCTAAGGACTCTACTATGATAAATCAAGGACAAAATTTTGGCCAGAAAGTTGAGAATATGAAGATACATTTTCCTTTTTTTCCCCTTTTAAATGCATTTCTTTTAAAATGCATTTTATTTCACATTTTAAGTGTTTTATCTGTGTTGCTATCTTATGTTATGTCACCTTAGTTTTTGAATATAACCTTCTCCCCATCCTTTGTCAAAAAGTTGACCATGATAATAAAAAAGCAATTTACTTAAATTAATAAACTGTTTTTGACATTTTATTATTCCATATCTACACTCCCTTATGTCTACAAAAAAGGGTGAGGGCAATACATTTTCTTAATTCTTCTTAAGGACCGTCCTTCATCATTATAATTACATTGTTTTCGGTTTTGTTACTATTCTTCCCATTTGCTTTGTTGTAGTCGTTGTAACTATCGTTTTCCTAATTCTGCTTTCTTTCCTCTGCATCGATCTCCAATCTCACTTATAGGATCATAGATTTAGGGCTGGAAGAGACCTCAGAGGTCACACCATATCATCTCAATTCCACCTCATTTTATAGATGAGGAGACAATAAGGTACACTGAAGCAAAGTGACTTTTCAAAGGATGTAAACATAGTAAGTGGCAGAGTTGAGATTTAAACCTCCTACCTTTCACTCTAAATACAGTACTCTTTGCACTTCCCCGTGCTGCCTCTAGATTTACTTAAACAGCTTCAGTTATCATCTCTTTCCAGATGATTTATATCTTTAACATATCAAATTTATATCTTCAACTGTGGCTGTATTTTGAACTCCAGATCTGTATTTCTATCTTCCTGTACCATATTTATACCTGAGGTTCCCATGGTATCTTAATCACTTTCTTCTCTTGACTGTGCTGTATTTATGGCACCACCATTTTAAACTGTGTGATTATTTTGACTTGTTTTTCTTACCTGTCACAAATTGCATCTCTTGCATCCAACTTCTCTTCTCTATTTGTATTGCTACCACCATAGTATAAGCCTTCAATACTACCTGAGCAGATTATTACAATTACCTCATACCTCTACTCTTTTCCTTTCCAAAAGATTCCTTCCCATATTTGCCAAACTATTAAATTCATTGTTTAGATTTGATCATGACATTACTGTGCTTGAGAAAGTTCAGTGGCTCCCTATTCTCTACAAACACATTAAAAATATCTTTTCCTAGAATCCATGATCCTCAGAATCTGCTGCCATTTTACTGTACTCCTGTATGCCCTATGTTCAACTAAACCAGAGCATTGTTTAGCTACTGAACAGGTCCTGTATTTTTCCATCTCCTTGACTGTGTTCATATTTTTTGTCTCTTTGCCTGTCCCTTTTTCCCTTTTCTTTGCCTTTTTGATCTATAACCATCTTTTAAAGCCCAACTCCAAAGAATCCCTGGTTGATAAACAACTTTCCCTTCAAACCTTGCATGTATCATGTAATGTTGCACATTATATCTGTGTTTCTGTCTTCTGCACTTACTAACCTATTAACTCCAAAAGGACTAGCCCTATCTAAATTTTCTATATCTCTTTCTGACTACCTATGACAGTGCTTTGCATACAATCATTGCTTAATAAATACTTGTTGTTTGGTGGGTTAATAAATGGATGCATTTTATATACTGATTAGCTGAACTTACACTCTCACTATTTTATGACTGTGTTTGTGTTTATATCCTAGTTTTCATTTCCTTTCTTCTTTCTTTAAGGTAGCCCCCTCGCTGACAATCTGGTTCTTTCTAGCTTTCCCTTTCTCATTGAGCTAGCTTCCTATATTTGTTGCTGAGTCATCCAATCAGTCTTAATTGTCTCTTTTTCCAGCTGGCTCTATCCTCTTGGGAAAATCATTCTGCTACAGGTGCATTTTTGAAAATTAGGAAAATTTGGATAACTAAATATGGACACAGCTAGATCTTAATTGCCAGTTCTGAAATTATAAAAATGATTACCACTTTTCACCTATCATCACACAAACCAGCAGTTTAGCAAACTATTACAGAATTATTCATGAAAGGCTGAATATGTGCTTTTTAAAAAGATGACCTAAAAATTGTTTTTGTTATTTAACCACAACCTTCCCTTTTAATTCAATCCAGTTCAGTTCATCAGACAATTACAAAACACCTACTATGTACATACAAATATACTGAGTCCTGGAAGGAGATTAAAAAAAAAAAACATCAAGACAGTCTTTGTCCTCATGGCGTTTACAATCTAGTTGGGAGAACAATAATTTTTTTAGCCAATGAGAATGGATTTTATGTTAAAAATTATATAGGACTGAAAATAACACACTAACTCATCATCAATTGGACAAAAGTACACTGGATTATAATCAAGAGACTTAGATAATAACCATCTTGTGCTATTAAGTACTTGTATAGCAACTCAACCTCACTCATTTAACATCAGTAAGATTTAATAGGTGCTAAATAAACATTCTTTTAATTTTTGAATGATAGGGTTGGACAGGATGATATTTATGGTTCCGTCAAGTGCTCACATTTTGGAATTCAGTGTTGCTATAGTACTTTATTCTTTTGAGATTCATGATATTTCATATCCATTACTTCTATACTATCTTGGGCTGGGGTAGGGGTGAGATAATAAACTAACAATGCAGCAACAATCATGCCCAGAAATTGAACTGGATTCACAGCAACTAGGTTAGCAATGTATTGTAAATGAGGGGCCAGATTATCTTTTTTAATGAATACTTTCTCTTAATGGAAGAGCTAAAACTAGGACTGTGTGACTGAGGCTTTTACCCAGGATACTAAAATTTAGAAGGTGATAAAATTTTAAATAATAACTTCCAAATATGATATAATTTAAAAATGTCTATCATTTATGTTTTGCCACCACCTATACTCTTTCAGCAAAATAGAAATAATTGTGCTCAGCACCTATTTAGCAGGGATAATTAATTAAATAGGAAGCTACCACATGGCCTGCTTCTTCCCCGTAAAGGGCACCTCACCTTAAGTGAACTCATCCTTAGCTTAAACCTAAGCTGAAAGGGATCTTAGACATTGTTTAGTTCAAATATTTAATTTACAGATAAGGAAACTTGGTCCAAAGAGATTAAGTGATTTGCTGTAGGTTAATCAGGTAGTAAATGGTGAAGAGGGGGTGAATTCTAGTTTCTCTGTCTCCAAGGCCAGTATTCTTTCCACTGAAGCTTCAGAACAGTTGCCAGTCAGCATTGGTAGAGATATTTTTTTCTACTAGGAATTCCCATAATAATGGAATTACAGATCCAGTCTCCCCAAAATAAATTGCTGTTTACTTTCATACAAAATAATCCAACTCTGACCGTACTATGTATCTGCTTCAAAAAAAAAGCAATAGCCTGTCTCTATTCAACTGTAGACTGCTTGGGCTGAGAGTGGGGACCAGGGAACTGTTTTGAAGCACCATTTCTCATAGATCTGTGGTATAGAGATCTATCTCACATAGAGTCTGTTTCCCAAAAATTGAATTTCAGTTACCTGTCCTCCCCTCCCACCCCCCACCATGGTATTTATAAAGTTCCAGGTGTAGAATGGATCTTTCCTTGCTACTTTCATGGTATACATTTAGCTTATGGGATTGAAGGAAATGTTTAGAGATCCACTTAGTGAATGAAAATGTGGTGGTGTGCATTGTTTAGATAACAAAATTTTCCAGTGATGTTAAGTAAGCATTTCAAATAATTGGGTTGCAATGATTCGGGACATATTCTCTGTCGTAGTAGAACAGCAAAAGAAATCTAATTCAACTCTGTAAGAGTGGGGTAAAATAGAGAAACATAAGCAATCTGGAAACCTACCTTCTATTTTTAGTTTTATTTCTAACTCATTAAATGAGCTTAGAAAAATCAGTTAACCTTTCAGAGTCTTAATTTCCACTTCTGAGAAAGGACAATTATAAAAATTTACCTTGTGAGGACATGCTGTAGATTAATTAGTGTGGCTTTTGAGTTCCTGAAATAAAGATGCTAAGAACAAGAGACATTATTTATTTATATAGTTAGATCTTCATCAAGAGCTCAAACCTTCCTCAGGCACTTGGGAAAACACATATTCTGGTCACAGACTGACGAGCTGTCTCTCTCTACCTTCTCTCACATCCCATATTCTCTGCTCAATCCAGATTTATTGCTTCTGTCAAGAAAAAAAATTGCTGAACCAGAATGAGCTGCCTGTGAACAGCAGCTACCTCTGCAAATGCCATGACCCAGAGTTTCCCAGTCATTTGTAAGGGATCATCATTCCAGAAGGATGTGTTATGGGCAATAGCATACCTGGGACAAAGTTGGAGAATCTCACTCTGTCATTAGGGTGTATGTCTGTGGTCCAGTTTATTTCTCCTGTTTGCCCCATTCTCTTTAATCTTCATTACGTATCTTCCCCTTTTGCTGTTTTATATGAATTAAGTCCTGTGACCTGTAAATCAGAGAATCAGTCTTAATGCTAATTACCTGTATGATGAACAGGAAAAAGAACTGAATTTGGAGTAATTTGATTTGGATTCAAATATCAGCTTTGCTACCTTTCCTTACAACTTTGGGCAATTCATTTCTTTTCTTTTCTTTTTTTCGAGGGGGGAATGCAGGGCAATTGGGATGAAGTGACTTGCCCAAGGTCACACAGCTAGTAAGTGTGTCAAGCGTCTGAGGCCCGATTTGAACTCAAGTCCTCCTGACTCCAGAACTGGTGCTCTACTCACTGTGCCACCTAGCTGCCCCTTCTTTTCTTTTCTGGGTCTCACTTATAAATGAGATAGTTGGACTGGAGAGTCTCCCTTCAAATTCCCTTCTAGCTCTAAATCCATGAGCCTATGCTCCATTTTCTCATTGTCAAGTGAAAGCTATGTGAAGCATTTTAGTGCACATCCAAGTTTCTTTTATATTACACTGAAGAAAGAATAATAGTTGGGAGACAAAATAATATAGCCCTCTAAGTTTTGCACAGTGTTACATATATTATTTCATTTGATCCTCACAATAATACCATGAGGTAGATATTATTGCCTTTTTACAGCTGAGGAAACTAAAGTTTAAAGTTTAAAAAATGATACTAATTTAATTCAAAAAATTCAATTCAATAAACATTTATTAAACCTTTACTATATGTTGGGCACTGTGCTGGGGATGCAAGTTCCAAACGTGGAATTTGAAACCAGGCTCGCCTGATTTCAAGGATAGAATTATTTCCACCATAACATCCTGCCCCCTATGTGTTAGCTAAAATATGTGTTAGCCATAAAAAGAATGGTTTATGTTTGTACGCATAAAGAATAAATCACAGCATTTGGATTGTGATTCATATCATTATGAATGGGAAAAAAAGAAACAAAGAAATAAAGAAACTCCCCCCTTTTTCCATTTGAGAAACCATTCATAGACAAATGGCCCAACCATTTTATGAACTGACTTCATTAGTGAGCTGTGATTTTTTTCCACCTTTAATTGCAGAAAGAACATTACATATGTATTTTGAAAATATGGGTTAAAACGCTGGCCCTGATCATTCCTACCTTTTGTGACCATGATCAAGTCAACTCTTATGAGTCTTTCTTTGTTTCCTCATCTATATAAATGAAAGGTTTTGACTCAACAATCTCTAGGGTCTTGTATAGCTCTAAATCTGATAATCCCATAATAGTTATTCTAAGCAAGTGAAGAACCTGGCCAAAACTTGAGCCAAATGGACTAACAAACAATGATGGATTCCCTCCACTCTTCCTTTCTAATGGATCAAAGCTGAATGGATTTCAGGGGATAAGTGTTCTTTGTGGCTTTAAGAAGTAAGGAAAATAAAATGGTCCCCTCTCATAATTTTATGACCAATAAGTTAAATTATATTAGAGTCCAGGTGAGAACTATCAACCCCTTTCATATGTCTCCTTTTATATTCCTCTTGGAATTCTGACTTGCAATTGACATTGTATCCATCAATATCTGCAGAGGGCTCCTCAGAGCATAGAGATATAAAGAAGCCATTAACTTATACCCACAATTATTATGTCATACCAGAGAAGGAAGTCCGTGAAGGGAAGTGTCAGTTGAATTCTTGGCTCTTTGTGAGCAGGAGTGGGTAAATAAGAATGCATCTTGTTATGTAGAATAAATATTAAGAATAGAGACTATATCTGCTATCTCATTGATAGAATGAACTTTTGGATGAGGAAAGTCCCTCTGTCATCAGAGTTGTAGGTAAGCACTTCCTTTGTGACTTATTGTCTTGGAAAGTTGCATAGAGACCTGGAAGATTAAGTAGTTTGACCAGGGTGTCTCTGCTAGTTTGTGTCAGAGATATGGGACTTGAACACAGGTCATCCTGGGTTTGAGGACAGCTCCCTGATATAGTATTCTTCTTCAAAAATAGAAATGCAACTAATTTAAAACATAGCCATATGTCCATCCATATGTTTTTTTCTAAATTATGACCACATTTTAATAGTTTCTTACTTCCTGATCATTTGTTTTAAGGGAAAGTGGGGAAATAAACATACAAATACATAAAAATAAAAATAAATGTATAGGACTTACTATGTGCCAGATACTGTGCTAAGCATTTTCCCAAATATCATTTAATTTTGTCCTCAAACAGCCAAGTGAGGTAGATGCTATCACCACTGTACAGTTGGGAAAACTGGGCAAAGAAAGGTTTAGGGACTTTCCCAGAGCCCCACAGCTAGTAAGTGAAGACAAACTTTAACTCAGGTCTTCCAGATTACAGGCCCAGCACTCTATCCACTGTTCCACACGATTTGTATTTTTTAAAATTTACATTTCATTAAAAAGTAGTAGAATAGTGGGTTCAAAGAGAAAGGCAAATAAAATAGGTACTGCAAACCTCCAGTCAGTACCATAGATGATAGATGCATACTCTATTACATGTCCTATGATGTAATATTTGCTATATAACTTTTATAGATCATTGAAGGGTGCAGCTCCTACAAGATGATTCTGTCTTCCTAAGCCTATGTTCACCAATCATCTTGTGTTCCCTATGTTTTATTATAAAGCACCAGTTCTCATTAGGCAAAGACATGAATTTTTCCTTCAGGTACCCCTAAACAATGGTTCACTCCCTTTAATTGCATCATGTTAATTGAGGGATGTATTAAATTGATCTGGGATCTGAGATTTGATCAGCCTCCTTCCTTTCCATATCAAATATGTGTTTATGATGTTCCTAATACTGTCAATGAATCCAAGTGTGTCTAATAGGAGATTTGGGGGAAAATGGTATGTTCATACAGTGTACATGTAAAGGTCAACTTTTGTTACGTAATGGATGTAATTATCTACAAAGCCTACTCTACTACTCATATTTTATCATTGATACTTTTCTAGGAAAGGGTGCCCAGCAATTTCATTCCTACAGTCCAGATACATCTATCTTCCTGATAATTCTAATATCATAAGCTTTTTGAAAGCTGAATGAACCTCAGAAATTGTTGTTTTCAAGCCTTTTGTGTTGAAATCTCAAGTTTAGACATAGGTTATGTCTAGGACAACATTTATCAGAGTTTGTTTTGGAGATCCCTGGGCTTCCAGAGATGCTTTAGGCATTCTGTCAGGTCAAAAATATTTTCATGATATATTTTAATTTTAGCATGATAAATTTACCCTTATAATCTACCAGGGATATGCTGATAGTTTCATGATGGGCTCTCTAGGAAAAAAATGGATATACCGTATACTTCTAAGTTTAATCAGCATAATTAACATTTTCTCTATCACTTTTTTAAATCTAGAAAATCAATAAAATAAATCAATTCCATGATTTGTAGAATCTGCTCATTTCAGAGGCATACATGGTCACACTGCAAGTTTAACAGCTGTTTCTCATGAGGCAATTTAAGCTCGCTCCAGCATGTCCCTGGAAATAATTCAAATAAGCAAAAACTCTTTGTGGCCCTCATTAATTTTGAAGAGTGTAAATTGGTCCTGAGACCAAAAAGTTGGAGAACCACTTGTATAGGCATAAAAATTATTTTTTTTAGCAAAAATGAGTTGAATTCATTAGAATTATTTTTATATTTAGTACAACATTTAAATGGGAAGTAGTATAAGCTATACCACTCAATGATAGAAGATCATCCTTCTAGTCAGAACAACGCAAGTTCAAGTCCTATTTCTGTCAGGCACTCATTGTGTTACCACAAGCCTGTCACTTAACCTCTCAGTGCTCCAAAGCAATTCCCTAATTCTGTAAGATACAGATGATTTGGTAGAAGTTTCCAGGATGAACATTCCTCAAACTTATTCAATCATAGATTGTCCCCACTTCTCCCCACATCAAGCCATCAAAAACCCATTTTAAAGATACTTATCTCCTGGGGAGAAGGGAGAGTGACCTGAGAATACATAGATGACCACAATGTTCTGGACAGAATGGACTTTTAAGAAGGTGAGAAATACCAAGTGACAGGATGACAGAGAAGGGGTCTGAAATAAGCAATGTGGAAGAAAGAGTATAGCAACTCTTCTTCCTAGTGCTCTGTCTCATAGGTTGCAAAAAGAAAGAGATCTGGGAATCTTTAGGAGAAAGGTAGGTTTTAGTGATTATCAGAGCATGGAAAAAAATGTAAAATGAAGAGGTTTTGGATGAAAGGGAATTTATTTAAAAATAGAGAAAGGCTCCATGAAGCACAGTGGAAGGACAATGAAGAAGCTGCTATGGATGTAAGTGGGGGATGGAATTTAATTTACACTAGAGGGTGGGATCTTGGGATACATGGGCTGCTTTCTTTACCAATCCTGCTTGAACCACAAGGTCCAGAACATTCTCATGTGGTTCAAGTTGTCAGGGTCATCATCATATCAGGAGTAGTACATCCAGTTGAGAAAGGGGCACAACAGTCACATTAGACTGGGAATGTCAGCCTCAGCACTAGGAAAGGAAGGGGAACAATGAAGCAGGGTCTTTTAAATGAAATCAGCCTAAGCAAAAAGATGAACACAATATTGCTAACTTACTAATTATGATATGATATTATGTATATATTATAGTAATGCTTTCATTATAAAATATAGTTAGATGATTAATGCATTAAGTATACAAATATAGATAAATAGACATGTATACATAGATATGTGCATATACATATACATACATATATACATACATATATGTACATATGCATACATACACACATATGTATGGTGCTACTCATGGTAGAAGGTGAGACTGGGAAACTTTCCAATACTTGCAATCATCCCTGCTTCCTGCTTCACTGCTTTACTGCTTGCTGTTTCAAATTGTGAAATGTCATTTGCCTTTGCAGGTGATCCAAAGGACAATGAAAAGATGCATGGTTGATATGTGTAGACTTCAAAATATTGTAAAAGATGATTTGCACATATAGGAAAACATTAAAGACTTCTAGGACATATGTAAGTAGAAAAGGTGATATTCCAGTAGGAAGGATGAGGAATGGTGGACAAATGAAGTGCTGCGATTGTTTTCATTAAACATTTTTAGGGAGGATTTTTTTTTAACACAAAGGACTCTAGTGGGGTGGGCAGATTATTTTTGGTAGTTTCATGGATATTCATGGACAATGGCCATAATCATAAATCAGTCACCAAGTATTAAACTTCTATTGTGTTCCTAGATCATGCTAGGAAGCGGGGATTTGAGTACAAAGAATGAAATAATCTCTACCTGCAGGGGACTCTTATTCTAAGGGGATAGAGAAGAGAAAATTTAAAGAAATGAACAGCATAAATAAAGTAGATAAACACATAGAAAGTAGTTAAATACAAGATTGCTAGGGATTGAGGGCACTAGTAGTTGGGGGATGAGGAAAATCTCTATAGAGAAGATAAGGCTTGAGCTGAATCAAAGGAAGAGAAGAAAATGCGTTTCAAAGAGAGAGTATATGAAAATGTATATGAAATGGCCAGTGCAAAGGCAAATTGATGGTAGATGGAATGTTGAGCATGAGGAACAGAAAGAAGGTTACTGGGGCTCTGTCACAGAAAGTGGGATGGGTAATAATGTCCACTAAGGCTGGAAAGATAGATTGAGGCAAGGTTGCATAAAGCTTTGCCTTTCAAACAGAAGAGTTGACATTTTAACCTAGATGCAATAGGAAATCCTTGTCCTTGATTGAATAGGGGAATCACATGGTCAGATGTACATTTAAAGACATTTCCTTTGACAGCAGTGTGTAGAATGGATTGTAGTGAGCAAAGATGAGACAGGGAAACTAATTAGGAGGCTGTTGAAATAATCCAGGTAAGATGTTATAAGGGCCTGAAATAAGGTGGCAACTATATGAGTACAGAAAAGGGGTTATTTGTAATTGATGTTATGAAGGTAGAAATGGCAAAATTTGGCAACTGACTGTGAGGTGAGGGAGAGTGAGGAGTCCAGAAAAATGCAAAAATAATGCTGAAACTACACAGGAAAAGTGGTTCTTAACATGGTTTCTGTGAACTTGTTTAAAAAAAACGGATGTATCTTTCAGCATAATTAGTTTTCTTCATAATCTTATATACTTTATTATATGCATTTAAAAACATTCTTAGAAGGGTTCCATAGATTTTACTAGGCTGCCAGATAGATCTGTGACACATTCTGTAAGAGTAGATAGGAGGGAATGGGAACAAATAAACGAAAATAGGGATTGGCCTCGGCAAAGAGAAGGGCCATGTAGTTGTCTGAGATGGGGAGGAAAGGTGATGAGAGTAAAGTGTTACAGTGTTTTCAGATGAAGAGGATGGTAGAAGAAACTCATTTCTAATGGTCAATCTGAAAATATTTATTAAGTATTTACTATATGTCAGGCATTGTGCTAAAGCACTAAGGATAAAAAAGGCAAAAGACAGTCCCTGATATTGAGCATTGAGGAGCCCAAATTCTAATGAACCATAGCTTCAATTATCTCAGTAAAATAAGAGAGAAGGTTCTGAGCTGAAAGAGAGGTGGATGTGGAAGGCCTGAAGAGGGCAGATAAGTTTAGAATAGTTTTGCTGGTAAATGAGATTTCAAATCAATGAAAGGACTAAAAGGATTACTTAGCTTTAGTGATGTTTTGGTTGAGGTTGCATAATATTAATATATATTGTACCAGTCCCTGTGATTATGAGACTTCCTCCAACTACATACCTAAATAAGAGGACAGGAGGTAGAAGGTGTGAGTAATCCAAAGCTGAGGCTTTGTAAGAGATTAACTGCAATAGTACAAAGGGGGAGAGCAAACCAAGATGAGAGGATATTGTAACTGTATGTCTAATATTACATTGAAATTGAGAAGGAAGAAAGTGAATTTAGAGCAACGGCCTGAGAACCTAGTGTCAGGTAGAAGGATTTGTAGCCTTAGTGAGGTGAAGAATAGGGTGAGTCATATGGAGAGGTAGGATAGGAAGTTGTGGTCATATAAGGTAAAACCAAAATTTCTAACTAAGGAAGTGCAACACTTGTTGGGTAATGGTGAGATCTAGTGTATGACCATCCCATGAAGGACTAAATGGAGTGACAGAATATGTCAGGGTATTTAAGGAAGATGAAGAACTGAAAAAGTTAGAAAGTTTAAGGGAACATCAGAGATCACTAACCTAAGTTCCATGAATTTTTTTCATTTCTAATATTTTGATAACTAATTTGTTTCCTTTGCAAGCCTATATGTTTTATCTTCTGCCTTTGAAAAAAAATTCAGTAAAAGGAACAGTGGGATTCCCCGGATTGCCAAACAGGTTCATGACACAAAAATATTTAAGAACTCTTGACCTATGTGGCTATTGATGTCAAATAGTAGCTATGTGAATGGAGAGAAGGGGCTCACTTAGAGTAGTTAAGATTCATCAAAGTATTATAGTTCTGTATGGATACAACCCAGGGTAGTTGTTCTCCTGTGCTCTAGTAATTATAAAACTAATTGTCAGTGTTCACAATCACCTATGATATAGATAATCCAAAACAACAGATAGCCCCAAATTATTTATATTTGGCTTTGAAATACATTAGTGATTTTTTTCCAACAGATTTACCCTTTTAATTAGAATTGATTAAGGTTATTTTAATAAGCCTTGAGCTCTTAAAATTCTTTATTAATATTAAAATTAGTCCATGCCTAGTCTAGTGACTAGCATAGAGTAGGTGTTAAATAAATGCTTGTTGAATGATGGACTGTTATTTTCTCATTGTTCACCAGCAGATCTAGAAATATCACTTTGATATTAAATATTGGCTGTAAAATTAGCTATGTTTTTATCTTTAACTTTCTTAAGTATTGCATTCTGTTGATATACATCTGTTACTGTTATGTCTATATATCTGTAGTTTATCTCAAATAACATCTCTTCTAATTAAATAAAAATAAAATATCACTTTGATAGTTTAAAGTTACATTTAGAATTACGTAATAAATTTCCAGATCAATAATATACAATCTCATGGATGTTAGAATGTCTTTTTTATTTCTTTCTTTGGCCAAGGTCACACTTTTCAACAATGACTCACAATATTGAGACAACTAGAATTGCTGCTAAACCTGGAACCATCAATATATGGTTAGGTTCATGTTGGACAAGTAATGTAATTGTGATTTTCATTTTAAATGGATAGATACAATTTCTACGCATTAATCTTTGTATTTAAATTAAGAGCACCTGGTCCATGAAGACTGAGAGGATAGTGGGAGATGAAATGTTGATTCCACTCTGAATAAATCATAAACAGAAATAAGCAACAGATTCAGCTTTTGAGAATTGTAATCAAGGTAACTAAATTGAGTTAATTAGTTTTTATTTTGATCATTTTTCAATGTTATTTGTATCACGGGACATAAGCAGATCCTAAGATAGATCAATCCTATCCCCCAAATTTGGATTATTTTTTCACTTACTTGGAACGGAGCTTGATGTCTTTTTTTTATTAAAAAAGTTGCGTATGGTACTTTTTTAAGTTACTAGTGAAACTGGTTCATAATATGTCCCAAACATGTTCTATAGCAAGGTTTCAGTATCAAAATCTTCTAGGTTCTAATGTGGAATGTCAATAACACATCTTCCTCAAGTGTTCCCACATCAGTAGAAGGGGGAAACTTCTTCTATTCCTTCATCCTCACCTACTGGAAATTAAAGCCTAGAACTGCTTTATGTCCAAGCCATAGATGGTAGCCTCTTTAATATAGACAGCTTCAAGTGCCTATATTGGAGAGACAGCTAATGGTCACTGGAAGAAGGAACAGTATTTCCAGATTTCATGGAACTGGTGTCAGGAGGCATCAGCTGGGAAAGAAGAAATAAATAAACTCATGAGGAGCCATTAAAGAGGTGGTGGGGTATAGGACTTTAAGAGAACCCAGGTATTCCTGAGTTCTTATTAGCAGAGGGTAATATTGGAGAAGTCTTCTGTCATAAAATGTGACATCTTACATAGTTGATCCTGATGCTGCAGAATAAACTCAGTGTGATTATGATGGGGAGGCTCTGATATATGGCAGCCATAGTGGTGGAAAGAACACTGATATGGCATCAGAAGACCTGGGTTCAAATTGTAGGACAAACACTTATTCCCTTTGTGACACTGGGAAAACTGTTCAATTTTTCTAAGCCTCAAGTTTTTTGTATATGTGAGAGGGTCAAAGTGCCCTTTAAGTTCATTTCAAGATTTAAATTCTATGATCCTATGAATTTATGATTGGCTTCACCTGTAAGGAATGGAGATAGATGAATGTATCACCAATAGATTACTGTGGGTTTTCATGCTGACCTCAGAGAAAATGCTGAGAGGAGATAAGGAATTGATACTTTCCAAACTGGCTTTTCACATATAGGAAGCACAATTTCCCCATTCTTGAATAGATTGTTTTCCCCCAGTCACCTATTTAGAAGATGTATAGTATTTATTAATCAGTAACTTACTATGTACTCTTCTCCTCACTCTTATGAGGTAATATAAATCAAAAGTCATGAGAAGAACACGATTTGAGGAGAGGAGGGTAATCTCTAAGGTCCAATTGCTGCTGGATCCTCCTTTTCTTCTATTTCTGCCCCTATAAAAAGCTTCTGTTTTCCTAACTCCCATCCCAGTGGCAGTCCCATTGTCAAAGGGAAGAGTCATGATAGAGGGAAAGTGAGAGATAGAGGGGAAGAAAACTGGTCTTCTACACTGAACCCCTACTACCATGGACACTCTCTATTCCCTCACACCTGACTCTCCCTGCCTTGAAGTAAAACTGCAGAATGAGAGAGGGGAGAGAAGAATAAAATACATTCCACCAGTGTTCTTCACACCATATTCCACCTTTCTCCTTTTTATTACCATTACCGTCATATCTCAATGTCAAGATGTTACAGAGGGATCTGGAAAAAGGAAAGACCTGAGTTCTGATTTGATCCCAGTACTTAGTAGTTGTACGAACAAGGGTCGGTCACTCAAGCTCTGTCTATGTACCTTAGTTTTTTTCATCTGTGAAATGAAGCCAGTAATATCTATCTCACAGGGTTGCTGTGAGAATTAAATGAGATAATATGTTATAGCACTCTATAATCTTCAAATTGCCTTGTAAATGCAAGTTATCATTGTTAATGATACCTTGGCTTTCTTTCTCCGACCTTTCAGTTTCCATAAACACTCCTTATATATTCAGCCCTTTTCTATGGGCTTTGCACAGCTCTGCCTTGCCAAAACACAATTTGCTTGCCAGTCAAGACTTCATCCTTATGATGTCATTAGTTTTCTTAAAGAATGAAGGATGAACAGCAACAACAATGGTAGAGAGGAAAAAGCACTGGATATGAAGTCAGTTGTGTCATTTACTATTTATATAACCTTCCCCCTTGGGGAGTAATGCATCTCAGCCCTTTTCCAGGTACATGGCAGTCCTAGATGTTACTTTCACTGGATTTGGCTTAAGGAGGGAATAACATACAAACTAATTGGGTACCTTACCCTCAGGAAAGTAGGGGGAAAGGGTATAAGAGCGGGGGATGATAGAAGGGAGGAAAATTAGGGAAGGGAGTAGTCAGAAGCAAACACTTTTGAAAAGGGACAGGGTCAAAGGAGAAAATAGAATAAATGGGGGTGCAGGATAGGATGGAGGAAAATACAGTTTTTCTTTCACATTATGACTATTATGCAATGTTTTACATTGTATATTGAGTATATTGAATTGTTTGCCTTTTCAATGAATGTAGGTAGGAAGGGAAGAAGAGAATTTGGAACTCAAAGTTTTAGAAAAATGATAAAAATTGTTTTTACATGCAACTGGGAAATAAGACATACAGGAAATGGGGTATAGAAATCTATCTTGCCCTACAAGAAAGTAAGGGGAGAAGGGATGGAGGGGTTGAGTGAAGTGATAGAAGGGAGGGCAGACTGGGGAAAAGGCTAATCATAATGCATGCTATCTTGGGGTAGGGGAAAGGGGGAAAAATGGGGAGAAAATTTATAGCTCAAAATCTTGTAGAAATGAATGTTGAAAATTAAAAATAAATAAATTAATCTAAAAATAATTCTAAATGGTTGAATCTATACCATATAGACATATAACCTAAATGGACATATTTTTCCATCTCCAAAATGAGAGTTTAGTACTAGAGATAGCTAATACTCTTTCCTGCTATATATTGGTGATCCAGTGATTCCTGAAACTTTGAACTATTTTTGCAATTGCTAGTGGTGAGTCCTTCATTTATCTTGTTGTGTGAAAGGGGCAAGTAGTCATGGTGAAGGTAGGGAGAACTTAAAAAATGAAATTCTAGAAGCATTATTTGTTGGAAAATCATTTCTTTCCACAAACAGAGAAGAATGGAAACCATGCTGAATTGTTCTCTACCACCGAGGGCACAGAAGAATAATTTATTCTCAACAGCTTCTGCAGGCTTTTTTATTCTCTCAACACATAAGACAAAGCAGAAATTAATCAAAACTTTTATTCAACATGTAGAAAAGAACATTGTTGAGATGATAACCTAAAAGGTAAAAAGGAAAAACGATACCATGCTTCAACTCAACTAAATAATTCTGAATATCTTTATCATTTCACTTTTCTTATTCATCTGCTCTAAGTCTTAATATCTTTTTAAGACTGAGTTTACACACACACACACACACACACACACACACACACACACACACACACACATTCCCACTCCTTGACTTTTCAAGAAATATATGAGTCTCCTTCAGGTGATTACAAGTGAAAATAAATTTAAAGAGCTTCCATTATTCATTTTGTAATGGTTGTTTTGCTGACATATACCTTTTGTGTGTTCATATGTAATTAGATTTGTCATAAATGCAAGTAGTTAGGCAATTTAAAGTATGCATTAAGTTGTTCTCTGTTAATTTAATGATCATTTCATCATTCATTAAGTTGTTAGCCTAATTATGGATTATATAGAGTAGATCAATATTTCCATGAATAAAACTAATTTTTAAAATTATTACACAAAAGCTTTGAGAGAAGTAGCTGATTTTAAGGAAGTTATGATTATTAGAAGTTATGTAATGTGACAAAAGCTATTATATTTTATTAAAATGTATTCATACAATTAAAATGTATTTATGTATGTTATTTATAGCACAAGAAAAAAGTATGCCCCTTGAAACTAAGGTTTACATTTTTAACACCTGCTTATCCTTTTTATTTGCTTCTCTGGTTGTATTGCTATGTTGATACATAGTCGTGTGTATTCACAAATGCTTCCATAGGGAAATAATTATTAATGGACATTCTTTTTGTTCTTTCTCCAAGGATCATTTACTGCTATATTACAGCTTGGGTTATAAGGGGGGGGTGTATATTACAAAGAAACAAAACTGTCTAGAGTACATTTCTATAGAATTCTGACTTTGAGACAGATTTAAAGTTCAAGGAATTTATCCTGCTGACCAATGACCATTTTGGATAGAACTTTTTGAAAACTTCCAGTGATGGGAAGGTCACTTCTCACATTCTAGTTTGGTGCTATTCTATTTTTTTTAGGTTCTTTCATCTTAAACTGGTGAATCTCCCAACTGATCCTAATTCTTTTTTTCTCTAGAGCTATTCAGAATAAGTCTATTTTCCCCCTGACATAAGAGGCCTTCGAATACTTAAAAAATAATTCTGTCTTCTTTTCAGTTTTTTTCTTTTCCAGGTTAAATATTCCTAGTTACTTCAATTATTCTTTGTGTGACATGGTTTCCAGACTTTTTATTACCCTGATGTTAACAGGAGTGGCCAGAGATATAAGTAGGTATTCTCTCAACTGGGAGAGGATGGCAGCACAAAGGAAAATCTGATGGATGGTTGATGCCCAGAGGACAGAGTGAATGTTTGTCACATAAGGAGAAATAATAGCTAATAATCCAAGAGCCCAGTCTATGTCTCCAAAGGATCAGTGGGAGAGGTGGAACTCAGGAGAAGGGTGTCATAGTGACAGGACCACTTGAATAAGGTATCCTGAGGCTGGACAAAGAAGCAAGGTTATGCTCTTTGGTACAGGTCAACAGAAGACATCGATGCAGGGGAAAAGCCATTTTTAGACTCTGATGAAAAAGAAATAATCCTTCTACATCCCCAGGAAGAGGAATACTCCCTGTACGTTGGTATCCTTGACCAAAAGCTCAATTGACTTGTCCTATTTATAGCTTTACTATAGCCTTTGCCTGGGTGTACTCTAATTTACCAATGCCTCACTTTACAATATTGAACAGTCTGTATCCTATAAAGAACACCCTTTGTCAAATCAGAAAATTTAACTTCTGATCAGAAAATGTAAATTAAATACAACCTACTTACTAAGTGTGTGAGCTTGGCCAAATAATTTAGCTTCTTTCAGTCTCATTTTCCTTATCTATAAAATGAGGGGGTGGGACCAAATGATATCTGATGTCCTTTCTAACTCTAAATGTGATCCTATGGCACAGAGATTTAATGACTGTATTTTGGGTCTGCCTGGCCTAGGGTGAATGTCAGTTGTAACTTTCTCTTTGGAACAGCAACTCTGAGCGTCTTCCCCTCTCAGCTTGATTTTTTTTCTGTTTTTCTAATTAAAGGGGCCATCCCTTGACTCACTTCTTAAAGAGGCCGATTCACTGAATGGGTATTACCTCACTCTAAGTGAGTACATGAAAAGTACATGAAAGAGTACATGAAAACATATTGGAATATAAATGTAGTCTAAAAGGGCCAGGGTCTCCCATTGCATCTGGGATCATCTCCAGTAATCCTGATGAATATCTGGTCACTGGATCCAGATCGCTCTGGAGGAAAAAGTGAGGCTTGCATAGCCCTCCCTCACTCAAATCAAAGTCAACTGAAAGTCATGTTATCATTTCCCTGATGCCATGGTCCTTTTCAAAAATGAAGGACAAACACAACAATCCTTCATTCATGGGTTAAATTGTACAAGATAGTGCAAGAAACATGGTGTAGTTGGTATAGTACTGGACTTGTTTCAGATGCTAAGTGTGACCCATGGCAAGTCAATGAATTTCTCTGATTTTTGGTTTCCTCATATTGAAAATTGTGAAACTAATACCATCTGTCGTTACAGAGTTTATTGAGGAACAAGTGAATAATCTTTGTAAATCTGGAAGTGCTACACGAATTTCAGCTATAATTTATAATAGTAGCCATTCTTATCATTTCATTCTCCTCATTCTTTGAAAAATATTTTTTTGTTAGTTTGTAAAAGGTAGAGATCTTATGGCCTATAGTTCTGAAAAATTAATCATGTATTTCTAGGTATTCAATAGGTGCTAAATTCTTTGCAACCTACAATGATCTATTGTCCACTTTCTTTGGGCAATATACTGTTTCCTTACAAAATATGTGATAATCAGCAGGTCTGAATGTTTGATAATTTCTAATTGCTATGCTGTAGATTATTTTAGTAATATGAATAAAACATTTAAAAAATGAACATATTGGAATGTAAATGTATGCTCACCGAAAATATGCTCATGACAACTCCAATAGCAGACAGGATGGCGGGTATGGTAGGTCTTTCTTCTCATTCCCATGTGATTTTGATTCTTTTGCTTAGTCTCTAAATATTGAAAAGTTTGCATTCTACATCGTTTGAAAGCTATATGTATTTGGTACAGTGAAATCTGCTCAAAAACATTCTTTTATTTTTTATGAATCAGAATTATGTTCAGGTGATTGTGGGTAGCAGTTCTGTCTGTGATGATGGTTTGGTTCCAGTAAAGTTTATTTGTTGAGTTCTCAAGGATATTTTGAAATTTATAGCATGGAGATTTGTTGTCTATAAAAACAAATCATGAGTTTTTGATGTATAACTCAATACTGGGTCATTTTAAATGGAGTTTAGACACAAATACTTTAAACAAGTCACTATCTTGTGATCAAAACTTTTATTTATTAATCTACTGAAAAAGTGGATAAAGAACTGTTTTTTTATAATTGTATAAAAGTATTAGGATATAAATTCATCTTCCTTAAGCTCACTTAAAACATTTTTGGTACAACTTCAATTGTAAACATGACAATAGGGAGGATATGTATTTTATCCTCTTCTCACAATATTTTGATATCTTCTCCTAAGCTTTTACATTTTGAAAACCTTCCTACTTGATATAGTTTACAGATTATGAGTATTCAGCAAACATTTTATTAAAATTGTGCCTCAATTTTTGTGGATTATGTCTGAGTATGTATTCTAATTCCAGTCCAATTTATTAAATTCTCAAGGATATTTTGTGGGGTTATGTTTGAACTGTAATCTTTTGTTATCTTAATAAATAACATAAAAGTTAGTGAGTTTAAGGTATATGATTCTGGCTACTTTATCATATTTTCTCAGTGTCCAGTAGGTACTACATTTTTTTCCCAAGTTGCAGTAATATGTTGTACAGTTTCTAACACTGGTCTACACATCCTGTCTCACTAAGGATAAGCTTTATCTAATTTCTAGGGGAAATGATTTGATCAAGGATTGTTATGATAAACCTCTTTTTTTAAAGAAACAAATCTACATGTTTCTGTTTGACACATTTGTTTTATACATGTTTATTGAAATATTGATTGAGTTCATGTGAATGTCACCCTTAACTATGGAGTGCCTTCTGATTACATTTTTGGATCTTACTTGTTTCAGAGTTGCATTCTGAATTACATTTGATGAACACACACATATACATACATATATGTATATGCACATATATACACCATGTGATATATATGTGTTAATATATGTATATATAATATTTATACATGTTCATGCAATTGTGTATTTAAGCCTTTACTAATCTTTTGTGAAGTGGTGTCTTTACAGTATTTCTGTAAAATTTAGCCCATTTATCATGTACTCGGTGAATATCTATCATTTTTCTGGTCTTCTTTGGGAGAGGAAATATTGATCTTTCTACGTTGTATTAGGAGGGCAGAGTTTATAATCTCAAAGAGGATCATAAACATGTCTGAAAGGTTCGGAACCGCCGGATATAAGAAACTCTCAAAGTAGAAGGCAGAAGAATCAAAACATATATTTAGGCTCCACAGTAACCAACCCATGAACCAGCAACCCCATTTTGATATATTGATCAAAAGCTTCCAGGCCCAATAAGTACGCCTTGAAAGAGTAACCAGGAGGCTACAGAGAAGCATGATTGCGTAAAGCAAAATCATGCTTCCCCCTCTATGGTAAAAAGATTACCCACTGGCCTGAAGTCTTTGTTCAGCTTCCTCCCGTAGGTCAGCTCTGCTACTGGCAGCTCCTGCTTCGGCTGTGGCTATAGCAATAGCAGCCTCTGGCTCCAACAGGAGCTGCTTTTAACCATCCGGCTTTTGCGGGGGTGTAAGGTACGCCGGGGAAAGCACAGGTTCTTTCAATCTGCTTAAGCAAGGTGAAGGGGTTGACCGGGAAAGCACAGGTTCTTTCCATCAGCTTAAGCAAGGGAAGCAAGGTGAAGGGGCCGACAAGCTTACTCCAGTCCAACATACAAACAGTATTCAGTTCAGGGGAAAAAGCCAAACTAGTCAAGGGCACTTGTTGACTAAGTGCTAAGGAGCCCATTTTTGGTTGCCAACACACTTCTCCACCCCTTGTTATAGGATACATAATCTAATCAGCCATGTATCCTAGAACATACATTGTGATCCAATTACAAAGGAAACTAAAACATATCATTCATAATAAAGCAAAACATATCATTTGGTGACATTCCTAAATATTGGTTTATGATTCAAATGTGATCCACCCCTAGGTCCCAGCAAGATAATCTCTTCAATCAATCATCCCAAAAATAATTAATAATTCAAATGTCCACCCCTAGATCCTTGTATCCATTACATAGGATCAATAATATCATAACAATAAAACAACACAGCAAGGATAACACAAAATAAGTAAACAGAACACTCTCATCATTCCCACCCCCCTTGAACGATTGGGGCTCAAAATCTTGGGGTAAGGGGTGAAGGTCTCATTTTCCATAGCTTCTTCTTGCTGAAATTGGATGTAGAGATGGCCCTGCCCCAAAAAGTCCCATTCCAGAGGTCAGTTCTTTAATGAGCTGGCAGGAATTCCAAGAATGCTATGTGCTTAGGCAGTCACCAGAAAGTGCAGGGTGCTTAAGCCTAAAGGAAACAAAACTAGCAACAACGTTAGCCAAAACAAAGGACAAAAAGAGTAGACAAGTATGGACTATTATTCTTCAAATAAAATCATCTCAAGTTTGGTTGAGATTTCAGTTATGCAAAGATCCAACATCAGAGCCAAACTCAGGTGGGAAATGTTTCTTTTCAAAAGGAACATAATGAGGAAGCCAAGAGGATCCCACCCTAGATAGAGACTAAGATTGTCCTCCCAGCCTTTCCCCAGATGTACAAGTTTTCATCCGTTAATCACACAAGGTCACCTTCAGTCTGAGTGGCTTGTGGGCTTGCAGGAGCAGTTCTTATTTCCCTATTTCTCGTGTTATCAAGTCCTCTATACATTCTGTATAATTCATTGGTTGGAATTCCATCTATCATTTCAAAACCTACCCCTGCTCTCAATAGAGCAGTAAACATTTCTTTCCTTGTTACTCTCCTTTGGCACCAAGTTTGCTGGTTATTCACCCTTCTCTCTCGAGGAGATCTATCCCTTCCCCAGTCACCTAAGTCATGTAACTGTAAAATCTTATTTATCACTGTTGTAAGACGGCTCCCTACTTCTCCAAGTAATAAATTCAAAATTAGTTGTTTATAAGCAGGGGGAGCTGTCCTAATTATTAAATTCCTATGAGGCAGTCCCATTGGATCATTGTAATATTTGTCTGCGGTTCCTATCATAATGGCAGTCTTCATCACCTCCTCCTTTAGTCTCATGATACAATCTCTAAGTGAATACCAGGGTCTGTGCTCAGTGGGCCACATAGAATCAGTAGCATATCTCTTATTGCATCCCACAGCGGCTAATGCCAACAGAGTAGTCCTGCTATCACCATCTCCTTGCTGATGATGTTCCCTAAAAGCTTGTTGAACTAGAGGATCATGGCTGATACCTATGAATCTCATGCAGTCTGTCCTATCTACTGATATTCCACTGGCCCCTTGATCACTGAGTCTTACCATCCAAGATATCAATGGTTCTCCTATTCTTTGGCTGAATCTACTCAAAATATCTGTGACCTCTTGCGGTGAGAAATCTTCCTGAATTTCCCTTGTAAATGAATCTTCACCTCGGGTTTCTGTCTTCCTCCTTTGTATGGGTCGAGCCCTTGTCTGATCATTTAACCATCTCCTATTCTCTGTGTGAGGCACATCCTGAACCCCAGTAGTGTTTTGTGCCTCAGCCCCTAACATTGTCTCATTATCCCCCCACTCACTTCCTCTGCCACCATGGCTAGGACGAAGCAGGCAGTCAGGCTCTTTCTGGGCTGGGTTGAAATGCACTCTGGGCTTTTTTGGTCTCCTGTTGCTCTTAGCCACATTAATAGAAAAGTTCTCATTTGAGTCAGTTTGGTCTCCTGCTATCTGAGATTCCCCTTCTTCCTGTGGGGTAGGAGTGCCCCCATGTCTTTCACTTAATCTCAATCTTTCGTATACTAGCCGGTAGGCTGATAACACTATCCAGCTTTGCCTAGATAGTGATGCCCCTGACTGAATCCCAACTTCTCGTAAACACTTTTCCAAATCCCTAGGATCTCCTCTCCGTAGCCTTGGTTCCCAGTTTTCACAGGGTCCAGCTTTTTTAGCCAATTCTTTTGCTAGGGAGGAATAAAATGGATCCTCCCACCCTGGGATATTCATCTCTTCCTCTGGAATTGTTCTGCTTCTAAATAGAGATCTTATACCTAGCGATCCCATCCTGGTCGCCAAATGTATTAGGAGGGCAGAGTTTATAATCTCAAAGAGGATCATAAACATGTCTGAAAGGTTCGGAACCGCCGGATATAAGAAACTCTCAAAGTAGAAGGCAGAAGAATCAAAACATATATTTAGGCTCCACAGTAACCAACCCATGAACCAGCAACCCCATTTTGATATATTGATCAAAAGCTTCCAGGCCCAATAAGTACGCCTTGAAAGAGTAACCAGGAGGCTACAGAGAAGCATGATTGCGTAAAGCAAAATCATGCTTCCCCCTCTATGGTAAAAAGATTACCCACTGGCCTGAAGTCTTTGTTCAGCTTCCTCCCGTAGGTCAGCTCTGCTACTGGCAGCTCCTGCTTCGGCTGTGGCTATAGCAATAGCAGCCTCTGGCTCCAACAGGAGCTGCTTTTAACCATCCGGCTTTTGCGGGGGTGTAAGGTACGCCGGGGAAAGCACAGGTTCTTTCAATCTGCTTAAGCAAGGTGAAGGGGTTGACCGGGAAAGCACAGGTTCTTTCCATCAGCTTAAGCAAGGGAAGCAAGGTGAAGGGGCCGACAAGCTTACTCCAGTCCAACATACAAACAGTATTCAGTTCAGGGGAAAAAGCCAAACTAGTCAAGGGCACTTGTTGACTAAGTGCTAAGGAGCCCATTTTTGGTTGCCAACACATACGTCTACCTTGGGGTGATCAGCTCTAACTTTTATTTACATTATATGGATTTTTGTTTGGAAACCTATGCTACATCCTTATTACAGTACCAAAAAGTATTTGTTAAGATTGGCATTGAACAAATATATTAGTTGTTAATATATATTCTTCCTGTTGAGATTTTACTTCAATCTCAACCTATATAGCCCAAAATTCCTATATGCCATGTATTTTACCCAGAGAAGATTGATAAGTATGTTCTTCATTCAAATTTGTAGGTATCTTCTTTATTCATTGTTTCAATTTGACCTCCAGATTCAAACTCAAAATCTTTAGTGAGTATTATTCCCTGGCTTTGTTAATTATTTTACACATGTCATATCCAAATGACATTTTGATATGGTGGGGGGAAAGTTTCTATGAAATAAAGGAGCTGTTTATTATGTCCTTCAGTGGCACCATATAACTATGTCATCCATGTACACCAGGGGATGAATAAATGTTTTCAAATAATTCCTTTCATTTGAAAGCCACACTTATTTACATTCATGCATGGCAATAATGAATTTAAGGCTAGTAAGAACTATAATGATCTTAAACTCTTTCCTTGGAAGATTCCATTTTTATGTTTAATTGTTCTTTGTATTATTGTCATGGTAGTAGTTTTAAATAAAGAAGTTTTCCATGTGGACATTAAATACTCTAGTGATGTCACTATACTTAAACCTATTTTATATACACAACTATACTATATAACTAAGACATGAGTACAGAATTACATCAAAGACTTTGCAATAATCAGTAAAGATAGTGTAAATATTATGGTGCTTTGCAGCAGCTTCTTCAATATTCCCTGAACTGATAATAACTTGTCCTTTAAACTCCAACGACTTTTTTTTGACATAACCATTCTTCTCAGTAGTCGATATATATATAAAAATACATTTATACACACGGGTGTGTATATATATATATATATACACACATACATATATGTGTGTGTTTGTGGCAGAGAGAGAGAGAGAGAGAGAGAGAGGGAGGCAGGGAGGGAGAGAGAGAGGGAGAAACAGAGAGAGGGAGAAACAGAGAGAGAGAGAGGGAGGGAGGGAGAGAGAGAGGGAGAGACAGAGAGGGGGGAGGGAGAAGTGAGTGTTGATAATTTTTTAGATATAGAAGTCAATGGTATATATAAAACTAGAACTGACCTGTATTTTATTGAGGTTACTAATATTTTCATCTTTTGTTGATAAATATGTGATGCCTTCCATTAAGAATGATTGACTTAGGCTTGCATTAGAGAGGAAGCTGGTAAGGTATTTTACTTGTATTTTTGTACCATTGTAAAGTGCTTTAGCCAGGGATAGATGTTATACAAACCTCCTTTCAAGTTTTCAGGGAAACTGGAGTTTCAGTGATTTCTCTTGAAAGACAGCCTCTTATTAATTATTCTAATGATAAATGACCTTTTAATTTCATTTTTGAACCAGTTTGCACTTTTGTTGTGTTGGAGTTCCTTTGGCTTTGTAGATTATAAGGATTATTCTACATCTTCTTCTTTCATCTAATTTATTTACCTTAAAGTGACTACAGGTTATTTTTTATAGATGTTGAAGCATTTATTTTGTTCTTTCCTATGTTTGATTTCTGATAATACTTTAACCTTTTGGCTTTCATTTTTTCATTTAAAACTTAAATTGTTATTTAAGGAGATCAAGCATTTCTGATATGTCTGTTTTCTAGATTCCACATGTTTATTTTTATTGACTTTAATTAGAAAATGTTATTCAAGTTTTTTTTAATATATAAATCAGCAAGATACAGTGCTCTTTCCCATTTTTTCTTCTGTGGGTCTGAAATAGTTTTCTCAAGCTGTTTCAGTTATGGTGGCATTTGAAACCTCTTCTCCAAAAGGCCTTAATGTGAAATATTTGCCCCATATCCTGTTGTGAAATGCATATTTATTTCTTTTTATAGAGATTCTGTCAAACATTGGACAAAATGAAAATATATTTGTCAATTGCACTTCTAATTCATTTCTTTTTTTCCCAAGGGTTAGGTGGCTCATCATCGGTCTTCTGAATTCATGATTTGTCCCTATTTTGATTTGAGTTCTATGATTTTTTTTCATGATTGTTCTCCTCTAGAGTATGATAGTCATTATGTAAATTGTCTGCTGATTCTCCTAAGTTCACTCTCAGCTTATATAAGTCTTACAAGGTTTCTTTCCTTTTTAAAAAATTATTTATTCATTTTTAGTTTACAATATTCATTTCCACAGGCTTTTGAGTTTTAAATTTTCTCTGCTACTCTCCTCTCCCCAAGACAGCATGCAATCTGATATAGGCTCTACATATACATTCACATTAAATATTTTTTCACCTTGATCATGTTGTAAAGAAGAATTATAACCAAGGCAATGAACCACAAGAAAGAGAAAATGAACAAAAAAAACCAAAGAGAGCAAATATTATGCTTCTAACTGCATTCAGACTCCATAATTCTTTCTTTGGATGTGGATAGCATTTTCCATCATGAGCCTTTTAGTGTTGTCTAAGAAACTTGCATTGTTGAGAAGATCCAAGTCTATCAAAGTTAGTCATCACACAATGTGGCTGTAACTGTGTACAATGTTCTCCTCGTTCAGCTTACTTCACTTAGCATCAGTTCATGTAAGTCTTTCCAGGATTTTCTGAGGTCCTCCTGCTCATCATTTCTTATACCATAATAGTATTCCATTACATTCATATACCACAATTTGTTCAGCCATTCCCCAATTGATGGTTATTGTCTCAATTTCCAATTCTTTGCCATCATAGAAAGAGCTGCTATAAATATTTTTGTACATGTAGGTCCTTTTCCCATTTGTCTGATATCTTTTGATACAGCTCTAAAAGTGGTATTGCTGGGTCAAAGGATATGCACATTTTTATAGCCCTTTGGGGCTATATTTTTTATATATATATATAATTTTATATACATATACACATATTATACACACACACACACACGCACACACACACACACACACACACACACACACACACACACACACATTCCAAATTGCTCTCCAAAATGGCTGAGTTTACAACTCCACCCACAATGAATTAGTGTTCCAATTTTCCCACATCTTCTCCAGCATTTAAAATTTTCCTGTTTTGTCAGGTTAGCCAATCTGACAGGTGTGATGTGGTACCTCAGAGTTGTTTTGATTTGCATTTCTCCAATCCATAGTGATTTAGCACATTTTTCATCTGAATATAGATAACTTTCATTTCTTCCTCTGAAAACTGCCTGATCATATCCTTTGACCCTTTATCAATTGGGGAATGACTTGTATTCTTGTGAATTTGACTCAATTCTCTATATATTTTAGAAATAAGGCCTTTATCAGTGACACTAGTTGTAAAAATTCCCAGTTTTCTTCTTCCCTCCTAATCTTGGTTGCATTGGTTTTGTTTGTGCAAAACCTTTTCAATTTAATGTATTCAAAATTATCCATTTTGCATTTCATAATGTTCTCTATCTCTTGTTTGGTCATAAATTCCTCCACTCTCCATAAATGTGACAGATAAACTATTCCTTGCTCTCCCAGTTTACTTATAGTATCAGCCTTTATATTTCAATTGTGTGCCTGTTTGGACTTCATTTTGTTATATGGTGTCAGACATTGGTCTTTGCCAAGTCTACCATACTATTTTCCAGTTTTACCTGCAGTTTTTGTCATATAGTGAATTCTTTTCCAAGAAGCTGGCATCTTTGGGTTTATCAAGCAGATTACTGTAGTTATAGACTACTCTGTCTTGTGTACCCAACCTACTCCACTGATCTACCTCTTTATTTCTTAGCCAGTACCAAGTACTTTTGATGATTGCTGCTTTATGATGCAATTTGAAATGTGGTATGGCTAGACCACCTTCCGTAGCATTTCTTTTCAGTAATTCCCTTGATATTCTAGACCTTTTGTTCTTCCAGATGAATTTTGTTATCATTTTTTATAGCTCTATACAATAATTTTTTGTTAGTTCAATTGGTACAATTTAAGAGCTGGTATGGCAAAGACACCTTCCCTAGCATATCTTTTCATTAATTCCAAGGTTCTCTTAATACATTATACCCATCATTTGTTACAGAAATATAATAACCTATTAAAATCATAAGCCACAATTAATTAAACCAGTTCCCAACAAAAACAACAAAAAAGTGCTGCTATGAATACCTGTGGACATAAATACATCTTTTTTGCTAGGTCTTTAACTTCTTTGGGACATTGTTTAGGAGGGCATCCTTGGCTAAGTGGGTCTTCACAGTTTACTGATTTGAAGCATATTTGTTGATCGGTTTTTTCAGCTGTGTGTGACTCTTCATGACCCCATTTGGGGTTTTATTGGCAAAGATACTAGAATGGTTTGCCATTTCCTTCTCCATCTTATTTTACAGATGAGAAAACTGAGGTAAACAGGGTTAAGTGACTTGCGCAGGGTCTCATAGCTAGTAAGTATCTGAGGCCAGATTTGAACTAAGAGAGATCAGTCTTCCTGACTCTATTTCTGTATCTCCTGTACGACCTAGGTGCCCAAATAAAATTTTATCTTACTTTCTGAACAACACCAATGATTTTCTTTATTTTTCATCTTTGGTAGTCTTATAGATGTGAGGTAAAACAAGAGAGATATTTTAATTTACCTTTGTCTTATTATTAAAGATTTGGAACAATTTTGTATGGTTATCGATAGTTTGTATTTCTTCATATGAAAACTGCTTGTTCGTATTCTTTTTCTACTTCCCTATTAGGAAATGGCCTTTTAGAAATATTTTATTTCTAAGTCTGTTTGTATGATCCTGTGATCTTTTTATATGATATTCTGTTATGCTGCATATTATCTATACCTCTGAGCTGTTCATTGCCCACAAATTGCTTGAGTGCCTTCTCTGTCTTCCAAGTTGCGGATAGACATAATGTACAGGAAAGGGCTAAAGAGAAATCCCTACCAGGTACAAAAAGAGATTTAATAGCAAATTAATGTCTATCCATTATTTAATTTTCTTTTTTTTGTGGGGTGGGGGATAGTGATTCTACTCACCATGGATCCACTAAAATTCATTCATAAATTCCATATTTCTTCATTTTGTCTATAAGGATATCATGTTTGACTTTGATGTTTAAAAGAGCTATGTATATGACATTGTTTTGATCCATTAAGCCTTTCAAGTGAAAAAAAGAAAGGAAAGCAAATTAGTTTGAGATGTTTTGTTTTTAGTTAGCACATGCTGATTTTTATGATTACCACTTGATTTTTTAATGCTCACAAAATATTTATTGGTTTGTTACAATACATCCTCTAATATTAATCAAAGACAATGATAGACACTTTTGGATTAGAATCTTAACATGTATATCTCCATTATATAACAGTCAGTGTGAGTGCATGTATAGTATTATATTGGCTTATTATACCATAATCTTCATGAAAAATAAATCAATTATAAAGAGATATACACCATTATTGTTCCTATATTTCATTAATTGAAAAGAGAAAATGGAAAAAGATACCATGTAAGTTTTCATTAAGCATTAATTAAACCATACTTTGCCTTGAACAGTCAATGACTATTTTTATTTCCAATGTTGTTACTTACATCCTAAATATTATTTTTTTCAATTAATTAAGGTGATAAGTCATTTTCAATTCAATCCAACACAGATTTATTCAGGGTCTACATCCAGAAAAGCCATGAGCTAAATAATGGGGATAGAATATTGTCCAAGCTTTTAAATTCAAGGTAGAATGTGATAAGAATAAAGGTGAACTGGATAAAGCCTCAAGAGTGAGAAAGAATAAAACAAACAAACAAACAAAAATACCAAGACTGAATGACCGTAATTTGTAAAAAATGGGCCTCAATTAAATATAAAGAAGACTTTTCTGATTGAGGACAGTTAAACAGAGAGGTGGTTGTGGAACTACTTTTACAGAAGTTATAAATCAATAGGGATTACCCATTTAGGATTGCAAATGGCTTATTTAAAGATGGGAGAGGTTCTGAAGGTACTTGGTTCTTTCAAATACTTCTCAAAAGTAAATCCTGGCTGTAGTCTTACAGTTTATATTGCTCGTACATGGCCTGGTGCCACTTCATCTGACTTTTTGACTTCTCCCTTCACGATACCTGCAGTTAATTTTAAACTCATTTGGCGTTTCTTGACATAGTTAAATCAGTTCCATGTAGACTATATAGTCAGGAAGAACTTATGCTTTCTGTGATTGGTAACTATTCATTATGGAAAATATACAACTCACTCATTTGCTTGAGAGGTGGCATCTTTGCCTTACTTTAATTGTTTATTTGACTCTGATTATAAGCTCTAATAACCATGCATGGTTATCTTAAGTTTAATGGAATGAAATAAGCTAACAATTTCTAATATGAAATTTATCCATTTGGTCATTTGAAGAAAATACTCTTCATTAGTTCAGAGTAACTCAGAAAATGATTTTGCCTAGAAAAAAAATAGCTAGACCAAAGTTTCAACTGTTCTGGAAGGATAGGAAAAGGATGTGTGTGTGTGTCTGTTTGTATGTACCTATGTATATTTGTGTGTATGTATTTCTCCATAGCAGTCCATCCTTGTCTCCTAAATTATTTCCACAGGAGGAAAAAGATGGCTTAGAATAAATAAGAATAATTTCATTGAAGCAATATTTGGGTAATTTGCAAGTTTACTCTAAGTTATAAATTCATCTTTTAATTTTCCCATTCTTGTAAATTAGACAATAAAAGACTGTAGCACTGGCTCAATAAAGGATAATAAATAATAAATAAATTCTCTCTTATTATCAAAACTGTTTTATCTGAGAATGTCATAAGTTTATATTTTACTGTTAATTCTGAGAAATCTAGCAGTGCTAAAGCACTGATTAATCTGATTAAAAAATACATTACTCTCTGATCCATGTGAGCCCATGAAGAGAGAGTCACTGCTGCCTGAGAGTTTCCTTAGTACCCTCATTGTGGAGAGGTTGCATATGTCTGCTCCATTTGTTTTTTAGTCCAAACATGTGATTTCATTTGTATAGGGAAATGATATATGCCTGTGAAGAAATTAATTCCATTGTTGCTGATCAGTGGCCAAGCTGCCATTCCATAGCTTGAGAGAGCTGCCGGGGTGCAGAGAGGTAAAGTCACTTGTCCAGGGTCACACAGCTATTATATGTCAGAGGGAAGCCTTGAATGAAGATCTTCTTGACTAAGGCTGCCTCTCTGTCTACTAGACCACACTCTCAGTACAGCATTTCTCTACAATTTTAATTCTCCTTATTTTCTCAAAAATCATAAATATATTCAGTACTATATTTACGTCTGAAAATCTTACCTGCCCAAATGCATTCAAATCTCAATTATAGGTATACATGGAGAAAAGGAGCAAAATAATAAAACAAACAACAACAACAGGTAAAAATCAATTACATACCATATGGATATTTATACAAAAGTTACCTGAGCATGCACTGCTTGGTTAAGATGGACCAAAATGGCTGTGTTCTGTGAGGCAGCACAATATCCATAGTCATCATTACCACTATCATCAGTGGTGTCCTTTTTTTACAGAAGCAACATGAATGATGGAAACAATCACAGTAGCAAACACTTGTCATTTATATAATGTTCAGGTTTGGTGAGTGCTTTATAGACATTATCTTATTGAAGTTTCATGATGACATTGTAATATAAGTGGGCAATGAACTAAAAAAAATTGAGAAAAATCAGGGGTTTTACATTTTAGTTCTCCGCTATTTGCTGTGTAACTGAGGACTGAGTATGGTGGAATGAGTACTTGCCTTTGAGTCACATGACCTGGGTTCAAATGTTGACTTTCTGCCTACTATTTGTGTGCCTTTAGGCAAGTCCCTTAATCTCTTTAGCCTTCCATTACCTCATTTGTATAATGTAGGGATTGGATTGGATCAGGGGATCCCAGCCCCTACCTCTCTGTTTTTGTAGAGCTCTTCTATTTTTGGCCAGCAAGCTAAGAATGTTTTTGATATTCTTAAATAAAGGTCTCTAATATAATATGTATGCATATGTGTGTATACATACACATGTATATATGTATACACATACACACATATGTGTGTATACATATGTACACTGAAACATACGTGTTTGTGTATATACACATATACACCTTTAACTTGTGAAAGCAGGAAGGCTAATTTTGATCCACTAGCTATCATTTGCTGACTGATGCCAATATTAGATGATCTCTAAACTCTTTTCCACTTCTAGTCACTGTACATTAATTCAGCTTTTTCTTAGTTTCATTCTGTACAAAATTAGGGAGCTAGGACTAGGTGGTCTTTAATGTCTTTTACGACCTTAAATTTCTAAGCATACCATTGTATCGTTATTATGTGGCATCATAGATGGAGAGCAGGTCTCAAAGCCAGGAAGACCTATATTTGACTCCCTTTGTCACACACTGGCTATGTGACTCTGGGCAAGTCTATGTGACATGGGGCAAGCTCTCAGTTAGCTAGGAAACTCTCTAAGACTATCACTGACAGAGAAGTTGCCAACCTGAATTCTTAGACAGCTTCCCCACCCGAGTTCCGGATACCAATGAAATTATAGAGGCGATATCTATTGCCTGTTCCTATCTCTGTGACTAGTATACAGAGAAAAGGAGGTGGGGGATAGAAAAAAAATGTATCAGTTGATAATATTTTTGTCTTTATTAGTGTTTCATATGACATATATTACACAAATTGGTGCTCTTGTATTGGACATAATCCACCTCAATATTAATTATTAAATAATATTATATAATCATATTATAGACAAAAAACATAACCAGAAAGATAATTCCCTTATTGATGGTGATTTACAGAAGGGTAACATTAGGATGTAGCTAAATTTTCAAAGAATCAGATATCCAATTAGCAGATTAGTATTTTTAAATTGCTACATTTTCCTGTTTACTTCCTGGGTTAAAGGTGACCTTTGATACAAATATCTAAAAGCTCTTTAGAATATTAAAACAGATGATAAGATGGTAGTTCCCCTCTTCACAGTCAAGGTTATAATACTTGTTATTGTAGACCAGAGAGTATATTTGAAGCAGGAGACAGAAAGAGAGACTAGGAATCAGAAATAGTGGTTTTCAATGGCTACCAAATAAATTTTGAAAAATAGAAACAAGAAATCACATCTGTTAACATGACTTCATGAAGGCAGCAGAAGTGAAGTGAAAAAAGGAGACAAATTCAATTCTCTCCTGTATTTTGCATTGGGAACACTTGGGAAGGTACCTTTACAAGATATCTATATATATGTATGGATAAGATAGATAGATAGATAGATAGATAGATAGATAGATAGATAGATAGATAGATAGATACTGATAAAAATAGCACAATCAAGGGAATTTTAGGATTAAGAGGATTTCTGAGAAAACCCATGGTGACTAAATAATCCAGAGCTAGTATATTATAAAATGATTACTTCTATACCCAAATAAAACTTGTTTCCTAAATGTTTCCCAAAGAATAAATGAGAAGTCAAAGGGGAGATAGGGTATCAGAGCGGGGTGGAATAAAGAAAAAAGAAAAACAAATGGTTTTTGAGCTGAAACTGCCAATGATAATATTCACCTCATCTCCTCATTAATGTGGACATTTTGTTTTTTTTTAAAAAATTGATGTTTCCAGAGAAATATTTCCCTTCTATGTACTCTACCCCAACCTCCAAGTGACTGCATTGGAAAGTGTAGGCAAGTAAGTATATTTCATCCCTTAGATTCCAAACTCTTTCACTAGAAATATTCTGAGACGAAGGAAATGCATTTTTTCCTGGAGACATATAAATAATAATCTTAATTCACTTCTCCATCTTACTAGTGTAGAAAATATCTTTAAAATTTTATAGAAAAAGAAGGGGAAAAAAGAATAGTGTTGCAAATGATCTCATGTTTTTTTTAAACCATAATTTAAAAGAAAGTGAGAGAACATTTTGCTCCCTTTAAAGATGGGTGCAATCATGTTTTCTTAACAGTAAGTAAAGTGGAAGACTTGATATAGAATTAGCCATGTTTCAAAATCATTATGGGGGAATTTTTTTTCAGTAACTGATGAGGTTTGATTTTACTTTTAGGTGATTCCAAAATCAATTACCTCTCTGATGGTTTTCCTGGAAGTATGAATTTTGT
The DNA here is from genome assembly GCF_011100635.1 of Trichosurus vulpecula. Taxonomy (NCBI): domain Eukaryota; kingdom Metazoa; phylum Chordata; class Mammalia; order Diprotodontia; family Phalangeridae; genus Trichosurus; species Trichosurus vulpecula. The sequence continues at coordinate 412,205,246 of NC_050573.1, read as the reverse complement.
GTGTAACATTTCCAAAGATAATTGCATATACATTTTTTTTAAACTCACAGAGCTAACCATTTAACATTATGTGCAGAGTACATTCATTTCTTTTTTGTTGTTGTTGAAGCAGCATGAAGTGATCATAATTAAATAAAAAGCAATCTGAAACAGGCCTATTCACTCATATTTCCTATATTCCTATTCTGGGAATGCCTTTCTTCATAGCATCAAATCCATTCTTCTCTCACTTGATTCAAAAGTTGAATGTGGAGGCTGTAGTGTATTGGATAGAATGCTGGACTTGTACTTTGGAAAACCTGGGTTTGAAGATCACTTCAGCACATACTTAATGTATGATTCTAGACCAACCCCTTGGCTTCTTTGTGTCTCCATTTCCTCATCAATAAAATATAGACTTTAGGCTTTTAAGATTTTTTCTGGCTATAAGTTTGTAATCCCATTAATATAAGTCTTTAGTCATTAATCATTGCTAATGAAATAGCTACCATCCAAGTGTTTCTACTTGGTGGAGTATGGATTGAGGAAGCCCAACACCAGAAAGGGAAACAAAGGAAGGACTTTAGAGGGAAGTTTTGGGAAGGAGAATCTACTTAAGTCATCAAGAGGATAGTTCAGAATCTGACAATAGGGTCCAGTTGCTGCTTATATACCATGTCAACATGATGTACCCATCAATATTGGGCTATTTCCAACATACCTTAAGAAGGACTTAATCTCTCTCAATCTAAAGGTGGAACCAGGGACCTACTATTTAAAAAATAAAATTATTAGCAGATAAAAGTAGAGAGCACAGTCATGGCATAATAACTATTTTTATATTTGCAGCACAATTAATGAACAGAACAGGAATAAAGAATAAACAACCTATTAAATTGTTGTTTTTATATAACTTTTTGACTGTGTTTTTCTTCTTTTAAATGAATTGACCTGTTATTCGACTGAATGAACCAATTTGACTCCATGCTGGTGTCATGTCCATGCAGTTTATTCATTGATAATGAGCAATGACAGGAATGAAGTCCTGTCCCAACAACAGAAGTTCCTTGAGCCATCTTGCAAAAGCTGTAAGGATACAATTGCTAGCAATTTAATGAAGACTCTATAGGAGTGAGAAAGAGAAACAGATGAGTTCTCTGAATGTTATTCTGTTGGGTACCCTGAGCCTGAGAAGAGAATCCCAAAGTTATAAGTATGTGTTACTGCCATTTTAATGACAGGAGAAAAGAAAAGAAAGGGAAAGAAAAAGTCAGGTACTTTTCTTCCTATTCAACAACCACTACACTCCTGAGGAAGAAAAAGCAAAGATCTTGACTGATTGTGGTAAATGCAAGCAGGTGAGAAGATTCTAAAGTTTATTCTTAGTTGACACTTTAGAAGTGTAGAACTATCAGGGAACTTCTCTGGTCCCATTAATCAAAGTAATTTTTGTATTAGGTTGAGATAACTCTGATACAATGGAAAGAGTACTACATTTAGAGTCAGAGGACTTCAGTTCAAATCCCAGCTCAAATATTGTATTTGCAACCTTAGGAAAATGAGGCAAACTCTCTGGATTTCATTTCCCTTGTATTTAGTGTGTATGTATAAAGTGACGTATAAAAAGTGCAAGAGATGTAGTTTCCGGGTATTTAATCATTTTATTAATCACGCTAGCATATAACTAATGAAAAGGGTCTGTGACACTTTTGAATGTCAAATACCCCTATTGGAACCCACAAATGCTTATATGCCCTTGAAGAGAATGTGTTCCTGAAGGTTGTAGTCAACTCTAGTTGGTTAATAAGTAATGAGAGAGAATGAATATTATAATGAAAGGTGGACTGGGCAGGGGATCTGACTTTGATCATGTCATATGCTTCTAAATCTCCCCCAGCCTTGGGACAACCTAGACAAAAGATTTACTCCCCTCCCCACCTCACCTTGCCTCAAACCTTCTAAGTGAAACACAATGGGCCAAAATTCACCTTAGATTAAATTTTTGTGATGTTTTCTAGTTGAATGAGGCAACAACTCCACCTAGAAAAGATAGTCTAGATGGGGAAAACCTTTGGAAAAGGTCAGGTATCTCTCCAATAATTTGTTATTTAATAATCATTTCTCTCAGAGAATTGGAATTAATAAATTGATAATTATTTATTGAGCATTTACCATGTCCCAGGCACTGTGCTAAGTGCTGGAGATACAATTAATAAAAAGAAAGATAGTTCTTGCCCTCAAGGAACTTATGATCTAAAAGAGAAGACAATACACAAAAGGAGACAGGAACCAAGAAAGGTGGGGGAGGGTGTGACAGGACACCAAGGGGTACCTATTGCTGGAGCTTCTTGTTCCATGGAGTCGAAGCCAGGCAGGGCAGAAGATGCAAATTGGAGTGAATTGGAGCGTTTGCTGTCAGTAAGGGAGGGTATGGAGAGAAGTTTGGTACCTTACCCATCAGCTCTCCAAACAGAGGGGAGAGGAAGGCAAGGGAGGTGGAATCAGTAAAGGCTTGAATTAGCAGCACAGAGGTGAGTTTAAAAGTGATGAACTCATCCTGGGATGGTCATCTTGTTCAGTGAAGTTGAAACCCGGCAGAGCAGCAGATGCAAACTGGAGTTAATGAGTTACTTCTAAGGTTGATTCCAGTTTTAAGTCTATGGTCCTATGATATTAAGGAGTCAGTTTAAAATACACAAAGAAGGTACCACACGTAGGCAGATTGCATCAATGTTTTTAAGTTATAATTATACTGAATCACCCAAGCTTTTTAATGTAATACGTGGTAGCAGTGAATTTCAAAATGATGATGTTAGGTAGGCAGTAAGGTCTTAGTAGTCTGCTACTTCCTATTTTCTAGCTGATTAACTCCCCCCCCCAAAAATGTCTCAGACACAAAAGTACCCCAGAGTTACGTGAGCTGCATTTAGTCCATGCGGTCTATATTGGATGCAAGCTACATACAATTATACCTCTCTCAGAAGGAACTTAGCTATCCAATAATGTCGTTGACCTGGAAATCGCCTTGCAATTCATATGTGCAGTTAAAATACATGTCACAATGTTCATCAATTCTAATTGAAGTTCTTTAACCAACTGGAAAAGCCCTCCTACATATTCTTTTATTTGACAAACTTGGCAATTTTGTTTCTAAGCTCATGACAGATTAGAAATAGTGAGCTATAAATGGGAGAGATTCTTCAAGCAGTAAGAAAGTCATAGCTTAAAATTTGTTATCAAGAGAACTAGGAAAAAACCTACAAAATTTCAAAAAGCAGAGAAGAATTAAAAACAAACGGCAATCTGGGGCCCTATGTACCTTAGCATGCCATAAAGGCAGCACTGTATCATAATACAATAATTGACATTGATATTGATGACTGTGTCATTCAGAAAATGACTTATTCAATTGGAAATCCCTTGAGGGTAGGGACATTAATTCATTCATTTTGCATCTCTATAATTGTTAGTCTGGTAATTTTCATGTACTAGGTAAGTGATAAAGATTTATCGAACAAAGATATTCGATGCATTTAATTTAAGAGGGCTGGGAAATGTATAATGAGATGAATGAAAAGTCCAAGAGTCATAGTTTTTTTGTCATTACTAATCAATTTATTAATTATGGATAGCAAATAATTAAGGTCAATAGTTCTGTCAGAAACCTAAGGACTCTCTACCCCCAGGAGAATACTAAATGCTAAATAGATTTGGGAAATAGAGTTGTTCTTGATGAGTGGGAATCAACTCTGATTGGTTAATAATTAATGAGAGAATGACTGCAATAATGAGAGGTGGGCTTATTCTAATGACTGATCATGTCAATACTCTTATATGGTGCAGCACCAGCAATCTATACAAAAGAATCTATTTCCCATCCAGTCTTACCTAAGCAGATGTAGGGGTAACTAGGGTGGGACTATTTTTTTGACTGTTTTCTCTTTTAGAATGCTAAAGTAATCAAGTACCTTTTATTAAGTCTTGCTAGGTACAAAGCCCCAGGCCCACACCCTTTTGCTGAGTAGGTGTGAAATCTTTGGGCCCTAAGAAGGGTATATAAACTCAGAGGTTAGCTTTTTGTTTGGGGCTTTCACTCCCTGGAAGAGCATCCTGTGATTTGACCAGACAAGATTCTGGGTAGTTGTTGTTAAGAGACCCCCTTCCCCACACCCCTCTCCCGCCCTGAGCTGGCTTGAAAACCCAGATGTTGGTGCTCCCCTGGTAACTATGTACTGAGATGTTGGACAGAAAATAAGAAGCCTGTCTACTGGTTTGTGTTATTTGATATGTTGTTATTTTCTGCTTGTTATTTCTGTTTGTATTTGCACTGAAGTTCAGATTGCTGGCTTTTTCACCCTGAACTAAGTGAATTATATATATATGCTTGCTTAAAGTGAGATTGTTAACCCCTTAAAGTTGCTTTCCTTAGAAAAGCAGATCAAAGAACCTGTGCAGGAAGCCCTTCTGTGGGTGCTGTTGTTATTGGCCTTACACAACCACAGTAGTGCCAAGCCATATTGTTGTTACAATAGAACAATGGGCCAGAATTCACCTAGATAAGATTCTTTTTACCCTTTAATCAGAACTAAGCTCCCCCAGTTGGGTTGGGTCCTGCACAAAATTTAGGAGAATATCTCTTTATTAGCCCTATCCTTCACAAGGAAGTAAAAAAAACAAAATCAAAAAACAAAACAAAACAAAAACTCATGTCCCAGATATACAACTAGTTATTAATATAGTAATGAAATAATAACTTTTCTCAGTGACTCACATTGGAAAATATTTCCTGCACAAATCTTAATTTAAAAAAAATCATTCTTAAATCTTCATGTAATAAGAAAAAAATAAGCTATCCATAATAAAATTTCTAATCGTGGCAAAGGTTTTTCAAGTTTGAAATACATTTTCATTAATAACTTTTATTTTTATATTGCTCACATTTCACTATGCATACCTACTGCCTTTCTCTCCCCTTACCACCAAAATTATCCCTCCTAATAATGAATAAAAAATAAAAAAATCAATAAAACTAATCAACATGTTGAAAATGTCTAACATTATTGGGAGGATTCTCCATCCATGGTTCTTCCTCATCTCTGAGAAGAAGAAGAGGGAAACTTACCTTTTCATGCCTTTTCTCTGAGACTAAATTTAGTCACTTCAATTTTAAGCTTGCAGTTTAATTGTTTTGTTGTTTTCCCTACTCCATTTATAATGTTATTGTCATTTTAATATTGTTTACCTCATCCTGCACATATCACTTTGATCATTCCTTCCCATGATTCTCTATAGTCACCATATTTGTCACTTCTTAAACAGAGTAATATTCCATTATATTCGGGCATGGCAGCTTCTTTAGCTATTCCCCAATCAATGGGCATCTACATTGTTCCTAGTCTTAGCTATTAAAAGAGCATTACTATAACTTTCTTGGTGTGTTTGGGCTTTCATTTTTATGGTTGATCTTTTTGGGGTATAGCTGTGAAATCTTTTGATTAAAGGGTATGGACATTTTCATTGATTTATCTGCAAAGTTTAAAAATGCATTCCAAAATATTTGGACCAATTAGTTCCATTAACAATGCATTAATGCATTTGCCTGACCACAACCCTACCAACACTGACTCTTTTCCCTTTCCAGCAGCTTTGCTGATTTGCTATGGGTAATTTGAAAACTGAATGCTTTGATTTTTAATTTTTTTTTATTGTTAGTGATTTGTGGAATTCTTTCTGGTGGTTGTTAATAGTTTTTAATTTTTGTTTTATGAAGCATTTTCCATTTCATTTGATTAGTAATCTATTGGGTAATGGCATTTGGTCTTAGATATTTTTGTCTATTGCCAAGATATTCTTGACTTTGATTGTTTACTATTTCCTTTCATCTAACAATTTGCTAATTCACCATAATGAAATAGCATTGGACTACAAAACAAGAACTATGAGTTCTAGGACCCACTCTTCCATTAGTTACGTGGCCTTGGGCAATTCACATCATCTGAGGGATTCTATTGCCTCATTTTTTTTATGTAAAATGGGGGCATTAGACTAAGTAGACTGAGACTAAATCAGGATATAAAATTCAATATAGCTATGATCCACTCTCATCCTAATATTTAAAACAATTTTTAGGTTTTCAAGATTCTTTAAGATTTTTCAAGACCTGTTCATAAAAGTGATATATACAAGGCCTTCTCTTCCTTGTAAAAGAAATGTCATTTCCTCAGCAGGAAAGAACATAAGTATTCCAACAAATTATTATCACATAGAAGAATTAGGGAAAAAATAAAACTTATCAAGTTTATGCTCAAATTCAGAAAATCAATCTTTTTTTCTTTTTAGAATAATTTTAAAACTGAATAATCAAGTAAAACATAAATCAACAACTGAATATAAATATAATGAAATGCTGCCTTTGTGAGATTTGAAAAGATAGATGGAGAAATGATAGACAGTAGTTTAACTCTGGAGACAGAAAGTAACAGTGTTTGGCCTGGAATATGATTACTATCATCTCTTCTAATCAACCCTTTTCTTGGAGTCATTTTACCAATTTGTTCATCTGAGAGATTCAGAATGTTTTATTCAATTCACTTTCTTCTCTTTCAGAAGCTGGGGCTGTAAGTGTGGAACATACTATCAGTCTGAATTGAGGCATTGGCTAGTTTTCCTAATTTTTTTCTTCTTCCTAATTCTAAATTACAAGGAGTGGCTCTCTTTGCTATGGAAGGGGAAGAATATATGAGGTACTGGAAGTGATATAAAACTATATCAGTATTTTTTTAAAATAAAAAAGAACAGAATACTAAATTTGAAAAGAATATGAGGGGCAAAAATAAACTTATTATATAATATTTTGAGCTATGCAAGTATTTTTTTCTCACAAAAATCCTGTTATTGTTGTCTGTCATTTGCAAATGAGGAAATTAAGGCTCAGAGAGTTTAAATGACTTCCCTGTGTTTACTCTACCAGTAAATATTATTTAATATTTGAATCCAACTCTCTTCATTCAGTCCAATACCCATTCTAGCCTCTTTAACTTTTCCGTTTTAAAAGTATATTAATCCAAGTAACATTAATCATTTCCCTCTAATGCCCAATTCTCAAAAAGTGAGCTAATAAAAAGAAGTTCAGAAAATTGGCAGTTATCATTCTTAATAGATCATTATCAGCATAGCCCACCCCCCCGAAAATTACTTAAGGATCATCAAAGGAAAAATAACACAGTTTTAATCATATATTTATTATATATATAGAATATGTATGTGTATGTGTGTTTGTGTGTGTGTTTAAAAAACAAATCTTTTTACATAATCTTGCTCATATCCTTTTGGCTTTTTCATCAAGTTTTTATCCAGTCAAAGTTAGAAAGGCTAAACATAGGTGTATTGAAATTATTATTATTTAACATGTGAAATTTAATAAACTTAAATAGTACGTAACATATTGAATATATGTAATATCTTATTTAATATTTGAAATTATTTCCAAAAAACCTTATGTTTAAAATAAAGCTTTCTATCTCAAATCATTTTCCCCTTGAAGACCATTATAATATCAGCGATGTTCTCATGGGAAAAAAAAGAATTCTCCCTAACAGTCTCTTACTAGTCTTTTTATTTTTTAGAAAAAAAGTGGTGTGTATATATATATATATATATATATATATATATATATATATATGTATATATATATATATATGTATGTATGTATGTATACTGAGTCACATGCAAGAAGAGCACAAATAAAAAATCATTTTAAAAATATGATTACATCAAGTAATCAGTCTCCTGACTGTGATCACAGTACATCAGACTAAGTACTTTTGTCTAAGAGGTTTTTTTTTTGTATTTAATTCTTTTATTATTCTGTAAAAGGCAACAAAATATACAGAACAAAACTTTCCCTTTTTTAAACTAATGTTACAACCCATATTTGTTATCACTTATATTTATATATAAATGCTACACTGTATATAGCTGATCATTAATTAAGCCAAAGTATAACACATTAGGTCTATAGAAATTCAAAGTAAACCTAACAGTCATGCAAAATAAGGTATCAGTGTGTTCCTATATTGTTCCTTCTGAGGGATCACTGCAGGAATGTTTTTTAAGTAAACCAAGTTACCTGAAGGGGGAAATATAGACCACCTTAAGGAAGGAAGGGGTGGGAGAGGAGGAGATTCCTTTTTTTTTTTTTAAAGACCAATCTTGCATAGGATCTTGCATAGAATGAGAATAGAATCAGGCACTTCTTAGACTAATTGAATAGAAATAGAGAGAGAGAGAGAGAGAGAGAGAGAGACAGAGACAGAGAGAGACAGAGAGAGAAGAGAATCAAGGTATGGCACCGTGTCTCACCACCATGTTGGTTTTCTTTAATTAAACTCAATCTTGATTCATCCCACGCGGCAGCATGAAGTGCTATCTATCACTTTATCCGGCTTTATAGGTGTTTATTCTGACTCATATCAATCCTGCCATAGGCCTGTTTGGCACTAGGAAACAAAATGGGAAATTCTCTAGGCAACCCTCCATCCAACCCCATCACCTCCCAGCCCCCAGAATATCCCTGCTGAATAATGATTCTCTTTCCATCAGAGAACCTGGAATATGGTAGAGAGTTTCTAGATTTATAGAATACTAAAAAATCTACACATTTTGTTTGTCATACAGTGACCCCTCAGAAAGGTCAGTGTGTTCAGATCTGCCTTTTCCCGCGGTCCTGCCCTCTCAGCTGCCCAGTGTGTTTTTATTACATAGCTTCAAACTCATTTATTCTCTGCTTCGTATTTCCCGGCCGAATCTGCCTCAGAGTCTTGTACTTGTCTGGTCCTTGTCTCACGTTCTTGTTGTGAATGATGTCATTGTGGGGCCTCTTGTTTTCATCCCTGGCCTGGGACAGCTAGTTTGTCAATGTCTGCAGCTGCCTCTGCACACGCTCTTTCTTCTCGGCCTCAGTGATACGTTTCTCTTCGTCTCGGTAGTCCATAATGCCCTCCCTGGAGAACTCGGCGTTGTAGCCGCTGTACTCGGTCCCTTCATCCTGCAAGTTTTCGTGCGGGTGATAATTGCCAGGCTCGTACACAGGAGGCGGAGGGGCGGTCATCACCTGTTGAAGCTCTTCCTTGGTCTTGACAAGATCATCTTGGGCTTCCCTGGCTCTGAGCTGCCATTCTTCGACCTCATCCTCTTAACGCCTCCTGGCTTCTTCTAGGAGAGCAATCTTGGCGGTGTATTCAGCAAGTTCTGCAGCCAGATGCTCCTGGCTCTTTATCTGATCCACAGCTTGTCTCTCCGGGTCTTCTTTCCCTCCAAGAGCAGCCACACAGTCAACCTCGAGAAACTCGACCTCTTCTTGGGCTCGTTTCCTGTCTTCTTCCAGCTGACTGGCTTTCCGAATTCAATCGGAGAGCTCTTTTTCTGCTTTCTTGGTCTTCTGCTCATAGTCCTGAAGCTTCAGCATCAGCTCCTCCTTCTGTCCAAACATCTGCTCCTTCTCTCGTTCAACAGTCTCTCTTCTCGTCTTTTCGATTTCCAACTGTTGCCTTTCCGTTTGTTTCTGGTGCTTCTCCTCACGTGCTTGGGCTTTCATGTGCTGTACCTCAATGGCATCTGGCTTCCTACGGCAAACGTACAGCTTATGGTTCCCCAAGCAAAGCTGAAGGATCCGCTTATTAATCCGGAGATGAGATGCATAAAATACAAAGTCAGGTGCCTTCTTGTCGATGGGTTTAATCACAAACTTTTTGTCATTGAAAGAGATATTTCTGATTTCGCTCCAAGGGAAGCCAGACTTTGGGGTCAGTTTGTCATCTTTCTCATAAATATTCAGTCCAAGGGCATCCACTCCGAGCCAAAGGTCCGTTTCTTTTTTTGTTTGTTTGTTTGTTTTTTATCTCAAAATAATTGAGCCCATGCATCTCCAAGTCCTGAGCAATCTTCAAATAACTCTGACATAGCATTATCTTTCAGCATCTCATGGTGTTCAGCATGCCACAGCTGGATCCGATCATGCCCCTGCTCTCTGGAGACCTTGTGCTGGTCCATTACTCTCTGCGGGATCAAACGTTTGGAGCTGAGGTATCCAGCCTTGTGCTCATCTTTATTATACTCACCAAACTTGGCTTGAACGGCATAGGACCCAAGGAGCACTGCAGTCTGATTCATCACTGAGGATTCCATCTTTTACTTGTAGGAAGGACAGCTTCTGGGCAATGTCCTGGATCGGTTCCTCGGGTACATCCTCTGGGTAGAATTTGGTGCGGAATTTGAACTGGAGGGGGTTCTCCTTTCGGACTTCTTGGGCAGAGACCTTTTTATCAAGCTTCAACTAGGTTGGAAATCCTTTATTGTCTACATTTTGGAGGCCAAATTGCCATACTTCACGAAGGCCAATGGTCTTAACCAGCTGGTCAAAGAGGGGCTTCCCAGTGGTGTTGGGCTGGATGGCAAACTCCAGCTCTGCATCCATGGTAGTAACACGGACATTGAATGGTTTCGGCATTTTCCATTCCTGATGTGTTCCTTAATATCCCTCCAAACAAAGCTTTCATGCAAAGAGTTAGTTCTCTTCTTTCCCCCCCGAGCGGTGCAAGCTCAGCCTGGCTTGGGCAGTCAGCGGCCTAGTGAGCCTCTCCCCCTGGCTACTGCAGCAACTCTGCTGCTGGGCCCCGGGTGGGCAGGCTGGGGGTGGTGGTGGGGGTGGTGGTGGTGGTGGTGGTGAATGACGCGCCCGGCCCTGCCCCGCTCCTCTCTCCAGAGTTGTGCCTACTAATCTTAATAGCAGTAGTATACCACACTTAAAAATCATGACATTCATTCAATTCTGAGAATTTACTACTGAATTTTCCCTCACAAACCTTGCTAATCTAATGAACAATCAAGTCATATGATTTGTGTACACTCGTTAATTAAAACACACTTTGCATTCAATTATTGTTTTATTAGGAGCTCTCATTGATTGCAAGGGATTTGAATGTTTAAATAGCCACCCCAACTGGCAGTAGTTTAGTGAGAAGTGTTTTCTTCATGCGAGAAAGCATGTTTTATGTTTGCTGGCACAGAACAGCTTTTACCTGATTAACTAATCAAGTCAAGAACTGAAGGAATTCTTGATTCCAGAAGATGGCTGTTCATTATGTTGTCTATATTTTTACTGAATACTGAAACAAGATTGTAAGTTAGAAGGGATGCTGGACTTGGAGTCAGGAAGACCAGAAGTCAAATCCTACCTATGAAATTTACTAGCTGTGTGATTCTGGGCAAGTTATTTAACTTCTAGTGCCTTGGTTGCCTCATCTATAAAATGAAGAAGTTGTTACTCCTGTGTTACATAGTACACATGTGGAAAATATATAATGTACATACATATTACACAATACACATACATACACATATATATCCATATATTTATATCTACGTATCTATAAATCTCTATGTCTATGCATAGACATAGATATAAATACAGATAGGCATATATATATATATATATATATATACACATTGGTTCTTCAAAAGTCTTTCTTCCTGTATTTGGTAAGGAGGTTTGTCTGGTAGACTTGGGAAAAAAAAAACAACCCCATTCCCATTTTAGGAATACTACATCACTTTGAATACTACATCATTAAAAATAAATATTTTTCATACCAAAATCTATACCGTGCCTTCTGTAGTGGACCTAACAAAACCTTAGCTGTTAGAATTAATTTCCCATACTAATGTCTGATTTAATATCAAGAAATGATTTAGGTACAGAAGAAAATTAAAATATATATATATATTTCTTTTCTAATCTGTAATCTAATCTATTTTTTAGAAGTATAATGACATAGAAAAATTCAGAAGACCTGAGTTGACCCTTATAAGATATGTTTAACCCTTTTTAATCTTAGCTTCTTTATATGTAAGAGGAAATGATCACAACTACATTATTTACTTCACAAGGTTTTACTGAAGATCCTTTGAAATATTGTATGTAAATATTTGACCTACATCAAACCAGATAAATGTGGGTTATTTCCAAATGATGTTTAATGTTAGGTGTAAAATGTATAAGATAAGACAGTAGAATTAGTACAATGTTTTTATTCTAAATCTGTCTCAATCTTTTTGTTTCTCTGTCTCTCCCTCCTTTTATTCTCTTATTCTTAAATATTTCACTTTTCTTTGATCTCTTCAATCCAAAAATCTCTCTCCCCAACAGTTACATTTCCACTCAGATTTCAACCTTCATTTCTAATTTTATTGGCATGTTGATTACATTGAAAAACAAAGAATGAAAAAGATTTTTAGCAGTTCCCTTTTTTATGTTTTATCCTTTTTATGTTCCTTTGATCCCAATTTCCTAACATTTTACCCATAGTTAGTGAGACAGATATAATGACTTTTAAAGCATTGCCCTGTGTCTGATATCTACTGGTAGGACCATTTCCTATACCATTCTGAATTCCTAACTTACTCTGGAAATCCGAATAGAATAGAAGCTAGAATATACTAAAATTCTGTGAAGTTTTAGCACTATGTCAGTAGAGTTGTGTTCTAATCCTGACTCAGTTATTTTTTTTAATTTTTATTACTATTTTTTTCGGGGGCGAAGGCAGGGCAATTGGGGTTAAATGACTTGCCCAAGGTCACACAGCTAGTAAGTGTGTCAAGTGTCTGAGGCCAGATTTGAACTCAGGCCCTCCCAACTCCAGGGCTGATGCTGTGCTCACTGTGTCACCTAGCTGCCCCCTGACTCAGTTATTAAGTAGTTAAGAGACCCTAAAGTAATTCACTTAGCTTTTATGTGGGGCAAAATCCTCATCTCTCAATGGAGATAATAATAAATGTCACATCTAGTTAAAATATTTATTGTGTAATTTAAAAGAGAAAATGTGTTACATATTTTGAAAAAGTCAAAGTACTATAGAAATGAAAGTGAGGCATTAGTAACCAAAATTATTTATAAAACAAAGAAGAGAGAGATAAACATGTTTAATATCTTAATGGACATGCAGCTCACATAGATTTTATTATTGGGTTTGATGGCAAATATGCTTATACTTGTTCAATTTTGCTCTTAAAATCTGAAAATATCATTTGGAAATGAAAAACACCTTGTGGATAATTCCTTCCAGCACTCTGGTTAATGTATAATTGTTACCTAAAAAAGCATTAATATTAAAAAATAAAACAATCAGAGTTTCAAGGCTTTCATAAACTGGTAATTCTCAGAATATTTTTATAGTATTCTGCCTAAATTTTCCCTCTCCATTTCATTTTAGTATTTATATCCTCATATCCATTTATAGTAATTATATCCTTTTCAAGAGTGTACATTCTTCCTTACTTTATTATCTTTATACGTTTCTTTTCCCTGAGTAGACTTATTATATTGAGCTATTTTTCTGGGACTGCTTTAACATTTTGATTTATTGCCAACATTTCTATAATACTTTTTACCTCTCTTTATACTTTTGCCAGTCATTGTCTCACAATGATATTAATTGCTGAAAATACAAAATCAAGCCTTTTATCACTCATTCAGTTAAAAAAGTCACCATGGAGTATAGTTTTTGGTTTATGGCTACAGCAGTGCTTAATTTAGCAGTCATGAAATTATTTCATATTTATATATAACCAGGATGACATTAAGATATTATTTAGTCCTAGCAAGAGTGCCTTGAGTTTTTATCAGAGAATGCTTGAAATTACTGCTCATTCTTTTGGCTATAGACAATGATTTTCCCTCCCCTCCCTAACCCTACCCCAACCCTCATGCCCCTAATGGCATGATTTGAAAGAGCACTTAAACTGCTAACACTATTTTTATACGTTGAGTAAAGAGATTTTCTTAATCTGTCCTATTTTAAAAATGATATGGCCATGTGACCTAGGGATTTATGTGTCTAAACACATTATAGTAATTAACCTTCCTGCCAAGATGAAGCCTCTGCATCTTAAACCTACCGAAGCTAGGAGGTGTTGAATTTTCAGCATGTGTGTGGACAAAGACTAATGATCTAATTATCATTTCTTGTAAGCACATTGTCTCTATGTACAGCTAGTGCTAGAAAAAGTATAAAACTGAGATCCCCAGTGCATTCACCTTCACTCCTGCCCCCCTCCCCCCAGAATTGGCACCGGAAATAATAAAAGATTAAAAATAGAAAATAACACTGTAAGACTCAGGATGTTACACTACAGAGGCTACTTAACTGATGACAAAGCCAATTACTTCATCTGCTTCTCTTTATCACCATCCTCTGAAACCTACAAAAACTTTGTTCTCCCACTTTAAGTATTGGCCTTGATCATTCAGCTAACACCATTCAAATGTTTATGGAAATGCTATTCTATCCAACCAGTAAAAACTCAAATAAATGCTGTCTCTGTATTCCTGTTTTAATGCAGTTTTTTCAAAAATTGAAATTTGATATAAAACAGACATTTTTATAAAAAAAAAACTGAATAGTTATAGGTATTTTTTTCCTGATGGAAGGAGTACATGAACTCTCATATTTGTGCCCAATCTTATCCTGTTTATTGTTGTTGTTGTTGCCACCTTCCTTTTGAATCTTATTTTCAGTTATAGGTGTTTTTTTAAAACTATATTCATTATCTTCTCTCTCAGAAGAAACAAACTAGACAGGTGATTACAGGCATCCAAAGTAATACAAAAGCTAATTAGCTAGCAAAAGGAATCTGTTTCATGGTGCAGGTTTCATACTATCTACTTGCATGGTATCCGTATCTTGTCTTCTCTACCCTCTACATATGAAGCATCTGGGTCTGAATGAATGAATAAGTCAGCCTGTAGGAGAATGTTCCTTGTTGTAATGGCTTTGGGTGACACCCAAAGGCTTTTCCAAATTCCCCAGCTCAAGACCACCCAAATTACTATATAGTTTTATAGGAATCAGAGTTGGAAGGGATCTGAGAAATAGTCTGATAACAAATCCTGTTTTTTCATCATGCGAAAAGAGAGCCCATGCAATTGAAGAGACTTTTTCAATGTCACACAGCTAATATGACTCTCACTGATCTGTTTGCCTCTTCCCAAGATTCCACTATTGCAGAATATATGTGCACACATACACACATGTGCACACATATACACGAATGCAACACATATGTAACACACGTATTTACATGCACACATGTATACACATGGGTACATACACATGCAATACATATACATGCATATACACATACATATGCACAATGCATACTTACATACATGCATATGTATATATAAAATAGCCATACCTATGCCTTCTTCCTTGTTTAGGAACTCCCTGGTGGGGAAACTCCCTGTACTGATGCATGTCAGTAAGTCTTGTATAATTTGTAGTCTTAGAAAGTTGCCTGGAACATTAAGAGGTTAAGTGAACTCAAGCCTCCTAACTGTAAAGCACTCTCTAAACGTTATGACATGCTGCCTCTCTTGAGACTGTTTATTATATTTTAGGATTTCAAATAATCTATGAAGCCTTTCTGGACTTTCTAAACTAGTCATCAGACAACAAACACAC
Source organism: Trichosurus vulpecula (assembly GCF_011100635.1). NCBI lineage: Eukaryota > Metazoa > Chordata > Mammalia > Diprotodontia > Phalangeridae > Trichosurus > Trichosurus vulpecula. The sequence goes on along the minus strand of NC_050573.1, from coordinate 412,189,749 downwards.
TCCATAGGTTGGCCCATTCTCCAAACCTTTCCAATAAATGTGACACAAAAGATCTAAAAGTCTATGGCCATGCTATTAGGAAATCATGCCCTCTCTCCCACCTACCAGTTCAGTATGCAATTTATTTACTTTCTTCTTAAGGAGATTTTATTTTTTTTAAAAAACTAAATTTCTCTCCCTTCTACCTTCTCCCTGCTCATACTGAAACAAGAAAAAAAAACAAAACCCTTTAACAATATGTTTCCTCTTTAGGAAAATGCACTTTTAAAAAACATGTTATTTCATTTAATGATTGTCCTATTTTCTCAAATCTATTTTCTTTGATATCCCATTTGTTATAATTTCACCAAGTTTTGTGGATATATTTTTATACTTTCTGAATTTCATTTTTTTGTAATTTCTTATGATCTCAAAATAAAAACCAATCAATAGCCATATATAATACATATATGTATAATACATACATAAATATATATATATATATCTACATATAAAGTAAATTAACAGAATAATAAGGGTATTTCCTGTTTAAAATATTATCAACATTTTAAAAGTTTTTAAGTGTGACATTATAATTTAGGCTGGGGCTTATCTTTTTTAAATATCTCAAATGACAGAGAATGGCCTTCAAATTCTTGTTTCCTGAGACCCCCAGACGGTCTTAGTCTACCAATGCTAGTCACAGCTCCTTAAGAAAAGCCATTAGCACAGTTGTCTGATCAGCATGAGGATGGAATCCTCTGTAGATGCTGTACCTATTAAAGAGTCTGTCTTTGACACAAGTCCAATCACACTGATTACTTTGAGGCTCTGGCCTCTGAGACAGGGTGGCTGCCAAAACCATACTTATCAGTATCTGCAATAATAATAACATCCTCATCATGGTGATTTTCACATGGGGTAGTCAGCAGCAGTAGTACGGAGTAGGTTGTTGAATGAATAAATGAATGAATGAATAAGCGATCTTTCTGTATAGAACCTGTCACAGTGCCCTAATGTAACATGAGATTACTCAAATGCTAAGCAAAGCAGAGAAAAATTTATGACAAAAATTTAGGAGGAACTTTTGAGTCTCCAAGTATGTCTCTGCCTTGGGAATGCAGGCCTCTTTGGGAGGCACATTAACACTTTCAGGCCACTGGGGAGTCCATTTAGTAAATTACCAATGAAATACACTTAATTGTTCCCTAGGAAGTCTGAAGGTGTTAATATCACTCTCTAAGTACCTAACTTACTCTTAGGGTGTAACATAAAAACTTACAAAGTTAGGCTGATTTTTTAAAGCTAGAGACTATTATAGGAAAAAGGGGGGAGGGGGAGTTAGTAATAAGAAATAATAGTAATAAATAATAAGAAAGTGACCACTCAGAAAGTATTAAATTGATCCTCTACATCTCTGTGTTGACTGTGTTGTCATTTGGGAAGTTAAATGAGGTTTCTTGGCTATCAATTCAAAGTGCAGGCTATTCCCTTTGGAATCAAGCCCAGGTGTTGTAGAGATTTACCAGCTGTACTGTCATGCTAATGTAGATCTTCACCAAGACTAAGTGAGCCTGAGATGAAATCTGAACTTGTGAATTCCTAATTCCGTACTGTTCCAGGCATGTATGTGTTTGTAGGAGCACACAGAACTCTATGCTATTGAAAAGGACTACAAACAATCAAAGATGTTTCCACAATAAATGACAAAAACTAAAATTAAGAATAAAAGAAATCAGAAAAAGAAATTATGTGTTTTATTTGTGGGAGAAGAGAGGCTTTGTTCTTTTTTAGTAGAAAAATAAATAAGATGGCTTGCAATGATCATTTTTATTAAAAAAGGCAAGATTTTAAAACACCCACTATTTGACCATTAACATTTCAGTGTGCCACAGAATAATAACATCATGGTAATAAGGCTTCAGCACATTAGAGCTGTCTAAAAGGGGAATAGATTAATAAGGAGGTAGGACATTCTGCTTTGTGAGAGATTTTCAAAAGAATGTTGGATTGCTCTGTGTTAGAGATTTGTAGGGAGGTTTCTTGTATTGATACAGGTTGGATTAGGTGACTACTGAAGTCTTTTCCAATCCAGAGATTCCATGAGAATTGGGGATAGAATTAAATTTGATTCAACTCTATTTCATTCAATTTGCCAGACATTTATTCTTTCTTGTATACAGGGAACCATACTAAATATTAAGGGTGATAAAGCATTAAGTAAGACAGTCGCTGCCTTTTGGGTATTTGCAATCTAGTGAATGAATGAGAAAACATCTATTAAGTACTATTATATGTTAAGCACTATGATAAATAGGTAGGATACAAATAGAAAAGCGAGACAGTCGTAACTCTAAAGGAATTCACATTCTCAAAGACACAGAGAACAGCATGAACAAAGATGTTGAAGTAGAAACGTGAAGACAATGTTGTTAGGAAGCAGGAAGTCCATTTTGGTTAGAATATAGATTATATTGAAGGTCAGCTCTATGAGATAACATTAGAATAGTGGAAAGACCCCTGATTTTGGAAAGCTTGAAATGTTAAGCTAAGGAGTTTGAACTTTAATTAGGAGGTAATGAGGAGTTATTAAAAGGCTTTGAGAATAAGGATGATATGACCATGAAGGAAGAATTGCTCAAGAAACTTAAAGCTTGGTTTGGAGTGTACGAAGAATGAAGGTTGGAAGACCTTTTGTTGTTCAGTTATTTCAGTGGTGTCTGACTCTGTGACCCCATTTGGGATTTTCTTGTCAAAGATACGAGTATTTTGCCATTTTCTTCTGGTCACCCAGCTAGTAAGTGTTGGAGGTGGGATTTGAACTTAGGAAGATGAGTATTCCTGACTCCAGGCTGGGCACTCTAACCACTGTGCCACCTAGCTGTCTTAGGCATACCTATTAGGAAACATACAGTAGTCTAAGTGAGTAATGAGGGTGGTGATGATCGTAATAGGGAACACTTACAAGAACATGAGAGATACTGTGAAGGTAGAATTGGCAGGCAAAAAAAACCTGGTTAAATATGGGAAGTGAGGGAGAGGGAAGAGTGACAGATAATCCCCAGATTTTGAATATAGGAAAATTAATTAATGATTATAACACTGACATAAATCATAATTATAAAATGTTTTTGTATTTGCAGGGCCTAGGACAGTGATGGGCACATAGGAGATATTTAATAAATGCTTGTTATTTGAAGAGGAGGTTATTTTGGGGAAAGAACATTAGATTTGAAAGCAGAGCTTTTATGTTAGAATTTCATCCATGTCACTTTGAGCAAAATACATTTTCCCTCTCAGAGTCTCAGGTCCATGCAAAATGCAAGAGTTGACTTAATCTTTAAAGTCCCTTTTAGCTCCAAAATATATGATCTGATATTAAACTCAGTTTTGGATTTGTTTAATTTGTGATACAAGTGACACACCAGACAAAGATGTCCTGAGGCCATATGTATGTGGGTCTGGAGCTTGGAAGAGAGGTCTGGGCTGAACAAATAAGTTGGGAAGTTATTTACACATAGGCAATAGTTAAAGCCCTAAAACATAATGATGAAAATAACCAATGACAGAATCTTGTAGAATACTTAACTTAATTGTGTTGAGAAGAGAACAATTATTCTATTTCTCATAGAAATAATTTTATCCAACATTTTTATTGTTTGTTGCTTTCCTATTCATGTATTATTACTTTGCTATATAACTTTATAGGGATACCTTGGTAAATGCTTAGTTGGAAACTGGAATTTTTAACTATAAAAAATGTGATTGAAAAAAGTAACAATATTATGGGTATCAGGGTTTTAATCTGTCCTAATAACTGATTCAATATATGTATATATTTGAGTGTATATAAATGTATATGCATTTATATATTCTTAGATTTATACTGATAATTTTATGTCATTTTCACATCTGAATATATCCTTCTTCCAACTGAGCTATCCCTTGTAATGAAAAACACACAAAGAAAAAAATCAACGAAATGAACAATTATACATCCTTTGTATCCTATAGTATACGAAATATTTCGTAGCTGTTCCTGTAAGTCTGAAAAAAAGGAAGGTAAAAGGAGAGAGAAAGAAATGGAAGGTTATGAATAAATAGATTTCTCTGATTTATTTTATAATCTGGATAGGATACTAAGAACTAAATGCTTAATTACTGAAGCAAATTACGCAATTCCATTAGTTTATAAAGGAAGATCAGAATATAGCCCTTGATTGCATTAGAAATGATGATGAGAATTAATGTAATGTAAAGTAATGAGTTGATTGGCAGACTGAGGTGTGTTATTATTTACTTGTGTAGCACACTATAGCCTGCCATCTGATCTCCATGTAGGTACATGTTGAAAATAAGTAATTTATTTCTAAACCCTGCTGTATTTATATCTTTAGCACCCAGCACAGTGCTTGACACATGGTAGATGCTTGTTGATTGACTGACTGAAGACCTCATTCCATGTTGAAATCTACTCACTTGTCAGTCCTCTTTGGATCCATTCATTCAATAAATTCTTTTCTTTTTTTTTTAGTTTTTTTTTTTTGGCAGGGCAATTGGGATTAAGTAACTTGCCCAAGGTCACACAGCTAGTGCATGTGTCAAGTGTCTGAGGTCTTATTTGAACTCAGGTCCTCCTGACTCCAGGGCCGGTGCTCTACTCACTGCGCCACCTAGCTGCCCCCATTCAATAAATTCTAAGCCTAGTTGTGTTGTCATTCTGTCTTCATCTCTCTGCCTTGTCCAAAAGGTTATTGCAAGACAGACATTGTCAAAGCCATGCTGAAATCCAGATATACCCTAATTGGGACATTTCTGATCTATCTTTCATAACAGTAACTCTGCCAGAAAAAGAAATGATGTTAGTTTCACATGCTTTATTGAACCCATGTTGACTCATAGTGATCACAGCTATCTTTTCTAAATGCTTACAGAGTATCAATTTAATACACTGTTATAGGATATTGATTGTGGCTAAGAATTGGTTGACATCAAGCTCGTTGACCTATAATTTTCAGGATCTATCTCATTTCCCCTTACAAAAAATGTAGGTAAAATTTTCTTGTGTTCATTCTTATGCATGCCTCTCTTATTTTCCTCAGTTCCACAAAGGTCACTAAGAGAGTTGTGCAATCATATTTTTCCCCTCATAAATATGTGATTTGAATTCATGCAGGGCAGCTTGCAGTTCAGTCACCAAATAAAGCTCAACACCATTTCACTGTATATTACTAAACGTGCTAATGACTAACCATGGCCTGAGAGAACATTAGTGGTCATTTGAGAAAAAAGTCAATAGTTGAAAGGAATTTCTGATTAACTTTTAATTAACTAGAAATGTAAGTTAATCAGAATACCCTATTCTTCAAGTATTTTTTAAAATTGAATTGTCCACAAATTAAACATCTCAAATTTGTGCTGAATTTAGAGGAAATAATCTATAAATAGAATGATTAGTACTGTTTTCAATATTCAATTTCTCTTTCCTGAGGGAAACAAATTTGCAAACCAGAGACTGGGGTAGACAGTCTTAACCATGAACTTATTTTTCACAGAAATGCAACACTGCTAACATAGAAGTCCTATGATTCCTAGTACTCAGAATGAGAGCTAGTATTTACCCTATATATGAGATATCTTCTGTGTGTACCTATTCCCCACCATTTTTTATTTAGCTTATAATAATGGCACCAAAAATGAGTTCAACATAGCCCTATTGCCAATGTCATAAAAGTCAGATGATAACTACAGCAGACCATTAATTCTCATTTACCTCTTAGCTTCTTTCCTAACCTTCTGGCCTCTTCCCCATTTTCACCAATGGCCTTCTAATTTTGTAAAAGCCTCCTCCACTGCAGCCCTTCCTCTGATTGTTAAATTCCTGGGACTTCTATTTCATGAAGAGCTCAAGATATCAAAATTCAATTCTCTCTCTGCTCTGCTCTTGACTCTCTAGACTTTTCTACCTTGCTCTAGCAAGGGATTCCCTACCCCCTCTACCTCTACCTCCATTTTCTAGCTTTCCTTTGTGTTATCTTCTGTCATTAGAATGTAAGCTTCTTGGGGAAAACAGATTCCTTTTTTTATTATATTCACATTGACAGAAGTTAGCACAGTGCTTAGCACATACTATCTAAGAAAAGTACAAGAGGCAGAGGTAGTATAAGACCTATGTTTCTGAATACTTTGCGATTGGATATAATTATTTATCTCATATGTGGTATTTTCTGTGTGTATATAATTTCCTGATTTTTTTAGTTTGCTGAGCATGAATTCAATATGGTGTGGAAAATCTGTACTGCCCAGAACTTTCTGTTACTTTCATTTATTTACCTCCATACTCAATTCTTTGAGTTTGGGTTGAACAACCATGGAAACTACTGATCTTACTCTTGCACTGAGGCCAAGTTCAATTATCAAAGGATTTTGGAGACTGTGGTCTCTGATCAACTGGCTTATCCTGCATCATGTGACAGTCAAAACTCCAGGCGTTATATAAAGTCTCTTCCCCTCTGTGTTACTCATCCTAAATCATATCTTTATCTTCACAACTCCAGTTTCTTCAATTATTCCTCTTCTCCCAACACTTTCTTCTTTTAACTATCTGAACTCAATGATGACATTTTTTGTCCATTAAATCTCTTGTCCTTATCATGTCTTACCAAATCTCAACCCCTGCTTTTCCTATCATCTACCTTCTCTACTTTTACTCACATATTACCAAACATTGGTTGAAAAAGTCATGCAATATTGCTAAAAATTTGTATTTTCTAATCTCAATTAAACCCTCACTATTGCATGAAAATTATGTTTTCTTTCCTGGTTGACTATCCTCCCGACATCCCCTATATCAATCTGACTCTTTTCTTCTTAAGCCCACTATAATACCTCTACCATTATTGTTGTTCCTCCTTTCTTCTGGAAGTGTACCAATGAAGGGTGATGTCTTGCCTTATGCATATTATCAGCAGAGTAAAATTAAGGTCATAAAAAGCTCCCCCTGCTTTACTTTCTGGAATCCCCTCTGCATTATCTTTTCTAATCCAATGATTTTTTCTTAGTCTTTATTTTATGTGAGCTCTCTGTTGCTTTTGAGATATTGCTCCTACTGCTTGCAAGTCTCTTCTTCATTGACTTCTCTAACTGTTTTCTCAGACAACAACTACATGATCCTGAGTAAGTCTTTTAACCTTAGTCTCTGTTTCCTTATCTGTAAAATGGGAATAATAAAAACATCTACCTTTGTGGGTTGGTATGAGGATCAAACAGCATAATACGTGCAAATTTCTTTTTAAATCTCAAATGCTTTATAAACCTTATTTGTTGTTGTTGTTAGTTGGTTCTGTTACTTTATTGGCTATCTCCTAATTTTTCTTTGCTAGATCATCATTTATCTTTTGCATAGATTCTCCAAAGGCTCACTTCAATGTCCTGTTTTTATATATCCTTTCTTTCTTAGTGAAGTCTTCCACAACCATGTATTCTGTTATCATCTCTATGCAAATGATTGGTTTTATATATGTATATATATATATATATATATGTGTGTGTGTGTGTATGTATGTATACGTGTGTGTATACACACATAAATACATACACACATACACACATACATATATGTATAAACACATTCAGCTTTAATTTCTTTCCTGAATTCTATTCTTGTATTGACAAATGCATATTGAGCATGTCTTCTTGAATGTTTCATTGGCATTTCAAACTCAGTATGTCCAAAATATAACTTAACTTTGCCTTAAATCGGGTCTTTCTCCAATATTCCCATCTTTTTCTTTCATACACCACCATTTTGACTCACCTAATTTTACAAACACAGAACCATCCTTGACTCTTTATCTCCTTTACACTCCAATGTCCACCTAGCTGTTAAGTCTTGCTGATTATACCTCAATAACATCTCTTATTTGCCTCCACTTACATGATCAGATAGTTAAGACATCATTACCACTTACCTGGATTAGTATAATAATTTCCTAATTGGGCTCTTTCTTTCTAATATTTTTCCTCTTTAATCTATCCCTCATACGGCCACCAAAAGTCTTTCTGAAACTTATTACTAACAATCATTTCATTCCTCTATTCAAGAATCTGTAGTGTAGCTTTTCGTGTCTAGGATAAAATGCAAACTTTTCAGTTTGTCATTTCAAGCTCCTTACAATCTTTGTTCTGCCTCCCTTACCATGCTAATTTTGTATTATTTCCTTCATACCCTCTATGTTAAAGCCCAATGGGAGCTATTCCCCAAACTCATTTCTAAACCTGAGATTCCATCCCATATGTCTCTGTCATTGCATAGATTTTCCTCCATTTACTTATTACTCACCCCGACCTCTTGAAATCCTTTTTTCCTTCCAAATTCAGGTCAAATGCCAACTCCTCTGTAAATCTTTTTCTCACATCCCAATTTGATAGTGCTCTGCTCTTCCAAGTTTCTGCAAGAAAAAAAACAACCTTTTTAATATCAAAATTATTCTGGTGATGCTATATTTCACCAAGTCGGGGTCATGGAATACCACAATCTCCAAAGAATTAAAGTTGAGGATCACTAAAGGACATTGGAGAAGAACATAGTGGTAACGAGCTGACTGTTTACTGTTACCAGTCAAGGATGTGTGAGGGACACAGCATAAAGGATGTCACCAGACAATTATCTGAAGAGATCTCAGTTGCATGATAAGAAGAATCACAAATTGACAGACAATGTACTCCAATAGTACAAATGCAATGTCAGAAAATTGAGGAAAGCTTTCAGTACATTAGGTAGACCCCATGAAGGATTTATTAAAGGACATAATAAGAGTTACATAGATTGAAAAGGCACAAATGAGTTGTTATCTGCCTTGTTAGAGGAAGATGTCATTTGTAAAAGACTGAAGTATTAAATATCCAGCACCTAGCAAATGTCTCTTACATAGTAGGTGCTTAAGAAATATTTGTTAATTTGATTCAGATTGGATCAAAGAGGTCAGTAAGGCATTAGGAGAATTCTGTAGTTAGGTTCTTCTGGGACTAGAGGAATTCAGTTATATGACAGGCTGGTTTACCAGAGGATTTAACAAAACAATCCCATAATAAATAACAAATCTAATTGACTCTGCCTAGATCTCAGAACCTCTTTTCTGGGAAGTTTTGTTTCTGAGAGGGAGCATTTTTATCAGTAAAATGAGGGTTAAGAGAATTTCAAAGATCATTTCTAGCCCTTGGATTATATAAGTCTATATTTACTTCCAGTACAGTAGTTGCATATTTCAGTTCTTTTAACCCAGTAGAAGTAATTAATCTCAAATGGAGAGGCATTATACACTTTAGTGGAAAATATTTTGTTTCATTCCATTTTAGCATTGCCAATTTGTAACAAGAATTACCACCACTCTCTCCTTCCTCTTTTTCTCAGGCTAGTATTCTAAAGATTACCATTCACTTTAATTATTTTGTTGAGACAATTTCTCATAGCATCAATGATTTTGTAAAAACTCCAGGAGAAATGAAAACATAACTGTGTTTCAGATGCCTGCTATCGATTATATTAGTCAATGTCTGTCTAAGTAGCCTGTGGTATTCATTGAATAACTGGGAATTCTATTTGCTATAGAAGAGAATTTGTTATGAAGGAAGATAACCCTGTACCTTATGTAAGTGTGATTTACTTACTGAAGGACTGAAAGGAATTAATTAATTTGCGGTTTAACCAATGTTCCATGGCATGATCCTAAGAGCTATAATGCTTTGTAATTTACAAAGTGCTTTCTTTACAACAGCTCTATGAGGCAAGGAGTACAAGTATTCATAGCCCTATGTTTCAGATGAAGAAACAGGATCAATGACAGAACTAGTAGGCGAGGGAACTGGAATCCAAACCAAGGTCCTCCCAATCATTTTTATACTCTGCCAATGGCTAAAACACTAGCATATATTGTATGAGAGACTAATTTTTTACCCAGTATTACATTAAAGAGAGGCTGAAATAATGCTGTATGATTGTGTTTATGGAATACTGTGAATTCCTAGACATTAATAGCTGTTTTAGTTTGTATTTAACTAGCTAGCATAAGCATAGCTTTTAAAAAATCATATTCAAACAAACAAAAAAATCACCTGGTATCAGAAGAGTTAGATTTTCTACCCTTCCTTTCAGAAATTGGGGCAGCATCTTTTCTCAATTCTAAGAATTTTTATGAAAGCCAGCATATGTTTCATTGTTCTGAGACAATTCTTCCCCAAATTAAATTCTATTTGTTGATCATATTGATTCCTAATAAGGGTAATATATAATGGGATCCAAAACCACAGTGTGATATAAAATCCTTCAGGAAAAATGTTGACAATTAACTTTTTATATATCCTAGTGGATTATTAACCTCTTTCTTTCTCCATAGGCAAAAATAATTTATTTTATATTTATTTGTGGTGAGGCCCTCCACCACCACAGGCATTGTTGGGTGGCATGAAAGGAGGCAGAACAGACATTTCTAGGCTCTTTTCCTCCCACCCTTCTTCAAGGTAGACTTATTTCCTGTCACAAGAGGAAACAGGAAGTTAGGGTCAACAGAAGCTTGGCCACTCTGCTCTCCTCAGAAAAAGGGGTATGAAGCTAGAATAATAAGAATATGATCCCTTAAATATTATTTTTCCAAGGGATATGATCAAATTCAAGTTGGTTTTTGATCACTGTTTCATTACTGGGGGAAGGAGGACCCAAACCTTTATATTCAAGCCTTGTCCCCTTTAACCACAAAAAATGAGTTCCTTGAATAGCACTTAGCCAAGAAAACCCATTTATCCAAATTGGTAGCAAAAAAAAAATCAGAGAAGGTATAGATAGGAGAAAATATGCCAGATAATACAGAATGAAGGCGCTCTCTCATTATCAGAGAGAGAGAGAGAAAGAGAAAGAGAAGGAGGAAGAGGAGCGTGAGGAAGAGGAGGAGGAAGAGAAGGAGGAGGAGGAGGAGGGTAACTTAAAAGTTTTTAGAGAACTCTCATATCCATTATCTCAATTGATTGTCTCAATAATCCTATTAGGTATTCAGTTTAGGTGAGGGAACTGAGCACATAAGGTCAAATGATTTGCCTGAGGTAACACATTTACTAAGTTTGTTGAAAGCTGACTTAAGTTGGTACTCCTGAGTTTAATGTAGTTTTCCTCCTGCCCTATATTCTAGGACTTCTGTTATCTACTATTTAAAACTCTTTATCTGTTCCCAGGACATCACACTTTACCATCATCCCATACTCCTTGAACCTCTTAGAAAGTCTCTGTATCTCTCAATCATTTATAAGGTTGATGGAGGCATTTCTGGAATGTTTATGGGTATCTAGAATGTAAATATATGCTATTGCATTAGGGCATTTTTACCTAATAGAGCCTATAAACTTATGGAAATCTGACAGAGGAACCACATGTAACTTTGCACCTCTTAAGGGAGACTTGAATTGCAGCTGTCCCCTTAATAAAATTATTTTAATATGACATTTAAAATAATGTCATTAATTTAGGGAAAGTATTCCAGTCTTTTACTTGTCAAATTTTTTTTTGTTGCACTTCTTATGACAATTCGCTGACTGAACTTATTTTCTATCAGTTTTTCTTTCCTGAATCTTCCCCTGATTTTCTTTTTTAACCTTACTAGTCTAACACTCTTTTGGGTAGCCTGTCTTTGTTTTCTTTGTCCCACACATTTTCTCAGATTCCACATCTTAGAGAACCATATCTCTAACTCACCAGACTCCCAAATCTGCATAAAGTAGACTGACAAATTCATATCACCCCTTATCATTTCTGTGTTTAGCAGGCAGAGCAATCAATTATTGAAAGATTGATTCAGCAATAGTCTTTCTAGCAGCAAACTAGGTCTCTAGTAAGGAGGGAAATTTTAGTGAAGAGAAGAATTAAAGTAGTTCAGAAATTCAGATAGGTCAAGCTGTTATAAAGTAATTTTGATATCTTGTTACCTACTGCACCTATTCAGAGTGATAGTATCAATAGTTTCCTCAGTACTTAGGATGTATAAAAATTAACAGGTCAAATACCTTTATGGTAGAAATAACTAAAATATGATATATAATATTTAACTTATATTCTTCTGGCCTACTCATAATATACTTCTATATAAATTGTTGAATATTCTAAAATATTAACAATACTAATAATTCCAATATAATAATAATCCCATCAGTCACCATTTATTAAATGATTTGTGCCAGGCACAGTGCTCTGCTCAGTGCTGGAGCTACAAAGAAAGAACTGAAATAGTCGTGGACCTCAAGGAGCTAACATTCTACTGAAGACTAAATGGTGGTATTTTTTAAATAGCTACTGATAAATTCTATAAAAGCAAACAAAAAAACACTTTTATCCATAATAACTCAGAGACCAAAATTCCAGCAAGTCAGCACAAGACTAATTTGCTACTTTTTTCTTCCTAAGCATTCCTTCCTTGATTTTTCATTTCCCCTTAATCTCGCAGTTTGATGTTTTTGAGCACAAATATTGAAAGGACCTTCTTGTACTGGTAATTTCTAGAGGGTTTATAGTTCCATAGGAATCTGTTTGCTAATATATACGTATGTGTATATATATATATATATATATATATATATATATATATATATATATATATATGTGTGTGTATATATATATATATATACACACACACACGTATGTATATATACACACATATACGTGTGTGTGTGTGTGTGTGTGTGTGTGTGTGTAAAATTTTCATACTTTATCTGCCTGGAAACTGAAAAGTGGATTTGTAGACAATATTACTAACATGTGGATTCCTACTTTTAATGTAGTTTATTCCTGGGAAATTGTATTTTAAACAGTGTCAATTCTTTAGAAACAGCAACCTAAACTAACTGACTTTTATAAAAGGAGCTGAGGGTGGGGTTTGTAGGTAAGTCTAACTAGAAAAGGTGATGGGGGGGAAGTGTCTTTGAAGCACTAATGTGGAATTAGGAAGGACTAGAAGAGTCTACCAGAGAAGATGGAAGATAAGAGAGGGAGCATATTGAATGGAGGTGCCAATGACTTTCTTCCAATCTGAACCTGAGTAGTTGGTAATTAATTATTTGAAATAGTTTTCCATCTACATGTGTCAACAACCCGGCTGGCAGCTTCTGTGGGGGTATAAGATTCACCCACAGCCAACACCCAGAAAGCTGCCAACAGCACAGTTTCTTTCGATCTGCTTAATTAAGGAAAGCAAGGTGAAGGGGTTGACAAGCTTACTTTTAATTCAAATATCATTCAGTTAGTTCAGGGGAAAAAAACCAGCACCCTGAACTTCAAAACAAAATGCAAATTACAGACATCAATAGACTTTGTCTGATTCAAGTCCCAACAGATAGTTACCACAGTTCAACAAAGTTTCAACATCCGGGTTTACAAGCTGGAGGGCTCCTTAGCTACAGCTGCCCAGAGTCTCCTCATCAACACCATCTCCAGAGCCCCACACCAATAGCTCTGTCCTCCCTTCTTATAGGGCTTTAGACATCAGACATCATCTGAATCACCAGAGCTCAGGCTCTGGTGATTGGTTCTTGAGTTGGCCCCTCCCCTTAGGACCCTGGGAGGTTCACATCCACATGGATTACATTAACACCTGATGGGGTTTGGGTCTGGGGCTTAGCACCTAGTATAAAGCTCACTGAGATAAATTGAGTCACTCAAAGAAAACAAAGACAATTCTGGTTACACTCCACCCCTTGTTGTAGGATACATAATCTAATCAGCCTTGTATCCTAGAACATACATTGTGATCCAATTACAAAGGAAACTAAAACATATTCATAATAAAGCAAAACATATCATTCAGTGACATTCCCAAATATTGGTTTACAGTTCAAATGTGACCCACCCCTAGGTCCCAGCAAGATAATCTCTTCAACCAATCATCCCCAAAATAATTGTTAATAATTCAAATGTCCACCCCTAGGTCAAAGCAAGTTAATCTCTTAAACTCAAAGTGTCCAAATAAAGTGCTTCTTCAGCAGCACACTGGCATTGCAGGCTTCCACGTGGCACCCAAAGTCCCAATTTCAAAGAAAGAGTTCAAACAAAGTTCTTTTAGGGTCTGTTCTCCCCATTAAGTCCCAGTCCCCGGTTCCAAGTCCGGAGGGTCTGCTGGGCAATAAAGCCAACAGGGTGGGGTCCCTGGGGGTCCAAGGCACTTCCTCCACCCCAACAAAAACAAATCCATGCCGCCCTCCTGGATCCCAAGCAGCCCAAGCTGAAGGGACCAAAAAGGCAGACTCAGTGCCTTGCTGCAAAGTTTTCATCTTGCCCCAGGGCTGGATTTCAGGCTCCTGGGTTCCAACTCCAGCTGGCCTCACCTGGCTTCTCCTGGAATCCTGATGTAGGTGGCTCCCCATCTTTGTGCTCACCTCACCAAAGTCAGCTGGAAAGCAGCTCACTGCTCTCACCTTTCCAAAGTTCTTATGCAGGCAGTCTCTTGGATCAATATTTTGGCAGCCGCTGTCTGCTTCTTCTTTTTCCTCACCAGCCCCTCCTGCCAAATCTGTAGGAAGGCCATTCTCCAACTCTCCAAGGCCATTCTCCACTCCTGTTTCAAAACTCCATATACAATATAATCTCAAGACTTTCACCCTTTCAGCACAGTGCTCCGGGGCCAGGCTTATCAGCTTAAGCCCTGGGAAGAAGGGATTATCTCCTGCTCTGGGCCCCTGGGAAACCATGCCCAGCACTTCCACCGGTCTGTTTTCCTTCAGGACTTTGTTGCTCCTGAGGCTGCACAGAACCATAGCCACTCCAAGTACAAAGAGCAATCCAAAAACTGGGAAACATTCAACCAACCTAGTACCCCAGCACGCCATGCTTCCTTGTTAAAGCCAGATCCTGCCGACTACGCCATATGTGTCAACAACCCAGCTGGCAGCTTCTGTGGGGGTATAAGATTCACCCACAGCCAACACCCAGAAAGCTGCCAACAGCACAGGTTCTTTCGATCTGCTTAATTAAGGAAAGCAAGGTGAAGGGGTTGACAAGCTTACTCTTAATTCAAATATCATTCAGTTAGTTCAGGGGAAAAAAAAACCAGCACCCTGAACTTCAAAACAAAATGCAAATTACAGACATCAATAGACTTTGTCTGATTCAAGTCCCAACAGATAGTTACCACAGTTCAACAAAGTTTCAACATCCGGGTTTACAAGCTGGAGGGCTCCTTAGCTACAGCTGCCCAGAGTCTCCTCATCAACACCATCCCCAGAGCCCCGCACCAATAGCTCTGTCCTCCCTTCTTATAGGACTTTAGGTATCATCAGACATCATCTGAATCACCAGAGCTCAGGCTCTGGTGATTGGTTCTTGAGTTGGCCCCTCCCCTTAGGACCCTGGGAGGTTCACATCCACATGGATTACATTAACACCTGATGGGGTTTGGGTCTGGGGCTTAGCACCTAGTATAAAGCTCACTGAGATGAATTGAGTCACTCAAAGAAAACAAAGACAATTCTGGTTACACTACATTATATGTGCTTAACATGGCTGGCATTAGGGCAATATCATGGCCAAGTACATCCTCAGGGCCTTCTTTAGTGAAATAAAGTAGGTAAAGCATTTTATAAACCTTAAAGTGTTATATGAATGTCAGCGGCTGTCTTAACTGTTGTTATTACCCTGCCTTTCTGTCTCTATATCTTGTCTTTTAGTGTCTTCCTCAACTTTTACCTCAAGGCCTGCTTATCTTCCTACTGATCTCCAAATGGGCTCCCACACTCCAGACAATATTTGCTCTTTCTTCTATCCTTACCAACCCTCCTCAAATGTTCCCATCAGTTTCTCTTCAGTTGGCTTTCTCTTTGGAAATAGATCTGATAAACAAATGCCAAGGTATTAAAAATAAAGATAATAATGACTTCCTCCCTTGAGACATGCTAATTTTAATAGAAGGCTTTTAGAAATTGTGATGCCATACCTCAAAAAGTGCCCTCATAGATCCTCCAGGGATTTACTGTTTACAAATTACATCACATAGACATTACCATTTATATATATCTCTGTGTAAGTCAAGCTCTGTCTTTGTCTCCTCCTTGAGTGCTGAAAATACTTTGTAGAAAATAAAGTCAGGCACCCCGCATTCCATGTAGAAATCATAAAGTCTAATTTGAATGTTTGAGAAACATTCATTGGTCTTTCTCAAGAGATTTGCTTGCATTACTCCTTTTATTGTGATGTGCAGCTATTGTGAACTTATATATGAGTCATCATTGAAAGATGATACCACAAAAAAGAAAAAGAAATCTTCCATGTCCAGAGACCTCGATCTATGTCTCTTCGTTGAACCTATAATAATGCACTTAGATATAGATATAGGTATACATCTAAAGGCATACATATTACATATATTTATTTTTTAGAGTTTACAAGTTTTTTTTTTCTAGATCATCTTATTTGATCCTTACAATAAAGTCATGAGGTAGGTACAGGTAATTTAAGCCTCATTTTACAAATGAGGAACCTGACACTCAGAGAGGAGACATGACCTGCCCATGGCCACACTTCTAGAAAGTATCCAACATGGTATTTGAATGCAGATTTTTCCTGTTTCCAAGTGCAGAACTCTTGCTACTACACCATACTCTTCTTCAGCTGTAGCCACTTCATTGTTCCCTAAAGTTGTTGAAATTTGGAAATAAGAATAGTAAATACATTTTATACTTATAATTAATTTTTTTAAAAATAGATGCATGATTTCTTTCTTAAAGGGAATAAACAGCTCATGGGGAGGAATTTTTTAGCTATGAAGATCACACTTTCTGCATAACATGTAGTCTTAAAATGTTGCCTGAGGCAATTAGAGGTGAAATGATTAGCCCGGGAACACAAAGCTAATATGTTTTAAAACACAGACTTAGAGATCCATTCTGAATTATTATCAGTAATAGAGAACTGAGAGACTAATGAGTGGCTGAGTCTATTATGTGGTATAAAATTATGTTCTGCAAAATCTGTTTAAATGACAAGAAAGTTTCTTTTGAAAATGTCAAACCAGCTGGTAATTAGCACCAAAGAACTTGTTTATGATGTTTAGAACATGATAGAATTCATATTTATTCTCATAAGTGAAAGATGTTTTCTACCTATATTTATTTGGGGTTGAGTTTTCTGTGTCATTCTAGGCACATGATACAAGAGGGGGAAAAAGTATGATGAAGCCAACTTCTGGAATACTCCATTTGGAGTTTAGAAAGAGACTACAAGTTATTTTCCTGGTAGAATACTGATTTTAAAGCAAAAATACTTTTAAAAATATTAATTAATTTAGTTTTACTTTTCAATATTCACCTCCATAAGATTTTGAGTTCCAAATTTTTCCCCCTCCTTCCCCTCATCCCAAGATGGCATGTAATCATACACATTCATATTGAACATATTTTCATATTAGTCATGTTGTAAAGAAAAATTAGAACCAATGGGAGGAACCATGAGAAAGAAGAAACAACAACCAAAAAAGGAGCAAATAGTATGCTTTGATCTTCAAGGAATGCACTTTTTAGGGTGGTTGCTTACTTGTAGTACGTTTTAATGGTACTAGTAATATGTAAAAAACTCTACAGAAGATCAGAAAATATAGTACTCATTATCAGTTTTTTGGCTTATATTTGGAAAATCAGTCACATATTGACTTTTATTCTAGAATGCTTGTTGTTGTTTAGTTATTTTTTAGTCATGTCTGTCTCTTCATGACCTCATTTGGGGTTTTCGTGGCAAGGATATTGGAGTGGTTTGCCATTGCTTTCTCCAGCTCATTTTACAAATGAGGAAATTGAGTCAAACTGGGTTAAGTGACTTGCCCAGGGTCACACTGCTAATAAGTATCTGAGGCCAGATTTGAACTCAGGGAGATCGATCTTCCTGACTCCAGGCTCAGCACTCTCTCTACTGTACCACCTCACTGCCCTTGTTCTAGTATAGCCTGAGATCAAATTCTAAAGCATTTATATATATAGATCTTGAGCAATTTTATAACTTTATCAAATGAATATAGGTGAGAGACTTAATATATCCAAATCAGAACTAGTATACTCCAAGTATTAATAGGATATGATTCTCCAATATTATTTTTCTTTCCTTATAAAAAATCATTGGAAGAGTTAAGGTATTTCATGTACTTTTAAGTTTGTAATAAGCATTCTCTTTACATGCAAAAATAAAAAAGATGTATGTTGGAAAATTTGCTTTTTGCATAGCATTTTGAAATTTAGGATAGACTATAAAAGTTGAAAGACTTCTCCTACCTCTTCCTCTGGGGTCTCTCCCACTCTTGGATTATGAGTGTCACCATTTTCCCTAATTCCTCTTCATGCATCCTTGTGGGCATTATTTTTCCTTGGTCCAGGACTCTATTTTTGCTTTCAATCAGGAGTCAAATAGAGGGACACTTGCCTGGAAAAGGACTGGGGCTGTGCGGACAGGACAAAGTTGTTTAAGGGCACTGGACTCAGAAAAAAAAGCTTCTACTGGCTTGCCAAGCATTCTTCCACCATACAAATCAGCTAATTCTTGGCTCAAATCCTACTGCTATTGAAGAACTTAAAAGCATTATCAATAAACCAAAGATCATAAAATTCTCAACATAGCTCAGGCCTCTTTCCAGGGGAAAGCTTAGTACTTCGGGGGACCAGAGCTCAACCCCTGGTTCTATACACACTTCCATATAACAAGAGCAAACACTGTTCTTTGCAATAGCTCCAACATTTCCAAATTAGGAAATGAATCTCAAAAAGCAATTAAAATTGATACTTTTTTCCTCAAATTGGCTCATTGATATTAATAAAAACAGCAAACAAACAACTTTAACAGCATATTCTGAGTATACACATCTATTATTTCACTGAGTGAGGACTTATTAACCTCTGCTGTACTACGCTGCTAAGTTTAAGTCAGAACCTCTAAGACCCTCTTTTCTTTGGCAGAGAGGCAATAATAGAACCTGGGTATGCTTAGCACTAGCCACCCCTCCTGCTTGTCTTTTATTATTGCACTTTTTGCCTCATTTTTTCCTGGATCTTTCTTTTGGGGCAAAACCCCTGCAGGCTTGCTCACTTCTCCTTGGAACTCCTCTTCCTTATCTTTTTAAAAAAAATTAATTAGCATTTTCTTCTTCCCCCTTCCTCCCCACCATTCAAAGCCAAGGAAACAAAAAGAAAGAAAATTTTGGTTGTCCTTTAATGCTTATTCACAAAACACTGTTTACCTAATATTATATTTTTTGATTGAAATAAATAGAAACAAAAATAATAATGCGACCTCATTCCTGTGGATACTAGTAGAGCAAGAATGGACAATTCTAGAGAGTACTAATAACCGATGAGAGAGCTAGGTGGCTCAGTGGATGTAGCACTGGGCCTGGAGTCAGGAAGACCTGAGTTCAAATCCAGCCTCAGATACTTACTGGTTGTGTTGGTGATGGTTGTTCTTTGTTGTTGAAAAGAACCAAATGGCATGACTATGTTAGAGTTAATGTTGGAGTTACAATGCATCCAACTGTGCCTGATCAGACCCTGGGCAAGTCACTTAAACTCTGTTTCTTTATTCCACTGGAGAAGGAAATGGCAAACCACTCCAATATCTTTGCCAAGAAAACCCCATAGAAAGTATTGGCATGATATGGTCTGCACAGTCATGAAGAGTTGAACACAACTGAACAACAAAAGTGGAAACTAACAAGTGAGCTTCTGTCCTTGATGTTTTTTCCCCTCAACTTTAAATATGTGGGGGAATAATAAAATGACAGTTAACAAAATGCTACCAGTCAAGATGAAATTATCTCATTGACTTAAGCTTATTTGATATCCTGGTTGGGAGGGAAAAGATTGGTATCCAAATTCCATGCTCAAGTAGACGGGGCATTTTCATATACAATGTTTTGTTTAATGGAATTGTTAGAATAGCAAAATTAGCAAGGAAAAGCCAAATAGCCAGGTAGTGCCTTTATTAGGAATATAGAAGAAAGTTTCGTTTCTGCTTTAGAGAGGATGACCTTTAGCCTTTGGAAGAGAGTGATTCCTATTTAATAGAGTAGCCAGAAACCTGACATCTATTCTATTTCATCAACTTATTTCTTCACCTTAGTCAAATCACTCTAATGAATGTAATTCCATTTTCTTTTTGGTGAAATAAAATGTTCTGTAACATTGTTCTGTCGTGTTTTTAAATCATGTCCAATTAAGCTATATCCCAGAGCCAAGAAAACAAAGTTTGCAAATAGAAAATTCCTATTTAGCGCTATGATACTTTAAGAAGCCCAGAAGGAAGTTGATTCATATAGTTACAAAGTAACATTATTCTGGGTCATGACCTCTTCCCCAAAGAATAGTTAGCGGTGGGTGAAATAGGCACCCCAGTACCCCAAATGTGTTATAGGTAGCAGATCATCATCATTGATTTGCACAGTATGCGTCTCCATGAAAAAACGTGCCAAGGTATCAAAGGGGATCTAGCTGGGTATACAATGGGAGTGAGTAGAAAGAAGCTTGTTGCTAAACTGAAAACAGTTTTTTCAATCCAGATTTCGAGTTAGAAGCCATTGCATTTTAGAGATGGGGAAACTGAGGCCCAGAAACAGTAAATGACTAACCTCAGGGCACACCGATCATAAATATAAGAGGCAAACTTTGAATCCAGGTCTTCTGCCTCCAGAGCCAGTGTTCTTTCCACTGTACCATATTGCCGCTAATGAAAAAGTTATAATTACTATGAATTAATTCTGAGTTGTTCCCTGGTTATAGTACTCAAGAAGATGAGACGAAAAGGAAAAAAAAGTAAAAGAAAGATGTACTTCATAACTTATTTTAATGGTCAGGTCTACTGGTTAATTGAAAATAAGAGCAAACATTTTGATCTTGTTTTAAGGCTTACAAAGTACTTTACATAGATTATCTTAAGTGATTCTCATAACAAACCTGTGAAGTAAGTACTGTTATTCCCAATTTACAAATGAGAAAACTGAGTCAGAGTATTTACATGATTTTTTTTTTCTAAGATCACACTGTAGGTGACTAAAGTGGGATATGAATGTGCCTTTCTGATTTCAGTCTAGCACATTGGCCATGCAGCCTTACAAACAATCACATATTTCTCTAATATTACAGATAATTTTATTTTATTATTTTTACTCTTCATTGATTTCCATTCCACTTAATTCATGTACAGTATATACTAGCAAAAATGATTACTCATGGCCATTTTAGAAAGATAATTTTAGTTTCCTGTGTAGAGGGGCAGAAAATGCAAACTTTTGACAGATCTAAGTTAAAGGCCCAATTGGATCTCACAAATCTATTTATTTTTTTCTTCTGCATGTTTTTTCTCTGACTCATTCAAACAGCAGATTTAGCTCTGGCTGCCACCTGTCCCTTGTTTATTTGTGATAATATTTTTTTAGTCTTCTCATGTTCCTTACTACAGATAATTATACAAACCTTTCTTTGAATACAGATTATGTTTTGCACCAGAATTATATGCTATTTCTTTATAAAAATATGATCCTATTCCCCAACTGTCTTACTATTTTACTAGAGAATATATTCAAAGAGAACCTAAGATATGAATATTTTCTATTAGTATTCTATAGATTTGCAACTGCATCAACAAATCAATAGACATTTATTGAGGAAATACAGTGTGCCAGGCACTGGTGCTAAGAACTGGGGCACAAAAAGAGGCAAAGAATATTTGCTGCCCCCAAGGAGCTATGATCCAATGAGAGAGACAACATGTGAACAAATATATACAAAGCAAGCAATATATAGGACAAACAGGAAATCACAAAGAGAAAGTTATAGAATTAAGAGGGGTTGGAAAAGACTTCCTGTAAAAGATGAGATTTTGGGAGGGATCTAAAAGAAGCCAGAGAAGTCAATAGGTGGAGTTAAGGAGGGTGAGTGTTCCAGGAGTGGATGGCAACCAGAGAAAGTGTTCAGAGAGATGGAGTGTCCTTTTTCATGGAATAACCAAGAGGCCAGTGTCACTGTAGCAAAGAATATGTGCTGGGAAGTAAGGTACCAGAAAACTGGAAAGATAGGAGTGGGGGTAGGTTATGGAGGACTTTGCCAAACAAGGCAATTTTTATTTGATACCTGGGGGAAGAGGGTGCCACCAAAGTTTACAGTAAAGGTTGTAGAAAAGCCATGGTCTGACCTGTGCTTTAGGAAAATCACTTTGGTGGCTGAATGAAGGATGAACTGGAGTGGGGAGAGAGCCAGCAGGTTCTTACAGTTCATGAGGCAATAAAGGTCTTTAACAGAGTAGCGGCAGTTTCAGGGGAGAGAAGGAGGCATATTTGAGAGATTTTGGAGGGGCAGAATTGATAGGATTTGGTAATAGCTTAGATATCGGGGAGGGTGCTCAGAAAGTGAGGAGTCTTCGGTAACTCCTAGGTTGTGAGACCGTGGATCTGGGAGAATGGAGTTGCCCTCTATCGTGATAGGGGAGATAAGAGTTGGGGAGGGTGTAAAAAGAAAGATAACAAGTTCTGTTTTGGACATATTTAGTTTAAGATGTCTACTGGGTATATCAGGTTTGAGATCTCTTGGAGGTAGTTGGAGATGTGAGATTGCAGATCAGCACCAGTAGATGTAAGAATTATGAGCATAAAGATGGTAATTCAGTGCGTAGAAGCTGATAAGATCCCCAATTAATGTAGTATTGAAAGTGAGAGGAGAAGAGAAGAGAGCCCAGGACAGAACCCTTTGGTACACCTGTGATTACAGGGAATGATTTAGACGAGGATTCAGCAAAGGAGACTGATGAGGAATAGTCAGAGAGGTAGGAGGAGAACCCGGAGAAAGTGGTATTCTAAAAACCAATATAGAAGAGAGTATCAAGGAGGAGAAGGTTATCAATAGTATTCAAGTCTGCAGAGAGGTTAAGGAGAATGAGAACTGAGAAAAATCCACAGGATTTGGCAACTAAGACATCATTGGTAACTTTGGAAGGAGCAGTTTCAGTGGAATGATAAGGTGGAAAGCTTGGTTGTAATTGGAAAAAGAGAGTGGGAAGAGAGAAAAGGGAGGCTCCTATTGTAGAAGGCCTTCTAGAGCAGGAGTTTAGTTACAGAGTATAGAAGGGATATAGGACATTAACAAGGATGGGAGGATCAAGCGAGTTTTTTTTCAGGATGGGGGAGACATGGGCATGTTTGTAGGCAGTAGAGAAAGAGCTAGTAAACAGAGAAAGATTAAAAATAAGTAATAGAATATAGACGACAGAGGGGGCAATCTGTTGGAGGAGAAAGCAGCACATTGTGGGAGTGATCCAAGACTGAGCTTTGGCCGCAGTAATGAACATCAGCACCTGCTTTCATATATGAGGATGATGCTAATGTTCCATTTTTAAAAGACTTAGACTTTCATGCAGCTTTCTTGGTAGTGGTGATTGCTTAGCACAGATTCATTCAAAAAGCCTCTTCTAGGTTCCCTTGTGACCAAGGGGATGCATCAATGAAGTGACTGGCAGTGGTTAGGGTTAGCCTGTAGTTATATAGGATATGGAAATGAAAGAGAATCAAGTTAACTAATCCATATGGAGATTGAATTTAAGAACTTGCCTCATTAGCTTTATTCTGTAACTTATTATTTCCTTTCCTCTTCCCTTTCATTCCCTTTCCTTTCCCCTTCCTTTTCCTTTCCTCTTGCCTTTCCTTTCCCTTCCCCTTTCCTTCCCTTTCTCTTTACTTTCCCTTCCCTTTCATTTTCCTTCCTTTTCCTTTCCCTTCCATTCCCTTTGCCTTTTCTTCCCTTCCTTTTCCTTATCCTTTCCCTTCCCATTCCTTTTCCTTTCTTTTCCTATCCTCTTTCCTTACCCTTCCCATCCTCTTCCTTTTCTCCTTCCATTCTTCCTTCTGAATTTCCCTCCTTTCTTCTTTTCTTCCTCTAAACTCTTGTCTGCCAGCAGCTCCAGGGGTATGTCTAGTCTTGTAGGACCTTTTTGTTTTCAGGATGTGGCTTTAGATGTTCTGTTTGACTGCTTTGTGCAGTTTCCTGGGTGCTCTCACCTATCATGACACCATCTGCATTTTCTTGTTGCTCTTGCCAAGTGGTGAAGGATGTTGCTCTACTGTTTCATAGTTGTCTATGAAGAAGGAGATGTGAATCTTTCTTGTTTTGCTGGGGTCTTCAGTGCCAAAGGGCAAGGAATTTCAAGGGTCCTTTGAGTCTCTGCAGGCCTTACAATTCTCCCTTTGATAACACAGCTCCAATGATACAATACTGTACCGTGGATTTCTTTTAATTGACGTCATTATCTTTTACCATTACATCTGTCAGATGACTCAGTCAGTCAATAAGAATTTACTAAGCACTTAGAACATGCTATGCTATGCTGGATATTAAGGACACAGCACAATAAATGAAACAGAGTAACTCTCACAGGAAAATAGGTAACATCTTGTTGAGAAATAATGTCTTCTCTTATGTTCCACTTTCATGTCATTTCCCATTATGAACTCTGGATTTGAAAATCTTTTTCCTTTTTCTCCTGACTCTCCAGATGGATGTTCTCTACAGAACAGGACATTCCCCCCTAGCCCAGGAGGCTAAATATTACCTTAACTTCTCATCAGTAAGCACTCATTAAGTTGCTGTCATTGGGGTTATTTTCACAAAGTATTCATTCACAACATATCAAATAATTTCATTTTATGAATTTCATCCAAATCTTAAATCAACAGTCTCTTCCAGGAGCATAGATATTTTATCTTTATGTTGATGGGCTTAGGGAAAAGGGGGGCGGTACAAAATAAATTTTAAAAGACAGTAAGAAAATTGTTGTATCTCTTCCCTATCTGATTTTGTTATATGATTTCACTTATATACAGAATAATCAAGGAATGAAAATTAGAAATGCATTTCTAAGTAACAAACTACTTAATAAAAGCAAAAACAATTTCACTTTTCAAAACATCATTTCCATTAGCATCATTGTGTTCAAGCTGGAATGGCTACAGTAAAATATTTTATTCTGTCCCTTTTCTTCAACAATTTTCTTTAGCTATCATAGGAAGTTAATTCTTATGTTAAAGATTTATGGGGATGGAGATCCTGCACTTGTTTTTGATTTTGCCTTATGGAATATTCATGATATCATGTATTTGGACTTTTTAAAAAGTATATTTTTTATATCTGTCATCTAAGCTATCACTTAATTTATGACAAGATTTTTATCTGTGTGAATTTTTAATATTTTTACTTCCACTAAAAATACCATAGGGGAAAGAAAAACTATGTATTGTGATATAACCTAATTTATCACATCAGGAAAAAGGCTAATGTTAAAAGACAGTGTGGTACAGAGTAAAGAGCATTGGATCTGGAATCAGAAGACTTGAGTTCAAATCCTGGCTTCACTTACTGCCTGTGTGACCTAGGGCAGGTCCACCTCCCCTCTGTAGGCCTCACATCCCTCACTTATAAAAAGAGAGTCAGGGAATGGAGTCAGAAAGATCTGAATACAAATCTTGCTTCAGATATGTTACATGAAATTATCACATTATGTTATATATCATATACCATATGACATGATGTGATATGAAATAATATGATATGATATAACATGGTATGACATGTGTGGTCCTGGTCAAGCCACTTATCTTCTCTGACTTAGGTTCCTTGACCGTAAAATGAAAGGGTTGGATTCAATGGCCTCTAAGGCCCTGTAAAGTAATAAATTTATGAATGAAAATAAAACCAATATATGAAAATATATTGAAGAGTAATAACATTAAATATGATCTCTCATTTATTGTCTTGAACATTATATTCAACCTTATTCATTTAAAATAATCATCTAATCTTAAATCAAAAGTATCTAAGAGATCATCTGATTCATCCTCCCATCTTACAAATGAGAACATTGGGGCTGAAAGAGGTTAAATGAACTGCTTAAGGTCACAGAGCAAGTTAGTTAGTTACTGGTGTAGATATTAAGTGTCAGAACAAGCAGGCTGATATAATACTGTTGTACCAGAAGCGAGTGAGACACTCCACAGAGTATAAGTTTTAAATGGAGAATTTATTAGTCGGTGTCCATTTTAGGGGCAATTAGCCCAAATCAAAAATGGCCCCGCATTGAAGTGAAAGAATCGTTTATATAGAAAATTTACATACCAGGTGACAGGGTGGTCTGGGGGTACAGGAACAAAGGTCCTGTCAGATCACAGATTCTGACTGGTTATCATTAAGTGGGATAATCTTATCTATTGACATTCTTTGGAGGAGTCACGGAGCCCAGAGACATTTGCTAGACTCCAAAAGGTCTGAGTCCACTCTTTATTATGCAAACTGAGGTTTTAGTTAGGGGCTGGGGGCAGGGCTTTTCTAGCAATAGCTGGCTACTCAGGTATCACAATACTAAATCCTGTATACGTCTTTTCCATGTTTTATAGTTAGAAGAGATGATTTTTGTAAAGTGCTTAGCATACTGCCTAAGGCATAGAAGGTACTTAATAGATTCTTGTTACCTTTCCTAAAAGAATGTATACATATATATATACACATATATATGTATATGTATATATGTATGTTTGTATGTATGTGTATATATATATACATATAGTTATTTAAATTTTTTTTCTATTCCATTTTTATATCTGTAAACAAATTATACTTTGAGTGTAAATGTTTATTAATACTTTTATATGTCTTCTTTGAGGTTGAGAGGGCCTTAAAAAACCCTGCTTGTTATAGCTTCAAAGTAAATATAGCTAAACCTTTTGGGAGGGCTCCTCCATGGTCAGGATCACTATCTGCATATGGCTGCTGCCCTCCCTTCTTTAAGGAATCCTTGGCCAGGAGTGTAGACAGATGGTGTAAAGTGTTAGTTCAGGTATGAGAAAAATTAATAATTTGATGTGACCAAAAGAAGTAGCAATGAAAACATAAATGGAAATTTCAGAAAAGCAAGGAAAATTTAGGTGCTATGAACTCAGTTACCAAATGTATTTTCTCAATGGCTCTTTCTGTATAAGTGCACACACACACAAATCTACCATTTCATTATGTTGTGGGGGAATTCAGTGCATTGAGAAATGCCAAGAGTAAAGTGAGTGCTTTTTGCTTTGTCCTCAGTGGGGATGATAAAATATTACAAGCAGCCAAGAAGAAAAAAGATGTGATAGACCGAATCCTTTTATCCCAGATGCCTGCTTAGCAATGCAGAACAAGATGAAAAAGTTGGCAGCAATAAAGAACAGTCTGCAGACAAAGAAGAGAAAGCCATGGTTTCATTCCAGCATAGCTTCTAGTGGGTCAGTAATGGCAAAAGTCCATGCAATCTGGGACTCCAAAACAATCAATACCATCCCACGGATGATGAAGGTGAAGCAAGAAAAGGTTTTCAGAACTTTGTGAATCACCAAGCAAGCTCAAAGAGTTCGGAGAA
Organism: Trichosurus vulpecula; assembly: GCF_011100635.1. Lineage (NCBI taxonomy): Eukaryota > Metazoa > Chordata > Mammalia > Diprotodontia > Phalangeridae > Trichosurus > Trichosurus vulpecula. The sequence continues at coordinate 412,162,343 of NC_050573.1, read as the reverse complement.
TTTTATTTGGATGCTTCAGTTTTTAAACTAATCAAGCTATTATTTAGTAAAAAAAATTAAATATAAAGATAAAATGATATTTTAAGGTATAAAATTCTTTTGAATTACAATTTCCTTTGTATGTGAATATGAACACCCCCCAAATATAATGAAACATTGTGGAAAATGTTATTTATGCACATATAAATTATGAACGGGTGTATAGTAAGATGTTCTCCTTAAAAGAAAGATGACTCTAAAGTAATTTTAGAAACAGAGGTCCATGAAATGGATGGAAAAGCACTAAGTTCTTTTAGCAGGTGACTTCGTAGTAGACATTATAAGAAACCAAGCTCTGGTAATGATAGTAAGGATAGAAAGTAAGGATTGGAAAGTGTAAAACATAAACAACAGAATAGTGTATTCATACATTTTATATATTTTGAGCATGTGCCATGTACAAGGTGCTGTTCTAGGTATCTGGAGAAATATCTCAATATACAAGATATAGTCCCTACTTTAAAGGAAATAAGATAGTAATAAGAGAGTAATAAGCAGAGTAGAAATAGGATAGACAAGCATTTCTTAAGCTATTATTATGGGTAAAGTACTATGTTAAACACTGGAGGTCCAGAAAGAAAACTAAGACAGTCCCTGTCCCAAAGGAGCTCACATTCTAATTGGGGAGATGGCACATAAGAAGGGCACATAGTCATGTTCCCAAAAGATAAGTCAGCTAGTATTTAGGCTGTAGAAGTAGCAAGGAAGATGGCAAGGCTCTGAACACTTTGGGCAAAAATGGTAGGGCATATGGTCTTGTACCAGAAAGATTATGGGTTCATTCAAGGGTTAGAGGGGGATGGGACTCTGGGATTTTTCCAACAGAAGTAGGTACATGGGGGTTGAGAATCCAGTTGACATTAGGCATCCAACAACTATTGGAAGAGAACTGGACAATAGGTCAAAGAACACTGGGTGGGGAAGGAAAAATTCATACCCTTTCCTCCCTTCTTTCTCTACCCTCCCTCTCTTTCCCTCTTCCAATAGTAGCTTGTATTGCTGGTTCATCTTCCACTTGGATATCTCTGGCTAAGTTGGCAGGCAGGCAGGTGGGGAGGTAAATGGAAATAAGGTTCTAAGATGTTGTTTTGTTTTTGTTCTTTTCATAGGCTGCCATGTACCATTCCTCCCTTCCTCCCCAAACAGACAAAAAACAGTTTACTTTCTAGCAAATCTTCTGGTAGTATACCACAAGGTATTTTGCTACCCTGGTCTTGGAAAACAGATACCATTTTCACCATTTCTGTGCTCACATCCTTTCTAGTTAGATATAATCTATCTGATAAATTCTACTCCACTGGCCAATGAGATTCCAGGATCACCCTCATAATATGGTGAGGCATGAGAGCAATATCTTCCATGCAGAACTTATGCACACTCATGGACTAGAATGGCTGGGGATGAGGGTTTGCGAACTTGAATTTGTGGAGGTAGGATCTTCACTACTGAAATCACAGATCAACTGAGCACTAAAGCATAAGAGTCAAGATGAAGCCAACAAAGTCAAAACTCATTTTCATGGCAACATATCAAGACACAAACCATGGAAAATTTACATCTGAGACAAGAAGGTTAAAGATGTGTACGTGAGAGCAGTTTAAGTGTTAAAACTACAGGGTCTAACTCAGAGATTTGGGGAATTTCACTAATATTGAAAAGATGACAAAGATAATGATGTAATGAGGAAGAGAAATAAAGCTATATAAAAAAGAAAATTATATAGCCATGTTTGTTTTAGTCTATGAAAAACAAACATTTGCATTCTGCTTTATATCCTGACATCTGGAGGTTTTGCTTTGCTTAGAACTGAATTGATAAAGGAAAAAGGGAAAAGTCTGAGTTGGCATTTTACCAATGACAAAGGCAAAAACAAATTGGTATTAGGATAACGACAACAATAGTGCCATATATTCATGGCTAGAAGTCTTTGTACAGGTTGTAGGAAACTGAATGACCCCCAAACTTCTCCCAGAAACAAAAGACCACCTTTATAATATCAATATTCTATCAGTATTGCTAGGTTTCAATTTACAGGATGTTATCTCCAAGGAACAAAAAAATGATTATTACTCAAAGAGCAATAAATAGTGTTGCAAGTGTGAGTAGGCTGCAAAATAAAGAAATTCTGAAATGAACTAGAGAAAAGAATGTCATCAGTAAAATATATGAGACAAGAGGACAAGGGACCATGAGGGCCAAGAGGTAGACTACCCTATTGTCATATTGATTTTTTCATAGTGTCAAAAGAAAGGGAAGTGAATATTAGTACAATTAAGTGCCTACGCTCATTCCAATGTTGAACTTATGAGGAAAAATGATGGACAAGAGTCATACAGGATGAAAAGTTTACAATATTCATCATTGGAGACAACATCAATATCTATGAGAACCTAGATCCATTTGAATATTTGAGTATGTAAGATTTAAATGTTATGAACAAGATTTTGAGGAAAGCAAATGACAATTATTAGTTTAAGAAAGAGATTTTGTAAGAGAGATGTGATTATTTTTCTAATATCCAAAAAATAATTTTCTGTCAAAGATAAATATAAATCAATTCTTAAATTACTTTATTGATGAAGTAAAAAAAAAAGGTGACGGTCCTGGTTTGAGGAGCAGAGAATTGTGTTTATTGTTAAGGAGAAGTTGTTGAAACAGACCATGTTAATTCATGGGTCATTGTAAAGAGTATTGGTGATCATTAAGGTTTAATTTTTGCTGGCTTAGTGATTAATCTGGCCCACCAAATGGTTAATTATGCTGTGGTACAACATGATTAAAAAGAGTGGATTTCTTCTAGGAAACTACATTAAACCATCTTGGTGATTTAGGAGTCATCTCTTCAGAAGAATCTATTTAGTTATCCTTACAGCACAAATTTTATTTTATTTTTTTTAAAGGAAGGTTCTTAAATTTTGCCTGGAAAGCTGACCATGTCATCTGATTCCATGAGAAAATAAATGGACCCTCCAATAGTGTGGCCATGAAAATTCAATAAATGAGCTAATGAGCTTTGGCTTATATTACTATATGATGTTCATCAGTGTCATGGAGTATGGCCTATTCAAATAGAAGAGGAATTCTCTATCAATCAAAAAATTATAAAGATAATCTTTCACATAGACAACATTATGCCCATTGAATTAAGCCCCAGAACACTAAAATACTCTTTCAATGAGATCCATCATCATCTGAAAGTTACTAGCTTAGGAATTCATACTGGAAAAACAAAGTGGATAAAATATTCACATTTCCTGGAACATAACAGAATAATGTTCAGGAAGTCCATTGAGGAAGTCCATTGTCATTTCTTATATGTGCACTTTCTACAAAAAATAATCTATACACATATTTTGTTAAGAAGCCAGACTGTATTCCATTAGAAAAATACACCAGACTTTTCATAGTCTTTTCTTTTAAATAGTATTTTCCCAGGGATGATGAATGGTGTTAAATCAATAAAATACCATGTTTGCATATGTATAACTTATATCAAATTGCTTACCATCTGAGAGAGGGGGATTATGGGGGAGTAAAAGAAAAAAAACTTGGAATTCAATTTTTTAAAATGAATGTTAAAATTATCTTTACATATAATTGGGAAACATTATTTAAAAAATCCATAGCACACGATGATTCTAGAAGAAAAAAAGCAATGAACTTAATCCAATAAGCAATGGAAACAATCATTGTGGGCATAAGTAGGTGACTGCATATTCCCATTGATTACTTATGTTTGAATCCTGGCTCTGCCATTTAATATTTATGTGATCTGAATTAGGTCATTTAGCTTCTGTTGGCTTCAGTTTCCTCATCTCTCATGGTTGACTAGAAAGGTTCTGTCCAACTCTAAATCTCAGATTCTATGATCTCACAATCTATACATGAGATAACGCAAAAGACAAACTTGAGGAAACATGTAACTAAAAAAGGAAGTGGCCAATTATATAATGAGAATAAATGATAGCAGGTGAACAATCAAGTGTTGTATAAGTAATCATGAAATGGTAAAAAAAAATAAAAATAAAAAAGAGCCAGAAAAAATTTTCAGGACATTGAATAGATGTTCTATAAAGAATTTATATAATGCTTAAGAATTGTACTATATGGGGTATAGAATGGATTTTTATCTGTACCACTCAAAGGAACACCTCAACCAGTGAAATTATAGATACATAAAAGTGAGCAAATAATTTTGACAATATTTCAGAAATTCTACAGAGTAGTATGAATTTTACTTCATGAATAATGTAGGGTCATAGAACCTTAGAAGTGGAAGTGACATTAGAGATCATATGGTCCATTCTCCTATGTTTTAAAGAAATCTCTTCTGTTACATTCCCAGCAGATCTTCTAGTGTCTGCTTCAACATTTCTAGATATAGAGATCTCAAGATTTCATGTGAACAGTTTATGGGGAAGGTCTCATGTAGGGGCCAAAATGTGTATTTTATTTGAAAGGTGGTAAGGTCCTGACAATACACTAATTTGCAGATGGCACAGTTAATTGGATCTATCTTGGAACATTACAGACCATCCTAAATGAGATTCGTAATCATTCAAAAGAGTTTTGCCTAGCAATCTACAAAGGAAAAAAAAGTGGATTATTTTGCTTGTTGCCCACAATGTGTGCTGGTGTCAGCCATTTGATAAGTAGTTAGTTGGACAGCACCTGGATCTGGTTTATCAGTATGCAGCTCTTGGAGAGACACTACAGCTATAAAATTGAATGGGGTCCAGACTTGAATGGGTAGAAGAAAGCAAACATGGTAGCCTTTGGAAAATTATATATCACTTTCATATTTCTCGCTGAAAGAAAACTATCATTTTAGCACCGCCATTCTTCTTGTGATGCTGTATATCATGGAAAAATAGTTTTCAATAAATAAAAATTTCAGGCCACCCAAAGAATAATGAAGAGGCACATGGTGACAGACATCAGCTACACTCTATTTCAAATAATAAATTATATGAAAGAAATTTCATAGATGGTATCAAGAGATGCATGATTAAAAATGGAGGTTGGTCAGTCCAGTAGGAAGAGTGAGGGATTGATAGCATATGTGCCATATTGATACCTTCATATCATTTATAGAGCTAGTAAAAAATATGTTTGGTAGAACACCCATGGAGTTACAGAATGACTTACATAGGATAGAAAGTGAGGCTGAGTTGTGTTCTACACTGATGGAAGGCCTACTAATATTGGACACATCTTCCTCATATTATTAGATAGTTATCCTTATAATTAGAAGAAATCTGTAGATCCTGCCACTTCCACCCATTGGCAATAATTTTTCACTTTGAAATAGCACAGAATATGAAATATTTCTTCCAGATAAGAGATGTTTTGAATGCTTAAAGAAAGTTATCATGTCTCCTCCTCTCTAGGTTAAACCCTTCTAGTTCTTTCAATAGTTTCTGGTCTCAAGTCTTCTGCCAATTTTGATCATTCTCCTCTAGGTGTATTCTGGACATCCATATTTTTCTTACATGGCAACCATAACTGAACATAATGGTCTATATGTATTCTGATGGGCTAGGAATAAAGTGGAACTTATTTTCATTTTTTTTAATTTAAATTTATTTCTAGTTTACCACACATGGTTCTACATAATTTTGAGTTCCAGATTTTCTCCCCTCCCTCCCCCCTCCCTCCCCAAGATGGCATGGAATCTCATATAACTACCATGTATAACTTCACATTGAATTAATTTATACACTAGTCAAGTTGTGGAGAAGAATTATGACCAATGGAATGAATCATGAGAAAGAAGAGACAGAACCAAAAAAAACCCCCCCAAAAAAAACAAAAGAGAAGAAAAAAGGCGAGCATGTAGTGCGCCTCAATCTGTATTCAAACTTCACAGTTCTTTCTCTGGATGAAGATAGCATTCTCCATCGTGAGTCCCCTGGAGTTGTCCTTGCACCTTTCGTTGCTGAGAAGAGCGAAGTATGTCAGGGTTGGTCCTCACGGAATCCATATATCTGTGGTTGTGTACAATGTTCTCCTGGCTCTGCTCTGCTCACTCAGCATTATGTCGTGTAGGTTTCTCCAGGTTGTTATGAAGTCCGTATCATTCCCATTTCTTATGGCACAATAGTATTCCATTACCTTCATATACCACAGCTTGTTCAGCCATTCCCCAATTGATGGGCACCCCTTTGATTTCCAATTCTTGGCTACCACAAAAAGAGCCACTATAAATATCCTTGTACATATGGGTCCTTTTCCCGCTTGTGTGATTTCTTTGGGATACAAGCCTAGAAGTGGTATTGCTGGGTCAAAGGGTATGAACATTTTTATAGCCCTTTGGGCATAGTTCCAAATTGGTCTCCAAAATGGCTGGATCAGCTCACAACTCCACCAGCAATGTAACAATGTTCCAATTTCCCCATATCCTCTCCAGCATTTATCATTATCCTGTTTTGTCATTTTAGCCAATCTGACAGGAGAGATGTGGTATCTAAGATTGATTTGCATTTCTCTAATCAGTAGTGATCTAGAGCATTTTTTCATATGCCTATAGATAGCTTTAATTTCTTCCTCTGAAAACTGCCTGTTCATATCCTTTGACCATTTCTCCATTGGGGAATGGCTTGTATTCCTATATATTTGGTTCAGTTCCCTGTATATTTTAGAAATGAGGCCTTTATCAGAGATACTAGTTACAAAGATTTTCTCCCAATTTTCTGCTTCCCTCCTAATTCTTGTTGCATTGGCTTTTTTTTGTACAAAAACCTTTCAATTTGACATAATCAAAATTATCCATTTTGCATTTTGTAATGCTCTCTATCTCTTGTTGGGTCATGAATTCTTTACTTTTCCATAAATATGATAAGTAAACTATTCCTTGCTTTCCCAAATTACTTATAGTATCAGCTTTTACTCTTAAATCATGAACCCATTTTGACTTTATTTTGGTATATGGTGTAAGATATTGGTCTATGCCCAGTTTCTGCCCTACCATTTTCCAATTTTCCCAACAGTTTTTGTGAAATAGTGAAGTATTAGCCCAGAAACTGGCCTCTTTGGGTTTATCAAAGAGTAGATTGCTAAACTTCTTGATTTCTCCTACTTGTGTACCTATCCTATTCCACTGATCCACACCCCTGTTTCTTAACCAGTACCAGGCAGTTTTGATGACTGCTGCTCTGTAGTACAGTTTAATATCTGGTATGGCTAGGCTACCTTCTCTAGCATTTCTTTTCATTAATACCCTAGATATTCTAGACCTCTTGTTTTTCCAGATGAATTTTTTCCAGCTCAGTAAAATAATTTTTTGGTAGTTCGATTGGTATGGCACTGAATAGATAAATTTAGGTAAAATTGTCATTTTTATTATATTAGCTCAGCCTAACCATGAGCAACTGATATTTTTCCATTTATTTAGATCTGATTTTATTCGTGTGAAAAGTGTGTCATAATTATGTTCATATAGGCCCTGGGTTTGTCTTGGGAAATAGACTCCCAAATATTTTATAGTGTCTACAATAACTTTGAATGGGATTTCTCTTTCTATCTCTTGCTGTTGGGCGTTGTCAGTAATGTATAGGAATGCTGGGTTTATTTTATGTGGGTTTATTTTATATCTTGCAACTTTGCTAAAGTTGTTTATTATTTCAAGTAGTTTTTTACTTGATTCTCTAGGATTCTCTAAATAAATCATCATATCATCTGCAAAAAGTGATAATTGTTTCTTCTTTTCGTATTCTAATTCCTTCAATTTCTTTTTCTTCTCTTGTTGCTACAGCTAACGTTTCTAGTACCAAATTGAATGATAGGGTTGATAATGGACATCCTTGTTTCACCCCTGATCTTATTGGGAATGCATCTAGTTTATCCCCATTACAAATAGTGCTTGTCGATGGTTTTAGGTAGATGCTATTTATAATTTTAAGGAAGGTTCCACTTATTCCTATGCTTTCTAGTGTTTTTAGTAGGAATGGGTGCTTTGTCAAATGCTTTTTCTGCGTCTGTTGAGATGATCACATGGTTTCTGCTAGTTTTGTTGTTGATATGGTCAAATATGCTAATAGTTTTCCTAATATTGAACCAGCCTTGCATTCCTGGAATAATTCCTACCTGGTCATGGTGTATTATTCTCATGATGAGTTGCTGCAATCTTTTTGCTAATATTTTATTTAGAATTTTTGCATCAATATTCATTAGAGAAATTGGTCTATAATTTTCTTTCTCTGTTTTGGCTCTACCTGGTTTGGGTATTAGTACCATATTTGTGTCATAAAAAGAATTTGGTAGGACTCCTTCTTCACCTATTTTCCCAAATAGTCTACAAAGTATTGGAATTAGTTGTTCTTTAAATGTTTGATAGAATTCACATGTAAAACCATCTGGCCCTGGAGATTTTTTCCTAGGGAGTTCATTGATGGCATGCTCAATTTCTTTTTCTGAGATGGGGTTATTAAGAAATTTCACTTCCTTTTCTGTTAGCCTGGGCAGTTTATGTTTTTGTAGATATTCATCCATATCTCTAAGGTTGTCAAATTTATGGGCATACAGGTGGGCAAAATAATTCCTAATTATTGTTTTGATTTCCTCTTCATTAGAGGTGACCTCACCCTTTTCATTTTTGATACTGGTAATTTGATTTTCTTCTTTCTTTTTTTAAATCAAATTGGTCGAAGGTTTATCAATTTTATTGGTTTTTTCATAAAACCAGCTCTTTGTTTTATTTATTAATTCAATAGTTTTCTTGGTTTCAATTTTATTAATCTCTCCTTTGATTTTCAGTATTTCTAATTTGGTATTTAATTGGGGGTTTTCAATTTGCTCTTTTTCTAGCTTTTTCAGCTGTATGCCCAGATCTTTGATCTCCTTTTTCCCTATTTTATTCATGTAGGCATTTAGGGATATAAAACTTCCCCTAAGAACTGCTTTTGCTGCATCCCATAAGTTTTGGTATGTTGTTTCATTATTGTAATTCTCTTGAATGAAGTTATTAATTGTTTCTCTGATTTGTTCTTTGGCCCACTCATTCTTTAGAATTAGATTATTTAGTTTCCAATTAATTTTTAGCTTACTTTTCCATGGTTCTTTATTAAAAATGATTCTTATTCCATCATGATCTGAAAAGGATGCTTCGACTACTTCTGCTTTTCTGCACTGGATTGTGAGGTTTTTATGCCCTAGTACATGGTCAATTTTTGAGTATGTGCCATGTACTTTTGAGAAGAAAGTATATTCCTTTTTATCCCCATTCTGTTTTCTCCAGAGGTCTATCATATGTACCTTTTCTAAACTTCTGTTTACCTCCTTAACTTTTTTCTTATTTATTTTGAGGTTAGATTTATCAAGTTCAGAAAGCGGGAGGTTGAGGTTTCCCAATATTATAGTTTTGCTGTCTATTTCTTCCTGTAAGTCCCTTAACCTCTCCTCTAAGAATTTGTATGCCTTATCACTTGGTGCATATATGTTAAGCAATGATATTGCTTCATTGTTTTTGGTGCCTTTTAGCAGGATATAACGTCCTTCCTTATCTCTTGTAATTAAATCTATCTTTACTTTTGCTTTGTCTGAGGTTAGGATATATGTATTCTGACGGGCTAGGAATAAAGTGGAACTTATTTTCATTTTTAAGAATCTTTTTTCACTTTGACTAATGCTTCTTCAGCAAGAGCTGGATTTGAGGCATTCGTATATGTTTGTGTATATTTGATGCAACAATAAGATTTGAAAAAAATTTGGATTGTTTTTTAGTTCCACAGCTGCAGGTCATTGGAAATGCTACATTTTCAAAATTATACTTGAAATATACTATTGTTAGATCCACTGACTTGTCACATTTGAGGCCAATGCTTCTCATATTTTAGCAAAGATGTGTCAACAACAACTGCATTATGCTTCACAATTTGAGGGATATGGTCATAGAGTTCAAATATTAAAGAGGGAATATGCTGCAGCTGGATTTAATGGAGAAGTCAGAGTTAATGACTTGACTTTGCAGCTGTTCTGAAAAATGTGATAGATTTCACTGAAGGAATTATTTGTAGACCCCCCCGCCCACCTTTTGCTGAAGCTGAGATGCAAGAGTTTGGGAGAAATTTGCCTGTTGAGTCTAGCGTCAAGGTTTGGGATTTCTTTTGAAAAGCATATGAAGCTCTAAAGTGATTAATTACAATGTGGGGAACTTTTCAAAGAATAAGGATATTTAAGTGAGTATGTGAGTATATTAATTTTGTCCCAGTCTTCATTCTTTTCATAATTGTCAACTATGAATCAAGTTGATTGTACAGGAATATTATTCCTTAAAAACAAGTCTTTGTGTTCCATGTCAAACAAGGAAATATAATTAGTTAACAAGATGCTACCAACAAAGCCCAAAGGAGTGAGCTTATCACTCTTATCAATTTCTGCTGAATGGTTCAATGTATTGCTAGGGTTGCTAAAATGTATATGCAGAAAAGGTAATAGTACTAGCAATTACCATAGATAATACTACAATAGTGAAGGCAACACCTTATAGCAATGAGGTTTCATAGCTAGATGTTATCTGAAGTATGAATCAATCATGATATTCTTCTAGATTAAACAGTATAACTATTTATATGCTTCTTTTGAAACAATATAACAATCATTAGGGATTTCTTTTATTTTTTGTGGGGAGATTGAAAGCATTTCTTAAGAATGTCGAAATCTGGAAATGATACATAAAAGTCACTCCTGCATTTATCTTTAAATTGTATATTTTCACTAATTTATTATAGAGAATTTTTGAGGTGCTAAAAAGAGAATGAAAGCTGCTGAAAATATAAAAGGTGAGAGCTGTGTCTACAGTCAAATGTGTTGAACAAAAAACATTCAATTTTCAACTGGTCATTTGGTTGTAAAGTGGACATAAATTTTATAGTGACCTTGCACAGTGGCACTGCTGAGTCCCTGTATAATTATTCCTATTACCCTATATTTACAATTATTAATAACCAGATATGAATTTATAAGGCATTAAGGATGTTGTGTTTTATATAATTTTTTTTGCACTTCCCCAAAAGAAAAAGACAGTTGCCTTTAAGTGGTACAATCCCAGTGAGACTAAGGTAAGAGTACTGAACAAAAAGCAGATATTTAGAAAAATTAAATGAGTTTTTCAACTAGAGTAGATTTCTATCCTCCACTGGGGGAAAAAAGGAAGACAAGACTCTACTGTATATCTAATTAGTTTTGTTTTGTTTTTGTCCTGTACCTGTCATTATGATCATTGTAGTGAATTTCTGTTGTGGAAACTTCCTCCATAGACAGCAATTTATAGTGATACTTGCACTACCTCCCTCACAAGGATTTGTAAGGATTTCTAAACGATAATGGCCATAATAAACAATATTATGACTGTAACTAGGCCCCACAGTAGTGCCATAAACATGAATTATAGTGCAAGAAGAAAACATGCATCTTCTTGTTTGAGGGGAAGGAATTTGACCTCTGAATGAAGGGTTGGGATTTTTTTAATGGTTCAATGGCATACTTTAGAGCTAAGGTTCTATATGTGTGTGTATGTGTATGTATGTATGTATACATATACATATGCTTATATTATATGTGTGTGTAAATATATATGTATATATGTATGTGTGTGAGGACCCCTTTTGACAACAACAGTAACAACAAGAAAAGCAAAAAGTATTGTGAACACCAAAGCCTTTTAAATGTACTATTCATATAATGTACATTTTAAAATTATTTACTACTTAAAGAGAAATTAAATAATTTTAGTGTGAACTCCTTAGACCACTAAATGGGGACCTCTGCTCTAAAGGTGATTCCATTGGAAATAATCATGATAGTCAGAAAAGATTTGTCATTGAAGTCTTGTACAATAGAATATAAAATTATTGAAGGTATTCAGACAAAACCATTTGGAGCGAACTCCAGAAATGATCGTTTCCTAAATAGTGCTTTTTCTGAAGCAACTACTTGAAACAAAATGCCTAGAGGCAACACTGTCAATTCTCAGATAGTATAGTGGTGATGTTTGTAAAACACGTGCTGCAGAAGTCAGACAATGTTCACTTATGATTATAAACATGAGAAAAGAAGAAATATGTCTGAGCTTTCAATTTTCATCAAATAATTCATAACTGATGGTTCTTGTATTTGACTAAGAAATCATATCCCTCAAAATGAGAGGAAGGGTAGCATAAGGGAAGGAGTCTTGCATCTGGAGTTGGAGAATCTTTTTTTTTTGGCTGTATATATATTTTTTTATTTTTTTTATTAATTTTTTTTATTTTTAGTTTACAACACACGGTTCTACATAATTTTGAGATCCAGATTTTCTCCCCTCCCTTCCCCCTCCCTCCCCAAGACGGCATGGAATCTCATATAACTACCATGTATAACTTCGCATTGAATTAATTTATACACTAGTCAAGTTGTGGAAAAGAATTATGACCAATGGGGTGAATCATGAGAAAGAAGAGACAGAACCAAAAAAAAAAAAAAAACCCAAAACAAAAACAAAAGAGAAGAAAAAAGGCGAGCATGAAGTGTGCCTCAATCTGCATTCAAACTTCACAGTTCTTTCTCTGGATGAAGATAGCATTCCTGGAGTTGGAGAATCTTAACTTGAATTCCAGCTGTCATTTACAGCCTATAAAACTTGTAGCAAATCCTAACCTCTCTGGTTCTCAGTTTCTTTGAATTTAGAATGATGTGATTGGACTATGATCCTATTATCCTTTCTGTATTCCAGATAGTAATTTAATATTTATTTTTCTTACTTTTCACAAACAGTGGAAAGGTCTAACCTGTTTAAGTCACATAACCTTTGCGAACCTCAGAGATTTGGATTGTTTTTGTTGCTGTTGGTGAGTTGTTTCAGTCATGATCAACTCTTCATGATGTCATTTGGGGTTTTCTTAGCACAGATACTGGAATGCTTTGCCATTTCCTTCTTAAGCTCATTTTGCAGATGAAGAAAACAAAATAAACGGAGTTAGGTGACTTGCCCAGAATCACATAGTTAAGTATCGAAGGCCATATTTGAACTCATGAAAATGAGTCTTCCTGACTCCAAGCCTGCATAGAATATGCAATTTCCATAACCATGTCTGAGGAGAACATAAAATAATATCTGAAAGTGCTTTAAAATTTCGAATGTACTATTTAAGTATGATAAGATTATTATTGGTATTATCATTCAATGTTAGTATTTGCATTTTAATCCCTTCAATTGGACTTAAAGAGTAAAGGGTAAATACAAGAGTCACAAGAGCATATATTAAAAAATTAAGGTCCTTTCTGATGATCTAATTTAAAAGATGTAAAAATAGAACCCAAGAGATTAAGTTACATATCTGAGGTCATATAATTTCTTTTTTTTAATGGCTCTAATTTTTTCTTTTTTGGAGGGGGTAAGGGCAATTGGGTTTAAGTGACTTGCCCAGGGTCACACAGCTAGTAAGCGTCAATCGTCTGAGGCCGGATTTGAACTCAGGTCTTCCTGACTCCAGGGCCGGTGCTCTATTCACTGCACCACCTAGCTGCCCCCATATAATTTCTAAGTAGCAGAGCCAGGGTTTGAATATCAATTCTCAGACTCAAATCCAGCACTCTTTCTTTTTTTATCCGTGCTATGCTAATATACTGTCATTGCTAAGAAATCTAAGCCCAGAGTTTTCCTGTACTCTCTATTCCTACTAGTGCTCCTATAAGGCTGGCACCATTTTTGTTGGAAGTCAAATAATGATGTATTAACAATTGAAGTAATTGCCATCTCCTTTTCATCAAATATGTACAGCAAACCTGAGGTATATATCCTCATACAAAAATTATATTTACTCTTGACGTCTGGAATATTGACTACTCATAACTGTACCTCTGCCTTGTATGACACTGTGGAGTATTATCTTCTGAATAACATGTCCTTCAACAATTAGAAATCTTTTTTTCCTTTAATTAAGCTTGCCCTTTTATGATAGGAACACAGTAGGAGGGAAGCTCTTTGAGAGGAGGGATTGTTTAATGATGTAATAGGTATATGTCTGGCCTCAAAACCAGGAAAATGTTTCAATTTCCTCCTCTGCCATGTACTAGTTGTGTAATTCTGGGCAAGTCATTTAACCTCTGAGTTCCCTAGGCAATTCTCTATGGCTGTAATTTGCAGAAAACATGCTAACCTTCATTTTTTACAGAAAATTCCCTCACATGGGAATTCCCCATACCAAGAAAATCACTGTCTAGTCCCTATGCCCATTGTCTAGCTCAGTGCCTTGCACAGAATAGGCATTTGGTTGATATTTATTGAATCACATTGGTGGAAAATTTAAAAGCATTTTTTTAGACTGCTATCAGATGTCAAGTACATGAATAGTAGGGTGTGCATTTTTTCCAACTTCCATGAAATTAAGAATACGGAAATTCTATGCATAAAGATATAATTCATGTTTTGGGGGGAAATGTATCTTCACTCTTAGAGGAACATAATTATACTAAAGCATCTGTGGTTGAAGGAAAAAGTTAAGTATAGCCAAAAATTAAATGCAACCAGTTCTGCCCAATTTGAATCATGGGTGCTTAGATTAGAAGAGAGATTTGAGGCCAGCCTTTCCAAACTTCTACTAAGTGTAGAAATCTCCTAGATAACATTCCTACCAGATGGCCATCTAGCTGCCATTTGAATACGTATAGTGGCAAAAAGCTCATTCCATTTTAGGACAGTACTGACTGTGTAAAATTTCTTTCATCTTTGTGCTAAAATTTTCTTGGCTGCACCTTTCATACATTATTTCTAGTTCTATCCTCTGGACCTTAACAGATGAAACCTTACCCATATTATACTTAACATTTCTTTTAATATTTAAAAAAAGCTATCATGCTCCCTAATTTTCCTCTATTTCCAACTAAATATTTCTCATTCTGTCAACATTTTCTCCAGTTTGTCAGTGTCTTTGTGACATATAGTACCTATAATCAGTAAATCTTAAAATACTTTATAAATGCTAGTTATTATTGTTATGCCTGGACATCACATGGTAGGTGCTTAATAGATCCTTGGTGATTGATTGAACAGTTCACGGTATGATTTTCCTGGTTTTATATTTCTCTTAATATACCCTGAGATTACATCAATAATCTTATATTCAAATCATAGCTTTATTCCTATTGGTCTTATAGTTAGTGAAAATGTCCATTTTTCATACATATGAACCTCTCTCTAGCTAGTAAAGGAACCATCATGCTTTATATGTGCAATCAACTTCTTGAACCCAAAAGCAAATTAAAATATTTTTCCATGATAAATATAACATAATTGTTTTCTGTCCAGATGTTTCATCACATTTATTTTGTTATCCACTGTATCAACTACCAGCCTAAGCTTTGTGTCATCTAAAAGTTTAATAAATATGCTTACTAAATTTTTATCCAAGTTGTTGAATAAGACAAGTCCAAGGGTAGAAA
Organism: Trichosurus vulpecula; assembly: GCF_011100635.1. Lineage (NCBI taxonomy): Eukaryota > Metazoa > Chordata > Mammalia > Diprotodontia > Phalangeridae > Trichosurus > Trichosurus vulpecula. The sequence continues at coordinate 412,146,887 of NC_050573.1, read as the reverse complement.
CTCATAGCATTCCATCAAAAACCATTCTCAAGGCTGAAATATAGCTCTTTATTGACATTTATTTATCATTGCTGTGAATTCTGCTAACTACTCTTTCATGTAGCCCACATCCCCTCATCATAAACATAAAGATATAATAAAATATTTCATCATATCTTCACTTAAATCATAAAAAAATTATGTCTATTATATCTATGGCATCCTGTGATTTAGTCTAGTAGCCTTAGCAAAAAAAATGTTTGACAGCCTGTGTTGGTTCCTACTGATCATGCTAGTTACAATCTTTATTTTAAAGGCAATAGATAAAGCCTCTTGCTTATTTATTTAATAATATATAAATCAAATAGACATACTCATACAAGAAGTGATATACATGTGTTTAGAATGTGTTAGTGACACCTGTTTAACCTATGTTTTAGATTGACTCAGAAAACCAAGCTAGAAGCAGAAACTACTTCCAGAAGGTCAGCATTACCACATAATAGTAGCCGAAGCAGTAGACATTCCTCAAATCATAGGAGTTGTGTGGTTTTATATTGAGACAGAAAAAGAGATATAGAGCCTTCTTAAAACTGTAGTAATCTAGGAAAGGTTAGTGTGTTGAGTTAGAAAGGAGAATTTCAAAGATTACAGAGGGGATCAGTTTCTTCTGTTCATTTCCTGGTATTTAGTGGTGGATGTTCTTTAAATGGATGGATATATAGGACTACCATAATGTAACAAAGTGAAAGGAGATTCCAATATATAATTCAAGTGGTGTTTATTGAAGGACATAGCACAGCTAATTAGGTTCCAAGATGACAGGGATAGGTTTTAGAATGTAATTGCTTCCGTGTTTCTCTTGGGCCTGTTATAATTCTTTATTTTTCATTAGTTCCCATGCCTGTGGAAAAAGGCAATAGTGAATCTTCTGCAGTGGGGATACTTAACAGAATATTCATCTATATCCAGATAATGTTTGGCAGAATAGGATTTGAGAGTGAACTATTGTTTCTTTTCTCTTCTCTTCTCTTCTCTTCTCTTCTCTTCTCTTCTCTTCTCTTCTCTTCTCTTCTCTTCTCTTCTCTTCTCTTCTCTTCTCTTCTCTTCTCTTCTCTTCTCTTCTCTTCTTTTTTTCCTTTCTTTTTAGTAAGAATTGTGGTTTCATTGATATAGGGGAATGCAGGTGCAGAAACTCCATCTATTCAAACAAGTAAACACCTGCTCTGAAACTTTAATTCTTAAGAGAGTTACTTTTCACTTATCTGGAAGGGAAAAAAAAAAACCTCACTTGTGGCATCTCATTCAGAATATACTTAGCTTCAATCCAACACTGAAGATTTAGGGAGTATTTTTGGGACAAATTGCATGTGGCTGAACTTTGGCCAGTCTTTTCAAACTCACAATTGCTATTTTGAGAAGCTCAGCTTTGGCATATTTCAACATTTAAGCACAGGTGGCTATTAACTATATGGGGTTGGGGAATACTAGGCAGTTTATCATAATTAGCCTAAGTTTGACACATATTCTGTAGCCTTGGGAGGCAACTACTGTCTCAATGTCCCAGGGCAGGTGCTAATAATTATCTTAAGAAAGACCTTGAGAGAAGCTATCATTTTCTTATGGCAGAAGGTAAAGAAACAACAAATCCCCAAGTAAGGCTACTTGCAAAAGTTAGGGGTATGTGTGGGGAAGAAGTGAAAAGGGAAACTGTTAGGCAAGTTAAGAGATAACAGACACTTACACCAACAAACACTTAACCCAAGTCGCAAGCAAATATTTTGCATAAGTATACAGCAATTAATAAATATTTCTTCTAAGGAAAGGAATCTCCCAATATGTGGTTGCACTGGTGGATGCAGCATAGAATAAATAAGAAATGGAATCAATTCCATGCAGGTGCTTGTTTCATTACTTAGCCTTTTGTACGCCTGTGGTACCTCAAATTATGAGGTGGTCTGTAGGAATCATAGAAGGAACTGGCCAAGAAAAAAGGTTATCCATAATAATTAGAGAAGACACAACACAGGGTTTTATAGATTTCCTTTGGATTCATGAGATGCATTCATGGATATTTATCAGTTACTAACTGAATCAGTCTGCATGAAAAATCTCTCCTGGTTTAATTGGCAGTTAACACTGGTCATTCTTTTTTCTGCATAAGTAATGAAAGCATACTAAGAGATTATTATATAAGCTAACTTTCCCCTCTTTGTAAAAATGGATGAAATAGTCCATACTGATATCTGATGGAGAAAACCCATGACCCTGAACATAAAGACCTTTGGAATAGTCATGCTTCTAGCCCAGTATCTACAGCTCATCATCCTGGCAAAGCCCCATCAACTGGAGACGCATCCTGATAACTGTTCCTGCAGCTGCTATAGCCTGAGCAACAAACCCAGAAGGTTCTTGCCAGTAGAGTTCTTGGCATTGTCAAATGACTCAACATCAGAAATTTAATATAATTTTATCAGTGGAAATGACATTAGAGAAGAAACATTACCATCTGCTTTGCCAGTACCTGAAGGACCACACTCGCACTTCAAAACTTTCATGTTTTGTCTCTCTCATTTGAAGTGTGCTCCTTGAGAATAGTATAGTGCTTTGCACATTGTAAAGTGCTTAATAAATGCTTTGTTCATTCATTTATTTATTCATTCATTCATCCCCAATGTACTGGGTCATTTCAACTCTACATGATTTCTCAAAGACTGATAACACAGTTCTCTGAGCATGTCTGTAAATTCTTGGAGAGTTCTACGCTTTTATTCATCTGTATCAGAAATATGGGCCCATGGTTACATTCTCTGATGAAATTACCCAGGTTTTTTTTTTTTTCTGGAATGTATGGGTAAATTTTGTTCCCAGAATTCTCTAGTCATTTCTGTACTTGGGAGCAGATTAGATGTATGCTACGTGGACTTTAAAACGCAGCTCCTTTCTTGGACATGACAAAATAAGTCCACTATGGTGATGCTAACTGGTTTGCTTAAGTTCAATGTTGAAGTAGAAAACTGGGCAGACAATCCTGACTTGAAGAGACACCAGTGTGTTATCATGAAGTGGTTTTTCCAGACAGCTCAAGCTCATAATTAAATAAAGTATATTGATGTAATGGAATAATTCAGAATGCTGGCATACATCTTTGTTTCATTTATTTATTTATTTACAGAAATGGGATAGATACATTACTATTTTTTTGGTGTGTGTGAGTCACTGCATCTGCAGTCCTGAACTGATATTTTCATTTTTTTGTGCATGATTTTCAAAAATAGTGCAATCCTTTTTCTCTTTTTCTAAAAAATGTAAAATCTCCATAGAAATGGAGATGAGCTGCAGCTGTGATTTTATGAATGGTTTCCTGGATACTACATTAATGGTAACATCAATTCACAAATGAATTTTATACTCTTCCTTTAGCATGGATTATGCAGATGAGGCAGTTTGGCTTTTCACTGAAACTACACAACATGTTTTAGCTATGCCTTTTGAAGACAGTAGCCAAATCATTTCTATGTATACCTTTAAGTTTTGTTTTGCTTTCAGCAAGAAGGATATTTGACTACTGGACAAATGCATTCATTTGCCCAAAATAGTGTGATTTATTTAATTCTTACCTCACAAAATATATTTATTCAGGAATATAAATATTTTGCAATCCTCTTGCTATATCTTGGTATAATCCATTTTGATTTTAACCATTTTAATAAACTGAGTTTCTTGATTAAAAAAAGTTTTTCGATAGCTTTTATTTTTATGTCACTCAGTTCTTTATGTACCCTGTGTACCCCTCAAGCATTGGACCTCTCCCCCTGTATCAAAGAAAAACAGTTAAGCAAGAAAAACACGTGCTCATTAGCAGAGTATGTAACACCTTGCTCTGAGTACCTCACATCTCCCACAAAAGTGGATAGTCTGTTTTATTCCCTGTTCTGAGAAACCAAGATTACTAATTACAGTTACTCAGAGTTTGCTTCCATTTAGTGTCCATTTGATTTGCATCATTGTAGTTAGTTATAGTATATGATATGTTATTCTTCTACTTATGCTATGATGGTTCATACAGTTTCCCATGTTTCCCTGTATTTTTGATGTTCCTTATTTTTTACCATGCAATAATATTCCACTAAGAAGAAGGGAAATGAGCATTTATTAAATACATACTATATTCCAGGCACTGTGCTAAGCAGTTTATAAATATCTCATTTTATCCTCATAACAATCTTAGAAGCTGAATGCTAACATTTTCTCCATTTTTCATGTGAGGAAATTGAGGCAGACAGAAGTTAAGTGATTTGCCCATAGTCTCACAGCTAGTAAGGGTCAAAGCTCACATTTGAATTCAGGTCTTTCTGATTCCAGGCTTCGTACTATAATCTACTACACCACCTAGCTGTCATGACATTCATACACCACAGTTTATTTAGTCATTTCTCAGTTGAGGGGCAACCAGTTTTTTCCAGTTCTTTGTTACAATAAAAAGTATTGCTCTAAATATTTTGGTATATGTGAGGCCTTTCTCTCTTTGGACACCTTGGAGATACATGTCTATTGACGTGAACAAGGGTCTGAAACATTTAGCATTTTTGCTGCATTATTCCAAATTGTTCTCCTTAAAAAAAATGACTAGACAAATCCAAGGCTTCATTAAAAGTGTAGTTCCTTTGAATTTGCCTTAGGTGTCCAAGTTGACATGAACTGGAAAATCATACACCAATTTTAGAAGGAGATTAATTATGATTTTCTGATGATATAGTGCAACACTATGCTTCTCACTTTGGGGGAAAGGAAAGATAGAAAGACAAATAAATAAAGTGTTTATTAAGCCCTTATTATGCAGTAATTTATACAAAGGAGCTTAAGCTATGGTCCCTACCTCATCCAAGTGTATAATCTAATTGGGAAGTAAGACATTGTATAGCAAGCAAATTAAAGCAAGATAAAAACTACTGAAATTCAGCCAAAGGAGAAATGGCTTGCAGATGATGTTGGAAAAAGGAAACCCACCTACACAGAAGAGAAGGAAAAAGAGAAGTAAGCAAAGAAGGTGGAAAAAGAGCAACCAGTGAGGTAGTAGGGAGGTCATCCATTGCATCATTATAGAATTCAAGTGAAAAAAAGGATTTGCAATGAGTATTGACAATGTTAAGTGCTATAGGGAGGGAAAGAAGAATTCAAGGCTGAGAGAAGGTATGAAATTTGTTATTTAGGTCGCAAGTTATTGGTGACCTTAAATAATGTTGTAACAGTTTTTCATAAAAGCCTTTGGAAATTCATAGCTGAGAGATTATTTAAAACTTCTTGGACCTGTACCAGGCATTTTCATGGATATGAGGAACCTGTTCACTCTCACCATGTTGGCTTAGTAATTTGTTGTGCTTTATTGGATTGTGTTATTTGATTGCTGGACCCTAACATCTAGAGTTATTGTGGGAGTGACAAAACTAACCATAATTACCCTGACTTGCCTCACTGCTCTGAATGTGAATGATGCCGATATGTTCTTGTTTGGAGAGCAAAGACAATTTCAGGGATGCTTTCACCCAATTCCAGAACTTACTGAAGTAGACAAATATTTTTCTACTTCTTCCCAAACCATTATAGGATTAAAGAATGAATGATGGAGTTACCAGTCAGTGCTGAAAAACATGAGACATTGAACATACTATTATATTTGCTAGGTGGAAAGGTAGTATCACTTATTCTGAATAAAATGAACATTGCTGTCAGGGCAACCCCTGAAATAGGTAAAATTTTATTTAAAACAAAACAAAACAAACAAACAAAGCAACTACTGCCAGTCTCCTCTTTGTGTATGCATTTCCCTCTGTGTTGTATGGAGGATCTTGCTCCTACTTAAAAAAAAAACCCATCCTAAGTAAAGAATTTGCTATCAATCATTAATAGCTTTGTGAAAATTAAAATTAATGTTACCTCTTTTAAGTGAATTCATGTATTAAACCTTCTCTCTGTGGAATGAAAGCTTGTCTGTCCCATGCTTGAGGAATTTCAAGCATAAGAAAACATATTGGAAAGAGATTAGTTGTTTGTTTGTTTCGTTTTGATTAGAAGATACTCGTCAGTGGCACTGGAATCATATCCAGTACATAAACGTACCTGCTTTCGTGTAGACCTCCACACACTATGCCAAAGAGATTCCAAGTACATGAATATATCTCAATGAATATTACCAATTGATCCTGTGAAGCAGGGCTGTCCAACCTTAGGTTTTTATTGAAACAATAGACAATATATTTTGATTTGCCATTTTAGTGAGAGCTCTGGGGTATCTGGGCTTCCTTTACTAAACCATTTATGTAAATTTCTATGCTTGTAGGAGGGACGCATAAATCACACTGCAGGCCGCATGTGTTCTGTGGACCACATTTTGGACAGCCCTATGAGCGTAAAACACAGGGTTTTGTCAGGAAATGATACAAGGGGACATTTAATGCAATAGGTAAAAAGGAGTTTCTCTTCATTAGAATGAAGAGGAAATGTAGGAGGATGAGGAAGTGAGTAGAGTGGAATGGGAATGAGGAGCACTGGACTTGTCTAGGCTGGTCTGGACATCTGAGAACTACATTGTAGATAAGAGATTAAGGTAGGATTTTGTTTGTGTGTATTGAAGATGCTGTTGTGAAATGCTGCTGATGAGACAAAAATGCAATGTTTGCCCATAATTATCGTCCCTCAGAGCATGTTGTTTTTTGAAAAGTCCTGTTTTAACAATGATTATTCACTTTTAGAGAGCATTACTCTAGAACTGACATTTTGTCTTGAGAGCATTTCACTTTGGAGTGTCATGGTGCATTTATGCCTGTTCCTATTCAATTTTCTGAATGTCAGCCCAAATAACAATATCTCAGAAATGATATCTAAACTAATAAAGTTCTCCCTGGGTAGGAACATGAGGAGGACCTAAAAATAGAAGCATGATGTCACTCTTCTAGGAGCGTAAGAAGGATGTAAATTAGCAACCATGGGGAACATCTTGAAATAAAAAGAGGGAGAACAAAATCACACTCCAACCCAATGTTTCTTTGGTAGTTTAGAAGCAGCAGGAGAAATCTGGCATCAACTTCGTTCTTTTGTGCATCAGGGACCCACATAACTGGCAGAATTAGAAATGATCCTTCTATTACTTACCTTGCAAAATTGTACCCAAAACACTTTATAAAATCTTTCAAGAACTGCGTAAGCATGTGCTAATAATAGCAAGTATTTATATAGCATTTAAAAGTTTGTAAAGTGCTTAACATATATTATCTTACTTGATCCCCTATGTAGTAGGGGATATTATTACTCCAGTTTTATAGATGAGGAAACTGATGTTAAGAAAAAGAAAGTCACTTGCCTAGGGTTACACAGCTAGTGACTGTCCGAGGCAGGATTCTGTATTGTTAATATATTTTTGCTTAATGGGAAGATTTTCTCATCCATTAATAGGCCTGTGTGAACTGTCTGAGTCACATGGAAGTCTGAGTCACATGAACCTGGGTCACGAGAGTTGTCATGCCCTCTGACCCTGAAGAAGTTTATATATACTCTGAGGTTAGCATTTTGCTTTGGGACTCATTCATGGGAAGAGTGTTCCTGTGATTTTGCCAGATGTTAAGGAGCCCCCCAGCTTTGAAAATCCAGATGTTGGTGCTTATCTCTCTGGTAACTATGTATATATTGCTATGGTGAGACAGTTAGAAGCCCTGTTGATCTTTATTTTTCTGTTTATATAATTTCTGTTTGTAATTTCTGTTTATATTTTCTCTGAAGTTCAAAGTGCTTATTTTCCCCCTGAACTAAGTGAATTACATATATATGTACATATATGTTTGATATATATAAAACATATATATGTACATATATGTTTGATATATATATATGTTTGATTAAAGTAAGGTTGTTGACCCCTTTAAAGTTGCTTTCCTTTAGAAAAGCAGATCAAAGAACCTATGCTAGTAGCCCTCCTGTGTGCTGGTATTATTGGATTCCAAATCACCTGTAAGTAACATTGTTGTTACAGATTCCAAGTCCAGAACTCTCTCAATGATCCTACCTAGCTGCCTCAGGGGCAATGATACCAGGGGCTGGGGAACATGTGGCCTCAAGGTCACAGAACAAATCCCCTTAATAAAATGATTTGTTCTGTAAAACTTGGACTTAGTCAAAAGGCCGTACCAAAGGACCTAGAAGGCTACTTAGAGTCTCAAGGCTACAGGTTCTCCACCCCTGGTATAGTGGAAAGTACTTTGAATTGGACATGTATAATGTTAATGGAATAGGAAGATCTTCCCTGTCCATTAATAGGCCTATGTGACCACCTGTGTTCAATCACAGCTGTGATACATCCTGAGTCACATAGAGCTCACTGGGGGAGGAACTTGCCTAAGGAGGAACTTACTTAAAGGGGAAGTTTGCTTAGGAGGAGGCTTGATTGTAGCAAGGCTTTCACACCTGTTGGTACTAAGCTAATTAGGCACTGGGTCATGACAGTTGTGATGTCTTCTGGCTCTGAGCCTATCAGCCAAAAGTGTATGTATACTCTGAGCTGAGATTTTGCTTTGGGGGCTTGCTCATGAGAAGGACCATTTGATTTCCTGGAGGGACTATGAGCAGCTGTTTTGTTAAACATCCCCAACTACTCAAATGCATCTGTGCTCCCCCTATCCAGTGGTATGTGTAGGTGGTTGTATTTCTTTGATCTGACAGCTGGAGCCTTGTCTATTGGTCTTTGTTCTAATTTCTCTGCTTGTATTTTCTCCATGTTCATGATACTGACCTTTCCCCTGATCTAGTGAATGTAATTAAAATAAGATTGTTGACCTCTTGAAGTTGCCTTTCCTCTAAGAAAAGCAGATCAAAGAACCTGTGCTAGAGGGCCATCCTGGGTGTACCAGAGTGCTTGCTGTTACAACATGTGAGAATCTGGCTTAGAGCTGAGCTCTGCTTACTTAGTAGTTTTGTAAGCCTATAGTACAGTCCTTTTATTTATGAAATATAAATAATAACACCTATACTACTGGCCTCAAAGGGTTGTAGTGACACAAGTGTTTATAAACAATAAAGTGTTATATTAATGGGAGCTATTATTTCATATCAATGAAAAGTTAAAAATATATAAGGATGTAAAAAAGGAAGGTTTTTCTTAGACAAATTCTTTGTGGTTTATTATAAACTCTTTCATGTATTCATGTACACTCGAGCAAATCACCAAAATGCAAAATTGATGTCAAATATAACAAATATTTGGAGTCCCCATTCCTTCCTCCCACCCTTTGTGCTTTCTTCTTGCCTTTCTTCCTGTCTACCTTCTTCCTTCCTGCCTTCTAATACACACTTATTTAAGTGTCTTTGTTCTTAGTGAATTATTCTTTTCCATGAACTCTTGATTTTATAAAACCTTAGAACAATAGAGCTGGAAACAATATTAGCTTTATTTTATTTGAAAATCGTCATTTTGAAGAGGAAGAATTTGAGGCCCAGAAAAGCAAAGTAACACGACTAGAATCATGCATTTGATTATTGCTGGAGCTAGGAGTAAAATGGAGGCCGCCTGACTCTCAGCCTATGCTTTGCCCATTATATTATGTCATCTTTGCTTGCTATAAACATATAACAGAAGGAATAGCATCCACACATCAGGATATCAAGCAATTCATGATTTAACTGGTGTGACTAATCATTCCACTGAGGCAGACTAGGGAGCAATCAGGGTCAGGTCTGCCTACCCCCCACACCCCCAGTTTGCTATCAGAGAAGGACTTTAGTGAAGGAGTGTCAGTCATGACAGAGGAAGTTGCATCATCCTCAGGACACATGGGGCTTTCTCACTTACTGTTATGTTTTTTCCTGCTTCTCAATTTTAGGGTCAGTTCCCATAGCGTTGCTGCTCTCCTGTTCACTGTCACCACTGTAGCGTTCATCAAAATAACACCTCAGAAAAAGAGCATGGTAATGTCCCCAACAGCTGCCAGTATGAAGGGATGCTTTCATGGCTCTGGACCCTCCTCTTTCCCTTAGCTAAAAAAAGCATTAAAACCCATTAACAGATATTGTAAGAAGAGAAGATCTGCACTAGAAAAATGTGGTGACATAGTACAGTGCCTGATACCAGTATGTGCTAGGTCATATCTATGCTATTCAAAAAAAAATCAGTTTTGAGTGACAACAAAGTTCATCAATTCAGAGGAGATTTTTAAAGGTAAAATCAGTTATGCATCATAATAAAAAATATCAACTGGTCAATCCACCAAATGTTTTACCTAATAGCTACTTGTGACAATGGGACATTTAATCTTTGTGTCCATGTAGATGGCTTTCTGAACTTTTCCAAGTGAAGAAATGGGGCATTCTTCTTTTGCCTAATTAATAGCACATAATCTGTCTTCCCAAGCCATAATTCCTGTACTTCAGCTATTCTCCCCATCCCTTTCCCTACTAGAGGCTGAGCTCTGATAGGTATGTTTGCCTTATTTTGCTCAAAATCAGACCTCTATTTTACTTCCCAGATATTTCCAAACTAATCCCTCCCATTTCTAGCTCAAGTTCATGCATTGACTTCACCCATTAAAATGAGGTCACAGACTGTGCTTTCTTGTATTTGTATCCACAGAATGGGCCTCAAAGCCTGGCACATATTAAGTGTTTAATAAATGCTTTATCATTCATTCATTCACCCATTTAAAGTATGGAAGCACTTTGCCAAGTTGCCTCAAAATAGGGGGTCAGTATGATACAGTAGAAAAATGGTTGATATTGTAATCAGGAGACCTGGGTTCAGACTCTGTCTCTGACACTTATCTATGTGACCCAGCACAAGTCACTTAATCTCCTTGAGCACTGATTCCTTATTGGTAAAAGTGATGAAAATAATACTTATATTACCTACATCAAGTCATGTGTAAAAAAAGTTTTGTAACCTTTAAAATACTATTAAAATGTGAATTATTATTAAATACAAGTAATTATCCAGTATATTTGTTTCTTGGAGGGAAGTAGGAATGCAGCGTACATTTTAGCAGTTCCATGGGTCTTGCTACTGTGTCATTTAAGAGATTAAATATACACATACATGCATATACATATATACAGTCAAGTGTTGCTTAATTGGAATGTTTAAGGAAATAATTTTTATTATGTTTACCTAAAACAAAAAAAAAGTATTTTAAAATTACACTGATTTAATTTCCTTACTTAATAGAGTAACATATCATGAAGACAATTTAGTATTTCTTTGGTATTTGAAGATCTTGCAGTATCTGAAGATCATTTTTCATAATTCGGCTATTATTCAATAATATTAAGGAGACAGAATCATTATGAACATATACCAGGCCCATGACATAACTTAAATATTTTTAAATGCCTAATTTGAACTGATAAAAATTTATTCTTTCCTAAAAGTAAGTAAAGTTTAGTTGCATTGAACAGAGAAGGAATAATTTTGCCAATGACTGGGTTTCAGTTATAATTTACTACTTAAATAGATCTTTGGCATCAGTAATCTCTTTATCATCATTATGAGAATGAACTACACTACACGTATCAAGGGTTACCCTTAATGAATTGTAAGACTTCCAAATGTGATTACCTATAGCAAATAACACCTCCACAGTGACATAATTACTTGAATGAAAAATGTGGAAAATACATTAGGGTTTACTTGTTATTTATTGATATTTAAAATAATTTGATGAAAACATGACCTAAGTATGAAAGTTCATATCTTGAACAAATTAGAGGAGAGGCAAGAAGATATCTTTTATAACTGTGAATAGGTATTGCATTTTTGTATCAAAAAAGGGTAAAAGTGATCACATAAGTAAAAACAGGCAATTTTAATTGTGTAAAATAAAAAAAAAAACCTGTGTAAATTCAAAGAAGTTAAAAATAGAAGGGCAAACACTTAACTGGAAAAGTATTTGCTGAAGATAAGAATTGATAAAAGACCAAGAGCCATTCCCTAATAGATAAAAGGTCAAAAGGTGACTGTCAACCTAATTTTAAAGGGTAAATTTCAAGATATTTAAAATAATGTAAAAACTAATTCCAACTTACTATTGAAATGCATGTACAAATAATTCAGTAAGTCTGAGGTTCTACTTCATACATTTTGCAGAGGCTATAAAAAAGGAAAATGACAGTTGTTGGAGGGGCTGTGGAAGGATGGAACCACTAATTCACCATTGGTAGAACTGTGAAGTGGTTCAGCCATTATGGAAAGGAATTTGGAGCTATACTCCAAAAAGTCACAAAACTGTTTATAGCCTTTGACAGAAGTGATAACCATACTAGATATGACACTAAGAGATGAGAAGGAATAAAAATATTTATAGCAGTACTTTTTTTGTACCAAAGACCTAGAAACAAGATGGACTCCTCTCCATTAAGAAATAACTGAAAAAAATTAAGGGATATGAATATTATTCTACCACAAGAGATGACAAACAGCATCAAAGACAACTGAAGAGTCTCACACTAATTCATGTGGAAAGAAGTAAGGAGAACTAAGAGAAAAAACAAACACACATACACAATATACATATTATATATAATACATATATATATATATACATATGTAACATATAGACATATTTGAAATAAAAATAACTTAGAAAGATTTATGAACTCTTATCACTACTGTCATCAGCTATAACCATCAGTCCTTAGAAGACAGACCAGGAAGAGTACCTCCTGCTTCTCCTCAGAGAAGAGATAGGTTGGATGTAAGGAATGATATATACATTGTTAAGCATGGACAATGTGTATATTTCTTTTTTTGAAAGTATTTATTTGCAGAAAGGGAGGGTTTGAAATGGGCATGGGTTTTTAATATCGAGACTTAAAAGAAGAAATGAAAGAAAAGGGCATCAACTTTAAAACAAATAAGTACAGAACAAAAAGAAATTCGGAAGGAGTGCAGACAAGCGGGTCTTTTTTTTCAGAATATTGTGTTAAATGTAATTTATGGTCTTAAAAACTGCATGAGTAATAGCTCATAGTTTCATCTGGATACTTCTTATCCTGTACTTTGTGCATTAAAATGTTATTGTTTTCTGATATTTATTGTTGGTAGTAAAAAAAAAGTAAAACAAAAAAGGTATTTGATTTCATCAAAAGACAGGTCTTAAAGATTTTCTTTCAACCAATAGTCTCCCATGCATAAGCATTCAGGATTCTTTAAGTACATAGACTTGTTCAATTACTCAACATGATCCAGTAAATAAGTTTCATTTCATGTTTGCAGTTGTATAAGGTTTTTTTGTTTATATAACAATACATTAAATACTTATATATGTCTATTTATAGTTCTATGCCCTGAGGATGTCATCTTTATGTCTGAAAGTCAGTATCATGCTTCATCATTGGTCCTCTGGCATTTTGGTTGGTCAACAAAGACAATAACATTTTAAATGGTTATTACTACCATCTTAAATTCAAAAGGATTTATTTATTCAATGACCATTTTTTTGTTTTGGGCAAAGTTTTACAAAGGTTAAGTAGCATGCAAGAAAGAGTACAATATGTATATTTTAGTCCACTTATAACACTGTTTGTAACATTGTGGTTCTTATAGGTTAAAGTCAGGTTCTTCCAAATGAAATTGAACAGTATGTTTACAAACAAGTGGGTTAAATTCTGCACATCTGTTTCATCCAGGTGTTAATTTTCTTATCTTTTTTTCTGATTTAAAAGTTTTCAGACCTTTAGTATGGCATAAAATGAAATAGCCTTCAAGTCAGGAAGTCCTGAGTTCAACGCCTCCCCTCTGATCCATACTGGCTCAGTGACTCTGGCAAATCTTTTTTAACATCTCACTCTTCTGGGGGACTCTATAAAGTCTATATATTGGAGAGAAGGTGCTGATCTGTAGTGGAAGAGCTTATTTACTCACTTGCAAGTTTCTCTATCCCCAAGAAATCATAGATCCAATCTTTATCCCTGTACTTTCGTAGTCTGATTCCTGTCATTGGAGTACCCTTCTTCAATATCCTGCTGCCCTATTTTTAAAATACCACAGGAAAAAACGAGAGAAAATAGCATTGGGTGTGAGCAATACCATGTAATGAGTAAATTCTTGCCTCCCAATATGTGTCTGAATGCTACAGATATAAGGGATATTTCTAAAATGGAACATAGATTGAGATCTAGAAGAGACTTCAGATGTCATTGCATCTAAAGCTTTCATTTTCTAAATGAGAAAATTGAGGCCCAGAGAGAATAAGTGAACTTCCTAAAATTCCACAGATTGTAAGTCAAGTACAAAACCAGGTTTTCTGATTTCAGCCTAATGCTGTTTTCCACCCATGAGCTCTACCTTTCAGAAAGAATAAAATTGAACTAGAACGAACCATTGTTCAAACTGATACCAATATAAATTTAGTCACAATTCGCAAACTCTAACATTCCCCACACCTAGTAACACTGCAACTGTATGAACAAGTTTTTACTCTGTTTATCATCCAACTTGAGAGTGCTTCTGCTGTGCTAATGGTGCATGGGAAGGTTTCTGTAGAGGTGAGTTTTCCTAATCTGATCCTATAAGATTCCTGTTCACCATGGCAAAAAATCAAGCTATTTCCTCGTAAAGTCTGACAGATTTCAATAAAGCATTTAACAAAGTATTTTAGTATATGCCACCTTTTTTGATGATATGATATGATGTGGGCTGGATAACTCCATATGTTTTATGTCTTCCTCTGTACCCTTCTTTCTTCCTCTTGTCCAAAGGAATGAAGTAAGCTACCTTCCAACCAAGGCTAACTATTCTACTTGTTTCCTTAATCCTGTCCTTTACAGAACTTTGCACCATTAAAAAAGAATCACTTCTCTCTTTCTTTCAGATCTCACCTCTAAAATATAACAAAAAGCAAAACAAATTTTAACCCTATGATTCCCTTAATCTAACATTAGTCCTCACCATTCATTGCTAATTTCCTAGCAAATGTAGCCTATACCTGTTGCCTCTACTTCCTCAACATTCATACTTTAATTACCTGTTATGCTTGTTCTGTTCCCACAACCTTAACTAAAGGTCTTTCTTGAAGCTATTTAATGACCTTTTATTTGTGTACCCGATGGCCTTTTCTTGTCCTCTTGACTCATCTAACCAACCTACCATTCTTACTTTTTTTCTTATAGCTTTTTCCTGAAACTCTTTTTTGCTCTTATCTGATTTTATCTTATATCGCATTTATTTTCATACGAATGTCTCTTCCTAATAAAATGGGAAGCTGCTTTGAGTGTAGGCACTGACATTTTTCATCATTATATTCCAAATCCTTAGAACAATACCTTGCGCATGGGAGACACATAAATAATATTTGTCAAAATTAAAGTTGCCTATTGAAGGCAGGTATGGCATAATAATGCAAAAAAGTTGAAGGAAATTAACTCTACCTGGCCCATTCTCCTCCCTGCCCTGATCACAACTGTCTGAAAACTGTGCTGCCTCTGCTTCTGGCTCTTATACAGTTGGGAATTCCTTTATCACCTGAGGCTTCCTCAACCTGGTACAGCCTAGAACCCTTAGATGAGGCAGTGGATAGAGAGATGGGTCTGGAGTCATGAAGACCTGAGTTCAAATCCAGCCTCAGACACTATCCTGCTACTATAAATTGGGGATAATAACAGCAACCAACAGGCTAAAATATAATAATCTTTGCACAGTGTCTGGCACTGAATAGGTATACTATATAGATGCTTATTCTCTTCCCTTCCATCTGTGGCCTCTTCACCCTGGAATATCCCTCAATAAGGACCACTCCTCCTTGGTGAATTTCTTTTGGAACTTCCATTTTGAAGAAGGACCCAGGCTGGCCAGCTTTTATTCTCCTTTTAACCCTGTGCTTGACAACAAGGGCTTCAAAACCTCACCCCTACCTTCCTTTCCCCAAAACCTTTCCAGCTCACTTTTTTGGGTGCTGTCTAAACATATTAAAAAGTACATTCCTTAAGGGCAGTGACTTTCTTTTTGCTTGTATTTCTAGCCTCAGGACCTAGCACAGTTCTTGGCACATAGTAAATGCTTAACAAATATTCATTTCCTTTCTTCTTTCCTTCTTATGTTAATAAAAGAGTAGTATCCAGAAGAGAGGAGATCATAGTCCCACTGTACTTGGCTCTGTTCATTCCTTATCTTCAGTACAGTATTTTGTTATATATACCATGTTTTAGGAAGAGCATTAACAAGCTGCAGTACAGACTTATAATAGAAGATGATCAGGATTGTGAAGAGACTCAAAATAATGTCCTGTTAGAACTGGTTGAAAGAATTGAAGATAATTAGCTTGGAGAAGAGAACACATGGACACATGAGCTTTGTCTTTGAATCTGTCATGTGAATAGTAATTAGACTTATTTTACTTGACATCAGTGGACAGAACTAGTAGTAAAAGTGAAAATTACAGAAAAAGATTTCAGCTCACAAAGAAGAAAGGGGAAAAAAAGCTATCATCCTTCCTAAGAATAGGAGTTGTCTAAAAGTAAAATGAGCTCCACTGGAAAGTGGTTAGCTCTCCATCTCTGAAGGGACCAAATGATCCCTAAAATACCTTTGCATTATGAAATTTTGTAATTTGGCAACTTGTGACCCTCAGAGACCATTCTGGGCTCCATGCGAATTGCTCTGGCTCCTGCTTCCCTTTTTACCAAGCTGACTTTCTATAAGGGTTTTCATTGTTTCCCAGCATGTAGCCAAATGGACAACCTAGTGACCCAGGTCATGAGGAAAAAGGAGATGAGAGGAGCAGCACATTGATTTTCTAATGAAATGAAAATAAAGTGAAAATGAAACAGAATGACTGAAAAATTCTGTCTTGGTTTTTAATTGTAAGATAAGGTGGTTGGAATGGATGATCTTGGGGGTTTGTTCCCCCTCCAGGTCTATAATCTTATGATTCTATTATCCTTTGATTCTGAATGTATGCCTTGCACATTGTCGGAGAATATAAGTGAACCCAATACTGGGAATTAAAATGTGACAAGCAACAGTGAAAAGTCAACACCACTTAGAGATTCAAAGTGAATCTAATTTTTGGCAAATATAACCTGAAACTAACATCAGTTGGATTCAGTCACTTACCAAACATTTGAATACCTGCTATATAGAAAGCCCTCTGTTTAACACTGGAGAAGATACTAAGATGAATAAGATTCAATCTCTGTCTTTGAGAAGTTTATTATTAAGGAAACAGAAGGGAAAAATCATTTGGACTGTGTTAAGTGCTTTACTAATATTTCATTTGAGAAATCTTAGAAGGTAGGTGCTATTATTATCCATATTTTACAGTTGAGGAAACAAAAGCAGGCAGAAGTTGTGACTTGCTCAGGGTCACAGAGCTAATAAATGTCTGAGGCTGTATTTAAATCCAGGTCTTTCTGACTCCAAGTTTAGCATTTCACTGAGCTTCCTGATAGGAATAAAAATAAGCTATGCACCAAACAATTAAATATAAACTGGAATATTATACATTTTCAAGAGAAGTGCGAAGTGGTGAACTTAAAAATCAAGATTTTTGGAATGAAGCCTAGCAAGGGTTAACTACAAATGAACTCACAATTCTTACATAATGAAGCATTTTGGTAGTCTAAAGACCTGTTATGTACTTGCTGTATACTACATACAGCACAGCTCTGCTATATACTTGCTGTGTGACCAGGGACAAATCACTTAATCTCTCTGTGTCCTGAGTGATAAAAATAGGAATGTGAAGTACAGACTCTAAGGACCTTTCTAGAGCTAGATCCCATCAGCCCATGTGTATGTAAATGGGAAAAAGTATTGAAAAATATTAAATGCAAGTATGTTTACGGAGATAGTGGAAGACAATGAAGTTTCTGGTACTATATTCAATTTCTGAATTTGCAATGTTTCTTACAAAAATTCTTTTTAATTAATAAATCTTCAAGGAATTCTAAATTCATGTGTTTGTATTGGCAATTGGTATATTGTATATACATTATTTGGAAGTCTTCTGCTTTATTATTTCAGAATAAGAGAGTTCAAGTCTGGATATCATTCCTTCTTATTCCTCGAAGTTCACTTTTAGTTATCTTCATTCCTGTTTGGTATACATTCTTCTAAGAAGAAAACATAACACTACTTTTCTAAATTTTATAGTTCATGTTTTAATTTCTCAGCATGTAAATTGTAGTGTTGACATTTTACATGAAAAGAAATGATTACTGACGTTTTATTGTTTCAGTGGCTTTGAATCCAGGCATATAATTAATGTGTGTTAGTATAAAAATACTTGTTATGGTTAAAAATGAGGGCTGCCCCTCCAGTATGAATCTTACGGTTTACGTTTAACTTTAGGTTCTGATAGCTTTTAAAAGTGCAAACGAATATTTTGCTTCTGCTTAGCATATGCATTTCGTGTTATTGTACTTTTTTTTCCTTTCCTAAATACCTTCCTTCCTTGCATTCCATTTCACTGAAGCATATAGCAAGTTAGGTCCGATGCTTAACTCTATTACACTAGAGCTCACCTGCTCAACCCAAACCTTCCTTCCTCCATTGTGAGGGGATTATCACAATCTGGCAGCAGTCTATAAAGTGACCACCTGGATGATTGAGGGAATATAATCCTTAATTTAGGGTATGATTTTTCCTTTCTAGGGGTATTTCAGGCCAACAAGCCAGGAATAGAGTTATTACAGTTAAGCTTTTAGAAGTATCACTCAGAGGCATCCACAAAAATCCATCACATTTCCTCTTGGGAGATAGAACTTCATGCATGCAATGTGGATTCTGGGAAAGGCCTTAAAGACAGATCCTCTTTTTCAACACCCCCATTTTATAAAGAAGAAAGTTGAGAATCAGAGGACTTAATTGATTTTTGCCTAAAGTTTACTCAGGCAGTAAAATGCAGAACCAATATTTGAAATGATGTCCTCAATTCCAAATCCAGTATGTTTTTTACTACCTTTTCTAGTCTGACTCTCTCATTATTATGTAATGATATAACAATGGCCCCCAAATGACCAATTAGGGCTTATCTTTAGCTCTCAAACCTTAAGTGTTAGATCATCATGCTTATTGTCAAGGCTATTCTTTGCTACAAAGTGGACTATATGTACCACCCTTGCCCCACTCAAGAATGTTACTGTCAACAACTCCACACTGCCCATTTGTACACTTAATTGACAGAATACTCTATTCCACTCACCATTACCCACTTGGTGGTTACAACATTGTTGTTAGAAGTAGGGAAGTTAGTAAGAAGGGTAGATTTTGGGGAAAATATAATGCATTATGTTCTGCGTATGTCATATTTGAGATGCCTCCAAAATATCTGAATGTGTGACAGACAGTTGGTGTTTCAGGACTAGAGCTTAGGAGAAAGACTTGGACTGGGTATTTGCAACTGGAATCATTTGAATAGAGATCATAATTTAACCCATTTGAATTGATGAAATCACAGAAATATAGATGACTGGGCCAGGAGTCTGAAAGATTTAAGTTCAGCTCTTGCATCAATCGCTTCCTAGCTCTGGGTGAGTCACATGACTGTTCTAATCCTTAATTTCCTCACCAGCAAAATGGAGATAATAGCATCCACTTCAAAGCATTGTTGGAAAACGTCAAATGAAATACTGATGTAAAGTTTGTTACAAACCTTTAAGCAATATATGTGTTAGTTATTTTTTTTATTATAAAGCTGAAAAGTGAACAAAGAGAAGACAGCTAAGGAGAGAAATTCGAGGTACATTTGTACTGAAGAGATGGGGATGGGGATTAAAAATCCAGCTGAGGAGACTGAAGGAAAACTAGGGGGTGCAATGGATAGAGTGCCTGGCTTGCAGTCTGGATGACTCCTTTTTGTGTGTTTAAATCCAACCTCAGAACCTTGCTAGCTGTATGACCCTGGGCAGGTCACTTAACCCTGTTTGCCTCAGTTTTCTTATAAAATAAGCTGGAGAAGGAAATGACAGACCATTCTAGTATCTCTGACAAGAAAACCATAAATGGGGTCAAGAAGAGTTGGGCACAACTGAAATGACTTGATAACAACAAAAAAGGAGACTGAAAAGTAGCCATACAGGTAGGAAGAGAACCAAGGGAAAACAGTTCAGTTTATCGCCTTCCACATGCTACTGCACTCCCAAACGGCAAATAAGTACTTGCTAACTTATCTACTCATGCTCAAAAGAGATAGATAAAATCAGATGTTCTTCATCATGTGACTTAGATTTGAGTTATTATAATTAGACCATTTCATGGAGTAAGGCCAAGATCACAGGGGAAGTAGAAGAGATCTCACTTGGAGGCCCAACCTTGATGAAATGCCCTTTTTAGAAACCATGAGAGATGGGTAAGGAAGGGATTGAAACAGGGAATAAAGCCTCCCCCTCCTGTTTTTTCCCCTAATCTACTTTCATTTACAAACATACAATACCTGCTGATAAACTGAATAAAAAGTGGACCTTTAGAGCCAAAAGAACACCAATTTTCCTGAGTATCTACGGATCTTTCTCAGTTTGTCACAGCTGAAAATTGTATTCTCTCCGCAGCCTTTTTTTCCTCACAGTTCAGATTTTTGGATGCCAAACTCCACCTAAACTCATTAAGACTCCTTTGTCTCTGTCAGTCTCATGTTCTCAGGAGCCAAATCAAGCCCCTTTGCTCTGTCTCAGTCACCTTCACTAAGTCCAGTAAGCCTGGGAAAAGAAATGTCTGCTTTGACAACTTCTTTCCCCCCTCCATTACATTTTAGGGAAAAATGCTTTTGTGTGTGTGTGTTTTGTATTTGTCAGTGAACATGAAAGTTAAGCATTTCCCCAAAAGGTGTTGTGGAGTATTGGAAATACAATGACACTCTGAGACACAAAATGTATATTCTCTTGTGACACTACTGATATCTTGTGGAGTCATTCTGGATTAATCACTTCACCACTGTGGGCCTCTCTAAAAAGAGGTTTTGTGTTTGTGGGGGTGATTTAAATAACCTTCATATTTAATTTGCCTCTGATAGTCACATAGAAAAGTATCATAAAGAAGGAAAAATGTTCTATTATGAGAGAAAAAGACCCAAAATATCAGAGGGTTTCATAAATATAGGCTGTGGGATTGATTTTTATGGAGATTTTAGGTTCTACTTAAATGAACAGGTTAGTTTCAGAAAAGGAATAATGGCATTCCATCAAGCAGCTACCAGGAACGTCTTTCTTGTAAATGTACATTGCTAAGGTGTTTTTGATTCATACCTATAAAACATGAGTAATTTCTTAAATATAGTGTTTTTATAGTATTACTAGTATTTCCTTTGGTCTTCCTTCGTACATCACTTCACCACCATCATACTCCAATGCACTGATCATTTTATATACTGTCTACAGAATAAGATTCTTACATAGAAACTATTGTCTGTATGTTATCATCGTATTGTTCATGTGATGAGCTTATAGAACACTTGGCTTACTGTTAGGAAAAATGTCATAGAAAAATGAGCTTTTAATAAATTACAATTTTTGTTTGCATAAGTTTCTTTTATTCTTATTGGGGGAAGGAGTAATCATTTCTATGAAGCCTTTTCAAACTCAAAATCAGTGTTATGTGATGGAGAGCAAGCTGGTCCCCCAAGTTTTAAGGCCTGTGTTCAAGACACAACTCAGATATTTACTGGCTGTGCAATTATGGAAAACTCATATGTTCTTTTTTAGTTAAGTATTTCCCAATTATATACAAAACTTTTAACAATTTTTTTTTAATTTTGAGTTCCAAAGTCTCTCCGTAACTCCTGACCCTGTCCCTCCTTGAGAAGACAAGCAATTTGACATCTTTTGTACATATGAAGTTATATAAAACATATTTCATATTAGCCATGTTGCAAAACAGACTAGACAAAAAATAAAACAAGAAAAATAAGTAAAGTTTAAAAAAGTATACTGTAATCTGCATTCAGAGTTCATCAGTTTTCTCTCTGGAGATAGCATTCATTTTTCATCATAGGTCCTTTGGAAATATCCTGGATCATTGAATTGCTGAGAATAGCTAAGTCTTTGATAGTAGATCATCTTTACAGTATTGCCATTTCTGCGTACAGTATTCTCCTGGTTTTGCTCACTTCACTTTGCATGAGTATATCAGCAAGGCAATAATCACAATATTGATAATAATTGTCAAAATGCCTGTGTGGTTCTGTATTGCAAAATATGTGAGACTCTCCACATAGATGGCAGAAGAAGTAAACCATTTATTCAGACACCAAATAACCAGGTCCTGAAACCAATAAGTCCACAACATCAGAGCAGAGAACCACTCCATCACACAACCTTCTGCCCCCCTGCTGGGGTCTTGCCACCAAAAGGAAACTTACAACACAGTTATCACAGGTCCGCTCTCTTTCTCTTAGCTCTAGCTGTCATAACTGCTCTCAGCATTACCTGTGACACACTTTCTTTTTCCTCTCCTCAAGCTCCTCCCACCACATGTGGGACTTAGGCTTCCTGTGATGTAAGCAGGTCACATGGCCTATTAATGGGTGAGAAATATCTTCAAATCTAAATTGCTATTACAATGAGTTCATATAAATCTGAGATTTTCCTGTTCAATATTAGGAAAATTATTAACATAACTTAGCATATCAATAAGAAAAACAACAAAAATCATATGCTTATATCAAAAAATGCAGGAAAAGCCTTTGACATAATACAATACACATTCCCATTAGCAGCATTAATTCTGATAGGAGAAAATTGAAGTTCCCCCACTACTATAGTTTTACTATTTCCTCCTATAATTTATTTCAACTTTTCCTTTAAGAATTTGGATGCTGTATCACTTGGTGCAGATATGTTTAGTATTGATATTATTCATTGTCTATGTTTCCTTTTAGAAAGATGCAGTTTCCCTGTTTATCCCTTTTACTTGACTCTATTTTTGTTTTTGCTTTGTCTGAGATCATGATTGCTACCCCTGCCTTTTTTACATAAGCCGAAGCATAACAGATTCTGCTCTAGCCTCTTATTTTAACTCTGTATGTATCTTTCTATTTCAAGTGTGTTTCTTGTAAACAACATATTGTTGGATGCTGGTTTCTAATACATTCTGTTATCTGCTTCCATTTTATGAGTGAGTTTATCCTATTCACACTCACAGTTATCAATACTAATGATTCATTTCCCTCCATCCTATTTTCTTCTGTTTCTTCTTCTCTCTCTTTGTTCTGTCTCTCCTCTAAAGTCTAGTTTGCTTCTTACTGCTATCTTCTTTTATTTGACCTTTTTATTATCAACTCCCCCCTCTACACACACTTTGCTTTATCCCTTTCCCTTCCTACTACCCTATCGAGTAAAACAGAATTTTAATACACATATGTGTGTCTGTCTGTCTGTCTGTCTTCTCTCTTTAACTAATTAGATATGAGTAAGGTTCAAACATTGCCTGCTCCCCCTATCTTCCCCTCAAGTGTTAAAGTTCTTCTTTGTACACCTCTTTTATGTGAGATCATTTTCCCTATTCTTCTTCTCCTCCTTTCTCCAGGGCTTCTCTTTTTCTTAGCTATCCTTTAAAATTTTTTTAAACATCGTCTCAACATAATTAACTCCATAGTGCTCATTAGGTAGCCTTCTGTGACTATAGGTTGTGGAGAGTTCATTGAGAGAGGGAAATTCCTCACCCACAGTTCTATTCCTATCACTTGCCAAACTACTCTCTTATATTGATTTACCTCTTGTCCAAACGTCGGGTTTTTTTTTTCTTTGTAACAAAGAGGTTTGCATTTAGTATTTACATTGTACTATCTCATGTGTGTTAACTTTATCTTCCTCAGGAGGTTGTAAACTCCACTGCAGGAAGAGTAATCTTAGCATTTTCATGTATTTCCTGTAGTGCTGACACACTAGGATACTGGGCTTCAAGTTCATACTCTCACCATTTATCAATTGGTTGAAGAAGTCTGATAAGCCTATTATGTTGGTTGGTTGGTCATGGAATACTATGACTTTTTATAACAACCAATGTTATTGAGATACCTTTTTTTAACAGAATACTAAGATACCATTGTTCCAAAGCAAGGGTAATTGTTGAATTAAAATACAAAACCTAACATACATTATTTTTAAAAATCTGAATGCTACAAGTGAACAATTGGTAAACATCATTGGTGTGTGTGTGTGTGTGTGTGTGTGTGTGTGTGTGTGTATGTGTATGTGAGAGAGAGAGAAAGACTGAGAGAGAGAGAGAGAGAGAGAGCGAGAGAGAGAGAGAGAGAGAAAGATTTTTTACATTATGGTAGAGTCAAATAGTAAATTGCAGCATATAAGTGTTGAGCTCTAAGACTGGTTTCAGATGGACAATTTCAGGAGAAGATTAGAAGACCTTTACGAACTGAAACAGAACTAAGTAAGAATTTGGAAAATAATTTATACAATAATGGCATTATATATAAAAAAAAACTTTTAAAGAATTCAGAATTCTGATTAACACAATGCTAAACTAGTACTCCAAAAAGAAAGATGAGACATTCTATCCACATCCCAACAGAAGTGAGGAATCTAAAATTCAGAAAAAGATACATTTTCAGACATGACTAATGTAAGAATTTGTCTTGCTGGACTTTGTCCATAATAAAACCAGTTTCTTTTAAGCTACTTCAATTCTTCTTTGCTCATAGAACACAGCACCGTCTCTAATGTGGGCATGCTAAGCAATGCTATGCCAGTGTCTCTTATGTCACACAATCAGTTCCAAAGATAATTGCTACTTGATAAACATCAATAATCATTCTCCCTACTTATATTATTTACTTTTAAATAAAGTGTTATATACATTTGTATGTGACACACAAATGTATATGTAGATATACTGGATTATTCATGCAAGCAAGAGTGACCTCCAAAATAATTTTAAAAATCAATTATATGTGGCATTTCTTACTTAAGCTTGAGTAAGTCTAAATATCAATAAACATGTAGAAAATATGATTTAAACACTTTTTATAAACTGATCTAGTTGCATTATACAAATAATATGGCCTTTGAAAAACAATCAGGGGAAAAAATTCCTTTTTGTTCCTGAAATTATATCTTTGGAAAATAGACCTTGCATGGTTTTTTCCAGCTAAAAATTGTAGTACAATACACTGGCCGGTCTAGTTATTGAGTTGTAAGGGATTAACTTGCCATGTCAGTGTACAATGTGTCTCCTTTGATTTTTCTGAATCAAGTTTATCACTTCTTCCTTTGTCTGCTTTAAGTTGTTATTCTGAGAATATTTGGATCTGATCAAAAGGAGTATGCTTTTCTAAATATCCTCATGTTTCTGTATTTGCCCACATTCACTCTGTTTTCCTCTCCTTCTTCAGACTAAGCTCTATTTCTATTCATTAGCCTGACAGATTCATTTAAGGTGTGCAAGAGGACTGTTCAAAAAACAGTAAGGAAATCCTCATTCCATAAAACCTGTAAAAATCTGCCTCCCCCAAACCTCAAAAGGATAATGAAGTAATAGAAATTAGCATTGTCTCTGGATTGCCCTCATTATACATTATCTACTTAATTAGTGACTAATTAGTTGTTGCACATTAAAAGAGTAAAATGTCTTGCCTATAATGGGGAGGGAGTATGGAGGATGGGGAGAAGTTATCTTGCTATCTTTAGACTATAGTATAGGACAAATCTATTAGAAAAAAAGAGTGTTTAAATTCATTTCATCTGTGCACATATCACAATGCAGTCTATTTTCTCCTTTGTATACAGGGAGAAACGCTTTTCTTTGTACCTTTGGAGTTGTTCCGGCTTGCTCAGTCAGTAGGAGAGAATAGGTTCTCTATAAGTTATAATGTCTACCTTTATTTTTTTAAACCCATAGTCAGTTATTAGCTTTGAATTCATAAAGTTGGCCATCTCTTCCTTAATTTTGTCATGATTAAACCCTAAGATTACATAAAGCTAATGGCTAAATTGTTTTACTTGTCCTACCTTTTAAATCTCTTCTATTATTTTTGCATTTCATGCCTGGTAGGATTGTCCTGATACAAAGAATTGGAAACTGAGGGGATGTCAGTCAGTGGGGGAATGACTGAACACCTTATGGTGTATGATGCATTATTACTGTGTTATTAGAAATTATGAAGAAGATATCTTCAGGGAAAAAACAACTTGGAAGACTTATATAAACTGATGCAAAGTAAAGTGAACAGAACCAGGAGAACAATGTACACATGAACAGCAATATTGTAAATATAATGAACTCTAAAAGACCCAGTGACTCTTATCAACATAATGATCCACTACAACTCTAGCACTCATGATGAAAAATACTACCCACTTCCAGATAGAGAACTGATGGATTCAAAGTCGAGATTTAAACTTATTTATTTTTCCTACTCCCTCATTCCTCAAGCAAGTCTAATGTAGAAAAATATTTTGCGTGACTTCATATATGTGTATGTAATATATGTACATATGTAATATACAATATTATGTTATACATAATGGAACAGAATATGCTTTCTTTCCTTCTCAATGGATGGGGATAGAGAAGGGAGAGAATTTGGAATAGAAGAAAAATATTAGAAAAAAATATTCCCCTAAAGGTCAAGATCAGTAAAATTGTATGATTTTTTAAAATCTTTGTGCTTTCAAAAAGTAATTGAATTTGACTATGAGCATGTGGTAGAGGATTCTTTATTGTTCTTTTTCCAAATCGTTTAGAAAAAGCTGCCATTGGGCCAAAATTGTGAAGCAAGGGAAGTGTGCGATGGTGTATTACCACATCCCTTTCACTGCTCCACTTGTCTCCTTGAGTTTCACTTTATTAAGCTTCATAATGTTATTTGTCTTCCCAAAGTCCCCCAAGGCAGATTCAAACCTGAACATAAATCTTCAACACTGTTCTTTGTTCTAAGTCTATCTCTCTACACTTTCATCCATCATTGCTCAATTTCTAAGATAGTTGTTACTTCAGAAAATAATCAGAAGACAGACTCCTTGGTAGGCCATCTTCTATCCTTAATGCAATGCCTCTTGGGCTCTCTCTCAGAATGATCAGGTTCCTTCAAAGTTCAGTTAGAACACTAACTTCTCTATGAGATTTATTGTTCACCACCCCTCGCCCAAGATATTAGTGCCTGCCTCCCTCAAAAACCCCAAACTCTTCTATTTACCTGTATATATTTTGTATGTAATTATATATGCACATGCTATCTTCACTGATAGCACTAATAGAGTTTAATTTACTTAAGGATAGGGATTGTCTTTTTTTGTATTTGTTTTCCATATGCCTAGAGCATCATCTCTGACATATATTGATAGGGATTGAATCAATGACTTCATTGGTTCAGGAACTCTCAGGTGAGGAAACTTCCCCTACCAATATGTAAGCCCCTTCTCAGAAACTTCTAGTCTTAGAGTACCATCTGGACTGATGTGTTGTTGCTGTTGTTGCTGCTCCCGCTGCGGCTGAGTCTTTCAGTTAGGCCCAACTCTTAGTGAGTCCATGGACCATAGAACTCCAATACTGCCCATGTCTTTTTTTCAAAGATACTGGAGTGGTTTGCCATTTCTTTTTCCAGGAGATTAAGGCAAACAGAGGTTAAGTACCTTGCTCAGGGTCACAAAGATAGTAAGTGTCTGAGGCTGGATCTGAACTCTGGTCTTCCTGACTCAGTTCTCTATTCACTGAGCCACCTGGAGATGCCTCCAGAATAATATAGAGCAGATATTTAATAAGTATTTTTTCAATATGTTGACTAATTGGGAACCAAGAAGCAACACTCTATAATAGAAAGAGTACTGGATTTGTAGTCCAGTTTTTCAGGTTTGTTGTCTTGGCATTCCCCATCTCCTTACTCTTTTTCACTACACTTTATCTAGTCAATTTAAAGTTTTGACATTTCTACCTTCACAACATTTCTTATATCTTACCCCTTCTCTCTGTTCATACAACTTTCAACATTAATTCAGGCTCTTATTACTTCTCACCTAAATTATTGAAATAGCCTCCTAATTGGTTTTTCTGCTTCAAATCTTTCCCCACGCCAGTCCATTTTAAACATTGTAACCAAAGTGATTCTTCTTAAGCCCAAATATGACCATGTGCATCCCCTACTTAGTAAACTTCAGTAGTTCCCTAGTACCTGAAAGATGAAGTATAAACAAATACTTCATTTAGCTCTTAAAGTCCTTCCTAATCTGGCCCAAGTGAAAATCTTTCCTGATTACTGGGCATCACTTCATCTACCTCACTCTACAATCCAGATGAACTAGTGTTCTCTCTGTTCCTTACACATAACACTCCATCTCCTATCTCTGCTTTTGCACCCATTGCCCCATAAGTTGGCAGTGTACTTCATCCTTAACTCTCCCTCTCTTTAGGATGCTGCCCAAATACCATCTTCAGGAAGAAGCCTTTTCCAATATACCCAATGACTAGTGCTTTGTTTTCTAAGCTACCATGTATATAAATACAACTTTATATATTTTTGTAAACGAAACAACTTTATATTTATGCTACATATATTTATGTGTTACTTGTCTCCTCCATGGAATTCAGGTTTCTTCTAAGTAGGGATTGTTTTATCCTCTGAACTAGAATCACTAGAGCCTTATAAAGTACCTGGCACATAGTAGGTGCTTAATAAGCTCTTATTGATTGACCTGCAGATTAATTTGTATAAATGAATAAATCACTATAAGTGATTTTTTTCAGGCCCAGAATGATAGGAGTGGTGGCATATTGGGGGTCAAGCATCTTTCCAGAGGTCCTTAAATCAACCACATAGATAAACCCTTATTCCACCTATCCACAAGAGTTGCCTATACTGATGAATCATAGGCACAGTTCTAGTGAGGAAGCTCTATTCCATTACACGTGGGCATGTCTTCAATTTATAGTTTTAGAAAAGAGAGAAAGAAGAAGAAACAAGAATATGGGATGAAGGGAAATGTGAATGTAAATGGGATGAGTTCAACAGAAGTAGAATGGTTTTGAAACCAGAACTTAACTACATACATACATACATAGGCACATACATACGTGTGTGTGTATGTATATCTACATATATATATATATATATATATGTATATATATGACACACTTAGAACAGGAACATACAGAGTTAAAAGAAAGGGCTGGAGCAGAATCTAATATGCATCAGCTGAAGTAAAAACAGCAGGAATAGCATTCATGATCTCAGACAAAGCAAAGGCAAAAATAAAACCAATTAAGAGAGAAAATCAAGGAAACTATATTTTGCTAAATGGACATTCATAGACAATGAAGTAATATTTTAAAAAATATAGTAAGTTTCTCTAATAAAGGCATTTATGAAAGTAGATAGAGAACTGAGTCCAATTTTTTTAAAAAAAGAAGAGCCATTCCCCAAACTTTAGATGGTCAAAGGATATGAACAGGGAGTTTTTAGAAGAAGACATCAAAGTTATATATGGTCATATAGCAATGTCCTAAATCACTATTGATTAGAGAGCTGCGAATTAAAACAAGTCTCAGGTACTACCTCAGAAATGACAAATGCTAGAGGGAACAGGGGAGAATTGATAACTTAGTGCACTGTTGGTACAATTGTGAACTGGTCCAACCATTTTCAAGAAGAATTTTCAACTATGCCTAAAGGGCTAGGTGGCACAGTGGATAGAGCACCAGGCCTGGAGTCAGGAAGACCAGAGATCAAATCCAGCTTCAGACACTCACTAGCTGTGTGACCTTGGGCAAGTCACTTAATTCTATTTACCTCAGTTTTGTCATCTGTAAAATGGGTGGAGAAGGAAATGACAACATAAAACGCAAAATATAGAAATGATAACACATACGTGTGTGTGTGTGTGTGTGTGTGTGTGTGTGTGTGTGTGTGTACCCTTTTACTGAGCAATGCCACTACTAGATCTGTATCCCAAAGAGATCAAAGAAAAAGGAAAAGGACCGATATATACAGAAATAGTTACAGCAGCTCTTTTTGAGGTGGCAAAGAGTTGGAATTTGGGGGAATGTTCATTAGTTGGGGAATGGTTGAACAAGTTGTGGCATACAATTGTGATGAAATATTATTATCCTAGAAGAAATGACAAGAGAGTGGTTTCAGAAAAAAACAAGACTATTTACTTGACAATTTTCCTATAGAAAAGAATTTTCCCTATGTACACTTTCATTTATTTTTGTGAAATTTAAAGATGTTTAATCCTATAAAGAAAGGCATATTTTTTTTTTGTTCTCTTTGCAATACTCTAATGATAGAAGATCCATATTTTAAAATTTTTTTTCTTAAATCAAAATATCCTCAGGTGAGCTTCTAAGGTAAAGCTGTTGGTAATATAAACTGAATTAATTACCACTTCAAATTACATTTTGTTCTGAATTATTACACTAGACATACAATACAAATTATTCCATATGCTTTGGAGTTCTTTCTGATCTCTGTACCGTGATTTTATCTGTGGATATACCTTTAAATAACTTATTAAATCAAATGAATGAATCAATGATTAATATGTAAGATACACAGTGCTAGCACATAACAAATGCTTGTTGATAGGAAGAATACTGAAGATTCTTTTAGAAGCATCTTTTGCTTTTATAACACCTTCATTTTCTAATATGTTCCATTTTCTTCCTCACTCACACAGAATCATACCTTATGAGAAAGAATTTTTTTAAAAAGTTCAGCAAAACTAACATACTGACATAACAACTATATCTAGCAGTCCATGCTGTGTCCCACCTCCTTAGTCTCTCATTTATGCAAAGAAGGGAGGAAAGTACGTTCTCGTATTGCTTTGTTGTCATTACTGTTGATCTAAGTGTTGTCACTATAATTACATAGAAGTCAGTTTTGATATTTTGCTATGGTTTCTGCTGTTTTTTTAAATACGTTATAATCATATCTATTGTTTCCTTGTATCTTTTTATTTTACTTTGCATCAATTCTTTTGTCTTCCCCATGTCTCCAGGTATTCTTTATATTAATTACTTTTTACAGAGCACTAATATGAAATTGCATTTGTAGCCCATCTAAGCTCTAAGGGCTTTTATTCTAACCCCCATTTGTATTGGCATCTCAGTTTCCCAAAAGCAAGGCTAGGTACATCTCCTCTTCAGGATTCTAGGGTACACCTAAGGGACTGCGGGATTGTTCTCTAATGCTATTAGCTTGAACCCTTCCAATGCTTTTCTCCAAATCATCTGCTACTCATTTCTTCAATATTTTCTATCTATTCCCACTTAATATCAACTTACTATATAAGGAACACAATTGATTAATTTCTCAGTATCACCTAACCAATTAACAGTAATTAGCTTTTATGATAGTTATTTACTGAGAACTTATAAGAAGGGACAAAGTCAAGAAAGCACCCCCACCTCAATTTGGGGGCATGCTCTGCTTTATATCACCTCAGTCCCTGGGAGAGTAGGCTATGTAATTTTACAGGCATTCACTTTACCAAGTTAATTTTGAATATGGCATAGCTGAGGGACACAATGGCTTCCTTACTTAAAGAAACCAACAATTAATTTTGAGCTAGACAGGGAAAGTAGGGGGCAGCTAGGTGGCACAATGGATAGAGCACCAGGCCTGGAGTCAGGAAGACCAGAGTTCAAATCCAGCTTCAGACAATTACTGGCTGTGTGATCTTGAGCAAGTCACTTAATCCTGTTTGCCTCAGTTTTGTCATCTGTAAAATGGACTGGAGGAGGAAATGGCAAACCACTTCAGTCTTTTTGCCAAGAAAACATTAAATGGCGTCACAAAGAGATGGACATGACTCAACAACAACAATAATAAGAGGGAAAGTAGGCTGCTAGCACTCTCCCCTTGCAGAGACATATATACACATAGACAGACACAGATAGGCAGACAGACAGACACATATATACATGCACATACACACACATTCATATATGTTTGTATGTACACACATGTATATACACACATATACACACACACACACACATATACACATATGCATCCATGTACTCCAAGGACTGCATCTTCACTGGTCAATGTCCTGTTACATATTTTGCATTTCTATGTGCCACAATCTTTTTAGTTATTCCCTAGCCAATGACCATCTACTTTATTGCCAGTTCTCCCAATTCTATGGCAGCACAAAATATGTAACTGTGAATATTTTGGTGTCTCATGGAACTTTCTTCCTAGCACTGGGATCTCTGATCCAGAGAGAGAGAGAGAGAGAGAGAGAGAGAATGAATTTCTTGATGCTATGCCAAGTTGCTTTCCAGAATATTTCAACCAATACAAAATTGTACCAATAGCTCATTAGTGTGCTTTTCTTTCTACCAGCTAGCTAACACTGACTGTTCTTAATTTTTGTCATCTTTCTAGTTTTCTGAGTCTGAGAGGAAACTCAGAGGTTATTTGATTTGTACCTGTCTTGTTATTACATACTGAAAATTGTTAAGAATTAATTAGTGTACAAAAACTGAAATCAGGGTATTTATTCAGCATCTTAAAAACATTCTCTAACCCAGAAAACAACGAAAAATTATAAATCCAAATAGTTCTGTTAAAATTAAGTCTAATTCAACAGACTAAAACTGATGATGGCACTAAGGAAAAAATAATATTTTGAATGTTATCATATGACAAACTGGATTTTTTTTGATGTGGTAATCTTTAGAAGGCAAGAACTGCATCAGGAGCAGTGGGAACTATATAGAGTAATTCTATCAGCAATTGTCTGAATTCAGTACACTATTTTTGAATTCATATCAGGTTTAGTTAAATGAGTAAATTAAAAATAATTCTGCTCTAACATTTGCAAAATGACTGTCAAAGGAAAGGTTCATCTTTCTTTTCCTCTTCATTATCATCATTATAATTACTGATAACCTACAGACCAGAGCACTGTTCCTAATGAGAAGATGAAAATTGTGGAAATTATTTATGTAAGTCAATCAAAAAATAAAATAATTTTCCCTTAATTATCTGATAATTTAGATGACTCCAAATAGTCTTTTCTCCCTTAATAGCTTACATTTTAGTTGGAAAAAATGTGTGTGGCAGGGCACCAAGTTATGTAGATTTTTGAAATAAAATATACATTGGTTTAATTGATACAATCCATACAAATAACAGTTTTCCAGCATATCAATACTTGAAGGCAATGAAGGTGGTCAAAGCTCCAAAATAGTTTTAAAAATATCAGGAGAGGGTAAAAGAGCATTATATCAACAAAGCAATTAATTAACATGTTATTTAGGTGACACATGAACATTGAAGTATTTATTGTATTGTATGTGTTTGTCCTAGAAAATGTCAAGAGCACAATGTTCTTGAAGACTATGCATTTTATTTGTTTCAAAAGAGGAAGATAGTTTTGCTGTACATGGAGCCTAGATAATTGGCAACTGAAATTAAACTTTTCAGTATGTCTCTAAAATAGTCTTCCCATATTCTCAGATTCCAGGGCTAACAGTTTGTTCTCCTTTTCATAGTTGGTCAGCTTTAATAGAACCATATACTTGCTGCTAGGAAAACTATTGTTCCAGCTTGTATCAATTATGTATGAACTGTCATTCAGTGTTAGGACTGGTAAATCAAAAGTTTATTAAGCACTATGTCTTTCTTCTAGGCCTTATTCTGAGTGTTGTTGATAAGTAAAAATATTCTGTGCTCTCTAGGATCCTACATTCACCTGGAGAGACAACACGAACATAAATAGGTATAGGTGAGTAAATAAGCAAGACATAAATGGATCTTCAACATGTATAAATCATATGTGTGTGTACTTAGCCCCACCACAAAGGGGTGGTGCTTTATCTGGCTCTAGGGATGTGTAAGATATTGACACAGCATGATGTATGTGCTTGAGCCACTACGTGGCAGTGTACAATTGAGTCATCAGATCAAATGAGGGAGCATGTGCTAGCAGGACCTAGCCTACTTGAAATACTGAGCTCTTTGCACTTTCTGCATGCCAGTGGCCATCCGTACCCTTCTTAGCTTCCATATATCCCTAGTTGTTTTCATCAAAGTTGTTAGGGATAAGGATATGATGGGAAGAAAGATGGGGGGAATTCCTTACCAGTTTCTTTTCCCCCTGTCTTGTTGTTTCTATAGCAAGTGTTACTCTTAGTAGCATTTAGTACTCTTAGTGAAAAGTTATATTCTTAATTAATCTTTAATCCTAGCCTGCCACTAGACAGATCTTTGGTTAGATACCTCTATTGGTAATTAAGGAGGGACTTTCTTTAACTGTTTTCTCTTTTAGCAATTATTTAATTAAGTGCCCTTGAAGGGTCTGGCCTTTTTTTCTTTGATTCAATCAGGAGTCTTTGTTGACCTCCTTGCCTCAAGGGAAAGCCTAGGCTGTGTGAATTTAAGTCTCATGTTTGCGACACTTTTAGGTTATGTTGGTGAGTCACATATTGTGATGCCCTTTGACCTTGAACAGAATATATAAACTCAAGAGGCTGGCCTTCTCCCTTGAGGCTCTCAGTCACTGGAAGAGTGGAGTGGGACTCTGGGCAGCCATTTTAAGAGCTTGTAAACCCATATGTTGATGCTTTCCTGGTAACTTTGAACTGCAATCTGGTCTGTTTATATTGTGTATGTTTGTAATTTGTTTGTATTTGCTCTGAAGTTCAGGTTGCTGGCTTTTCCTCCTGAACTAAGTGAATGATATTTGTATGTTGGATTAAAGTGACATTGTTAACCCCTTAAAGTTACTTTCCTTAGTAAAGCAGATCGAAGAACCTGTGCTGGTAGCTATAACAAGAGCTT
Organism: Trichosurus vulpecula; assembly: GCF_011100635.1. Taxonomy (NCBI): domain Eukaryota; kingdom Metazoa; phylum Chordata; class Mammalia; order Diprotodontia; family Phalangeridae; genus Trichosurus; species Trichosurus vulpecula. The sequence continues at coordinate 412,112,199 of NC_050573.1, read as the reverse complement.
ACACCCCACAGCAGCTGCCACCCTAATTGTCTGCTAATTAAAGCATTCTAGTACCTGAGGGTACTGGGAGGAAGTCTGTGATGGCCATGTGGGGAGAAGGACCCACCTTCAAGAAGGATTTTACTTGGACACTCTGTATTGATTGAAGAGATTGACTTGCTTTGATTTAGGGGTGGATGGTGTATTGTAAACAAGTATTTTGGGGATGATGCTTAATGATATGTTTTGTTGTAATTTCCTGATTGATTGGATCACAATGTATAATGCCTCTATTTATTCCAGGATCCATGGCTATTTAGATTACGTAAAGCCAAGGAACCTGGAAATGGGTGGAAATGTTAAGGCAATCAGACTTTTCCCTGTTTTTCCCTTTTGGGATGCTAAGACTATGAAACCTCCCCTTTGTTTGAATGGGTGGGAAACCTTTTTGCTGTCTTTTTTAGGAGTATTTCTCAGCACTGAGGCAATCAAGAGTCATTCACTTGTATATGATGTGATGCTGGAGATAGGGAAACTTCACACACCCAGCCTAGTTAGGTCAGAGCCCTTAGGGTTTTGAACAGGATATAATTCAGATGAGCTTGGAGTTTGACTTTCGGGGCACACTCATGGAAGGAGTGTTGAGACTCTGGGCAAGCTGTAACTGCCCCCTGGCTTGGCTTTACCCAGACAGATAAGATGATGCTTCTCTGGTAACTGTGAATTGTGATTTGAATCAGACAAGGTCTGTCTGTTAATGTTTGTAATTTCTGTTTGTATTTACCTTGAAGTTCAGGGGGTTGATCTTATCCCTCTGAACTAAGTGAATTATATATGTATGTTTGATTAAACTGAGATTGTTAACCCCTTAAAGTTGAGTTCCTTAGAAAAGCAGATCAAAAAACCTGTGTAAGCAGCCCTTCTGTAGCTGGTGTTATTGGTCTTATATACCCCTACAGCAGCTGCTAGCTGAATTGTTGCTACAATAACTTTCTTCATTGGCTGGCCAGTTTCCTCCTCCTCATTCTCTCTTATATTGTAGCTATATGCCCACCCCTGGAGTTATAGTCAGAAAGAACAAGTGCCTGGAGGGCACACACTGAAAAGCTTTAATCCCAGAAGAGCAAGAGAAAGTCATGGACATACTTGTAAAGCACATTGCTACCTTAAAAAAATGTTCTATATTGTTGTAACTTGTCTGTGCTTTCCAACCCCCATTTATACGTAGTTGGTGCTAATTTGAAAATGGAGAGAGAAAAATGAAAGCTACAGGCTGGGACAAAAATTGTTTCAGACAAGGTTTACAAATCAGAGACTGTATGCTATCACTTAAAGTAGAAGTTTGCATGGTCCTAGACTGACTTTTGAGATTCATTTCACAATATTCTCCTTCGTTCAGACTCTGTTCCATGCATTCTACCTTATTAACTATCCCCTAATCTCATGTTGTAATGTCTTACCTCCATGTAGTCCTGTCATTCAGGCCATGTTTTAAGATTTGGATGCATTCCCTGTACATCTAGGCCTGATAAAATTCTTTTCTTCCTTCAATTCCCAGCTTGAATTCTATCTCCTTTAAGCTTTTCCTGATCCATATTCCCCAGTTCCCTAGCTGAAAGTGATCTCTCCTCTTCAAGTTTTTAAAAAAAGGTTTGGTTTGCCCTATACCACTTGATCTTGTAGCATTTTAGCCTACTAGATTATGAGCTTCTTGATGTCAGGAGCTGTGTTACCTCCAGGATGAAATACAACTTCTTCAACTTTTGCATGAAGGCACAATCTGGCTACAAACTATTTTCCCACCATTACTCTATACTACTGCCCTTCAAACAGTATACTCTAGCTAAACTGAACTACTAGTTATTTCCCGAATGAACTTCATGTTCTGCCTCTGTGAGTTTGCACAAGCTTTCTCCCATGGAGGGGATTTATTCCTTCTTTACACCCAGATGTCAGAATCTCTCATTATCTTAATGGCTTAGCTGAAATGATACCTCCTCCATGAAGCCTACATAGTCACTTCAATTGTTAATGGTTCCTCCTTCCTAAAATTACCTTGCCTCCATTATCTGTATACGTTTTAAATGTGAGCTCTGGTAGAATGCAAGTTCATTGAGGCTAGGGACTATTTTGTTTTTTGTCTAGGAATCCTTAATACTTGTTAATGCATTTTCAGGTAGCCATTTAATAAATGTGTGCTGCACAGAAATTTAAATTAGCCATGCTTTATTTCAGTTTCTTTCCATTTTCCTTAGCCAAATAAAGCCTACATTTCTTATTATTGAGATCCAAATCAAAGATTTATCATGTGTAAAGTGTTTTGAGATCTAATATGAAGGGTACAAAATAGTTTCTTGTGTGCTAAGCTGGACTAGACTTCTTTAGTTGGAATCTGAGTGACATCAGTTGCTATCCCCCCAACCTGTGTGCCAGGGGAGTGTTAGAGACCAGAAAGGAAGAACCTGGAGGAAAGTATTTCTTGATTCAAGAGCTCATCCTGTGTTCAGCAGTTTGATATAGCCTGCTGTATTGAAATTGAGCCAGTTGTATTCTATCAATCAGCTTATCTGGTAGACCTGCTGAGCGAGCCTGGTTGAAATATAAGAAACACTGCATGGATTAACTTACAGGAATGATTTTTAAGAATATATATTAAAAATCAAACTTTGTTTATTGTATACGACAACTGGTTTGAATTTATATTTTAAAACGTATTTTGAAGTTGTAAAAAAATGTTGAAAATTTGGCTGTGTATGTAACTGTAGAAGATCCACTTTAGTAGTTTATTTGATGATTTTATATTTTTTGTGTAAGTGTAACACGTGCTCCTGTTGAAACCTCCAGAAAAGCTATCCTAGGTTTTAGACACTCCAGGTCAGCAATCCCTCAGAACCATAGTTTATGAGACCACACTTTTGCTAGCTATACAGAGGACACATAGGTCCAAAAGAAAAATAAAAGATTTTTACTTAAACCACATAGAAAAGAAAGTGATAAGGAAAGATAGGTGCACACATGGGACAATTCTCAAACAAACTGTCATACCACGAATGGCAAAGGATATATCGGATAACTTCCGGGGGCAGAGCCAAGATGGTGGCTGGAACGCAGGGACTAGCGTGAGCTCCCCTCCAAGTCCCTCCAAAAACCTATAAAAAATGGCTCTGAACCAATTCTAGAACTGCAGAACCCACAAAACAGCAGAGGGAAGCAGGGCTCCAGCCCAGGACAGCCTGGATGGTCTCTGGGTGAGGTCTATCCCATACGGAGCTGAGAGCTGGGAGCTGGGAGCGGAGCGGAGCAGAGCAGAGCCCAGCATGAGCAGCTCGGACCAACCAGACCAGGAGCTGGGCAGAGAGGGCCCTAACGCCCTGAATCAGTGAGCTGCGGCAGTTACCAGACTTCTCAACCCACAAACATCAAATATAGCGGAGAAGGTTAGTGGGAAAAGCTGCAAGAGTGGAAGGAGTTCCCAGTTTGGCCACCCCTCCTCCCCCCCCCCCCCCGGGGCAGCGGAGGTGGGGCAGCTACAGCTGCTGTTACTTCCAGCCCCAGGCCCACCTGGTGGGAGGAATTAAGTGGCGGATCAGAGCAGGAGTGCACAACCTGCTGAAGATCTAAGCCCAGTCTGGGTTGGGGGTTCTTGGGGAAGGAGGAGAGCTGGTGTGGCAGAGCTGGCACATGCCCCCCAAACGTGGAACATAGAACTCTTTAGTCTACAAGCAGTCATACCCCACTGACAAACTCAAGGGTCAAGTTAGTTGGTTGGGAATATGGCCAGGCAGTGAAAACACACCCAGATTCAGTCTCAGACTTTGGATTCTTTCTTTGGTGACAAAGAAGACCAAAACATACAGCGAAAGAAGTCGACAAAGTGCAAGAGCCTACACCAAAAGCCTCCAAGAAAGACATGAACTGGTCCCAGGCCATGGAAGAGCTCAAAAAGGATTTGGAAAAGCAAGTTAGAGAAGTAGAGGAAAAATTGGGAAGAGAAATGAGAAGGATGTGAGAAAACCATGAAAACCAAGTCAATGACTTGCTAAAGGAGACCCAAAAAATACTGAAAAATACACTGAAGAAAACAACACCTTAAAAGTAGACTAACTCAAATGGCAAAAGAGCTCCAAAAAGCCAATGAGGAGAAGAATGCCTTGAAAGGCAAAATTAGCCAAATGGAAAAGGAGGTCCAATGGACCACTGAAGAAAATACCACCTTAAAAATTAGATTGGAGCAAATGGAAGCTAGTGACTTTATGAGAAGTCAAGATGTTATAAAACAGAACCAAAGGAATGAAAAAATGGAAGACAATGTTAAATAACTCATTGGAAAAACCACTGACCTGGAAAATAGATCCAGGAGAGATAATTTAAAAATTATTGGACTACCTGAAAGCCATGATCAAAAAAAGAGTCTAGATGTCATCTTTCAAGAAATTATCAAGGAGAACTGCCCTGATATTCTAGAGCCACAGGGCAAAATAGAAATTGAAATAATCCACCTATCGCCTCCTCAAATAGATCCCAAAAAGAAATCTCCTAGGAATATTGTCACCAAATTCCAGAGCTCCCACATCAAGGAGAAAATACTGTAAGCAGCCAGAAAGAAACAATTTGAGTATTGTGGAAACACAATGAGAATAACCCAAGATCTGGCAGCTTCTACATTTAGAGATCGAAGGGCTTGGAATACGATATTCCGGAGGTCAATGTAGCTAGGATTAAAACCTAGAATCACCTACCCAGCAAAACTGAGTATCATGCTCCAAGGCAAAATATGGATTTTCAATAAAATAGAGGACTTTCAAGTTTTCTCAGTGAAAAGACCAAAGCTGAATAGAAAATTTGACTTTCAAACACAAGAATCAAGAGAAGTGTGAAAAGGTAAACAAGAAAGAGAAATCATAAGGGACTTACTAAAGTTGAACTGTTTTGTTTACATTCCTACATAGAAAGATGATGTGTATGATTCATGAGACCTCAATATCATAGTAGCTGAAAGGAATATGCATATATATATATGTTTATGTATACATACATATATGCGAATGTGCATTTATGTATATATGTATGTGTGTATGTGTGTATATATATATGTATATATATATATATCTATATATATCTATATATATATATATATATATATAGAGAGAGAGAGAGAGAGAGAGAGAGAGAGATATAGAGAGAGAGAGAGAGAGAGAGAGAGAGAGAGAGAGAGAGAGAGAGAGAGAGAGAGAGCGCCGACACAGGGTGAGTTGAAGATGAAGGGAAGATATCTAAAAGAAATAAAATCAAATAAAATCGAATTAAGGGATGAGAGAGGAATATATTGAGAGAGGGAGATAGGGAGAGATAGAATGGGGTAGATTATCTCGCATAAAGGTGGCAAGAGGAAGCAGTTCTGTGGGAGGAGGGGAGAGGGCAGGTGAGGGGGGAATGAGTGAATCTTGCTTTCATCAGATTTGGCCTGAGGAGGGAATACCATACATACTCAATTGGGTATCTTACTGCACAGGAAAGAAGAGGGAAGAAGATAAAAAAGGGGGGGGATGATGGAGGGGAGGGCAGATGGGGGTGGAGGTAATAAAAAACAAACACTTTGGAAAGGGGACAGGGTCAAGGGAGAAAATTCAATAAAGGGGGATGGGTTGGGAAGGAGCAAAATATGATTAGTCTTTCACAACATGAGTATTGTGGAAGGGTTATACATAATGATAAACAGGTGGCCTATGTTGAATTGCTTGACTTCTTAGGGAGGGTGGGTGAGAAGGGAAGAGGGGAGAGAATTTGGAACTCAAAGTTTTAAAAAAAAGATGTTCAAAAACCAAAAAAAAATATGTTTTTGCATGCAACTAGAAAATAAGATACACAGGCAATGGGGCGTAGAAATTTATCTTGCCCAACAAGAAAGGAAGGGAAAAGGGGATGGGAGGGGAGTGGGGTGACAGAAGGGAGGGCTGAATGGGGAACAAGGCAACCAGAATATATGTCATCTTGGAGTCGGGAGGAGGGTGAAAATGGGGAGAAAATTTATAATTCAAGCTCTTGTGAAAATCAATGTTGAAAACTAAATATGTTAAATAAATACATTTTAAAAAATTTAAAAAATATATATAGGATATATATCAATTCTATTGATAATTGTAGACATCTTTTTGGTAGTTAACTGCATTGTAAATAGGAGATAATGGAAAAATGTGGTAGGACACAGATTTTTCAGAAATAGTATTCATTTTTGTTTTACACACACATACACACAAATACATATTTATATATATATATATATATATATGTATATATATATATGTGCACGCATATGTATGTATGTATTTATGAATACATACATCCAGGGAATGTGGGTGAAGACATACATACTCTTAAGTATTCCACGGTGCCTGTGTTAGCCACCTTCATGACTGTTGGAACAAATTGTTCTCATCAGTCCATTCCACCGGGGAAAGTCTTCACATGCTTGAGACAAATGTTCCCCTAACTCACTGTAGGGTTTGAGACTTGTTGATTACCCCATCTGCCAAGTTGGTTTTAACAGAGTTTGGCTGATGTACATGCTACAGCTTCTTGAAGCCACGTAGAGAAGGATAATATTCTTTTAATGTATAGTCAAAAGTGTTAACCACCATACTTAGCCAGGCAACCAACAAAAGCTAATAGCATTACCTGGGCTAATGTTAATTTAGGTCTCTAAGATTGCCCTTGTCTAGTGCTAATTTGAAATGCTTGGTGCCAGAAAACTATTCGACTTGGGGTTGAAAAACTCATTTTAACTCCTATTAAATCCTTTATTGTGAGCCTATGCCTCCAAAATCCATTTAAGACACTGCTCTATAAATAAAACACAACATCAACAACAATAGCAATGAAAATAACAGAACTCACAGGAACTGCATAGATTCTTGGGCCTTAAGTTTCATTTCAATCTCTAGATACTATCTGATTAGCATATAATTGAGGTTAAGGGTCAGTACAGAAGCTAAGTGAAGACAAGGTTGTCACCCTTCGACCTTGGTTGTCCTCACTCCTGCTTTTATTCTGAATAGCTGCCATCAAGAAAATCCTTGAGCACCAATATGCATTCTTGTATGCCTGCGTACATGTATGTATGTATCTATGTGTATTCTGGTCAGCCTCAAACCTTGGTGTTCAGTACTGAATTTGTTCAGCATTTATTCTGTCTGCTTTTCCTTAGCATTAAATGTTCATAATTATTTTTTCTTTTGTTATCATTCATTACACTATTTATTACTTGATCCCATCTTCATAACATTCTTAGAACTGGACAAAAATATTTGGAGTTACTTTTCTTTTTTTCGTATTCCTAAGCATCAGAGGAAAGTATGCATATGTCCTCATAAATAGGTTAGCTCTGATAGACTGTGCATAAGGTGTACCCTTTCTAATTTACAGCTGAGTTCTAAATTCACTATTTGACTTAATTTGACCAAGTTGTCAATTCTATTGATAATTGTAGACATCTTTTTTGGGAGAGTTAATTGCATTGTAAATTGGAGATAATGCAAAAAATGTGGTAGAACTCAGATTTTTCAGAAATAGTATTTATTTTTGTTTTTACAAATCCTCTCTCTTTTGACAGTTCATGTTAAAAGGTGTGGTTTGATGGGTACTGAGCTAGATATATAGTAATTGGCTTTGAGCACATAGGGAAAATATCTCAAAGCAAGATGCCCATTTGAACAGATTGTTGTTGTTCCAGAAGGCATAACAAGGATCATAGGGTACAAGTTACAAATTGCAGGTCAACCTATTAAACAACTGTCTATAAATAGCACTGTCTAACATGGACTGCCTAATGATACAGTGAGCTCCCTATCATTGTTGAAATTCAGAGAGGTGAATAATGATTTTACATGCAGTAGATACTCACTTTTTTAAAATGATCATCTATCAGGGATATTTTAAAAAGGGATTTCTTCACTGTTCAAGATGTCAAACTAGATGAACTATTTAAATAAGCAGATAGAAATACAGACTTCTAAAATATTTCAGGAAAGGCATCACAGGGTATTAGATTAAAATCTTGTGTTTCGTGTTGGGATATCTTGGATTCCTATTGTAGTGCAAGATGCTGATGAAGTGAATAGGGTACTGGACCTAGAATGGGAAGACCTGAATTAAAATCTAATCTGATACGCTTACAAATTCTGTGACTTTGGACGAGTCACTTAATGTATGTCCGCCTCAATTTCGTTGTCTGTAAAATAGGGACAACAATAACAGCTATGAGGTTCAAATGAGATGATATCTGGAAAACACTTTATATACCTTAAGAAGCTATATAAATGTTAGTGATAAAAATGATGATGATGATGATGATGACGACATGATATCACTTCTCTCTGACACAAGTTGTATGACTCTGGGCAAGTCCATTTACCTCTGTGTGCCAACAGTAACTCCCTCAGACCTCTGCATAAAATTATCTATGGGTTCTCATCTACATTTGTGGATGCAATTCACTTTGAATTTCACATTGAAATCACAGATACTTCATATTTTCCCAATAAGGTATCTTGAAGTTATAATACTCTATCATTTTATCAGTTGAACATAGAATATTTCTAAATATTGACCTAGAAGTCTGAGTCTAACTTGAACCAATACTTCTACACTATTGATTTTAGGGAACAAGTTAGGAAGCGCTCTTTCCCTAATAACCTTTACAGCAAAGACAAAGTCAAAGGAACCATTTCACATGATATTTGCTTGCTGCTCTCCTACAGTCATCAAGGTGGTTCTTTTTATCCCTTATTATTTTGCCTGTCCTTCAAATATATGGTTATGTTTTATATGTCTCTATCAAATCTCCTCATATATTTCCCCCACTTTCTCAGTTCCTAATTTATAGCTAATATGTATACATTGTGGTCTTAGACCTCATCCTCATAATTTAGAAAGCCTTTCCACTTTTTGCTCAGGAATTACTACTTTTGATTCCTAGATAGCCAAACTGGGCTCTTTTTTCTAGTTTTTAGTAATTGACTTTAAAACAATTCTTCCCCCCTGTCCCCACCCTGGCATCCAATACAGCAGTGTTTTTAACCTGACTCCAGGTGTATATGAATTATTGGTATTTTTAATATTACTTTTTCCATTTTAACTTATCTTATATTGTCATAACTCTCTTATGTTAAATAGTTTTGCTATAGATTTCTTAGTTTTCTCCTCCCATTAATATATTGAAGTTAATTGTATTTTTATTGCTGTTAAATAGTAATTCACTGCCTGCAGTTGTGTCCTGGACTAGTTTCTTTTTTATAGTCAAGAACACATTGGATATTTCCCCCCTTGTGGGTTCTTGAACTTGAAATAGCTCTTCAAACAAAAAAACAAAAAACCCCTCACTTTCAGTTCTTCTGACAATGAGATATCCTATTAATAATGAAATCCCGTTATTATTACTCCCTGATCTAACTTTTTTTCCTCTCTTTCATGATCCTATTATATGTTTTTATCTTGTTCAGGTGATCTATTCCAAAAGTACTGAGTGAATATGGATTTAATTTTTATTAAAAAATCTACATAGAATTTCAAAATCACAGAATTTCGTGTTTGGAAAGGAATCCAACAGTTGTTAGTCCAATCCATTCATGAAAGGATTTTTTTTCTCTCAGTTCTATAAAGATTGTAGCCTAGAGTCATTAGAGTTCATTATTAGGTACATATTACTGAATTTTCAGATGACACCTTTGGAAGGGGAGCTAGAATTTTCTAGAAATGGAATATGATTTTACTAAGTTAGATAAGTGATCATAAAGATATCAGAATGACTTATTTTAAAGATGTTTCATTATAATATGCCTAGGTAGAAATATTAATAAGTTTTGTGTTATAATTGTTTATATTTTGCAATAACAGAAAATGCCAATAATGTTGGCAATTTCATCTTGCCCACCTGGCACACGATATTGCCTCAAAGTAATTATTTTAGAAGGTTCGGGCAAAGTGATTGGATCCATCTTGATTTTCCCCACTAAGACTGCATTAATGCCCATTTTCCTCACAGCAAATTGGTATTTCCCTTCGGGTAAATTTAAGGTCATACCCTTCAATATGTCTATTCCAATGATGTATTCGGGAATAGGCACAATAACCACACTATATTCTTTCTTGGGCAACTGTCCAATTTTCATCATTAATTTAACTTGCCTGGCTGATATTTCAGTCCCTCCTAGTCCTGTAATGGTAATAGGAGTTCCATGGCTGAACTTGTCTGGATTTCCATAAATAAGGGTGGCCTCAGCCCCAGTATCTATTAATGCCTCAGTTACCGTACTTGACCCATTTTTCCAATATATGGTCAAGTTAATGTGAGGTCTGCAATCCAGCCTGTGTATTTCCTTAATTTGGACTGGGGCTTGGCCTGTTCCCTAGTATTCCCTTTCATGTGATTCAATTGGGTATGAAGGTTCAACATCTGTAGCATTTGCAGGAGCAGTTCTTATTTCCCTATCCCTCCTGTTATCAAGTCCTTTATCCTGGTACATTCTGTATAATTCATTGGTTGGAATGCCATCTATCATTTCAAAACCTACCCCTGCTCTCAATAGAGCAGTAAACATTTCTTTTCTTGTTGCTCTCTTTTGGCGCCAAGTTTGCTGGTTATTCACCCTTCTCTCTCGAGGAGATCTATCCCTTCCCCAGTCTCCTAAGTCATGTAACTGTAAAATCTTATTTATCACTGTTGTAAGACGGCTCCCTACTTCTCCAAGTAACAAATTCAAAATTAGTTGTTTATAAGCAGGGGGAGCTGTCCTAATTATTAAATTCCTATGAGGCAGTCCCATAGGATCATTGTAATATTTGTCTGCAGTTCCTATCATGATAGCAGTCTTCATTACCTCCTCCTTTAGTCTCATGATACAATCTCTAAGTGAATACCAGGGTCTGTGCTCAATGGGCCACATAGAATCAGTAGCATATCTCTTATTGCATCCCACAGCAGCTAACGCCAACAGAGTAGTCCTGCTATCACCATCTCCTTGCTGATGATGTTCCCTAAAAGCTTGTTGAACTAGAGGATCATGGCTGATACCTATGAATCTCATACAGTCTGTCCTATCTACTGATATTCCACTGGCCCCTTGATCACTGAGTCTTACCATCCAAGATATTAATGGTTCTCCTATTCTTTGGCTGAATCTACTCAAAATATCTGTGACCTCTTGCGGTGAGAAATCTTCCTGAATTTCCCTTGTAACTGAATCTTCACCTCGGGTTTCTGTCTTCCTCCTTCGTATGGGTCAAGCCCTTGTCTGATCATTTAACCATCTCCCATTCTCTGTGTGAGGGACGTCCTGAACCCTAGTAGTATTTTGTGCCTCAGCCTCTAATGTTGTCTCATTTTCCCCCCACTTGCTTCCCCTGCCACCATGGCAAGGACAAAGCAGGCAGTCAGGCTCAGTCTGGGCTGGGTTGGAATGCACCCTGGGCTTATTTGGTCTCCTTTTGCTCCTAGCCACATTAATAGAAACGTTCTCATTTAAGTCAGTTTGTTCTCCTGCTATCTGAGATTCCCCTTCTTGCTGTGGGGTAGGAGTGCCCCCATGTCTTTCACTTAATCTCAATCTTTCATATACTAGCTGGTAGGCTGATAACACTATTCAGCTTTGCCTAGATAGAGATGCCCCTGACTGAATCCCAACCTCTTGTAAACATCTTTCAAAATCCCTAGGATCTCCTCTCTGTAGCCTTGGTACCCAGTTTTCACAGGGTCCAGCTTTTTTAGCCAATTCTTTTTCTAGGGAGGAATAAAATGGATCCTCTCACCCTGGGATATTCATCTCTTCCTCTAAAGTTCTTCTGCTTCTAAATAGAGATCTTATACCTAGCAATCCCATCCTTGTCGCCAAATGTATTAGGAGGGCAGAGTTTATAATCTCAAAGAGGGTCATATATATGTCTGAAAGGTTCGGAACCGCTGGATATAAGAAATTCTCAAGATAAGAGGCAGAAGAATCAAAGCATATATTTAGGCTCCACAGTAACCAACCCATGAACCAGCATCCCCATTTTGACATATTGATCAAAAGCTTCCAGGCCCAATAAGTACGCCACACAAGAGTAACCAGGAGGCTACAGAGAAGCATGATGGCGTAAAGCAAAATCATGCTTCCCCCTCTATGGTAAAAAGATTACCCACTGGCCTCAAGTCCTTGTTCAGCTTCCTTCTGTAGGTCAGCTCTGCTACTGGCAGCTCCTGCTTCAGCTTTGGCTGTGGCTGTGGCTGTAGCAGCCTCTGGCTCCAATGGAAGCTGTTTTTAACCATCCGGCTTCTGCGGGGTGTAAGGTACGCCAGGGAAAGCACAGGTTCTTTCAATCTGCTTAAGCAAGGTGAAGGGGTTGACCAGGAAAGCACAGGTTCTTTCCATCAGCTTAAGCAAGGGAAGCAAGGGCCGACAAGCTTACTCCAGTCCAACATACAAACAGCATTCAGTACAGGGGAAAAAGCCCAACTAGTCAAGGGCACTTGTTGACTAAGTGCTAAGGAGCTCATTTTTGGTCGCCAACACAGTTTGTTATCAGCATAAGTAATAGTGTTGTTTTTAAGGGTAGACATTGTACTGGAGAGGAAAAATGTGATGATACCACATAGGAACTATGGGGAATGATGTGTGATCTTTCATCTTCAATTGAACAAAAAAGAATAACATTTATTGAAAGTCTATTATGTGCCTGACGCTGTTATAGGCATTGGAGATATAAATTAAAAACAAAATAATCCCTACCATCAAGGAGCATATATTCCATTAGGGGAAAATAACATACACATAAGTAAGCAAATATAAAATATATAAAAATGAATAAAAACTAATATTAGACTTCCCTATATAGAACACATGTACTCAACCTCCTCTCCCTTGGGCGACATCTCTGTCCTACGATGTGAAAGTTTGAAAGGGCAAAGAGCACTTTCTTTTCAACCATCCTGTCCCCAAGCTAGAAATCACCTTCTCTTCTCATAGCTCTTTTGGTTTCCACAAGCTTTGAATCTAAATGGACTGATCCGGATCATTCATAGTAGTGCATTGTTGTCTAGAAACTAACCATATCTATTAGAAAACCAAGACAAACATGAGGATTAAAGAAAAAAATAAATAGCTAAAAAAAACCCCAAATGCCATCCCTTTCATTACAGACTGTTAACAGAGGTGTTTATTTATTGCAGAAGGAGGGATGGATAGAACAAGGAGGTCAAGCATCTTTCAAAATCTTAAACAGGGAAGCCCTCCAGATATATTAACAGTTAGACACTAGTTCACACCCTGATTCATTCACTTAGCTACGTGATTTGAGAAAGTCAATCAACCTCTCTGAGCCAGTTTTCTCATCTATACAATGAAGGTAATAGTACATACATCTCAAAGTTCTTGTGAGGATCAAAGTTAGATAATAAATATAAAGCACTTTACAAAGCTTCAATTGCTATGTAATGGCTTACTATGATGATGGTAGTGATGAATAAGATCATGATGATGTAAATTTCAATTTATGTATATATTTAACAACATCAGAACCACCTTAGAAATTATTTAGTCCAATTCATCTCATTTTATAGATGAGGAAAGATGCTCATAAAACTGAGTTGTCTTGTCTATAATCACAGAGCAATAGAAGTTTCAGGAGTGGAACCCAGATCTCCTGTCACCTCATCTGGTACTCCTTTCATCACATATATGGTGCTCATTGTTTCAAAATAAAATAATAAATGAAGCTTCCTTTAACCATGTCTGAGAAGGAAAAGAATAGGGCTTTAGTACATACTGAATATTGTTTTTTGCTTATTCTTTTCCTCTAAATTATCCCCAAATTCTTTTCAGAATACTGTAGACTGATTTTAAATAATATTTCTTTCATGAAAACATCCTTAAATTCTTAGATTTCCAAAATCAGTAGATTTTACAAATGAATTTCTGACCTCAAAAAATTTAGCAGAAAATTAGTCTTGTGTTGAGACTTTTCTGAAAGAAGATATTACTAGTGATATGATTTCTTGCTAATTTAAACATTTTTTTATTTTAGTTATCATCTCTGTCCCACCATACAATATTTTTTTCCTTGAGTATAAGTTGAAACATTGAGTGAAAGATATGTCATTATGGTGAGAAGGGTAGTGTTAGGTAGCCAGGAATTCAGATAAGACAGAAATGAATAGCATCGAGAGTAGACTGAATGAGGAAACAGATTAATAAAGAAGATTGCAGAGTCTGTTTCCCCACAGGCCTTTAAAAATAGAACAGATAGCCATCTGTTTGAAATTTTCATGTAGTCATATTTGGAGGTGGATGAAGGACTCAATGACCTTTTAAGATCCCTTATAACTTAAAATGATTTCATGAAGCAGAATAAAAACATTATGATTTACACAATGTTCACACAATAGTGTAGCACTGAAATTTTTGACTAGACTAACTAGAATTAAAATTGCCATTCACAGATTTCAGTTGTCCTTTCAGCATTCAGTGTCCTATATAACAATATTGTTCTTTGGTGTACTATAGGTCTGTATATACTTATCAACATATATGCAACAGGTCACTTATCAGTTGGTTTTCTAAGTTTGTGAATTAGACTTTTTAATTACCATTCAAAGGTTACTCATAGGATTTATGTGAAATTCTGTGTTTCTGCTAAAGTATTGAAGCCATATAAAAATGCACTACATATAAATTAGATTTTCTTAATCAGGGTTTTTACTGATAGGATCTTGCAAATATAGACCTGGAATGTAACTTAGAGAAGCTCTAACCAAATCCTGTCATTTTACCAATGAGAAACTGAGGCCCAGAGAGATTTTGTGACTTGTTCAAGTTCACAATGCAGCTTTTGCTCTTTTGGTGATACCATGTTTCTCCACTCAATGTGTAATTCATTTAAGTTTGTAATTGCATATATGATTTGTAAATATTGTTAGAATAGAATAGTGAATCTGAACAAAACATAGTATTGTATTTTATGAATGGAAATGCAATTTTTTAAAAAATATTGAGGACCTATATCATGACATTTACATGAATGAATGAAATGAAACATCTATTAAGTGCTTACTATGTGCAAAGAGAACTGTACTAAGTCCTGGGGATACAATGGAAAGGTAATAAAATGTCCTACTATCAAGGAGCTCACATTTTAATGAGGGACCTAACATGGAAAGCTTCAGCTGAAAGTCATAAGGAAAATTCCTGTGGTCCTTAGGGTGTGGTGGCAAAGAGGATGGTATTTCTTCTTTTTTGATTCCATTTCTGCTGGTGAAATCATATTATTTTATGATGTTGCACCATTTGAAAATGTCAAGGGTTTTGGTCAAGAACATTTTTTTCCTTCTTCTTGGTCTGAAGTAGCTGTGGCTGTAGTATATGTAGTAATAGTTGCCCAGCTTCCTCTCTATAGGGGTTGCTTCCAAGAATGATCACTGAAGGCACTGGTCTGGAAGTATTAGTATTTCAAAGGCCTTTGGATTTGAGTCTTGGGATATCATCTTTAGAGTCTGATGAGAGACAGTGCCAAATGTGGTGGTCATGGTTTGACTTGCCAGGCACATGCTACCTTCTATGTCTCTTTGAAGATTCCTTGTCACTTTAGCTAGGTTGGTTTGCCTGCCAACCAACTGCCTTGCAGTTGAATGTGAGGACAGTTGGCTCCTTCTCCATAGGAACTGACAACCCTGGATGATGGTGACAAGGGCTGAGCTGGAAATAGGACAAGTGGCCTGAGGTTTGCTGCGATTCCCAGTAATCTTGTGCTTATCTTCCTGTTATTGGCAATTGATTAGCAGTGGGGACAAGGATGGTAGGTGCTTTTACACAATTATTTCACCTCTCAATGGTGGCTGTAGGGGCTTGTTTAGGAGTAGTTCTAGTGGTTTGGGGGATACTGCTGTTAGGAAGGTTCTTAGGTTCAGGGCTCTTGGCTGTCTCCATCAGGGAGAAGGTGGTAAGGGTAGTGGTGGTGATTTGACTTAATTGGAACATGCTACTTCCAATTTATCCTTCAGGGTACCCTAATATTTTACCTAAGGTAGTTAGACTAGATTAAAAAAATAAGTTCTCTACTCTTCTTAGGTAGAGAGTTTCCCTATAGATTTAAGTAATATTTAATGGAAGTTAGTAAAATAAGGCCAATTATCCTTTCTTTTTGACCCTTTCCTCTTTAAGTGTTAATCAATCCATTGGAGCCTACTGTTGATATTAGCAATGCTATCTCCTTAATTCCCAACCCTAAGGACTAGATCTTTTATTCACAAATGTTCATTTACTTATTATACACATACACACATATGCACATACACATGTATGTGTTTGTGTATATATATATATATATATATATATATATATATATGTATGTATGTATGTATATTCAACTATTTTACTTCCCTTCAGGGAAGACATAATTCATGCCTGTTTATCCCATTGTGTCTGAGTTATATACTTCCCCCACCCCCATCTCTGCTTAAACCCATCCTTTAGGCTAGCACCTGAAGTTGAGGTAGCCATGCTCGGGCTATGGCCAGATGGATGAAAGTACTGGCAATAGCAATGCTGTATCAAAACAGTATTGAGTACTAATAAATTCGGATTTGACAATGATTTTCTTTATTTGAGGCAGAAAGGAAATGGAAGAAATTGAGCTGAAGGTATGAGTAGGAGGATCCTACAAAAAGGAACTCAGATTTTGATATTTGATCTTTTTCCTCAATTGTGATATACATATGCTAACATTTGCAACACAAATTGAAAGACTGCATTATGTCGTTTGATTCCAAACCGTATGCAATGAAGTATTACTCTTCCAAATGGATTTTTCCCCTTCAAATTTCATTGTTTTCAACATTGATACTGTTAAATATTCATTGATGGATCTAGGACTTCATCAGTATGAGTACTCTTTTAAATTATAGATAGGGATTGTGATGTAGTCATACCATCACCTTGTCTTTGACTCTTGGTTCATGTCCTCCTGAAAATCATCTACAAGGCTTCAAGTAAATGCATTGATTACATTCTTCCATAGCCTTTGATGTTACACAGACAAATATAATTTCAAATAAAACATCTCATCATTTTTATTGCAGTAATGTTTTTCTTTTGTAAAAAATGTAAGAAATATCCTTTTTTAAAGTAACAAAATCCACATCATTGCCATTTGTATCAATGTATAATGATAATATATGTATAGGTGAATAAAACATATTTTCTATTCTCGACTAATTTACCTTATGAAATGTTCAATGCTAATATGGACACAGTTAGAACAGAAGAACAACCATAGAATTAGAAGACGCAGAAGGATAAAAGCAGAAAAATTTTTAAAACGCATAGAAGAAAAATTATTTTTAATAATTGTTTTAAGCAATAATACATATTTTCAAAGATAGGAGGAGGAAGACAAATCTTCATAGGGTTGGTATGTTATATATCCCATTATTTCTTTTATTTTTCATGCTTTTATACAGAAAATTAGTATTTCAATAAGAATTAATTTGATTCATTGTTATGTAGGGTTTAAATTACTTTCCATATTCTCAAATTGGTTTATCTATTAATGTTTTCTAGATTTAAACCTAACCATATTGTTAACACACACATTCTTTCTAGTTACCTGACAGTTATGGAAAACACAATAATTAAATCATCACTCAGTAGCGAAACACTTAAGATTCTTAAAAGCATAAACTTTTGTGCAAAACATAAAAATGCATAATTTTAAAAATAACTTTTAGTATCTTCTATGAGGAAAAATGGTAAGTGAAAAGTGAAGGTAATATTAGTATTTTAATATTAAACTTTCATAGACTATGAATATAGTTAATATGCCAAATGTCCACCATGATTCCTCAAGTTCAGTGGACTTGTGTTAATATGTGTTTGAATGATGTATTTTTTCCTTTTTATGAGTAGATTTCTTCTTTTGAATTCATTGCTTTATCCTCTCAATATTTGTGCTGGACGTGGATTCTAGTTCCAACCATGCTTTTTATTAACTATGTGACCATGAAAAAAAATCATTGCATCCCTTTGAGCCTCAGTTTCCTCATTTATAAAATGGATTCAGACTAGATGATCTTCTAAGGTCACTTCCATCTATAAGCTTGCTGATTTAGCATCAAAATCTTCTGTTTCCATTTTCTCTATCTTGTGATAAATAGCCATCTTGATTGTTTTCCATCCTGCTTATCTACTGTGTCCTTTAGCTCCTAACTTTCTTTGATAATAAGGGGTATTTTTCCACTCCGAGGAATTGCATGTTTTCCATGCTACACTTCTTTGGGACAATTTTTGTTTTTGTTAGTTTTATTAACAAGCTGCAAACCATGAGCTCTAGCAGTGAAATACAAGAGGTTCTAGGGAACTCATTGAGGATATCCCTTTATGGAAGAAACCCTTTTCACTATATACAGGTCTTCCTTCAAATGCAAGAACTGGAGATAGACTGTGATTCCCTGAGTATATCCAGGAAACAATGAATGGAACCAAGCCAATCATTAAAATGATAGCAATTTGCACTGATTATATTCTAGCAGGTTAAGTAGTGGAGGTAATAAAATACTTTCCATTTTTAGATAAATAAGAGAATCTATTTCCTATCATTATAACAAGTAGTTATCATTGTAACAAAGGTATGTAGAAGTTCAAGATAATAGTTAAATTTAGTTAATACATGCTAAAGTATTCTATGTAAATTTGATCAGAAAGAGAATGTAGGCTTATATCAATTAGACTCAATGTCTAATTGACCCAGAATCAGTGAGATGAATTCATTAAAATTCTCAGCAATGCCTTTGTTAAATTACAACAGTGCCTTATTACAATCCTTAACTCGATATCTTTCAATTTATGATTTGTATACAAACAAGTAAAATACAAAATAAAATTTTATATAAGAATGACCAAGATACAAGGTGCTATGAAAGGTTAAGGGAGAAATAAAATATGGCTCTGAGTCCTTTTGCTTGAGTTGATAGGAAAATGATGGTGACGTTGATAGAATCTTGGATCCAGAGTAGTTTCTGTAGGAGGAAATGGTAAGTTTAGTCCTACACATAGTGGATTTGATGTTATCTGGAGAGTGACATAAAACTGTCCAACAAGAAGTTCAAAAACATGTGTCTGAAGCAAGAATTAAAGTTAAGGATTTCAGCATTTGAATAGAATCTATTTGTTATTATGTCTGTCTATATAATGGAGAGAAATTAACCTAGTAGAGCCTGAAGGGGAAAGAGAATATACATCTGACTTAAGACAGCTGCCCTAAGACTGGCTGATTGCCATAATATTCTCTCCCTGGGCGATGCTTTAGCCAGGAAATTTAGGGGTAGCTAACAGTAGGGCAAGCATTTATTTATTTATCCATTTACTTATTAATTCATTCATTTTAAAGATGTTTTTATTTTTTATTTTAAAAATACTATTTTCCCAATAACATGAAAAAACAAATTTTGACATTTATTTTTAAAATTTTAGTTCCAAATACTTTCCTTCCTTCTCTTCCGCCACCTCCCTGATACAGTAAGCAATTTGATATAGGTTATACATGTGCATTAATGCAAAAAAAGATTTCCATATTAGTAATGTTATGAATGAAGACAGTGGAACATCTAAAAGACATTTGAAGATTTAGTAGTGAGCTCTTTGGGTTGCCGAGTTTGGGGTTGAAGACAAAATGATTTGCATTTTTCACCCTAATTATTTGATAATATGGAAACATTTTTCTATAGTCAGGATTTATTTATTAGGAATTTTGCTATTATATATCTGCCTGAACAAAGGTGATGGAAATAAGATTCTATGATAATTTCCCACATGAGAGTTTAATTCCCCAACCTTTTCATCCTTTGATATCAATGCAATGATCAAGATGGTCAAAGCAATTTATAAAATATCTGTTTTTTACTAGATAATGTTTATGGGTAGACATGTGAAGACTGATTTTATGTCACTATAAGAGTTAAAGTTCTCATTTAAAAATTTTTGACTCAGAATATCTTTTGTGTCTCTTATGTCTCAAGACATTACAAAATCGAAAAAACTTTATTAGTCTATCACATTTGTATTCATAAAAGTGTTCAAGGACCCCTAGGTAGCACTAAAGGCTTCTATCTTTAAAAAAGGGTGGGGGAGAGAGAGAGAGACAGAGAGAGACAGAGAGAGAGAGAGAGAGAGGAGAGAGAGAGAGAGAGAGAGAGAGAGAGAGAGAGAGAGACAGAGAGAGAGAGAGACAGAGAGAGAGAGACAGAGAGAGAGAGATAGAGAGAGACAGAGAGAGACAGAGAGACAGAGACAGAGAGAGACAGAGACAGAGAGAGACAGAGACAGAGATAGAGAGAGAGAAACAGAGACATGAAGAGAGAGACAGAGTCAGAAAGAGAGACAGAGAGAGAGAGACAGAGACACAGACAAAAACAGAGATAGAGAAAGAGAGAATGGAAGGTAAGGAACTTTAAAGATAGATTCTCAAAACTTCTAAATGTGCTCAATAAGTTAATCTTTCCCCTATTGATTTGATTTTGTGTTTTACCACTTAGAATTAAATTCTGTTTTCCTCTTTTGTGGCTTAAAGGGATTCCAGAATATAGACCAGAAGGATGAAGAAGATCAAAACCCCTCTTCTGTAATGATTTTCAATTAAGCAAAGATAGTATGTAGCTTTGACATGTATTTCTCCTTCATATTTTCTGCCTTTTTTTCTTTGTATAGTACATAGAATCTATATAACATTAAGTGATCAACATCTTCTTTTGGAGTAAAAGTGAAATTGCAAGTTTGACTGTAAGCATTTAAAAGAGTGATAAAGAAATAGTCAATTGCAAAGTAATTTTTATATTACTGGTATAATTTTGCTGGCTTTAAGAGACACTGAGTTTAACATATGTATGTGTGTATTAATCTTATGCAGACAGATATCCATTTATGAACATATTATATATGAAAAGTATTAATATATTTCCTATGTAATTTTCCTAGTGATAATGTCTAACATATGCACATCCATGTCAGTGAATGATCAAATCAAGAATTGGTACTTAGCCAAAAAAAGTTTCATTAAAATATTCCTTTATGTACTGAACTCTTTATATGCTGATCCAAAATTAGATTTACAGACAGCTTTGAAGAAATATATATTGTAAAAAATGAGGTATAGCTATATCATTATAATTAAGAAATATTGTTAGTCATTTAAAAAGATTGCTTTTTACCCTCAAATTTGTTATCAAGGATTTCTAAGCAATTAGTTGATGACAGCATTTTAAATATTCAGTAGCCTTTTAAGTTCAGGATACTGAAGAATATAATCCTACAAGGCTAAAAATTAGGTAATTTGGATGTGCACATTCATCATTTGATGTCTCTTTGAAAATCAAATATCATCTTCTGTGAGAAGTTATTGTTAACTTGCATTCAATTAGAGCAAGAGAGTTTATTTAGAACAAGGTGGAGTATCAAAGATATGTAGTGTTTGTAATATCATGCTAAAGGTGTTTTACACATAAAAAGAGAATTTTCCTGTTCCTTAAATGCCTAAGCAGTCTGTCTACATTCAATAAATTATCAGAGTTGCTCATCTTTCCAGTTTACTTTGTCTTGCACATATTGCCTCAGTTTGCAAAGAGCTTTATACTCAATCCACCGATTATATCAAGAATAGGAAATTTTTGTTATTCCCACTTTGTAGATATTAAAATTGAAACTCAGGAGAGCTAATAACTAGGCCAAACATATTAGAAATTTCATGTGAAACTAGGTAGTTATCTAATCAAGGAGCAACTAGCCTTCCATTTTTGGGGGATGAGATTTAGATGGACAGTATATCTGAATAATACATAATCACTCATCCAAAGTAAATAATTCAAGGGAAGGACATAAGGACTACCAAATCCTCTATTTTTTTTTGTTCCATCAGTCTTAAAATCACCTCAGTGTACACTCATGATAAAAGAGCACAGTATTTACCTAGAATATCTGGTATAAAATTCTACTTGTTCCTTTAGCTTTTATTCATTCTTACTTATTTTAATGAAAGCTTTTTAATTTTTAAAATTTTAATTTAACTGAATTTTTAATTTTAATTTTTTAATTTAGAGAAGTCCGTTTTCTCTTCCTTTCAAAACCAACATTGAAAAGAAAATACAAATATCCTGTAACAAATATGCATAGACAAGCAAAACATATTTCTTCATTGGCTATATTTAAATATTTGTCTTAATATGAAGTCTGAATTGCCTCTCTATCAGGAGGTGGATAGTGCATTTTATCATTGGGCTTCTTTTATCATGGATGGTCATTATGTTGATCAGCCTTCTTACACCTTTCAAAGTAGTTTATTTTTACAACATTGCTTTAAAAATACAATTTACTATGTAAATTGTTCTCCATGTAATGCTCATTTAATTCATCATGAGTACATACAAGTCTTCAAAATTATTCATTAATATTGATGTTACAATATAAATTGTTTTTTTTTCTGGTTCTATTCACTTCACTCAAGATTGATTCATTTTAATCTTTACATGTATTTTTGAAATCATCTGTTTACTCATTTCTTACAACACAATAGTATGCCGTCAAATTTCATATACTACAACTTGTTCAGTCATCCCTTTATTGATGGGCATGCCATTAATTTCAACTTTTTGTTACCACAAAAAAAGAGCTTCTGTAACTTTTTTGTATATATAGGACATTTTCCTCTTTCTTTGACCTCTTTTCGGTAAAGACCTAGACAGGCATAGCTGAGTTGTCAGTGGCTTTTGAAACTTAGGACCCTTACAAGTCAACCAATGCAACTCATGTAAGAAAAATTATCATATTAGTATGGGTCTTCTCAAAAGAGTACATTTTAGCTACTTTTTAAAAAATTTGCAACAAACCAGCTTCTTGGAAAAGGGTGAGTCCTTTCTCTACCTATGCCTTGCACACCTTGACTGAAAGCTTCTCAATGTGTCTAAATTTAATTTAAATACTTCAACAGATCCATAATTTTAAATACTCCCTTTGCAAGAGCAAATTACAACCTATTCATTGTGTTTTATGCTGTACAGTTCTGGTGATGTCTTCTCATAAGCCATTCAATAAAATCTATCCAATGTTGTGGAAGACTTGCTCTAGGTTTGGTGGTTGTTATTGTTGTTTAACATTCCATAAGTAATAATGCAGAACTCAGGTTATCCACTCCTTTTCATTTTTTAACATTAATAACTGAAGGAGACCATGTGGTATGAATTTTTTTAAATTTTCCATTGGCTCACTGATTTCCATGGAGAAATAATTCATCATATAGTAGCTAATCAATTAATTATGAACAACTTTGTACTTATGTAAAACTGAGCACCTGAAGTCTCTTAGAAATCTGAGTGCAGATCTTCTAGATATTTTCTCCAAGTTCAGTGTAGCATCTTTAAGGAAGTCTGCTTTATAAATTCCTTCCTGAGTCTTCATCAGCAAAATAATCTCTTATGCACTATGTAATTAATAAGAAATTTATACCATTATATAAAAACAAGACCCATTCTCCAATAGATAAATTTCAAGTAAAGACTGTTCTTAAAAGAAAGACATATCATGGTATAATGGAAAGTATGAGGGATTTGGGGTTGAAAGACCTGGGTTTGAATTCTAGTTCCATCACTTACTACCTATGTGATTTTGGGCAAGTCACTTATCCTCTTCAGTCTGCAGCTTACTTATCTTTAAATAAAGGGTAGGAGTAGATAAAATCTAGGGTTCTTTCAGAATTCATATCTATGATCCCATGATGAAAGAATTGTAAACCAACAGTATGCACATTAAGAATATTTAATATCACAATTAATAGAATAAATATAGGATAAAACAGCTCCGAATTTCTACCTAACACCCATCTCATTGGTAAAGATGACAAAAAAAGAATATAACAATTATTGGAGGGGCTTATGAAGGATAATGCTCTGATAGTAAAACAATAGAGAATTGTACTACAAAACCACATATTTATGTCTTGTTTACTTTCTTTTTCCGTGATTAGATGAGGTATCTTAAATTCTCTATTTCTTCTATGAGGTATACATATCCTATGAGCCAGGGAAGCACAACTAGGCATATGCTTCAAAGAATTCAAAGGCAGAGAGAAAGGACATATATGTCCAAAAACATGTTGCAGCAAAAAATTAGAAAGTAAATCTTTGTCAATTGAGGAATGAATGAATGAACAGCTAGCAAATTATTTTTATTTAATGAAATATTTTTGTGCCTTAAGAAATGATGCAAGGGAAAAATTCAAAGAAACTCGACTCTAGGCCCAATGCTTTATCACCACCTAGCTGCCCTTGAAAACTATATCATATATTAACTAAAAAAAACCCACATCCTTAGAGTATGTGCTAAATCAGGGGAAGGAATCTTGGCCTTTTTTGTTAGGCCCTTTTGGTCCTAAGACATGTAAATCTCATATAAACCCTGGATATAAGCAGTAAGACCAATAGAATACAAAAGAGAGCTGATAACCTTTTGATGATGGGGATATGTCAATGAATCCAATTTAACGAATTGCTCAAAACTTTGAGATTCTGTAGATACAAAATTGAAGGAACCCCAAAGTGACATGGTTAAGAGAAGTCTGTCCCCCATCAAAACCCTATGAAAGGGAAAACCTAAGCTCCTGCCCCCTGAACCCTCTCCCACATCCATCTAGGTTCATGCTGCCAAGAGCTCCCTACTCCAATCCATGGTTATGGGAGTGTCTTTCTGTGACTTTCCGCTTAGCTATCTTCTTCCCCAAGCTGCCTACCTTCCTCCACTCCCCATCCATACCCCATACATCTGCCTCTGGTCCCACCTCTTTTGCATTGTTTCTCTCCATGCTTTCTGTGTCATTTGTCCCTGAATCCCCTGTGCCTTATTAAAGCATGATTGAAACATTACTTCCCAATCCATCATGTTTTTTTCCTGGTAAGTAGACAAAGAACCTGGCATACTTGTCCCATATCGTAATTCCATAAATTAGTTATCTATTCAAATGTTTACAGTATGGTAAAGAAAAACAACCTTTCAAGACTTAAGGACTCTGATCATACCTACCACTTGACTGATTGAGAATTAAGGGACTCAAGGTCTAGAATGAAACTTTCATCTTTAGACACAATGTATTAATTTGTTTTGCTTGACTATTGTCATAAGGAAGATTTTTAATTTTCAGTATGGGAAAGAGATTTAAGAATGGGGACAGTGAGAGTCAAGAAGAAAATAAGAAAAAACACATCAATAGAAGATTTAAAATAATGCACAAACGAATATTGAAGGAAGTTCAAAACACCAGATAAGCAGTGTAGTTGCTTTCTTGATATTTAACATGCACCTAAACCAAGCTGTACTTAATAGAACTTCGTATTTTCATGGGCTTGTAATGTGGTGCATTTCATACAACTACTTTGGTTACTTTGATAGATCTTTATTTAAGTTCAAATTCCCTTAGTAAAGATTGCAACTCATTGGTGCTTTCCTGTGCATATTTTTGAACTTTCTCCTCTTTAAATACTCCAAATATATCTACTCAACGCTAAAGAGTAATTCATCTGGATTTTTAATATTTATGTGGTCCACTTCCTATAGTTTATCAAATTATTCATCATTGCATAAGGACCTCATACTGAGTATCAAAAGTTAAATTAATGCTTATATTTATACTAAAATGTGTCAATCTTTATGCCTCCTGCCTGCTTTTTTACAACTCTGTCCCTATCATTGCAAAAGTGGGAGTGAATGAGGTTGCATAAGACTGTAGGAAATTAATTCTGTGTTTTTCTGTTTTATATTATTCTACTCCATGTACTTTTTAGTTCTACCAAACAGGCTTAAAAATCATTGATATATACTTGTTTCTACATCATGCACTCCTATAGAGCTATAGCTTATAGTCAGGAATATTTTTAATTAAAAAAAGAATAGGAGAAAAGAACTGAAAAACCACAGTATATTGACAATTTCTTCATACTCCTATACCTCCCACTTCTGCAAAATAATGCTTTCTTCTTCTTCTTATAGATTTTCTTTTGGGCCATGCTTCACACTTGTCTTTTCTTGTTACTGTTGCACACAGGATTCTATCTCCTTTTTCTGGGCCTTTGCACTGGTTGTCCTCTGTGCCTAGAATGATCCCCCTCTTCACCTCTGTCTCTCAGAATCCCTCTTGTTTTTCCTTCAGTTCTTGATTCACATCTACCTTCTGCATTGATTTAATCCCAGTCTCCCAGGTGCTTCTGTGTTACCTTTCAAGGTTATCTTGTAGTTGCTTTGTTTGTGTTTCGTCAACAAGTGGCCCCATTCAGTAGATGGGTCTCTCCATGGTTTTCAGATAGTAGTCAATCCCATCATGGCCATACTCAAATCCCTTTCTTCTTTTCTGATAACATAATTGGTTGGGAAATTACAGGCAATGGTAGATGAATCTTTATTCATTTTGCCTGAGATTGACTTTAAGGCAGACAAATTTACTTGACAATTGTAACAGAGTATAGCTTTATTGTGATTCACAGTGGTCCATTTTAGTAGTTGTTTGAATTTTCAACTTGATGAGAGGAAAGGAAATTGCCATTGAAATTGGAATCAGATCTGTATTTGAGTTCTGAATAGAACATTTATTACTGTGTGACTCTGGGCCAGCAATTATATCTTTTTTAGTTTCAGATTTTTATTGATTAAAAAGGGAATAATGGTTACCTGAAAGTTCTTTTGGGAGAAATCAGTGGAGCAGAAATAATAGTTCACTCATTTGCAGGGCTCTTGGTGTTATAAAGTGTTTTTCTCAAAAAGAAAAAGAAAAACAAAACACAACTCTGTAAAGATAGGTAGCCCAAGCATTATTTTCTCTTTTAAAAATGATAAAACAGAAGTTTGCAGAATGTCATTGCTTTGCCTTGTCATACAACTAGTTAATTATATGAAAGTTATTGCAAACTGCAAAACATAAATGTAAGATACTGTTTTATATTAGAAAATGGACAGGCGTGAAAACGTCTTACCGGAGCTCTCTCAAAAGTTCTGTCAAATAACGCTAAAAAAGTGAATCTGAGCATATTTGAGAGTTAGAAGACACTAGTAGGCTGAGTGGGGCAAATTTCCAAGCCAGGAGAATCCGTAAGGTCGACAGGATGGATCTGTAGACTGGGAGAGCACCTGGCCCATGAAACTGCACCAGACCACACCAAAGCAGAAGTAGCTGCAGAAACCAGCTAGCAATCCAGGCTGGGAGAAAGCTGGATGCATGAAACTGGCAGAGATCTCCAGTTCTCCATAGTACAGCCTGTTTGAAGTGACGGGAGGCAGTAGCACGGTGCCTGCAGCCACAAGACACTTACTCCTGAGGCTTGCAGTCCAAAGGTTTGAAACTCGCCTTCTTGAACTTCTGGGAGTCATAATGGCCAGGTAAACAGCTCTCATCACTCCCTCCCTTCCTGAACCAGAGAATACCCTGGGAAAAACCTTGGAATAGAGGAGCCAGAAGTGGGGTTTCAGTAGCCAAACAGTGGGGATTCCTGAGTCCCAGAAAGGAAGAGCCAGCAAGTGTCAACACCAGGAACCCAGATGTGCTTTTGCACAGTCAGTGGCAGTGGCAGACACTAGTAAAGACTATGGCTGAGACCATCCATACTGGAGAGCAGCCCCAGGAGAAGAGGAGACTTCCAGAAGCCAGATGACCCCTCCCCCACATCTCAGGAAACCAGAGCTCCCTGAGCCCCAAAAGCGGAAATCCACTTTAAAGCCAGGAAAAATCTAACCAACATGAAGAGGAACATGAAAAAACCGAGGACCACTGATTCTTTTTATGGAGACAGGGAAGATCAAAACACCAATTCTGAAGAGGACAATATTGACACTAAACCCACATCTGATACCTCAAAAGGGAATGTGAACTGGTCTCAAGCCCAAAAAGCATTCCTGGAAGAGCTTAAGGAGGATTTTAAAAATCAAATTAGGGAAGTAAAAAAAAACATGGAAAAAAAACCTCTGATGAGAACACATTTTTAAAAAGCAAAATTGGGGAAATGGCTAAGGAGATTCAGAATCTAATTATAGAAAATGACAGACTGAAAAATAAAATCAACCAATTGGAAAAGGAGACTCAAAAGCAAAATGAAGACGGCAATTCATTAAAAATTAGAATTGAGTGAGTGGAAGCTAATGACTCTGAGGCATCAAAAAGTAGTCAAACAAAAGATAAAGAATCAAAAAATAGAAGAAAACATGAAATATCTGATTGGATAAACAACTGACCTGGAAAATACATCCAGGAGAGACAATTTAAGAATTATTGGTCTACCGGAAAGCTACGATGAATAATAGAGCCTGGACAGTACCTTCCAAGAAATCTCAAGGAAAATTGTCCTCAGGTTCTAGAACCAGAGGGGAAAATAGTCATTGAAAGAATCCACTGATCACCTCCTGAAAGAGATCCCAAATTGAAAACACCAAGAAATATTATAGCCAAATTTCAGAATTATCAAGTCTAGGAGAAAAAACCACAAGCAGCCAAAAAGAAATAATTCAAATATCATGGAACTACAGTCTGGATCATGCAGGATCTCTCAGCTTCTACATTAAATGACAGGAGAAATTGAAATATGATACTTTCAAAGGCAAAGGAGCTTGGACGACAACCAAAGATCAACTACCCAGCAAAACTGAGCATAATTTTTCAGTCAAGGAGGTGGACATTCAATGAAATAAGGGATTTCCAGACCTTCCTGATGAAAAGGCCAGAGCTCAATGGCAAATTTGATCTTCAAATACAAAACTCAAAAGAGACGTAAAAAGGTAAACAGGAGGAAAAGAACCCCACAAACCTTCATAATGAACAAAAGCAAATTGTTTACATCCTTATATAGGATTATATTGTTTTATATATGTTTTATACATATATATGTGTGTATATATATATGTGTGTGTGTGTGTGTGTGTGTGTGTGTGAGCATGAATCTTGAGAATAGTGCTGGTATTATGACAATTGAAAGGAATACACATAGACTGTGGGTGTCAGTATAAAATAACTGACATAATGATAAAAATATAAGAGATGTAAAGGGAGGGTTCTGGGAGAAGAGGTAAGGAGGTAGTAGAAAAAGGTAAATTACCTAATATGAAGAGGCACAAAAACATATTATGGTAGAGGGGAAGAAGGGAGGGAGAATTGTAATATATGAGCTTTACTCTCATTGGTTTTGTTTCAAGAAGAGAATAACATACTCTGATAAGTATAGAAATCAAACTTGTCCTATAGGCAGTAGGAGGGGAAAGGGGGAAGAAAAGGGGGGTCATCAGAAGGGAGGGAAGAAGTAGCAAGGGGAAAAGGGTAAGGTAAGGGTGGGGAATCAAGAAGGAGGGCAAATTGAGGAAGGCAGTGATCAAAAGCAAACCTCCATTAGGAAGTGGAAGGGAGAAGGGAGAAATTGAAAACACGACTAGGCAGAGAAATAAGATGGAGAAAAAAACACAGCTTCTAATCATAACTGTGAATGTGAATGGGATGAACTCTCCCATAAAAAAGACGCAGATAGCAAAATAGATGAATAACTATAATCCTACAATATGTTATTTAAAAGAAACACATTTGAAACAGGGGGATACACACAGGATAAAAGTAAAAGGCTGGAGTAGAATATATTGTGCTTCAGCTAAAATAGAAAAAGCAGGAATAGCAATCCTAATCTCAGACAAAGCAAAAGCAAAGATAGATCTAATTAAGAGAGATAAGGAAGGACACTATATCCTGCTAAAAGGCACCACAAACAATGAAGACATACCATTATTTAACATATATGCACCAAGTGGTATAGCATGCAGATTCTTACAGGAAAAGTCAAGGGAGTTACAGGAAGAAATAGACAGCAAAACCATACTAGCGCAGGACCTCAGCCTCCCCCTCTCTGAACTTGATAAACTCTGAAAATAAACAAGAAAGAAGTCAAGGAGGTGAATAGAATATTAGAAAAGGCATATATGACATACCTCTGGAGAAAATTGAATGGAGATAAAAAAGAATATACTTTTTTTCTCAGTGGTACATGGCACATACTCAAAAATTGACCATGTACTAGGGCATAAAAACCTGACAATCCAGTGCAGAAAGGCAGAAATAGTCAATGCATCCTTCTCAGATCATGATGCATTAAAAATTGTATGTAAATTGCATGTCAAAATTGTAATAAAGGACCATGGAAAGATAAACTAAAAATTAATTGAAACTAAATAATCTAATCATAAAGAATGAGTGGGCCAAAGAACTAATCATAGAAACAACTAATAATGTCATTCAAGAGAATGGCAATAATCAGACAACATACCAAAACTTAGGGGATGTAGCAAAAGCAGTTCTTAGGGGAAGTTTTATATCTCTAAATGCTTACATGAATAAGATAGATAAAAAGGAGATCAATGAAATGGGCATGCAACTGAAAAAGCAAGAAAAAGAACAAATTGAAAATCCCCAATTAAATACCAAATTAGAAATACTGAAAATCAAAGGAGAGATTAATAAAATTTAAATCAAGAAAACTGTTGAACTAATAAATAAAACTAAGAGATGATTTTATTAAAAAACCAATACAATTCATAAGCCTTTAGTCAATTTGATTAAAAATACGAAAGAAGAAAACAAACTACCAGTATCAAAAGTGAAAACGGTGAATTCACCTCCAATGAAGAGGAAAGTAAAACAATAGTTAGGAATTGTTTTTCCCAATTGTTTGCCCATAAATTTTGGTAACCTTAGGGATGTGGATGAATATTTACAAAAATACAAACTGCCTAGGTCAACAGAAAAGGAAATAAATTACCTAAATAACTCCATCTCAGAAATAGAATTTGAGCAAGCCGTCAATGAACTCCCAAGGAAAAATTCTCCAGGGCCAGATGGTTTTACATGTGAATTCTAGCAAACATTTAAAGAACAACTAATTACTATACTTTATAGACTATTTGGAAAAATAGGTGAAGAAGGAATCCTACCAAATTATTTTTGCGACACAAATATGGTACTAATACCTAAAGCAGGAAGATTCAAAACAGAGAAAGAAAATTATAGACCAATTTCCCTAAAGAATATTGATTCAAAAATTTTAAATAAAATATTAGCAAAAAGATTGCAGCAACTTATCAGGAGAATAATACACTATGACCAGGTAGGACTTATTCGAGGAGTTGAAGGCTGGTTCAGTATTAGGAAAACTATCAGCATTATTGATCATATCAACAACAAAACTAGCAGAAACCATATGATTATCTCAATAGATGCAGAAAAAGCTTTTGACAAAATACAACACCCATTCCTTTTAAAAACACTAGAAAGCATAGGAATAAACAGAGTCTTCCTGAAAATTATAAATAGCATCTACGTAAAACCAACAGCAGGCACTATATGTAATGGGGATAAGCTAGATGCATTCCCCATAAAATCAGGGGAGAAACGAGGATGTTCATTATCACCCCTATTATTCAATTTGGTATTAGAAATTTCAGCTTTAGCACTAAGAGAAGAAAAAGAAATTGAAGGAATTAGAATAGGCAAAGAAGAAACTAAATTATCACTTTTTGCAGATGATATGATGATTTACATAGAGAATCCTAGAGAATCAAGTAAAAAAAAACTCCTTGAAATAATAAAAAAAACTTTAGTAAAGTTGCAGGATATAAAATAAACCCACATAGATCCTCAACATTCTTATATATTACTAACAAAGCCCAACAGCAAGAGATAGAAAGAGAAATTCCATTTAAAGTTACTACAGGCACTACAAAATATTTGGGAGTCTGCTTGCCAAGACAAACCCAGAGCCTATATGAATACAATTATGAAACACTTCTCACACAAATAAAGTCAGATCTAAATAAATGGAACAACAGAAGTTGCTCATGTTTAGGCCAAGCTAATATAATAAAAATGACAATTTTACCTAAATTAATTTACTTATTCAGTGCCACACCAAGCAAACTACCAACAAATTATTTTACAGAGCTGGATAAAATAATAACAAAATTCATCTGGAAGAACAAGAAGTCCAGAATATCAAGGGAATTAATGAAAAGAAATGCTAGGGAAGGTGGCCTAGCCATACCAGATATCAAACTGTACTATAAAGCAGCAGTCATCAAAACTACCTGTTACTGGTTAAGAAACAGAGTGGTGGATCAGTGGAATAAGTTAGGTACACAAGACACAGAAGTCAATGACTATAGCGATCTATTCTTTGATAAACGCAAAGAATCCAGCTTCTGGGCTAAGAATTCACTATTTCACAAAAAACTGTTAGGAAAATTGGGAAATTATACGGCAGAAACTGAGCATAGATCAATATCTTACACCATATACCAAAATAAAGTCAAAATGGGTTCATGATTGAAATAAAGGCTGATACTGTAAGCAATTTGGGAGAGCAAGGAATATTTTACCTATCAGATCTATGAGAAAGGGAAGAATTCATGACTCAACAAGAGATAGAGAGCATTACAAAATGCAGAATGGATAATTTTGATTATGTTAAACTGAAAAGTTTTTGTATAAACAAAGCCAATGCAACAAAGATTAGGAAGGAAGCAGAAAATGGGCAGAAAATCTTTACAACCAGTGTCCCTGATAAAGGCCTCTTTCTAAAATATACAGGGAACTGAGCCAAATTTATAGGAATAAAAGCCATTCCCCAATTGAGAAATAGTCAAAGGATATGAACAGGCAGTTTTCAGGGGAAGAAATTAAAGGTATCTGTAGGCATATGAAAAATGCTCTAAATCATTATTGATTAGAGAAATGCAAATCAAAACAACTCTTAGGTACCACATCTCTCCTGTCAGATTGGCTAACATGACAAAACAGGAAAACAATAAATGCTGGAGAGCATGTAGGAAAATTGGAACATTAATACATTGTTGGTGAAGTTGTGAACAGATCTAGCCATTTTGGAGAGCACTTTGGAACTATGCCCAAAGGGCTATAAAAATATGCATACCCTTTGACCCAGCAATACTATTCCAAGGGCTATATTCCAAAGAGATCACACAAGTGGGATAGCAGGTCTTTTTGTGGTAGCAAAGAATTGGAAATCAAGGGGATGCCCATAAATAGGGGAATGGCTGAACAAGTTGTGGTATGTGAATGTAACAGAATACTATTGTGGTATAATAAATGGGGAAGATATGGACTTCATAATAACCTGGAAAGACCTACATGATATGCTGCTGAGAAAGAGAAGCAGAACCAGGAGAACATTGTACACAGCCACAGACATATTGATTCTGTGATGACTAACTTCGATAGACTTGACTCTCCTCAGCAATACAAGGCTCAATGACAGCACCAAAGGACTCATGATGGAAAAAGCTAGCTACAACCAGAGAAAGAACTGTGGAGTCTGAATGCAGACTGAGGCAAACCATTTGCTCTCTCCTTTTTTTTTCTCTTCTTTTTTGGTTTTGTTTCTACTCTCTCATGATTCATTCCATTGGTCATAATTCTTCTTTGCAATTTAACTTTTGTGTAAGTAAGTTTAATGTGAAGGTTTATATAGAATCTATATCATATTTCTGTTGTCATGGAGGGGATGGAGGAGGGCAGGGAAGGGAAGAAAATTTGAAACTCAAGAACATGTAGAACTAAGTGTTGTAAACTAAAAATAAATAATCTAATTTTAAAAAAGAAAAAAAATAAAGACACAGAAACATAAAAAAAGAAAATGGCAAAATCAAACATATTGTCAACTACTACTCTTTACTTTGTGAATTCCAGAGTCATTCCTAGTATTGAGTTCCCAAAGGGGTCTTGATAGCAAAGAAAAATGAACAGCTAAAGGAAGCTTTAGCCTCTTGGTCTTTATTTTTTAGAACTATTTATAAAATGTCATTTTAAGGATAATGAAGTGGAATGTGAGTTGACTAATCTCATCTCTTCAGTGCAACTGCACTTTGGAAGTAAAGTGTCAACCATCAATCTACTATCTCCTCCTATTCCTTTTTTTTTTACAAAATTATCCTACTGGCTACCTAACATTAGCCCTACTTGGGAAACTTTATGTAATGTTAGCTGTACTCAAATGTTGATATGTTATTCAGTCTTCTCTTTTTGGTATATATTTATCTTGCAGCAGCTCCTAGAAATAGAGACTGAGATAAACAGGAGAGAAATTCTTCAAAAGAAGGGTGACACTTACTGGTGTGAATTTTCTCAAATTGGTATTGTCAATTAGAAAGACAAAAAAAAAAGATGGGAGGGGGTATATCTCACCCATTAAGATTTTTCCTATAAAAAAATTCCTTAGAAGTAGCACATGACTTTTTTCCTGTACTTTCTTTCCTCTTCAAATATAATTTTGGTTAAGTGTTCTAAAAGGGCTGTCGAATACAGAGAACTTTAGCGAAATTTCCCTGGTGAATTAAGGGCTCTTTTTTCCATGGTATTCATTTTAGGTTTTTAGCATAATTAGCAACTCTCTATCGCCATGACAACCATTAATAAATGGCTTATGCATGAGACCCTGGATAAATAATAGCATAAATATATTATTATTTTGTCATTAGGAGTATAGATTGTTGACACCACACCTTAAAATAGATATCGTTATGAACCAGTGGTTCCTCCAGGTATCCAGGTCAGGAACTATGTTCTTTTTTATATTCCTTTTATCTATCTATTTTCTGTCTTTATAGTTATATATTTATTTTATTGGGGGAGAGTGTGCCTAGACCTGTGATTACAGTAATGTGGAGGATTTGCATTGAGGAAATTCCCTCTACCAGGTAAGAGTGCTAATTGTTCAGCAAGTTTAAAGCTTAGAGGGTTGCCTGAATTCTTTTGGAGGCCAGCTTACCCCAGACTTTCAGCCATAGATTCATCAGTTGTTTTCAAGGAATGAACTGATACCAATCATTTCACCAGTGTAGTAGAAAGATTATTGCACCTGGGGTCACAGGACCAGAGTTCAAGTAGAAATTCTACCAATTATTAATTGTATTATTTTGGGCAAATCATTTTATATGTCTTAGTCTGGGTTTCTTATCTAGAAATACGATGGACTAATTGAAACTCTTGGGTCTCTGCTGGCCTAAGATTTATGATACTATGATAGACTGTATAAACCAAGCAAATAATTTGTACTTTTTGTTGAAATTACCTTAAAAGTTTAGAGTTGCTCCAGAAGTGAAAGGATAAATTATGATTCCTATAGATCAGGGTGAAATGTTGACATACCATTTGTACTGAATTATCTGGTTTGCCTGTCTGCTCTGTCCACTTCACTATACAATCCTCTTTTCTGCATTTTTCCATATAATATTTTAAAAGAGCCTTGTTCTTATTTAGGTGTGCTATTTAATCCCACTGAAGTGATAACTGAGTATAAATTTTAAAGGTATTATTCCTCGATATGGGGGTTTCCTATGTTAAGAGGTTACTCTTATAGACTAAATGGCCTTCAAGAAAAACCTCCAAATCAATTTATTACTAGTAGAGTTCCAAATAATACAAAGGAAATGTAAGATTCTAGATTTAGAAATGGAAGAAACTTTTGAGGATATTAATTTTATCCTTTTTATTTTACAAATGAGGAAACTGAGACTGAGAGAGCTTAAGTGCTTTGTCAAGGATCACACAGCCAGTAAGCGTCTCAGGCAAAGTTTGAACCTAGGCCTTCCTAACTCTAAGTTCAGTGTCTGTGCCATATATCTCAATGAGCGGTCTTCCCAGATTCCCCTAAATCCACCATATGGGGTAACTATTTTTAGGGTAATCCTCACCTTGGCCATAGCATCATCTTTTCGACTTGTATATAAAGGTGGCTAGATGTCATAGTGGATAGAATAGGAGATTTTGAGTCAGGAAGATCCGAAGTTGAATCCTGTCGTATATACTTAGTAGCTATTTGACCATTGGCAAGTCATTTAGCCTGAGATTATTAGAATACTTTGTAAGCTTCTCTTATAATCAATCATCTTGAATAAATATGATTTTGCTTAAGTCTAAAAGTATACAGAGAGCCCTGTTGTTCTTTCTTCATGGTGACTGTTATAAAGGATATATGAATAAGAAAAGCTATAATTAGAGTAGCAGTTTTATGGTAAAAAAGATATAAAATTACTATTTTTATCCTAAACAGACAATTGATTATAAAAAATGAAATGGTCCACATTTAACATCAGTGTGTTTATAGTATGTGGTCAGTCAAATGTGGATATAGTTTTAAGAAAATGTTGCTCCTTTAGGTATATATTGACATTATTTTATTTTGTAGCTTAATAGAAGTCACTCATGTACATTCTTCTCTGAGAGGACAAATGCTCTTAATTGAAACTCTAGTGCTGTGCAATACATGTCAAGATATTAAAAAACCTGTTGTGTTTTCTATTGGACTGGAAGTTGTGCTGGATTAATCATATCATTTTGGACAATTTGGTCTAGAGAAAGTTACATTTTCCCTTTTCCTGAATGAGGGTAAAAACTTTCAAACTCACCATTTTAATGCATGCACACTCACATAAAATATTTTGACATTCATAGAGAAAGAAGGTTCTTTATTAAAATTGCTAATATATCTTAATTATTCCATTCATCTTAATAATTCTATGTATCTTTTATTGTATACAATAGCTTGATCTCTGAAAGAAAGTTCCCATTAGTTTTGTAGAGCTGGGAATGTTATTTCTTCTAGCTCAGGAGCTTCTCAGGATGCATGGGAGTTAAATGGACTATAGTTGATGCTATGGGCCTGACTATACTCTTTGGCATAGGATCTCAGATAAAGACTTCAAGTGCTGCTTTGGGCTACCCCACCGTCCACCTGCAGAGGCTGGAAGGCAAGTATGCCAGGGCTTTCTGATGTTCTTTAGATGCAAATCTATCATGAAACCATCGTATTTTATGAAAAAAATGGTTTTTTACTTGTTTTTGCTTTGAGATATAATTTTACATGAATCATTCTCTATGACTCACTCATGTTGCTTCCCAGTGAAATGATTATAGCACTCCCTTCCCTCAGAATTTCTTTCTTCCTGATTCTGTCTTCAATCCTTACTTGCCAAACATCAGTCCTAGAATACTTTCATCATCTACCTTCTCCTCTTATACTTTTGCATTCCTTTGGGCAGAGCATGCACAGGTAAGGGTAGGATATCCTATGTGGACAGAGGACAGGGAAAGAAGAAGGAAAGAAAAAAAGAAAAAAAAGAAAGAGCTGTGTTACCCAACTGGCCAGTTCCAATACTCACAGAAGTGGTTGTTGTTTGTCCTTCATTCTCAAAGAAGACCATTACATCAGGGAGATAGTGAAAATTTTGGTCACTGAAACTTCCCAGGATATCTTGGTGTTTACTGCCTAGTTTTCTTTCTTGAGGACCGTGCCTTAAATCCAAATCGCTCTGGCTCTCAATTGGCCATCAATAGGTCCCAGGCCAAGCCCCTCTTGGTCATTGTTTAGGCCCTTATTCACTCTGAGTGAATGTAAATAGCAATTGTTTCAGTTTTTGCCAGAAACTCTGAATGAAGGTCTTTTCCTCCCATACGGATTTTTTTTTGCACTAGGCAAAATGCCTATTCTCTGCCTCATTTCTTACCTAGTCTTAATCACTGAAAAAGCATTGCTTCAGTCAAACTGAGACCTTATCTTAAAAAGGCCAAGGTCTCCTGCTGCATCCAGGGCCATCTCCAGTCATCCAGATCTATATGTTGCCACTGGACCCAGATGGCTATGAAGAAGAAAGCAAGGCTGGTGACTTTGCACAGCCCTCCCTCACTTAAATCCAACTCATTTGCATGTCGTGGCATCACCTCACTGATGCCATGGTCCTTTTCAAGAATGAAGAGCAAACAACAACAACAACAATCCCTTATACTATCATATATAGAGAAGTCCTGTAATCATATCGACTTGGTCTGCTACAAATTTATTGTCTAATCTCATTTGAAACTTTGTTGCAACAATTTAATCTTTTTCCCCTTCTTAATAAATCTATAAAATTCCCATAATAACACTTTTCTTTTCCCAAGACACTCACTTCTCATTTTACCCCATCACCTTTGGGAAAGGACTTGCCTTGTATTTTTTTTCTGAGAAAGTAGAGGTCATTCACCTTGCAGTCTTACTTCTCTTCCCTATGTATTAAATATTTTGATACCACCCCCCATTCTCTCTTGATGTCTGTGGGATGCTATACATCCTCTGATTAATGATATGATATTTTAGAACCATAAAATGTATCTTGATTTAAGGTTTATGCTGCTTCATGCATTAAAGTACAGCAAAAGTAGCTATAAAATATTTTAAGTGGATTATTTCAATTTTAAGGCCTTATGTGATAGTAGGGAGGGACTGGAGGATGAAGAAGATTGAAAACACCAAAGAGGCTCAGGTAGATTTATCTTCATAGATCGTGTCAATTTTCTAGATATTGAGGGAAACTCTTCCTATCTCCACCATTCAACCTTTTGCACCCCCCAAAACCCCCACAAATTACAAATGCCAGCTCCTGCATTTGCTTACATATGCTTTGAACCAGAAATTCTCAAACTTTTTTGGTTTTCACTGCTTTAAAACCTGAGTGATTTTTTTTTCATGGCACTCCTAGGCCAAAAGAAATTATTAAGAGTTCCATTTATTAAATAGTTCAGTACAAACAACTTAATAAGTATTTATGCCTTGACAAGTTAGTGACTATTTGAAATATATATGTATATATACATATGTATAATTGAAATAAAAATATTTTTATATCATTTTTAAACACAATTACTAATTATTACATGTGGACATATAGACATATACATATACACATACATAACTGTTGGTTATTGCAGAACTTTATACATGTTAGAATTAGAATGAATACTACCACTCTCATTTCCTATGCCACATTGATTTTCATATCTTAAATCATAGAACCACTGAAAATACATTTTCACAAAGACATATCACAAATGAGAATGTCCTAGAAGTTACTGACATAGCCAAAAATACAAGTAAGCAAAAAAATATCTCAAATGTTCAAAAAATGATCAAAAAAGAGGTGTTGGGATCTACTATAGAAACTGTGAACTTCTTTAATCTAGTAGGTGACACAATGTGAAATAACTGTCTAGTTGAATCATATTTTCCCTGAAAAATTTAAAATAACCAGCCGTGTTTCTGTGAGTTTTGTGGCAGTGTCACACCACACATTTTGGGAACCTTGGTATGGAATGCTTTTGAGGGGACATGCTCAATATCACTAGATACTGAATGGTAAATAATTGACAAGAACTCATTCATACTACAGTGTAACCAACCAACCCAATAGATGTGACAGATATCACATTCTTTCTTATAATTAATAAGCAAATTAGAAAATAGGAGTACACTAGTTTCTTGAAACAGATTGTAAGCTTGAAACATGGAGAGGTAGGGATTAGAAAAGGAAAGATGGATAAAATGAGGGGATAAATTTTGCCCATTTAAAAATTTTACTATGAGCTAACACTGCTTATTTTTAACTCAGCAGAAAAATAAAAGCAGTGCATAGAGATTTTTGTTGTTGTGCACATTGAGCATATGCAACATTTAGTGGGACCATTGTGTGGGATTTTAAGGGAGAACGTGATGACAGTTTCAGATAAGCATAAATACATCACTAAATTTCATTAATTTGTATTTTCCCATTTAAGAAACAGCATAGTGTATAGAATGACGACTCATTTCTAAAATATATTCATTGAGAAATGCAAATATTAACTTGAGGGTAATTAACCTTCACTTTCTTATTACTTTTCGAAATTCATCTCTGATGAGTGTGCTAATTCTTGGGAGAAATAATTGAAATATTACATTGTGTTTAAATGGATGGTTTGGGTGCCTTTGAGGAAGACATTCTTGAAGCCTGCTACATGCCCTTGCTATCTGAGTAGATCAGTAAGCACTGGACAACCTCGGGTTATGATTAGATGGCTTATTTTCATAGTTACTTTACAAGGCAAAACTCTTTTTTTATTCTAAATGCTGACAGATCGACTATCTTCTGTATCCAAATTCAGACTTTCAAGAACATGGAAAATGAAAGGCCCATTGTGCTCTACCCTGGTTTGAACACAGTAGATTTTAGGAAGAACAGTGATAAACTGGAGCAAGTCTAGAATATGATGACCAGGCTGATGAGGGATCTGCAGACCATGGCATATAAGGATTGACCGAAAAGAACAAACAAACTAGAAATGGAGGAGAGAAGGTATACAGGAGTCATGATAGAAGTGTTAAAGTATTTGAAGGGCAATCAAGTGACAGATGGATTAACTTGTTTTCCTTAGCCCCAGAAGCCAAAGCTAGGAGTAAGAAATAGAAGTTGAGGAAAATCAGATTTAAATTTCATATAAGAAATCACATCATAATAATTAGAGCTGCCCCAAATTTAAACTGGACTGTTTCCAAGGAGAGTTATTTCCTTCTCATTTAAGGTTTTTAAAGAAAGATTGGATGAACTTTTATTGGAAGTGTGGTAGAGGGAGCTGTGAGTCACATATTGATGGAACTAAATAAGAGTCTATGATTTTGGGAAATAATATGCCATA
The DNA here is from genome assembly GCF_011100635.1 of Trichosurus vulpecula. Classification (NCBI taxonomy): domain Eukaryota; kingdom Metazoa; phylum Chordata; class Mammalia; order Diprotodontia; family Phalangeridae; genus Trichosurus; species Trichosurus vulpecula. Next base: position 412,071,651 of record NC_050573.1, on the reverse strand, counting down.
TAAGTGTGTATGTGTGTGTGTGTGTGTGTGTGTGTGTGTGTGTATGTATGTGTGTGTGTGTGTGGGCATCACATCTGGATTCTACTGCACATCTTTTTCTAAGCTACACTGACATTCTAAACAGAAACTATGTTATACTCTTCTCTGTATCTCCAACACCTAGCTCAGTCTTTTACATAGTAAGTACTCAGAAATGTTTGTTGCTACTGAAATCTCATTTTTTCACCCACTCATAACTAATGTCAATGAAGAAAATAGTCTACAACTTGAAAGACCTTTCAAATTGACAAAAGGTTCATGGAATAGCAGAGAACCTGAGAATGAAAGAAGAGGAACAGTCCCTGTACCTTTTTTCTGGAAGGCAATGGGGTCTGAGGTCATATTTGAACTCAGGTCCTTCTGACTCCAGGGCCAGTGCTCTATTCAGTGCACTACCTAGCTGCCCCACTCATTAGCTTTCGAAGACACAGGACTAAGATTGCTCTACCATATTCTTGTCTGTCTAGGATTGAAAGGGAGGGGAAAACAACTGCAAGGCAGTAGTCCACAAGGATCTAATATTTAAATGGAAAACTTTAGATTATTAAGTCAGAATATGCTAGATTACTGAAGTTTTACTCTATGTAGCTCTCAGTAGATGTGAGATGACTTTTAGAAATTCATGGTTCCCAAATATTCTTGTGATATTGTGGTTTAAAATATGCAACAGCCATAAATAAGACTCCTAAAGTAGAGATACTGAATTTGTTCATTGATTATGCACATGGGAAATATTCAATAGTTTATAAAGTGGCAGTGGAAACAAACTTTTATATGATGCTTATTTTGCCTTATTTACTTTATTTACATGATACTTATTTTTATGATAAGAATTCTCTCTCCATGAGGAAAAGCAATGACATTACAGTAGAAGTTATCAAGTTGTGTCTACCTTTTCCAAAAAGCCATATGGTTTTTTAAAGCAACGTTCTTCAAAATTCAACAAAAACATTATTAAAATTAATGTAGCAAGCAAATATTGTTATAATAGAAAGGAAAATATTTATACCTTTGTAGCCTTAAAAATCCAAGTTTATAGTGGTGATTACCATGGACTGGGGAAGCAAAGATAAGAAATGATACACATCTTCCAGTTTTCCCCACATTTAACAAAATTGTTAAAGGCAGTGATGTCAAACCAAAGTGGAATGGATCCCCACAGAGAAGCATATTCACTTTGAAGAATGCAAATTAACATCATATACATTGTATTCTATTTTTGTTTATTTATATTTAAATATTTCACAATTACAGTTTAATGTAGCTCAGGCTACACTGGGTAGTTTGGTATGTTGGTCCCCTCTACCCAACCACAGCAGCTATTTAACACCTTTGGAAGGGATAACAAAGGACTTTGTTTCTACTAGACATACATGGATGAGTTGGGATGGGCATTCTTGGAAGGAATAGCCACACCATTAAGATCACAGATCCATTGTAGTGCCTAAGTATCATTCAATCGAGTCTGTCTAATCTTTGTTTCTTCAATCATTTTTTAGTTTATGGTGGAAATGAATATTTTCAAAATGTAGAACTTGTCTATTATATCAGATCATCCTTTTTGACAACATTTAGCAATAACAAAAGTTAAACTAATGCTTCAAACTATAAACTTTAAGAACTAAATCACAAGACATTAGTGTTGGTTTTTCAAAATAGCATTCATTGGCAAACAGGCTGTAACTATTGTAATCATCTTGCAGGGGTGTGGAATCTGTGGCCTTCTAGGTCCTTGGCTGTGGCCTTTTGACTGAGTCCAAGTTTTACAGAACGAATCCTTTTGTTAAGGTGATTTGTTTTGTGAAGTTTAGATTCAGTCAAAGGGTTCACTTGAGGACCTAGAGGGCCACATGTGGCCTCAAGGCTGCAGATTCCCCACTTCTGATTGTTGCATGGTTAAGTTACCCTCATGGCACTCACAGTGATCTAAAAGTGATTTGGACCACAAATGGTGTTCTAACCTTATTTGAAATATTTTCCACTCATGGGGAAAGAAATCATATTAGATAATCATACATTTACTTCAACATTTCAAAAGCCACATAGAACAGAAATTAGAGGCTATCCAATCCTACCCCTCAATTTAACAAATGAAAAAGCTGAAACATCGTATGATTAGGTGACTTGCCCAAGGTTATGATCTAGGGAGTAGCTAGGGCTAAAATCTCATTAGAATCAAACTTTCTAACTCTATTATTCTGAAACACAATTCACACTTAGAACAGAAATATTATTTTTTATTATCTTTGGCTGACTCTGAATAAAGTAAAAATAAAAGGGTTGAAGTTTAGATAGGGAGGGATAGTAGGAAGAGTGCTTGATTTGAAGTCAGAAGACTATTGTTCAAATCTAAGCTCTGCTAGTTACTACCAGCATTACTTTGACCAAATCATTTCATCTCCTCAGACCTCAGTTTCCTCATCTATAAAATGAGGTGTTTTTACCAGGTAACCTCAAAGGCTCCTTTCATCTCGAAAAACTAGAACAAGTTTTCTCTTCATTATTATGCTAATTTTTGCTCAGGATAAAAGACCACGGAAATAATCTTCTCATTTTTTATTCCTTTCCATTGTAATTTCACTCCCCTCTCTCTATTCTAACCCCATTTCTTCCCAATTTTAGGTCTCAAACATATCCTGTGCTATGTTCTGTGGATATATTCTCTGGATATATGCAGGTATTTGAAATACAAATTAAAAAATAAATATTTGTGTTTATGGAGAGAATACCAGGCCTATACTCTGTGACAGACAAAACCTCCTAAATTATGTGTGCATGTGTGTGTGTGTGTTGGTACATTCTACATGCTTCAAAAACAATGATTGGTTCACCATATTTTTGCTAAAGCTAGTGAAAATTATATTGCTGATTCTGCACAATCTCAACTATCTTAAGTGGCTTTTTAAATATAGAGGTCTAGTTTCAAAAAAGTGTTTGGTATTGAATGAATTCTATTTTTAAGTAAGGCTGAGTGTGAGTCATTATACATAACTTTTATTCTTCCTGCATTAACTTTGAAAATTCACAGTATTGCTAAAAATACATACCCCTCCATTTTCCAGTTTTTTGAAACATAAGTACTTTCAGTATGCAAATTGGTGAATGTTTTTCATTTCACAGATTATAGTCACCTAGTAAGCCAAGATCTAACATTTTGCTAATGGAATGAATGACATTTCCATATTTGCTTTTTTCATGTTAAGTAGAAGCATATTGAATGGTCTAATAATTTAATAATTATTTTGTAATTATTTTTAAAGAAACTATTAATAGAGAAGTTGATTATTGAAATATATTGTATAAACAAAACACAAGTGATCAAGCATGGTAGCATCATGTGATATTCTATGAACTGAACAAAACAAAAAAATTGAGATTAAAAATCGATATTTAACCAAAATTAAAAAAAAAAAACTAGTAGAAAAATTTGAAAGTGATTTGGCAGAAATTAGTTTTAGACTAATACTTTATGTCTGCTTACACAATAAACTTTAAAGAAATATGTGGCCTAAATATGAAGAGGTCACATCACTTAAAAGTAGAGAGGAAAGTTCAGCAAATACTTTCCATAACTGTGGCTAGAGTCAAAATTCTTGCCCAGACAAGAGAGAGTTGATCACAAAATGTAGAAATGGAAAATTGTTATTCTATAAAACAGAAAAGCTTTCATATAAGTAAAATAAGTAGAGCTAAAATTAGAAGGGAAATATTTATTTGGAAAATATGCATCCAAAATTTCTAATGTAAAGGTCCAGTATTCTACGTATATATGTGTACAGTATATGTGTGGACTATGTAGACACATATTAGTTTAAAAATGTTAAAAATATCTAGGAACAATGGCTATTGTATTATATATAAATGGTCAAAGGGTATGAACAGACAATTGTCAGAAGAAGAAAGGCAAGCTATCAATGACCTTATAAAATAATGCTTCAAACCCCATTCTTGGAATGCTCTATCTCCTCATCTCTACCTCCTGATTTTCCCGGTTTTCTTTAAGTTTCAACTAGATTCCTTCCTTCTGCAAGCTTTCCCAGTTCCCATCAATGCTAGCTAGTGCCCTCTCTCTGAAATTACCTTGCATTTATCCTGCATATATCTTGTTAGTACACACTTATTTGCACATTCTCTTTCTCCCCTCTCACCCAGGTTAGATGGTTTAGATGGTGAGCTCCTTCAGGGCAGATACTCTTTTGCATTTCTTTGTCTCTCCAATATACTTATCATAGTTCACAGCACAACACAGACAGTCAAGAAATGCTTGTTGACTTGTTGAAGTCACAAATAATTAGAGAAATGCAAATTAAAATAACACCAGTGTTTTACCCCCCACATATCAAATTGGTACAGTTGACAAAAGAGGAAAGTGGCCATTGTTCAAAGGCTCAGTAAGAACAGGCCCACTTTTGTGCTGTTTTTGGTCTATGAATTGATTCAATTATTTAGGAAAATGATTTTTAATCATACTCAGATAATTACTAAATTGTACCCTTCAGCAAGGTATGGTATGATTAGGAATATATCTTGATAAGATAAAGGGTAAAAGAGAAGGATCTATGTATATTAAAAATAAATGATACCAGCACTTTTTTTGTAATAACGAAGATCTCAAAAGAAGAGAGCTTTTAAATGGGGAATGACTGAATACATTATGATATATGAATGTAATAAAAATTATTGTTACATGAGAAATGATGAAAATGATGAATTCAGAGAAGTGGGACAACTTGTATGATCTGATGCAGATTAAAATGCAGAAAACAATTTGCATGGTGGCAAGAAAAACAATATGAAGAAAAACAACTCGTAAAGATCTCAGAACTCTTCATGAAATATCAAAAATAGTGACTTTCAAATCTCATGATGAAATGTAACTCCCACGGGCATAAAATTCAGAATGAGATATACATATGTGGACATGGCCAATGTGTTGATTTTTTTTTTTGCTGTACTAGATATATGTGTATGCATGCATGCATACACACATATACATATACATATATTCAAAAGGTGGGCTTTTATTAGGAAGAGGGGGTCAGTGGCTTGTTGCAGATACCTTAAAACAGCATCAATAAAATATATTAGAATGCAAACAATACAATCTTTTAAATCATACACAATCAAGAAGAATTCAAATACTGCTACAGATACTAACTAGTTAAATGATACTGGGAAGTCACTTAACCTCTCAGCCTCAGTTTCCTGTAAAATAAAAACCTACCCTGCAGAGTTGTTAGGATCAAATGTGATATACATATAGTACTTTGTACCTTAAAGCACTGTACTAGCTAGTTATTATTAATACTAGTAAATAGAACACTATTGTTGCTATTCTGTTACATATAATGTGTGCATATTCATATATACTTCAATTGATGTGTATGATTTAAAGTTAAAGACATTAGTGATATGAAGAATTCAAGGAGTACTGGATTTGAAGATAGAGGACCTGGGTTCAAATCTTGACTCTACTTTTTACTATGTGTGACTTTGGGCAAGTGATTTCATCTCTCTAGGTCTCAGCCTTCTCCTTTATAAAATGAAGTGTTGGGAATAGATAACCTCTACGGTCCTTTCAAGAATCAAATGATATTAAAATCAGCATTGTTTTATTAACGGATTAATAAAAATGATAGGTAAATTGCTGTGATTTTCTAAGCTTAATAATACGCATTCATGCCTGGTAGCTTATTATTTATGATAAAAACATGAGATACAACTTTGGTACATAGGAATTGCCATTTTGTGATTTGAGTCAGCAGATACCAGGCTGGCCACCCAGAAGAATCTATAGATTCACACTCATCCACAACAACGGTAGAATTCTGGGGGAAAAATTAGCAGAATGCCAGTTAATTTTGTGATGTTTATCTGAAATCTTCATGAAAAATTCCATTGCAAACAACAAAATGAATAAATGTCTATAGCCATAAAGCAAACGCTAGCCCTCCTTTGTACCTAGTAAGGGAAAGTCTGATATTATCCATTGCTAAGAAGCAACCGCATCCACTCATGAGAATAATTATTATCACCTTCAGATAGAAATGAGGAATTTTCATGACATCGATTACCAGCATAATGAAAAAATAAACACTTTCTCTTCTAAAATATTTTAAATGGAAGGCTCTGCCTTTGCTTTTATCATCCTAACCTGTGTCAGTGCAATACAACTTCATGAGCTATGCCATATTTTAAAGAGTCACTGTCTGAGTGTGTGTGAGTAATTTTAGCAAAACTTCCTGAACAGCTTTTCATGCAAGTGCTTTGGGATAGAAGTGGATAATCTTCCAATTTGACAAAAGGATAAACTATAGATTAGTCACTGGGTCTTCATCACTGTGAATCATGAAACATACATATTAATTAGCTTCAAGCTGTTGGCCTTTACTGCTTCTATACTTTAGAGATCATCTGAAAGTATGTAGAACTTATGGAAATAACTTTTCCTAATTCATTTATGGATATTGGTAATAGGTTTTTGCCCTGCCATGGTTTTTTCCTTCCCTTTCCCCCTCTGCCAAGCACTTCCCTATATAACTGCTTTTTGATTTGGGTGGAGTTTGGGGGGTGTTTCATGAAACTCTTCTCCAGTGCTTTCCTCAGATTCTTGCTGTGGTTCACTTTTATTAGGTTTTTTTTTCTACCCACTGCCAGTTGGTTACTGAGGGTAAACAGAGCTTCCAATAGAGCCACAGAAGCCCTAGACATGGTAAAATCATCATCATCATCAAAGGAGAGGGAAGGAGAATTGATAGCTGGACTTCTATTCAGTGCTAATGCTATTCTTTAGGCACCTAATTCTGGAGGACTACATATATTCTGAGTGGATATGAGCTTCTATTCAATGATTGAAATTAATAGAATAAAATAGCAGCTCAGATGAACTATAGACAGTATATATCTACATAAAATAAAGTCTTTATCCATTTGAGGCAGATTAATTTTATTGGCTTTCTTTCAAGTACTTCTTGATTGTTGTTTCAGATGTTATCTTGGAATGGTTATATCAACCAGGAAAATACCCTAAATGAAAATATAGAGATTATTTAGTAGAGGAAGTGAATATTACTCTGATTGAAATCTATGAAAGAATTAGGTCATATGAATGGGTAATTAGGTTACCCAAATTGGGATTTGGCCAGAACTCCAGAGACTTTGCTTGCAGATGCCAAAATTGCCACCTGTGCCCTACATACCACAGGTGTTCAAGGCTTCACTTCTATTTGTCTTCTTTATGATTGCTGTACCAGCAACAGTCCTTCACACTCCAATGCATGGTTATGAGCATTCGCACATGGAAGAATGGTACTGACTTTTAGACAGAATAAATCAATTAATTTTTAATGTATTAATTTAAAGTAGTTGGTCATCATTCATGATCCAGGCAGGATTAGGTTTGCTAACCTCTAATATTGATGATTAGTGAAGAAAAATCATTCTCTCTATGGAAAAAAAATCCTATGAAAATGCTTAGATGCTGAAAAGTATCATGTAGAGATAAATAGTAGAGACATCTTGGTGACTTAGTGGATATGAAGGTCATTGGACTTTGTCTTAGGAAGACATGACATCTAATAGTGCCTCAGACATGATCCAATTGGGTGAGCCTGGGCAAGTTACTTTAAACTCGCTCAGTCTTACTTTCCTCATCCATAAAATTGTTATAACAACGGCACCTACCTCATGAGGTTGTTGTGAGAATTAAATTGAATATTTTATTGAAAAAATTTTATCGAAAAGGCTTTACAAACCTTAAAGTGCTACATGAAAGCTAGCCAGTTATTAGCTAGATAGAAAAAAGATTGACAGATCTACCAATAGCAGACAAAACATTTATGAATTTCTTAATGTGTGTCAGGATCACATATAAACAAGCTGGAGAATAGGGTTTATGCAGGGGAGCAATAGATCTAGAAACATTTTAGAGGGCAGAGAATAATTGACTACGAGCATTGATCAAGCTAGATATAGGGAGTAGCTGTAGTGTAGGAAGACTAGAAGTAGCAGTAGAGTCAGAAGAGAATATCCAAGAAAAGAGTCAGTCATCAAATCTATGATCTCAGATGTGACATGAAGAATCAGAATCATGATTTTAAAGTTCTCTGACTTCACATTCTTCCTGTTATACCATGACACCTTGAGTTATTCTATGATAGTCTACTTGTGATTTGATTTCAATCCTGATTTGTGATATGTGTCAGCTGTACTTTCTCTATCTTCTCTGTCATCCAGTGTTTTTTCCTTTCTTCAAAACCAACTTAAAATTTATTTGCAATTAGAAGTCTTTCCTGTATAAGGCTGTCTAAATGAACACCGCATTTGATGAACACTTATATGCTGAAGATCATTATCATGAATTTAGAGCTGGAAGGGAACTCAGAGGTCATTTAGTACAATTCTTTTATTTTGTAGATGAGGAAACTGGGTCCCAGTTACACATGTATGATTTGGACCAACAGTTCCTTATTCCAGAACCAGTGATCTTTCTGATATACTAGTGTGTGTTCCAGTATTTACTTGTGTTTTTTAAAGTCAATTTGCTTTGTCTTAGGGTGAGAAGTTTTAAATATTCCAGAGAATTATTCTCTCAAATAGTTGACTTTTTGTAGGGTATGAGAGCCACAAAAGAGACCATTAAATCATTATTGTTGAGCGATTACTTTTCAGAAGACCTATGTAGACCTATGGCACTTGTATCAAAGATAGCCTGTAGGCATATTGCTACCACCCTACCCTGTTTGTTGTTTTCACAAGTCAAAACCACTTCTTGAGCTCTGACCTATTCACAAGTTCCACTGTAACTACAGTCAACAGTCAGCAAGTTTACATCCCATCCGGTTTCTCTACTCTTCATGACAGAATTATAGATTTGGAACTTTAGTATCCTATCTTTCAATGGTTTCTGACCCCTTGACTAGACCAAAAAAACTGAAAACACTTATGAAATGGACCATTTCCAGCACTTTGACAGTCCAGGGCAAAGGGTACAATAAAGGACTCCTATAATAGATTATATTCACTGAATGTAAAGGAGGTTTTAAAAAATTATTCAGTAATCCAGGAACCAATCAGAATGACTTGATCAGAACTCTGCTCTAAGAATATTAACCTGATAGTGTTGGAGGTATTAATCATAAAGGTGAGTAAAAGGAGTCAGACAACTGTTACTGGGACAATGTAATCATTTGGGTTAAAATACATACACACATTTATGGTATGTATGTGTGAGTATATATGTGTTTATGTACATATATATGCATATATATATATAATATTTATAAGAAAGTCTAAAGGAGTGAAGAGTGCAGCGATATTGAGAATGGGAAATGGACATATGTAAGAGGTATCAAACAACAATAACAAATAAACAAATAAATTTCAGAATTTAAAGAGTTAAGTCTAGGCTACAGAAAATTGTGGTTAGGTACCATGACATCCCTAAGGGTTGGTAATAGTTGAGATTTTATTGTAATCTTGGGGAAGCTAGGTGGAGCAGTGGATAAAGTCCAGGCATGGAGTCAGGAAGACTCATCTTCATGAGTTCAAATCTGGCCTTAGATGCTATCTGTGTTATGCTGGATGAGTCATTCAACCCTGTTTGCCTCAGTTTGCTCCTCTGTAAAATGAGCTGGAGAAGGAAATGGCAAACCACTTCAGTATCTTTGCCAAGAAAACCTCAAATGGGATGACAGAAATACACAACTGAGAAATGACTGAACAACAAAGTATTAAGCTTCATATACTTCATATACTTTATAGAAATTGGTTTTCCCATGGGAATATTTATTCTCAACTCCAAATAAATTATTTAAAAATATTCTTTTGGAAAATAACCATTTGTAAGTTGAGAATGACCTATGTTTGCTATTGAGGCAGCATGTGAGGGGGAAAATTAAGAAATGTAGGAAGAAAGATTGAGAAGGGTACACATATTTTTACCGAACTTGAAAGTGTGACACACTTTAGATATAATATTTCATTTGTTTCTCACAATAATCTTGTGAGGTAGGTTATATTATTATAACAATTTTATGGATGAGGAAACTAAGGCTGAGTTTAAAATAACTTGGTCAGGCCAATAAACTTATTTCTGAAACTATCATAGCACTTCATTTTCTATGTGCTTTTTTCTAGATATTAGTCTGCTTGTTTAGGTACACTTCTGCCACAAGGAATTGCATATAAATTCATCACAGTAATAGAACCCTGATCTTTCTTCCATGTTGTTCTGGTTAGTCATTTTTAAAGTGCGTATAATGAATCATTTGTAAAAATGCTGACCTGTTGATTGCACAACTAATACACTTACCATCATACAGATCACTCTTATAGGCATAGGAATGCTACGTTCTGATACTGTAAAAATATGAGAGCTATGCCTTGACTATACACAAATGGAAATGGAGACTTAATGGTCATCTTGCTAATTTGACCAATTGTGTTAGAGTCTTTTCTGCAAGCCCCACTATGTTAGATCTATGTTTTTCCCTCCCATAGATATAAGGTAGAATAATCAATGAAGTATGAAACAAAGGCCATGAGTGAAAATTAACTTGCTTATTGCTTGCATACACACACACACACACACATACACACACACGCGAAATATTTTAGAATTTTCAATGTAAAGTAGCTGGTAGAGACTCAATTCAAGGTACAGACTACAAGAATTGCCTCTCCAGGCCTCCAGCAGTTTTCCCCAATGATAAATAAAATATTCCTCAATGTAAATAATAAATGCTAATTGATTGGTTAATTCTATTGATTGTCCAATTTCTGTAATAGGAAAAACAACGTTTTCAAATGAAAAATTTGCCATCAATTTTCTGCTTAATTTTTACCCACTTTATCACTGGTCTAGATATCTTTGGTTTGAGAATACACTGAAATAATTCTTGGGAAATTTTTGCAGCTTCTTCCTCCAAGTTAAAAAAAATTATTAGAGATTGATTTTCCTCTCAATGCAGTCTTTTATTATGATTCAAAGAGTATGTACCCTAAAAGATCATTATAATTTATTTCCAAGAGCTTAGCTTTTCTTTTCATCGTGACATTTTTTTTTACACTTTGAGGTTCTATTAAATTGTCAGTGAATATCAGTAAATTGTTTCCTCCCCAACACTAAGTAGAGAGAAAAAAAGGAAAGCACACATGTAAACACATGTGAGGTTTGAAATAGTGTAAACTGCATATGTCTTCCTTAAAAACTTTGTCTAGAAAATAATTGACATCTGAACCATCTTGGAGCCTCTGGACTTCTGGACACATAAATGATTATGTTTTGTTATAGAGGAAGATATGCATACTTTTCTTCCATCCACTGTGTAAAATTAGATTGGATGGTTTCAGAATTATCAATTTTTAATAGTGTAGATCCTCAATTGCTTGGTATAGGCAGGGGTGCACTATTAGATTAAGCCATAAGGAAACAAGTAATGGAGTGATGAGAGGTTAAAGTCAGAGAGCAATATCTTTTAATTGGGTGAGGCTTGAGCCACTAAGGATATATTCACTAAAATGCAGAATTGAGAACCCTTCTGAACTGACCAATATCTAATATGATTCCACAAGCATTTACTAAACACCTAGTACTATGTACTAGGCACTGTTATTAAGGTAAGACAAAACAAATAAAAACAAAGCAAAACAAAACAAAAAAAAACACATTATGGCTGTCTTTGGAAACAGCTAAATACATAGGTGTAACGTTAATAGAATGGAAAGATCTTCCCTGCCCATTAATAGGCCTCACCTGGAGCCCTTTAAGGGAAGCTTGATTAAGAGAAGCTTGTTTGTAGGAATACTCACACCTTTCGTTATTTCTAATTAGACCCTTGGTCAGGAGGGTTGTGGTGCCCTCTGGCTCTGAGAAGTATATATATACTCTGAGGTTAGCATTTTGCTTTGGGGCTCACTCATTGGAAGAGTGTTCCTGTGATTTGGCCAGACAAGAATCTGGGTAGCCGTTAAGGAGCCCCCTGGCTTTAAAAACCCAGATGTTGGTGCTTCTCTCTCTGGTAACTATGTATGTATTGCTTTGGTCAGACAGTTGGATCTGTCCATTGATCTGTGTTAATTTCACAGAGAGTTAGAATCCTTGTCTGTTTATCTGTGCTATTTCCTCTGCTTGTAATTTCTGCTCATATTTTCTCTACATTCAGAGTGCTGACTATTCTCCTGAACTAAGTGAATGATATACATGTTTAATTACAGTAAGATTGTTGACCCCTTAAACATCTATCTTTCCTAGTAAAGCAGATCTAAGAACATGTGGTAGCAGCCATACCAGGCATGCCAATGTGGTTGCTATTACAATAGGGGAAGTTGGTACCTAAATTATTGCATTCCCTTCCTCTGATTTCATAGTACTTTGTACTTTTCCCTTCTCTCCACTCTTTTCTTTACTTCTCTCTTTCCCTACCCTCTCTTTCTCCCCTCCCTCCCCAAGGCAGATTATTTTCTATTTTTGTTTTTGTATACATAGTATATACAACACCTTGCACATTGTGCTAGGCACATTTTACTAGACTAATATGGGAATACTACTAAAAGAATAGCTATAATTATCTGTTGAGTTAACAAATGCTTTATGAATAATGAATAAGAAAATGACATCTACCCCTAGAAACATAAGCTTTTTGTGAACAGATGCTATTTCTTTTTTTAAAAAAAATTCATATCCCTACCACCTATAATACTGCTTTGCATATAGTAAATGCTTAGTATGTATTGACTTAAAATTGCTGAGTTTAAACTGAGGGGAAAATATCTACCCACTATTCAATTTTTTTGCTATTTTAAGTTATTTTGTTACCTAGAATTTTCATGAACTCACTCATTAGTGAATAAATTAGTAATCTCAATATTATTCTATTATTACTTTATTATCTAGTGGAGAGTAGGACATAAGGAAACAAGGCGTATTATAAGTAATCTTTTATAGAGGTAGTGGGGAGAAATGAGGTGAGGAAAATTCTGGATCATGGTGCTCTGCTCAGGTCCTGTTGACTGCTACAGTGAAAGGTTTTATATAGCCACAGATTAGCCTATGGTGGTTTCTGGTGGCTTGAAAGAAAAAAGGGCTGTAGGATCATCCTGAAAATAGAGATATGGGACAAACAAGCAAATACATATTTTACCTGTCTTAGAGTTTTATCAGGGTGCTGGCTGCGGCTGTTATGATGAATAATTATTAACTTAATTTCTTTTTTTAAAAAAAGTTGCTTATTTTCAGTTTTCAACATTCACTTCCACAAGATTTTGAATTCCAAATTTTCTCCCCTTCTCACTCCTCCCACCACCACGGGACAGAATGCATTCTGATTTCCCCTTCCTCCAATCTGCCCTCCCTTCTATCACCACCCCCTTCTATCATCCCCTTCTATTTTCCTGTAGGGCAAGATGGATTTCTATACCCCATTGCCTGTATATCTTATTTACCAGTTGCATGTAAAAACAGTTTTTAACATTCATTTTTAAAGATTTGAGTTCCAAATTCTCTCCTTTCCTTCCTCCCCACCAACCCCAATTGAGAAAGGAAGCAATTAAATACAAGTTATACATGTTTAGTCATGCCAAATACTTCCATAACAGTCATGTTGTGAAAGATTAACTATATTTCTCTCTATCCTGTCCCTCCCTCCATTTATTCTGTTCTCTCCTTTGACCTGTCCCTCCAAAATTGCTTCTGATTAACCCTTCCCCCAATCCATCATCCCTTCTATTAACCTCCTTTCCTATCCTCTTCCCCCTTGCTTTCCTGGAGGGTATGATAGATTCCCATACCCATTTGTGTGTGTATGTTATTCCCTCCTTAAGCTAAATATGATGAGAGTAAGGCTCACTTATTCCCTCTTACATACCCCTTCTTCCCCTCCATTGTAAAAGCTTTTTCTTGGCTCTTTTATGTGAAATAATTTACCTAAATTCTACCTCTCCCTTTCTCTTTCTCCCAGTACATATTACTCTCAACACTAAATTTTATTTTTTAGGTATCATCCCTTCATATTCAGCTCACCCTCTGCCTCGTTCTCTGCCTCGTTCTCTGCCTCGTTCTCTGCCTCGTTCTCTGCCTCGTTCTCTGCCTCGTTCTCTGCCTCGTTCTCTGCCTCGTTCTCTGCCTCGTTCTCTGCCTCGTTCTCTGCCTCGTTCTCTGCCTCGTTCTCTGCCTCTCTGCTTAAATTTTCATGTTTTTCTCGATTCTTGTATCTGAAAGTCAAATTTTCTATTCAGCTCTGGGTTTTTCAACAAGAATACTTAAAAGTCCTCTATTTCATGAAGTATTATATACAGCTTTGCAGGATAGGTGATTCTTGATTTTAATCCTACCTCCTCTAACCTCTAGAATATCATATTGTGAGCTTTCCTATCCTTTAGTGTAGAAGCAAGCTGCTAAATCATGTTATTCTGATTGTGGTTCCACAATATTTGAATTGTTTCTTTCTGGATGCTTGCAATATTTCCTCCTTGAACTGGAAACCCTGGAAATCGGGTACAATATACCTAGGAGTTTTCTTTTTGGGATCTCTTTCAGGGGGTCACCAGTGGATTCTTCACATTTCTATTTTTCCCTCTGGTTCCAGAATATCAGGGCAGTTTTCCTTGATATTTTCTTGAAAGATGGTGCCTATTCTGCTTTTTTGATCATGGGCTTCAGGTAGTCCAAAATTTTATCTCTCCTGGATCTGTTTTTCAGGTCAATTGTTTTTCCAGTGAGATATTTCAAATTGTCTTCTATTTTTCATTCTTTTTGTTTTGTTTTATAATTTCTTGATTTCTCATGAAGTCATTAGCTTACATTTGCTCCATTCTAATTTTTAAGGAATAATTTTCTTCAGTGAACTTTTGCACTTCCTTTTCCATTTGGCTAATTATGCTTTTTAAGGCATTCTTCTCTGGCATTGGCCTTTTGGACCTCTTTTGCCAGTTGAGTTATTTTATTTTTAATGGTGTTATTTTCTTCAGCATTTTTTGGGCCTCCTTTAGCAAGCCATTGACTTTTATTTCATGATTTTCTTGCATCCCTCTCATTTCTCTTCACATTTTTTCCACTACTTATCTTACTTGATTTTTAAAATATTTTTTGAGCTTTACCATGGCCTGAGACCCTTTCATATTTTTCTTGAAGGCATTGGATATACGAGCTTTGACTTTGTTGCCTTCCTCTGCTTGTATGCTTTGATCTTCCTCAGCACCAAGGATGTGAGAAAATACCTTTTCTCCAAGAAAGTAACTTTCTATAGTCTTATACCCCACCATTTGCTAATTTTCCAAGCCAATTACTTGACATTTGAGCTTTGTTAAATGGAGGTTGTGCTGCCCCAAGTTTCAGGGGGTTTTGTGGAGCTGTTTTCAGAGATTTTTCTAGGGACCTGAAAATTTTTAGTTCTTCCAAAGTCTTATGATCAAAGGAGAGGTGTTTACTCCTCTCCTGGCCTGTGCTCTTGTCTGTGAGCAACCACAAGCACTCTTTTCTGCCTTGGAACTGTGAGGAAGATTCTGTCTGCTCTGTTTACCACAAGCTCTGACATGCCAGCGCTCCTCCCCACCCCAGGACTGCCACCCAGGCCTGTGGCCCAGATCAACCTTGTGATTCCCCTACCATCTGTAGACTGAGAGCTCCAGAGGCAGCCATTGCCTGTGACTGCCTATGCCTTGAGGCTGGGGCTGGTGCTAAGACAGTAGCAAACTCCTCTCTCACCCAGGTAGATCTTTTCCACTGTCCTTTGAAGCTGTCTTTTGCATTTGTGTGTTGAGGAGTTTGAAAACCACCCACAACTGTCAATGATTCGCTGCCCTGAGGACTGCTTCAGCCCTGTCTGTGCTGGTGTGGCCCACACTGGCCTGTGCTGGGCTCTGAGCCTGGTGTAATAGACCCTTGCTGTCAGCCTTCCAGATTGTCTTGGGCTGGAAATCTGTTTCATTCTGTCATTTTGTGGCTTCTGCTGCTCTAGAATTTGTTTAGAGTCATGTTAACAGTTATTTTGAGGGGCTTGGGGGAGACCTCAAGCAGGTCACTGCTTCTATCTTGACTCTGCCCACCAACTTGATTTCAATAAGACAAACTAATACCTTCTAGAAACATTTGATAAAACAGTTAGTTACCCAATTGGGGGACATTCATAGTACTATTTTATTCTTCCTCAAAGAAGTTTCAATATTATAACCTGTTACCTTCACATATCACAATTAGATTTGCCATTCTCTAGTAGGTTAGCACTTAGTTTCTAATATGGAAAACATTTTCTTAAAATCCACGTCTGTTTGTGTGTGTGTGTGTTTATTTCATGCCCAATTCATTTATCGCTCTTTCTCTCTTTTATTAGTATATGCACTTAGAGATATACATTATCCTCCAAATACTGCTTTGGCTGCCTCCCACAGAGTTTGTAATGTTGTCTCATAGTTGTCATTCTCTTTAATGAAATTGTTGATTGTTTCTGTGGTTTCTTTTTTGACCCACTCATTCTTTAGGTTTAAATTATTTAGTCCACAGTTAATTTTTAATCTGTGCTTCCTCAGCCTTTTATTGAGCTTAATTTTTATTGAACTATGGTCTGAAAAAGTTCATTTAATATTTGTGCTTTTCTGCAGTTTGTGGACTTTTTATGCTCAAATTCATAGTCAATTTTTGTGAAGGTGATGTGTATATTTGAGAAAAAAAAGTATGCTCTTTTCTGTTTCCTAAGTTTCTTGATAAAAAGTTCCCAGATTCAATTGCATGATTATCAGTGAATCTATCTGACTCCATCTTCTGTTTTAATCAATCCATTTGTGAATTATCATGCAAGTGACATTTTTATGGCTAGAATTATTAGTAGATACTCAACCCAGGGCTAGAAATGGACTTAGCCACTATGTTCCTAACATTTATCTGCCTAAACAGGAAAATTAATTGTCTTCTTGCTTGGGTAAGGAACCTGCACAAAGAGGAACATTTCTTTTTCAATTTTTCATTTAAAAATGTAGCAATTGCTAGTTACACTTTCTACTTGTTGGCTCTAAATTTGCTGGGGGTTGGAAGGGTGATTAGCATGAGTGAAATGTGGATAGGAGCAGATAGGGGCAAGAGGGTGAAGGTGATTCAGACTGGTATCCCGAGGCCTGAAAACTATCAAAGGGATAGGAGCAGTTAAGAAAACTTACAGTGGGCATGGGATCCCAAATGCTTGGCAATTTTAACTGAAAAAATATGTGCAGTTTGCCATATAAATCTTAGCTTTATCATAATCTTTATACTTCTCACCATGTAGGCAGATAAATCACATGTTTTAGACCTTAGGACTTGCAGTCAGGAGGACAATTTCAGATACTCCCTAGTCGTATCACTCTGGGCAAGTCAATTTCTTGGTGTCTCAGTTTCCTTAAGTTTTAAATAGGTATTGTTGTGAAGACCAACTGCGTTAAAAATATGCAAAGAATTGTACAAACCTTAAAACACTATATATGTATGTGTATATATATATATATGCTAGCTCCTACTATGGTGAATACATGAGAGGTGCTAATGAAATTAAATAGGGGACTGAGAAAAAAAAGAACAGGAAGAGAGAAAGGAAAACAGGACATGGAGAGGGATATCAGTAGAAAAAATGTAATTAAACTATGCCCCATGAGAAAGGGAAGAAAAGTATCCTATTTTTTTCTTACATAGTGTATAACATGAATTCTCTGAATTCTGGGTTTGTTTTCCCTCATTCCTACAGCAGAGAATTCAGTGTAAATATGAGTTACTCAAATATTTGTTGAGAGGATAAATAAACAAGTGGAAATAAGCAGTACAGAAGGTACTTCTCTTTTCCTGTAATCCAGCCTCTGCCCTCCTCATTTTTCTCCCTATCTCACATTCAGAGTTGAGAGCAATGAGTTTACTGCTGAAGTCAGGTGTACTTGGTCTTCTCAGATTTCCCGTTTCCCTGCACTGCGAATTACTCACTGTTCCAGGAGTTTGATGACCTTCTATTTCTGTCATTTTCTTGCAATTGAGACATTATGTGTTTGTGCTTTCATTTTGATACAATAAAATTTTTGAACAACAATTTATGCAATATGAGTTTAACCGAAGTGATATGGTGCCTTCTTACATTTTTGTCATTGTCTATTTGAATAAACAACTGTCAGGTTTCTGATCAGTTAATGTTTTTTGGTTGCAGCATTACTGCATCATGATAGTAGATATCTCTTTAAATATATAAATATCTTTGAAGACAACATTTTATGATCATGATTAATGTCATAATAATTATTATGACAAATTGAAAATTCTGTCTTTAGTATTATGCCATTTATGGAGTTTAAGAAGTGTTTCCTGAGTGATAGTATAGATGTTTAGGGTGTAATTCAATTGAGAGCTCATTAAGGATGAGTTTTATTGCTTTCTATGATATGCCAGATTCATATGGTAGGCTCCTCAAAGGGATTTTACATGGGTGCTTAATTGGGTAGTATTTCTACATAGATCATTGAGTAATAGTCAAAGAAAAAAAATGAAAGGTGACTT
Organism: Trichosurus vulpecula; assembly: GCF_011100635.1. NCBI lineage: Eukaryota > Metazoa > Chordata > Mammalia > Diprotodontia > Phalangeridae > Trichosurus > Trichosurus vulpecula. The sequence continues at coordinate 412,053,110 of NC_050573.1, read as the reverse complement.
TAGATCTAGCTGAGCAAGCAGTTCTTTCTCTCTGATACCCTCAGCAGTCTATGTCTGGGGGAAGAATTCTCCATCTATTGTTTATGAACTTTAATATTACCATCTTGTGAGTTCAAATGAATTTCTAGCAAGGATGGAAGCCAAATGACATTGTTCCCAACTTTCTGCCCACAATACTCACACATTTTTATCTGACTTGTTAAATAATTTTGTCTAAAGTCACTTATGTTTCACTATCAATGTGGCCCTATTTTCTTCCAACCTTCTTATCCTGAACTCCTTTCCCCACTCCTTTCCAATTTGGGGAACAAAAATAATTATTGAGGGCTCTTTTTTTAGTCTAAAAGATCACCAAAATTTAGAGGATCTCAAATCCCAAGCCCAAATGATTTAAAGGAGAGAGTTTTTTTTTAATCTTTGCAAATATGCTCTATTCTTCTAATTGTTTATAAATTCCTCGAGGGAAGGAATCCCTAATAATGTGCCTGGTATATGTGCTAGACCATATAAAATATTTTATTGAATATTCAGTATTTATAGTTATATAGTTCCTCAAAACTTTCAAAATGATATAGATACTTTATCTTATTTGACATATCATCTATGTGATTTAATGTTAGAAATAAGCAATCTTGACCTGAGATGTTGAGTGTCTTGCCCAGGGTCATACAGGTAAAGGTATTAGAGGTGGAATTTCCACCTAGGTCTTGCTGACTTCATTTCCAGCACTCTATCCAGCACTCTATGCCAGTGTGCCTCTAATGAGTAAAATTGATACAATTTTTTTATTGGACTACCAGCTAAACTTGATGGGAATTCTAGTTTCTTATTTGAGAAATTATTTCCCATCTCTAAATTAATTATAACTGAACCATTATACTAGCTAGTAAACATTTTCTGAGACCTCCCCCCACCTTTTTGGGTGAAGCTCTGTACTAAATGTTGTGCATTTGTAAAAAGAAACTAGAATAAAAGACAAGAATATACAACTCTTGACCTCAAAGAAAGTGGAAAATGAGTGGATGAAAATGAAAAGAAATTTGAATCCAAATATAAATTGTATATCCACATACATTATATATGTATATGTTACATATAACATATATATGTATAATATACTTATGACATATGATTCATCTTATCTTTAAGCCAAGTGATTTAACATTTTACCTCTATTTTACCAAGTAATCTTACCAAGACACTATTTTGAGGAGCAAAAATTTGGTACTATAAATGTACTCATTGCCATATATAAATTGTGATTATTGTGATTATATAGGAAAGAATTGACATAAATATGCATTCAATTCAGTCTAAAAATATTCTGCTGCTGAGGAAAAAATACTTTTTGTGAATAATTTTATGTGAATGATCAAAAATGATTATATACATTGAGAAAGACTGATCAAATCCACTTTCCAAACTTTGGGATCATTTTATTCATTTTGCACCTTAAATTGTATATTGTGAATTTTTTTTTAAGTTGAGGAAGCCAAAGACAGCCTTGATACAGTTCAATATCATTGAAGTAGGAGCTATCATGGTTGGATATCATCAGGAGCTAAAAGATCTTTATAGGAATAAGATACAATACAGATAAATGTCAAGTAATAAGATCATAGATTTAGTACTGGAAAACATATTATATGTCATCTCTTCCACACCCCACCTTTTACTAATGATGAAACTGAAACCCGGAGAAATTAAATGACTTGCCCAAGGTCTTATGAGTAGAAAGTGGCATAGCCAGGTTTCAAATACAGGTCTTCTTAATTCAAAGCTAGGTTTACTTTCCACTGTACTTGGGTTCCAAAAATCAATTTTATCAGATGAGGAAGATAATATGAGAGAATTTGTCTGAAAAAGGTCTGGGTGTTTTTATTGGACTGTGAGATTAATATGAGGGAACAGTGTACATTGAAATCAGAGGATCTGGCTTTAAATTCCAGTCCTCCTACCAGCTACATATGTATCTGTGAACACATTACTTTACTTCTCTGGGCCTCATTTTCCTTATTCAAAAATTGGGAAGCTGGTCTAGATTACTTGTATTTCTAAAATTAAACTCATCTTTTCCAAAGAAACCTCCTTTTTCCAAATGCCCTTATTCCCCTCAAAGACACCATCATCTTTCAAGTCTTCTAAGACTTATAATCTCAGCCCCTCACTCTCACAGATTCTCAACCCCTCACTCTATCTCACTCTACATATATAATCAGTTTCCAAATCTTGCCATTTTTACTTCTGAAACATCACTAGCATTCAACTCCTTTCTTTCAATGGAGTGGTTACTACCCTAGTTCACACCTGAATCATCCTAGTGTCAAGACCACTATAAATCTCATTATTAGTCTCCCTGTTTCAAGTTTCTCCACTGTCTCACAAAAGGGTTTTGCTACTGTGAAGCATTGACTATGTCAGTCCTCTTCTTAATAAACTCTAGTGGTTCCCTAGTGCTTCTAGCATCAAATGAAGTCCTTTTGCACTCAAAGCTCTTTAAAACCTGGCCCTTTTCTCCCTTTTCAATTTTATTATTATATGCTACCTTCTCTGTACTCTAAAATCCCAGTCTATTTCCTTTTCCTTTGAAATAATACTCTATTTCTTTTTTCTTCTGGCTGTACCTTGTGCCTAGAATGTTCTTCCTCCTCAATCCATCTCAATAAATCCGTGGTTCTCCTTATGATTTCCTAATACATGTCCACCTTCTGTAAGAGATTTTTTTTTCTCATTCTTCTATGTGCATTTCCAAAGTCACCTTCTATCTACTCTGTAGTATTTGTGTATTATTTATACTCATTTATGCATATATAGTCTCTTTTATTAGAATGTAAGCTCTGAAGAGAGTGATTGTTTTTTGCCTATATTTGTTGTTTGTTTGTTTTTTATCCCCAGAATTTTGCACAGCACTTGGTGCTTAAGAAATTCTTGTTGGTTGACTAATATAGTAGCCAAAAATGCTAATGCAGTCTTGTGCTGTATCAAAAGAAGCATTCTTTCTAGAAATAAGGTGGTGATATTCCTGTACTTCTCCAATCATACCTGGAAAATCATAGTCTATTTTGTGTACTGTGTTTTGTAAAGCACATTAATGAGTTAGAAATGTCTAGAATATGGCAATCAGAATGGTAAAGGCACTCTCATTTATGCTGTATGCCTATTGATTGCAGGACCTGGAGTTGTTTCATCTAGAAAAGAGAAAACTAAGGTGATGCAGTGAGAGAGTACCATGCCTGGAATCAGGAGGACCTGAGTTCAAATTTGGCCTCAAACATTTCCTAGGAATGTGACCCTAGACAATTTACTTAAACTCTCTTTGCCTCACTTTTCAGATCTATAAAATGGGGATAATAATATCAAGGTTCTTGTGAAGATCAAATGAGATAATTGTAAAGTCCTTAGCATGGTACCTACCACATCATAAGCACTATATAAATGTTAGCTTTTATTACTATGACTTTTACTACTTGAAATCCCATCATGTTGAAAGTCTTTTTTTTCTGTTCAGTCTCCAAGGATAGGACTTGAAAAAATGGGTACAATTTGCTAAGGGATAAATTTAGGCTTGATGTCAGGGAGACAAATGCAAGAATACTTCATAACCATTAGATCCAAATAAAAGTAAAAAACTGATTCTGCAAGTTGATGGGTACTTCTTCCTGGAGATCTCTAAGCAAAGGCTGGATAACCATTTGTCAACTGTGTTGTTGTAGGGATTCTTTTGGGGGTGTGATCTGGTCTCTATGGTTCCTTTTAACTGATATTTTGTGATGTACAGATTCTACCCTGAAAGGCATAAATGATTGAGTGGTCCATTTATAAAAAAAGGGGGCGAGGATTAATTGTACATACACAAAAGCCAGAAACTGGAATCTGAAGAAAGAATAAGATGTTCCTGTGACTATGCCTTTATTGATTTACTGTCCCTCTTATATGTGAGAATACCAATTATTAAACATAAAAGTCTACTGAATGCAGAAAGAAATTTGTTTGTCCTACTGTTGGCTAGAGTCTGGAAAACTCTGTTAATAGCAAATAGTTACTACATATCTAATCATTCTTTGGGGAAACCAAGTGAATAGTATGGAATATAACTAACTCTGAAATATTAGAGCTAAATACAAGTCTAACAAAGTGAAAAATATGAAATCTAGCTAGGCAATTTCAGTATTCCCAGCACCACATTGATGTGAATGTTTTATATGATATTGATATATTTTGGTGTCAGACACTTTATTGTATGATTTAAAAAAAAGGTTTTGTTTTGTTTCAGTTTCTTTGCACTTACTTATCATATATACTCTAAGGAGATATATTTGACAGTAATTGGCTAGATATTTACTACTTACATTTGTAAAAATGCACCATATGTAATCTGTTTCTCACTAGGGACACTGCTTTAGACTGCCCATAGGATGTTCGAAAATTTCCCCCCTCTGGTTCCTGATCCCTAAAGCTAGGAACAAGAATGTATGAATTAGTTAATAAACTTCATTGTGGATTTTTTTGTTATCAAAGAACAATTTGGAAAAAAAAATCCCATGTGATAGAATTGGGTTATGAATGTGTATTTTTATAAAAATTAGACTGTTAGTCAAAGACAATAACACTTCAAACATTGGATCCAATGCTAAAGCTTTCAAATTATTAATGGAAAAATGTTTAAGCATAAAATGAACACATCCACTTTGAATTGGGGCCAATTTTTTCTTAGGAATCAAGATAATGGAGGAAGAGAACAAAATCCAGAGTACATTTTGTTATTATAAACAAAATAAGAACCATTTTACTTTTTAAGCGGGTATTATTAGTTATTGTAAACAAAAATATTTTGCCATTATGTTTCTGCTTCTGGAGTGCTTTGGACATTTCTAGTCAGTGAAATTCTCCCAAAAAGGAAAGAAAAAGGCTTAACAGTTACTTTAAAAGTCCAGAGAAGGATAAGTGCAATGATTAAATAAAGAGTCTTTAAGAGGAACATAGACTGGACTAAAATTAGGACTCTTTTCTCTGGATAAATGAAGGCAGAGAGGGGGTTGTTTGCTAATTAGATTTCTAAAATCATGAAGATATAGAAAAAGCAATCAGGAAATGCTTTAACAGACATTGGGATTTTCAAACTAGGTAATCTTTAAGATGTTAACAGAATAGTTTTGGAATTACAGCAGTATAGCTCTAGAGCTGGAAGGAATTTTTTTTTTCTCAAAAGATAGTATTGGCTTAAAGGGCAGGTAGGTGGCATAGAGTACTGAACATGGAGTCAGGAAGGCTCATCTTCTGGAGTTCCAATCTGGTCTCATTTGCTTCTTATCTGTGTGAATCTGAGCAAGACACTTAATCCTATTCATCTCAATTTCCTCATCTGTAAAATGAGCTGGAGAAAGAAATGGCAAGCCATTCAAATATCTTTGCCAAGAAAACCCAAAATGGGTTCACTAAAAGTTGGACATGACTGAAACAGCTGAACAACAGCAACAAAAGTACTACCTGAAAGTGCGAATAGGTTCAAGAGGCCTTTCTGTAATTTCGTGGATGTCAGAACATGATGAGTCACTGGGGGAACTTCAAAGTCTTGTAGTATAACATTTTGAAGCTGAGAGAAAGCATATCACAGTAGACATAATAGTCACCTTAGAGTCAAGAAAACTTGGATTCAAGCCCCACCTTTGAGTCCTGCTGGCTACGTGGCCTCTGGATAAGTGACTTATTCTCTCAGAAATTTTGCTAAGGGTATAAATAGTAGTTTTGCAGAGTCTTATATGAATTAGGAGAGGCAGTGCCTAACAAGTTCTCCTATATCAATGATAACAGAGGTCCAGTCAAAATAAATAAATAAATCAAGGTCAATGTGATTGAGGGCAACTATAGCTTTCAATAAAGTTTTTGATGTCACTTATACATACATATGTATGTATATATGTATGTGTATGTGTGTATAGATATGTGTGTGTGTGTGTGTGTGTGTGTGTGTGTGACTTCAGAGTTCAGCAGCATGATGTAGGAGGTAGAGAACTAACCTCATAGTTAAGAAAACCTGGGTTCAATCCTGCCTCTGACACATACTGACTGTGATGAACTCACAGCCTCTTATTGAATTAGACAACTCTCTAAGACTTTAAGATGTGGAAGAGGTGGCAGTCTTCATTGGCAGAAGGAATTTCTTCACTCCGGAATTCTCTAGATCAGTGAAATCACAGGTCCAGTCTACAAAGTTGTTCGTGGACTTTATCCTCTTTGTCTAAATGCTTAGCCCAGAAGGTCTAAATGTTTCTCCCAGATCACAGAAGTTTTTAGTCATTGGGAGGAAACTCTCTTTGGCAGTTGTCTCTCAAAAGCCATTTTGTGTCTGCTTCTGGAGTGCTCTGGACAATTCTGGTCAGTGTAACTCCAAAAAGGAAAGAAAAAGAACAGTTACCAACCATGGCAGCATGACTATATGACTTGCGTAGATGCAGAAAAATACCTATCTGCTTTTCATGATAAGTAATTCATGTAATTTCCAATAATACATAAGCCTTTTTAGAACTGCCCGAAGTTTCATTGTTTTATTAAGGATGTCTGTTGTAATATCATGCATTGTATGCTTACATTTTACTCGGTATCCCTTTTAATTTGGGGGATAATCAATAAAGGATTGTTTTTTTTATTGTCTAGTGCTAAAGCCCAGATTAAGAAAAGTCTTAATGTATCAATTCATTTCAATTCATGTAGTACATAGTTGTTTCCTGTGAGTTTGGTAAAATAGAGTACACATTTCTCTTTAATTGAAAAATTAATCTTTGATTGCATTAAAACATACACTTGCAATTAAAGTGGCCACAACACTGCTGCTACATTTCTGTGTAATTTTGGGAAAACCAAATGTGATTTCTCAGATATCTTCAATTTGAATAGGATCTTTCCATAATTTAAGCCATTTAAGTAACAATAATCAAACTTTTTTCTTCCTCATAATCATTTATATCCTTCATCATTGCTTTCTTACCTTGTGCCTAAATTATTCCTTTAAGTAATTTACATTGCTGCATAGTTCTTTACATTTTTGAATTCTTGTAGATTTAAACTACTTACTAAACTCTTGATTCCTCAAACTGAATGTAGATGTAAACGAATCATCTTTTGAACACTAAAACAAATTTAAAAACTATATTTCTGTACACATGATGTTTCTATTTTAAATTGCTTTTTATTTTAAAATTTTATGGCCTACTTACCAAGTGAATATTAGTCTTTTATGCAGCAAATCAAATTATTCTAGGATAATAGGATACATGATTAAAAAAGAATAATCTTGCTTGTATAATGAGCCCCTAGATTACTAGTGACAACTGTTAGAGTATTTAACTTCTTGAATTATCAAAACAGAAAAATAAAATTCAAGTGTTGTTCATTTCAAATATATGAGGAAATTTAAGGGACTATATAAAAATAATCAGTTGTGAACTTTGTAGGTATATATTTTATAGTAAGAATATTTATCCTTTGATGCTTTTGAGCTAAAAATAAGATCGTGCATTTTTTTCAAATGCTGTCTTCTGTCTTCAGAAAAAAATCCCAATTATATATTATATGCAAATATGGACATGTGTACACATATTGTTTTCAAAGTGGAATGCTGGTAATGCCTATTTAGTCATCTTAATGCCTGTCTACTCATTTGAGTAATATTCAGAGATTTAAAGAAAATGCCATTTCAGCATCTTGTAATGATTTTGATATGAGAAAAATGTGTTTATTAATGAGAATATTAAACTATTTTTGAAACCCCAAATGTTGATTATCAAAATAGGAGAAAAATATTTATCCTAGTAAAACCCATTTGTATCAAATGGAACCATGTTGGGCAGTAACAAGTTAGCACTTGTAGTTGTAGTAGAAGATGTATATGTTATACACACATATACATACACAGTCATATACCTAAAAATGATCACTATGTATATGTAAATATAAGTGTATATATACATAAAGTATGATCATTTTGCCTTATGTAATATTAAAACATTTTCTTATATTTAAAATAAATTCATTATCCAGCTGAATCATGAGTATAATTTTTAAATTAAATGTAACATATTTATTTTTTGTGAATTACTTCATTACTTTTAATTAAAATCTTGAGACACATTCCTCACAAGTTAGATTCTAGAAGTGCATTATCATTTTTAGGACAATTAAGGGATGAAGATATGGGCTAAATGACTTATTTCCCTCTCTAAATATAGCACTTATATCCAAGTAATGATTTTGACAGTGAAGGAAGCTGATGTGATGCTTTGGGCAAAGTGTGTGCTTGAATTACCTCAGGGATATTCAAGAATATCTAGTTATGACTTTCTATAGGTTGTTACCACTAAGACGGGGTGGGGAACTTGTGGCCTTCTAGGTCCTCAGGTGTGGCCTTTTGATTGAGTCCAAGTTTTACAGAACAAATCCTTTATTAAGAGGATTTATTCTGTGAAGTTTGGATTCAGTCATAGGGCCACACTTGAGGACCTAGAGGGGCACATGTGGCCTTGTGGCCTCAGGTTCCTCACCCCTGCTCTAGGAAAATACAAACCCCAAGAGTGCTTTGAGGTGTTGATGGTGAGGAAATGGTATAAATTAGTAACTGATTATGTCATTCTAATCATGTATCTTACTGAAAACATGGATCTAATTTTGGCTCTAGAGAGGCAGTATGGTTTGATTGGAAGACTTCTGGAGATAGGAAACCTGGTGTCTAGTTCAAAATCCCTTACTTTTTTAGCCCTGTGAATTTGTGGGAGTCATATATCTTTATGTGGCCTCCTTTTTATCAGGAGCAAAAATGAAGAATTTGCATTGGATTATCCTAAAGGTCCCATCTTACTCTAATATTTTTTTAAAATCCTGGAAATGTGCTTGTTTCTAAGAGTGAATAGAGCTGTATTGAATGTCATTATTATGATCCTGAGTCCCACTATAGGAGAAGATGAAGCATGAGGCAGGAAATAGTATTATCAAATCACAGAGCTCTGAGAAAACATGAATGTCTTGCAAAATCATTGCAGTGGTTTTAAAATCAATAGAAAATAAAAGAAATAATCAAGTATTAAAAAACAATGAGTATGTTACTTTTATCAAATGTCATTGTTCATTCATAAAAAAGTGGAACATTTCCCACCAGCTGCACAGTTTCTGTACTTCTTCATGATGCTCCAGCCATCTCCTCCCCCCTTCCCCAATTTTCAGCTTCCTCTAGTATGTTGTCTTCCCCCATTAGACTGTAAGCTCCTTGAGCACAAGGACTGACTTTATTTGTATTTCCAGTGCTTTGTATAGTCCTGGTATGTGCTAAATAAATGTTTATTGACTATTGACTGAACAAATGGCTTAGGAACTAGGGGAAATTTAAATAGCCCCTGAGAGAATAAAGATATAGATGCTTGAAGTGTTCTAGATAATAACATCCATCTGACTATGTAGTTGGGGTTGTTCAGAAAGTGTAGTGAGCAGGTAACAAAAATAAATAATAGATAAGTCCTAGAGATGGACAACAGCATATATCATGCTGCTTTTTAGCACTCAAAAAATTAGAAGGTGATTCAGAAATGGCTCTGAGTATTTAACTTAGATTAGACCTATAATTTCATTAATATAGAGAACTGCCAGTAAGTAATCTCTCATTATTAATGCAGGTCTGCACCTGCTCTTTAATTTGTACCCTTACAAAGTTTCTTGGGGATTATAAAAGTTAAGTGACACACAACCAGTATGTGTCAGAGATGAGTGGGAATTGAATCCAGATATACTTGACTTTTTATCCTTCATGCTACATTGCATCTCATGGCACTGTAGAGCTGAATATTTGATTATGTGCATTTATTTATTCAGAAAATCATTACTAAGTGCCCTAAAGTACCAATTAAAGTAGATGAATATGATATATTATGCTTTATAGTTGTAAACTATATAAGTATTTTACAATACTATCTTATTTTATTCTCATAACAGCCTTGAGATATAGGTCCTATTATTATCTCCATTTTGCAGATGTGGAAATTGAGGCAGACAGAGGTTAACTGACTTGCCTAGGGTCACACAGTTACTAGTGTCTGAGTTCAAATTTAACTCAGATCTTGTCATCTCCAGGTCTTGTACTCTATCTATGAATTTTGGATTTCCTGCAACAGTGCTCATTAATGGCAATCATACCTGTCATTATGAGAAAATAGTATTCTTCTATAAGTTTACTGCAACTAGTCCACAAAATGTTCTAGGGTTCTGCCGAAGTTCTGTTGCCATTACAATGATACCAATTGACATATGTGGTCTTCATCAGTTATCCCCCTCTCGCAGTATGACCAATTATATTTTAGATTATGCAGCTCTTTAAAGACATAATTTATCCCTCTTTTTCATGCTTCCTTTTTAGTAATGTGTTACAGTCTACCAGGCTCTTCTCCATAACACTTTAGGTTGGCATCAACTTCAGTTATTCAAACTATAGCAAAAAGTTGTAGCTATGAAATATCACCAGGGGAATATTGATATTAAAATATGGTCCTTCATTGCAGGCATAAACATGGAGTCATTAAAATTTCTTGTCATTATTTACTTTATTAGGGCAAATCCAAATTTTCCTTTATCTTCCATCTCCCCTCTCTTTTTATGCACTGTTCAATTAAGCAATTTAATTCCTCACAAATATACTGCTTCACCTAAACTAGAGGTTGTGTAGTTTATTCCATGGTGTTTCTGAACTGCTGCTATACCATTTTTTCTCCTCATTCTTTAACTCACAGTTTTGTTTTTGCTGTTGTTGTTATCCCTTTGTATACTTAAAAATAAATCTCTAAATGAGTCCCTTATTGTTGTTGTTTCAATTTAATAGATATATTCCTCTTTTTGTTTTTTAAAATAGTCCCTACAGATTGGGTAATTTAATTCAGCACTTTGATAGTTGTATTTATTTATCTTTGTTTTTCTGTTCTTTGGAATGTTTGCAAGTCAAATAATCTGCTCTCCCTCCACACCCTAAGGATGCTTCATATGCTTCCATTTTATCTAATATATATTTTTAATTGATGATTAGGCTAAGATTTGCAGGCTATATCACTTTAAGATTGCATTTTGAGATCTTTTACTTTTCTGAATATATTATACTGTTCCTCTCCATGGTTTTTGTGGGTGTAAAATAGTCTTATGCTATTCAAATTTTTGTATTTGTATTTAAGATCTTTCTCCTAATTGCTTACAGCTTTTTATTTGTTTGTCATTGGAATGCTTAAGTTTAAGCAGTTTATGTCCTGATAGGTAATCTGTGGGTTCTCTTGGTTGACACTATTTTATGTATTAAGAAATTTAGGAATTTTACTTAAATTATTTATTATGTTATGATGCTCGGGTTTTTTTTTTTGACTGAATCATGTTCTTGTTGGAGGCTCAAGATCCTCAATTTGTTTCTATGCATCATGCATTTGAGATAACTGCTTTACTTATTTTATATGTTTTTTAAACTTCCTTTTTAAATTTTTTTAAGATTGTTCATTTCAATGCATTTGAATTTCCAATAAAATTTGTCTCTTCCACTTCTTTGGAGAAACTTGCTGAAGTGAATTCAGATCTTCCCCTGCCATTGTTCTGCTTCTTTTTGCTGTATAGACTATAAATTCTGCCATTTATTCCTAACCGCTCTTAAGATTCTGATTTCTCTCTTGAACTGTTCTGTAATATTCTGCTACAATCTCATGCTGTCTGGGAATCTATAGGGTTCTATGTTTCTCAGGTATTAGTTCATTTTCCTTCATCTGGCAATGTTTGTTTAGAGATGTTTTGTAAGCTTTAAGATGCTTTTCGTATTCACCTTCCCTTATAATTCTAGTATCTTCCCTTTGATTTATCTGCTTTTTACTCTAGGTTTGTGATTTAAATTTCCTCCTCCTGAATGAGTCCAAACCATTTGAAAGTGTACCTGGGAAGTGTTTAAGAAAATAAATAATAATATTATACAATTTAGATAATGTTAATTTGTCATTTTTAAGTTAATATACAGGTCACAGGGATATGTTTCTATTTGAATTTGACATCACTGGTCTACACATCTTTAGCTTCTTACATGCCTTTTTTCTGTTTAATTTTTCTAGTATATTACTACTGTTCTCACCTATCTGACCTTTGCATTGAAGTAACTTAGTATTAAGATTATTTTAATTTAATTTGTAGGGTCTCAATGAATTTTTAATATTATTTCTGTACCCCTCAATCCTCTACAACTGATGAGGACACCAAAGCTGTAATTATTTTCATAGCAGCATTTTTGCAACTATTCTTCATAAACACTGCAATATGAAATTAGGAAATACCTTATGAAATGGTATTGCCCATGGAAATACAAGAAAATCAGCATTTACTCTTTTATCTTCCTCTTCAAGAAGAACCTGTGAGTCATCCTTCCTGCAACTTCCTATTGTTTCTAATTATGCTTATTGCAAGAATTGGAAAGGTCTCAGTTTCTCCAGTAGTATGAGTCCTCATTTTGGTAATTCAGCAAAAATCTCATATTTTGATGACAACAGATAGTTTAATTCTGAAGAAAATTTAAAAATCTTGATTTTTAGAACTTTTCTCCACTCTTTCTGATGCCCAGTGACTATTACTATGGAAATAGAAGAGTCCATGCAGGATAGAGGGCCATATATATTATATATCAGTGGCATCAAATTACAACAGAAACAAATCCCTGTGTGCTACATATTAATTTTAGGAATGATAAGTTAACATTATGTATATTTTATTTTAATCATATTTTAATTCATTTTTTCTAACATTTTCCAATTACATCTTAATCTTGTTTGGACTCACTGAGGAATTTTGTGGGGGGCTGCAGCCTATTGCAAATTTGACTGACACCTCTGTTATAGACCACATAAAAGCCTCATGCCCATACAATATGATGACTTTTTTCAAGAAGAGAATCAAGAGGTGCTAGACATGGAGAACTGTGTGTGTGTGTGTGTGTGTGTGTGTGTGTATATATATGTGTGTGTGTGTATGTGTATGTGTATATATATATATGTGTGTGTGTGTATGTGTATGTGTATGTATATGCATATGCATATGTATATGTATATATGTGTATATGTGTATATATGTATATATGTGTGTATGTGTGTGTGTGTGTATTTATAATTCTAGTTTTGAGTTCAAAGCCTGCTTTCTATAGACTTTACCATTTGCTTCTCAATGACAACCAAATAACTTAAACAGGGACTCTCTGGGCATTGAGTGAATAAGTAACTACTCACATAAAATATATAACTGTGGCTTTAGAATGCTTACAGAACTTTCTGGAAAGCTGATCTAGAGGAAAAAACTTATAAATAATTGTCCCCAGAAGAGCCAAAACAGGGAACACATTCTTCAACATTATGTAATATTTAGGGAGTACCTTTCTTCCCAACAACTTAAAACATTTAGACATTTCTCATTTGTAAGATTCCCCTAGGAGCTTTTTGGGAGGGTGACCATGCAGCTGCTGTTTGGCAGCTTTAGCTTGTATTTTTTCCCTTAATGACAGTGGTATATAGTGATAGAAATAAAATATGGTTATTGGGTTAAGCTATTATCTGAAACATATGGCAAATCATATGGGGATTAAGAGTGATGAACAGTAACAAATGAGGACATGATGATATATCATTGTATGGCCTGTTTTTTGTTTTGTTTTTAGTTGCTTTTTTAAATGATTTTGATTTTTGGTAATCTTACTTGCTCACATGAGAGAAATCATATTGTAGGTCCTGTTAATCCATTTTACTCCTTTCCCTCTATGTATATCCTAGTGGAATCAGGTTAAAATGAGCACTGCACTCCTCCTTTAAGAGAGAGATAGGAGGACAAGATTTCACAAGCTTAATATCAAATGCAGCCAAAGGGGTATGTATGGAAGTAAGGAGAGGCAGCTGTACTTTTCCAAGTAATGAGAGTAATCTTGGAGGAACAACAGGTATAAGAGTCTCAGGTCATTTTTAGCAGCAGCTGAGCCATCTCTTTCTCCAGGGCTTCTTCTCTATCATTGCTGAGACCTATTAGAACAATCCAGAAAATAACCCCTGCCTCTTTTACCCCTTCTCTGTGAATGAAGGGCAAAGAAAAATCTGTGGGGATTGCTTCACTCCTCTGTCTTTTTGCAACCACCTTATAAGATATTGGGAGACTAATCATTTAGCCTTTTCTAAAATTGTTACCAGAAATTAGAACAAGCATTGCTATTTATAAATATTATTACAAGTATACAAGCCATCAATGATGTGTCATCCTACATCTATATTTTCATACTAAAAAATAAACCTGGGCAATACAGTGAAACAGATAAATCTTGTTACGCTAACATGGATTTCTTCTTTTCTCAGCTCTCTCCTTTCTTGCATTGCCCATCCCCATCCCAATGCCCACTGCTTACCCAGAGTTCCCATTCTAACACCTTAGACAATGGCAAATGTAATTTTCTTGACATTCTCTCACCAGATCTTCAGCTAGCAAAGGAAAAGGAAAACCTATCTGATTACAAATTCATAGCCAAGGATTTTTTTTAATAAGATAACAACAGTGAAATTTAGAGCTGGAAAGGAATTAGAAGTCATTTAGTCCAATCCTCTCATTTTACAGATGAGGATTCTGGAACTCAGGGAGGCAAATGACCTAATAAGAAAATAACTAGCATTCATACAGTTCTTCAAGCTTTGCAAAGAACTTTATATGTGATCTCATTTAATCATTTCAACAATCTTATGAGGAAGGTGACATTATCCTGATTTTATAGATGAGGACACTGAGGCTCAGAGACCTTAAATGACTTGTCAAATAGTTAAGTGTTTGGGGCTGGATTTAACCTAGATTTTTTTTCTGATTCCAAGTCTAATATTTTAAACTACTATGGCACCTAACTTTTCCTACTGGCAACTTTGCCAAGGTCACATATTTAGGAAGTAAATAGCCAAACTGCAATTGTATTGTCAATCTTCTGACTCCTAATCGAGTCCTCCATAACTCTAACATATTTAGCAAAAATTTTGTTTTTCAACATTCTATCCCCAAACAGATATTCTCTAGTGGTAGAATTTTAGAGCATAACCACATGTAATCGGTATACTTTTTTTGGGACTGATTGAGAGTTTTCTCTGTATCCTTCTGAAGCAATCACCAAATCCACTGTTGTGTAAGGGTTCACTTCTTATAGACTCTAGAGAAATTGATTTGCAGTGTTAGTAAATCAAGTTGAATCAAATTTACCAATTAGTCACCACATTTTTATTTCTTTTAGTATTCATAATATGCTTCTTTATCTCTACAAGGAATCATTTTGAAACCATTCAAAAGGAAGAAAAAAATAATGCTATTTGACATGAAAATTCTGCATGTGGTTTTTTTCCCCAATGTTTTTACTTCATCCTGGTGCTTTGCTCAGATCACCTAAAAATGAGTTTGCTTTCTCTGAGCACTAAACCAGTTGTACAGGCAAGAATCTAGAAGTAATGAAGGTGATAAGAAAAAAAAAAAACAATGAAATTGAAAACTTTCCACAAGTAATTCACAAAAGGATAATCTTCATATAGATTAAAAAAGAGAGATGATGAGAACTAGTATCTTGTTTGGATAAGTTTTTAAAATGAAATTCATCCCTTGCCCCACCCGCCCCCAGGAGTGTATAGCATCCATAAAGTTATACTGTTGTTATATCAGTGCTTTTCAGGAATGGCCTGGAAGCCGATAAACTACAATCTTCTTTTTAGTTTCTATAATTAAGAGAATGCGCTTAATTTTTTTTTAATTTTCAATCATATATTTATTTAATATTTTTAGTTTTCAGCATTAATTTTCACAAGAGTTTGAATTACAAATTTTCTCCCCATTTCTACCCTTCCCCCACTCCAAGATGGCATATGTTCTGATTGCCCCATTCCCAGTCAGCCCTCCCTTCTGTCACCCCACTCCCTCCCATCCCGTTTTCCCTTACTTTCTTGTAGGGCAAGATAGATGTTTATGTCCCATGTATATCATATTTCCTTGTTGCATGCAAAAAAAATTTTTTTAACATCTTCTTTTAAAACTTTGAGTTCCAAATTCTCTCCCCTCTTCCCTCTCCACCCACCCTCCCTAAGAAGTCAAGCAATTCAACCTAGGCCACACATGTATCATTATGCAAATCCCTTCCACAATACTCATGTTGTAAAAGTCTAACTATATTTTGCTCCTTCCTATCCTATCCCCCTTTATCCAGTTTTCTCCCTTGGCCCTGTCCCTTTTCAAAAGTGTTTGCTTTTGATTACCTCCTCCCTCTATCTGCCCTCTCTTCTTATCCCCCTTTTTTGTCCCCTTCCCCCTACTTTCCTGTGGGGTAAGATACACAATTGAGTATGTATGTTATTCCCTCCTCAGATCAAATCCTATGAGAGGAAAATTCACTCATTCCCCCTCACCTGCCCCCTCTTCCCTCCCAACACAAATGCTTTTTCTTGCCACTTTCATGTGAGATAATTTACCACATTGTATCTCTCCCTTTCTCCCTCTCTCAATATATTCTTCTCTCATCACTTAATTTGATTTTATTTTTTTAGATATTATCCCTTCATATTCAGCTTACCCTGTGTCCTCTGTCTATATACATACATACATATATACATATACATATATACATATACATATATATACATATATATATATATATATATATATATATATATATATGTATGTATGTATGTATGTATATTCCCTTCAGCTACCCTAATACTGAGGTCTCATGAATTACACACATCATCTTTCCATGTAGGAATGTAAACAAAACAGCTAACCTTTAGTAAGTCCCTTGTGATTTCTCTTTCTTGTTTACCTTTTCATGCTTCTCTTGATTCTTGTGTTTGAAAGTCAAATTTTCTATTCAGCTCTGGTCTTTTCACTGAGAAAGCTTGAAAGTCCTCTATTTTATTGAAAATCCATATTTGGCCTTGGAGCATGATATTCCATTTTGCTGGGTAGGTGATTCTTGGTTTTAATCATAGCTCCACTGACCTCTGAAATATCATATTCTAAGCCCTTCGATCCCTTAATTTAGAAGCTGCTAGATTTTGTGTTATTTTGATTGTGTATCCACAATGCTCAAATTGTTTCTTTCTGGCTGCTTGCAGTATTTTCTCCTTGATCTGGGTGCTCTGGAATTTGGTGACAATATTCCTAGGAGTTTTCTTTTTGGGATCTTTTTGAGGAGGCAAGCAGTGGATTCTTTCATTTTCTATTTTACCCTCTGGCTGTAGAATACCAGGGCAGTTTTCCTTGATAATTTCTTGAAAGATGATATCTAGGCTCTTTTTTTGATCATGGCTTTCAGGTAGTCCAATATTTTTGATATCATCTCTCCTGGGTCTATTTTCCACGTCAGTGGTTTTTCCAATGAGATATTTGACATTGTCTTCCATTTTTTCATTCCTTTGGTTCTGTTTTATAATATCTTGATTTCTCATGAAGTCACTAGCTTCCAGTTGCTCCAATCTAATTTTCAAGGTAGTATTTTCTTCAGTGGTCTTTTGGACCTCCTTTTCCATATGGGTAATTCTTCCTTTCAAGGCATTCTTCTCCTCATTAGCTTTGTGGAGCTCTTTTGCCATTAGAGTTAGTCTATTTTTTAAAGTAATGTTTTCTTCAGGATTTTTTGGGTGTCTTTTAGCAAGTCATTGACTTGTTTTTCATGGTTTTCTCGCATCCTTCTCATTTCTCTTCCCAATTTTTCCTCTACTTCTCTAACTTGCTTTTCCAAATCCTTTTTGAGCTCTTCCATGGCCTGAGACCATTTCATGTTTTTCTTGGAGGCTTTTGATGTAGGCTCTTTGACTTTATTGACTTCTTCTGGCTATATGTTTTGGTCTTCTTTGTCACCAAAGAAAGATACCAAAGTTTGAGTCTCAATCTGAATCCATTTTTGCTGCCTGGCCATGTTGCCAGCCAACTACTTGACCCTTGAGTTTTTCATTGGGGTATGACTGCTTGTAGAGTATGGAGTACTTTGTCCCAAGCTTGAGGGGCTGTGCTGTTGTTTTCAGAGCTATTTCTACACAGCAAGCTCTATCACACCAGTGCTACTCCTCCCCCAGGAACCGCCAACCTGTACAGGACTCAGATCTAAGCTGGCTCTCCACTCCCACTCAGATCTGCCACTTAATTCCTTCCACCAGGTGAGCCTGGGGCCAGCAGCAACTGCAGCTGTAGTTCTGTAGCTGGACCATCTCTGCTGCCCCTGGGGTGGTGGCCGAACCCTGAACTCCTTTCACTGTGTCCCAGAAGTTGTTCCCACTAACCTTCTCTGTTGTCTTTGGTGTTTGTGGGTTGAGAAGTCTGGTAACTGCCACAGCTCACTGATTCAGGGCGGTAGGGGCTGTTCCACCCGGCTCCTGGTCTGGTTGGTCTGGGCGCAGCCCACGCTGGGCTCTGCTCTGTTCAGCTCCCAGCTCCGTGTGCGATAGACCTTACCCAGCAACCATCTAGTCTGTCCTGGGCTGGAGCCCTGCTTCCCTCTGCTATTTTGTGGGTTCTGCTGTTCTAGAATTTGTTCAGAACCATTTTTATAGGTGTTTGGAGGGTCCTGGGGGAGAGCCCTAGGCAATTCCCTGCTTTCTCCTGCCATCTTGGCAGGAGCTTAATTTTTTTTAAGGCAGCATATCCTTTTATATTTTAATTGAATGAAGGGATGTTCTAATTTCTCTCACCCTTTCCAAAACTACTTCTTTGGGAAGAGGCTCTGGCCAACACTTGGTTAAAAATAAGGCAATTGAAGTCATCAGACAGTTAACAAAATACAGTTTACTTTACCACAGCACAGCAAGTAAACACAAAAGGAGGACGCAGTGAAAAAGCTTCTCTGGACAAAGCCCTACTTCTCTCAATATGGAAGCAATGCTAATCATCAGGACATGATGTGGTAAAAGACATGATGACTCACATGGTCTTCAGACCAATTTTCAGGGGCATTGCATATGTACGGAAAATTTCATGAGCTTTAGAGGACAAGAAGCCGTTTCAGGGAAGCTAGAGGTCCCGGGGACAACTCTGTTTACTTTTATGGAAAAGTAATAGCAATCATAGAGGGGAAGGAACAAAGACCTGGGCTTACCCCATGTTGTGGGGAAAGGCTAACAGATATGAGTTCCATCACAACTACTACTGACTGCACGTACAGATTTATATACACTTGTACTTATAACATCTATAAAATGCATTCCTGAAAAGTTGGCTGTAGAGGAAATTGTGGACACAAAATCATATTTTTCTCTCAACTCCCATAATTTGTTCTCATGTAGTATTTCATATATAGTCTCAGAGAGTATTTTTTTTTTCCATCGTACAGTAAAAGTTACACTGAAGAATCAGAACAGGTCTTTGAGCATTTGATTATTCTACAAGAGACCTGAAAGAAAAGTTTATTCCATAAGTAGTGTTTAAGTTGCTACCACTGTCATTATGATAGGTACTATGAAGGCAAGCAGAGAGATAGAAAATGCGGTCTTTCTTCTCAAGAAGCTTCCCATGGTGTTGTCACAATAAAACAGACACATACACATTACATATATCCACACGTATATATGTATATAGGTAAATGTACACACATAGATATAAATAGGTAGTATGTGCTTTTATGTATAAATATACATATGTACACACATATATTTTTATGTACATGTATTTGTTGTTCAGTCATTTTCTATCATGTCCGATTTTTCATAACTCCATTTCGAGTTTTCTTGGTGAAGATACTGGAATCGTTTGTCATTTCCTTCTCCAGCTCATTTTACAGATGAGGAAACAAAGGCAAAAAAAATTAAGTGACTTGCCAGGGTCATACTGGGTGAGGCCACACGTGAACTCAGCAAGAGGAGTATCTCTGACTCCAGGCCCAGCATTTTATCCACTTCATCATCTAGCTGCTCCTGTACATGTACATGTGTGCATTTATATATGTATATGCACGTATGAAACATATTTGCATATGCATACCTATATGAAGCAAGTAAAGAACAATGATAGAATATTATATAATTGTTAGCATGTAGTACTTGAAGTCACGAAGCCCTAGGTCCAAGACTTGCCTATGAAACATGGTTGTTGTTTTACCCTGGGCAAGTTCCTTAGCCTCTGTAAATGTCAGCAGAAGGATTGGATGAGGCATATATTTTACACGCACTCATTTTATAGATAAATTGATATATGGTTGAGACATTGAAAATCTTAACAAAAAAACAGCAAAAGTCCGCTTTTGGAAAGGTTATATTATCATAGATTTAAAGACAGAAGGTAATCAAGGAGGTCATTTAGTCCAACATTCTTATTTCACAAATGATGAACTGAGGCCAAGGTGAAATGTCTTGCCCAAGGTCACACAGATGCCCCCAGATTTCTGACTTCAAAGTACACTTTCCATTGTGCCACACAATTTTAATATATTTTAGATTATTTTCATAATCTAGGCCTGAGGTAATTAAGGGTCCAGAAGACATTTAAAGCAGGGCAATAGAGAGCAATGAAAAGATAAAACTCAAAGTTAACAAGTCATTAAAAACCACTGCAACCACAAAAGTAAAAAAGGGCTGCCTGTATGAGGTAAGGTCCACTTTTCTCTAAGCCCCTTTTTCTTCTCTTCCATTATCCATAGCAGTCCAATGATAAAATAAATCCATTTATTTTTCCCTCATATATCTTTGCACACCTATTTAAATACTTGCTCTATTAAGCTATACCATGTACAATTCTAATGATATTGTGAGCTCTCAGTGACCCCATGATAGTCAGATGCTGGAAGCACCACATTGGATCCCTAATGGGAGATATACTTCATCTAGTTCTAGTCCATTTCCAACATCTTATTGTAGAATATATCACAAAGTCCCAGAGGTACCTATGTGTTCTTCCAGGTATTATTTATTAACCACAAAAACCTTATCTTCCAAATTTTTTCAAAGCATTTTTCTGAAGTGGGGGACTAGTTAGGCATTTTGTATAAAGGTCATTCTTTACACGTAGATCAGAGTGAGAAGATGTACATTCTAATAGAAAAAAAGAAATATCAACTTTCTCTTAAGTATAGAATTAACGTTCCCATCAATGATTTGCTCAGGGTTTTTTGACTCCTTATTTCACCAAGGTTAGTATACCTGAAATAGATGCAGAACCAAACACCTGCACATATTCTCATCCTGACCAGGTTTTTCAGAAGAATATGTAATCTCTATATGGAAGATCTCTCTCTCTCTCTCTCTCTCTCTCTCTCTCTCTCTCTCTCTCTCTGTCTCTGTCTCTCTCTCTCTGTCTCTGTCTCTCTCTCTCTGTCTCTCTCTCTCTCTCTCGCTCTGTCTCTCTCTGTCTCTCTCTGTCTCTCTTTCTCTCTCTCTGTCTCTCTCTCTCTCTCCAAAGAGGTACCAATGAGTCTATGCATGACTTACCACTTGTCACAAGTCCACCTCCTTTTCTGCTTACATATACTCTTATTAATGTCATTTACACTGCTTTTTTTCAACAAATCAGCATTAAAAGTCCTGCAACCATATTTCCACCATATGTCTTCACATTGCTCTTTTAGATATTTGTAAAAAGAAGAATTCAAATTATTTCTGGCTCTAAAATTTGGTTAAAATTCATAGCAGGCATTCCAATGACTAGTACCTCATTATGAAATTTTTATAATATTCAA
Organism: Trichosurus vulpecula; assembly: GCF_011100635.1. Lineage (NCBI taxonomy): Eukaryota > Metazoa > Chordata > Mammalia > Diprotodontia > Phalangeridae > Trichosurus > Trichosurus vulpecula. Next base: position 412,031,416 of record NC_050573.1, on the reverse strand, counting down.
TAAAGACTATTGGGAATGTTTTCATTTCTCCACGTGGTTAGAGATGGCACTAAATGAATTTATATAAAAAGATATTATTCCAAGGTGGCTTAGCATATAAAATAGTATTCTCTACATTTGTTCAATACATAGTAATTTCTATAAGTATCTTTGCATATGAAATTCCTATGGGTATTCATTCCACTTAATGTGAGATTAAGATTGAAACTGACTGGATGGCAGAAGCTATAGAATACTGATCATTTTGATTTCCCAAATCAGATACTAGGTCTTGGGAAATGCTCATTTTTCCTAAGGATATTCTGAGGCTTTCTGTTTTTAGAAAAGCCAACAAAATGCTTTAGCTTTTAAAAGTGATAACAAAAAGCAGTTGAAACATTAGAAACATTAGACTATACTTACCTTAAGTGAAAGTATCCCTATTAACAATTATTTTTGTTAGAAATTTAATAATTGTAAATATTTCAATGAAATGAAATTTCAATGAAAAAGAGTAAGACTACAATAAGAAGCTGTGAACTCTTGTTTTATACAGTGTATTAAAACATATATATGTATATGTTACAGTTGTGTGTATGTTTAACAAGACAGTAAAAAAAAACTGGCTTTTGCATTGCATCTCTTATACTTTTTTCTGTATTCTTCCTGTTCATCAAAAATATTTATCAATTGCCCTTTTTTGTAGATATTATCACTATCATTTTTTCATGATCTAATAAATGAAACTAAGGTCTTCTTCTGGGAAGCTGAGTCAGGAAGACTCGTCTTCCTGAGTTTGAATTTGAGCTCATTTACTTCCTAGTTATGTGACCCTGGGCAAGTCACTTAACCCTGTTTGCCTTAATCTCTTCATCTGTAAAATGAGTTGGAGAAGGAAATGGAAAACCGCTCCAGTATCTTTGCCTTGAAAAACCTCAAATAGGATCATGAAGTGAGACAAGACTGAAATAATTGAATAACAACAAAGTCTTCTGTTACCACTTGTAATAATGCATTTGTAATCTATGCTTTTATAATAACATGTAGACCTATACTAAAGAAAATAACGTAGATGTAGTCCCAGATGCTGAATTCTTTCAGTAAATGTGACAGAGATCAGTGAGGCTGAATGATGGCTTGAGGCCCAAATAATAGAGCTAGTAACCTTGTGAACTTTTCCTTTTAGAGCTTGTCAGAAATACTGAATTCAGATCAGTTCAGGCTTGCCAACTTCAATAGGAAGATTCATGGGAACATATCCAAAATGTATAGTGCCGTTAAGTGGATCTTGGCATACCCAGGGTGTCCATTACAAGATTAGCCTATTGGCATGAATCAGTGGTGATCTGTAGTTACTGAAACCACAGAGAGGAGTACTGACTTCATCTTCTGTCAGTGGAGATCATGATTTTGGGCCACCTGACCTTGCTGTTCTTTTAAAACCACAAGAGAAATCATACTCTTTTGGAAGTGATCTTTTCAAGCTCAAAGACATATGGGCGATTTTGAAAGTAAACCTTTCAACAAGATCCTTCCATGTGCTAACTTCTGTTAGCAAATGAGTGGACAGCTAAAAGTAATTCCAATTCTTTTACTGCAGTTGCTATGCATAGTGAAAGTTAATGCACCCCAAATTACTTTAAGCACTCGTTATACAAGCTATTAATAAGATACTGAGACCCAAACTTCTGAAAGAAATAATGAGATTTCCCCTCATTTCAATATGGATTGGTGGGAAAATAAATTCCTCTTTAAATAATTCTGATAAAAAGCATAGTAAGCCATTTTGAAATAATCAACACATTGAATGCAATCTTGGAAGCCTGTTCAATTTGACTTAGCCCCAGGCCCTTTTCCAAAATTACTGTTTGAGTGTTGGATTCCTAGTATGATTGTCAATTTTTTCTATAGTTTCAAGGACAGACCATAAATCATTCTTGTCTCCACTGCCTTAACCTTCTAATGTAGAAATATTTATATCTTTGTACTATGGGAAAAAGAAACAGAAAGGATCTTGTCTTACTTTTTCAATGAATCTTCACTAATGTTAATAAGGAGTCCATTCAGTTGGGAAATAATAAACCTTAAAGCAATGATGGGATTCAAATGAATTAACAACTGGTTCTCCACAGAACAGAGCAGAGGTGCTGCCTGGGTGCTGACTTGGTGGGTACAGTCTCCGCTCCCGCTAACAACCAATTCCTAGAATGAAAGCTAAAATTAGATACTGGTTCTACCAAACTGGTGCAAACTGGCTGAATCTCACCACTGCCTTAAAGACATAGTTTAGCAAAGTAGCCAAATTTCTGAATTGTGAATTTGACTTTTGAGGCTATGTATGGGTATGTATTTGTAAGAAAATTTTTGCTGAAACAGTCAAAAATCGGTGAGCATTTAGTGGATTTTCTTTATTTTAGAGCAGGGAGCACAGTAGATAAAGTTTCTGAGTTCAAATCTGGCTTCAGACACTAACTAGCTGTGGGACTCTAGGCATCACTTAATCTCTGTTTGCTAATTTATTAAAATGGGCTTATTAATAGCACCTATTTCTCAGGATTGTTGTATACTTAGCTCTATATAAAATTTTGCTTATTATTATTCCTAGTGCAGTTTTATTGATTCTTTTTTTGGCAAAGCAATTGAGGTTAAGTGACTTGCTCAGGGTCACATAGCTAGTAAGTGTCAAGTGTCTGGTCTGAGGCCAAATATGAATTCATGTCCCCCTGACATCAGGGCCAGTGCTCTATCCGTTGCATCACCTAACTTCCCCTTAATTTTTTTTTACATTGCTTAAAATTCTCTCTTTCTATCTCTCCCTGCTTACTACTTAAGTGCTATTCAATATATCACACAATATTTTAAAAGAAAAAATAAATGAAAAATATAAAAATTTTAAAAATAAGGAAAGCTGATCGATTCATTAAAAACATCTAAAGATATGTGCAGTATTTAACACGTATGGATCTTCTACCTCTGCAAAATAGTACAGAGAAATGTCACCTCATATCTCCTATATTATTCTCAGGAAAGTTATTAAAAGATGTTGGAAATTAAGGGGGCGGAGCCAAGATGGCAGCTGGTAAGCAGGGACTAGAGTGAGCTCCGTACCCAAGTCCCTCCAAAAACCTATAAAAAATGGCTCTGAACCAATTCTAGAACCGCAGAACCCACAGAACAGCAGAGGGAAGCAGGGCTCCAGCCCAGGACAGCCTGGATGGTCTCTGAGTGAGGTCTCTTCCACACGGAGCTGGGAGCTGGGAGGTGGGAACGGAGTGGAGCAGAGCCCAGCCTGAGCGGCGTGGACCATCCAGACCAGAAGCCGGGCGGAGGGGGCCCTAGCGCCCTGAATATGTGAGCTGCGGCAGTTACCAGACCCCTCGACCCACAAACACCAAAGACTGTGGAGAAGGTTAGTGGGAAAAGCTGCGGGAGTAGAAGGAGTTCCAGGTTTGGTTTCCAGCCCCGGGGCAGTGGAGGTGGGGCAGCTACAGCTGTTGTTACTTCTGGCTCCAGGCCCACCTGGTGGGAGGAATTAAGTGGCGGATCAGAGCAGGAGTGCAACAGCCTGCTGAAGATCTAAGCCCAGTCTGGACGGGGGGTTCTTGGGGAAGGAGGAGTGCAGGTGTGACAGAGCTGGCACCTCCCCCCCAAACGTGGAACATAGAACTCATTAGTCTACAAGCAATCATAACCTGCTGAAAAACTCAAGGGTCAAGTTAGTTGGTTGGGAATATGGCCAGGCAGCGAAAACGCGCCCAGATTCAGTCTCAGACTTTGGATTCTTTCTTCGGTGACAAAGAAGACCAAAACACACAGCCTAAAGAAGACAACAAAGTCATAGAGCCTACAACAAAAGCCTCCAAGAAAAACATGAACTGGCCCCAGGCAAGACAAGAACTCAAAAAGGAGTTGGAAAAGCAAGTTAGAGAAGTAGAGGAAAAATTGGGAAGAGAAATGAGAAGGATGCGAGAAAACCATGAAAAACAAGTCAATGACTTGCTAAAGGAGACCCAAAAAAGACTGAAAAATACACTGAAGAAAACAACACCTTAAAAAACAGACTAACTCAAATGGCAAAAGAGCTCCAAAAAGCCAATGAGGAGAAGAATGCCTTGAAAGGCAGAATTAGCCAAATGGAAAAGGAGGTCCAAAAGAGCACTGAAGAAAATACTACTTTAAAAATTAGATTGGAGCAAGTGGAAGCTAGTGACTTTATGAGAAATCAGGATATTATAAAACAGAACTAAAGGAATGAAAAAATGGAAGACAATGTGAAATATCTCCTTGGAAAAACCACTGACCTGGAAAATAGATCCAGGAGAGATAATTTAAAAATTATTGGACTACCTGAAAGCCATGATCAAAAAAAGAGCCTAGATACCATCTTTCAGGAAATTATCAAGGAGAACTGCCCTGATATTCTAGAGCCACAGGGGAAAATAGAAATTGAAAGAATCCATCGATCGCCTCCTCAAATAGATCCCAAAAAGAAATCTCCTAGGAATATTGTCGCTAAATTCCAGAGCTCCCAGATCAAGGAGAAAATACTGCAAGCAGCCAGAAAGAAACAATTTGAGTATTGTGGAAACAATCAGAATAACCCAAGATCTGGCAGCTTCTACATTAAGAGATCGAAGGGCTTGGAATGCGATATTCCGGAGGTCAATGTAGCTAGGATTAAAACCTAGAATCACGTACCCAGCAAAACTGAGTATCATGTTCCAAGGCAAAATATTGGTTTTCAATAAAATAGAGGACTTTCAAGCTTTCTCAGCGAAAAGACCAGAACTAAATAGAAAATTTGACTTTCAAACACAAGAATCAAGAGAAGCATGAAAAGGTAATCAAGAAACGGAAATTGCAAGGGACTTACTAAAGTTGCACTGTTTTGTTTACATTCCTACATGGAAAGATGATGTGTATGATTCATAAGACCTCAGTATTAGGGTAGTTGAAGGGAATATGCATATATATATATATATATATATATATATATGTTTATGTATATATAAGTGAATGTGTATGTATGTATGTATGTATGTATATATCTATGTGTATATATATATGTGTTTATATATATATATATATATATATATATATGTAAAAGAGATAGAGCAGACACAGGGTGAGTTGAAGATGAAGGGAAGATATCTAAAAGAAAGAAAATGAAATTAAGGGATGAGAGAGCAACATACTGAGAAAGGGAGATAGGGAGAGATAGAATGGGGTGGATTATCTCGCATAAAGGTGGCAAGAGGAAGCAGTTCTGTGGGAGGAGGGGAGAGGGCAGGTGAGGGGGGAATGAGTGAACCTTGCTCTCATCAGATTTGGCCTGAGGGGGAATACCATACATACTCAGTTGGGTATCTTATTCTACAGGAAAGAAGAGGGAGGAAGATAAAAAAAATAAAAGGGGGGGATGATGGAGGGGAGGGCAGATGGGGGTGGAGGTAATCAAAACAAACACTTTGGAAAGGGGACAGGGTCAAGGGAGAAAATTCAATAAAGCGGGATGGGTTGGGAAGGAGCAAAATGTAGTTAGCCTTTCACAACATGAGTATTGTGGAAGGGTTATACATAATGATACATGTGTGGCCTAGGTTGAATTGCATGACTTCTTAGGGAGGGTGAGTGGGAAGGGAAGAGGGGAGAGAATTTGGAACTCAAAGTTTTAAAATCAGATGTTCAAAAACAAAAAAAGTTTTTGCATGCAACTAAAAAATAAGATACACAGGCAATGGGGCGTAGAAATTTATCTTGCCCTACAAGAAAGGAAGGGAAAAGGGGATGAGAGGGGAGGGGGGTGATAGAGGGGAGGGCTGACTGGGGAACAGAGCAACCAGAATATAAGCCATCTTGGAGTGGGGGGGAGGATAGAAATGGGGAGAAAATTTGTAATTCAAACTGTTGTGAAAATCAATGCTGAAAACCAAATATGTTAAATAAATAAATTTAAATTAAAAAAAAGATGTTGGAAATTACTGCAAATTATCAGAGAGGTCAGCAGCTTCAGATTTAGAGCCTAAGGACAGATAATCATGTCTCTCTTTTTCTAAGGAATTATATTTAATTTTTCAGTCAATTAAGAAAGTAGTACTTTATTAAGTATTATCATTGATATTTACTAATGGTAGGTAGGTGGTGCAATGGATAGACTTCTGGGCCTGAAGTCCAGAAGATGTGAGTTTAAATCTGGTCTCAGGCACTTACTAGCTGTGTGACCCTGGGAAAGCCATCACTTAACCTTTCTGCCTCAATTTCCTCATTTGTAAAATGGGGATAATATCATTTACCTCTCTCGATTGTTGCAAGAATCAAAAGAAATAATTGTACTGTATTTAGCACAGTGTCTGTGTAACAACGTTAGTAGCAGCTGCTGTGCAGGTGTGAGGCCAATAATACTAGCACACAGGAGGGTTGATAGCAGGTTCTTTGATTTGCTTTTCTAAGGAAAGCAACTTTAAGGGGTTTACAGTCTCACTTTAATTAAACATAAATATGTCATCCACTTAGTTCAGGGGAAAACATCAGCACCCTGAACTTCAGATAAAAAACAAACATAAATTACAAGAAGAAATTATATAAATAGAGCAAATAACACAAATCAGTGGACAGGGCTTCTCTCTGTCCATAGCAATATATATGTGTGTGTGTGTGTGTGTGTGTGTGTGTGTGTGTGTATAATTACTAGAGAGAGAGAAGCACCAACATCTGGGTTTTCAAAGCCAGGGGAGCTCCTTAACAGCTGCCCAGAGTTTCCATACCAACACTCTTCCAATGAGTGAGCCCCAAGCAAAATGCTAACCTTAGAGTATACATACACATGTCTACAGGGTCAGAGGGCTTCACAGCCATATGACTCCAATCCATGTGACCTAGGCCTTCCCTTGACTTAAGCAGGTCATCAATGACTCTTGATCAATCAAAGACTCTTGATTGAAACAAAGGCATTTGATTGCCTTAGTGCTGAGAAGCACTCCAAAACAAAAAAAAACAGCAAGAAGTCCCACACTGCTTGCCATTACATTCTGATACATCCAAAGTTCTCTATAAGTGCTAGATGTTTTATTATTATTATGTGTAAAAGAGAGCAGCTAAATGGCTCAGTGAGTAGATTGCTAGGCCTGGAGTCAGGAAGACATGAATTCCAATCCAACATCAGACACTTACTAGCTGTGTGACCCTGAGCACATTATGTAACCCTGTTTGCCTCAGTATCCTCATCTGTAAAATGAGCCAGGAAGGAAATGGCAAAGCACTCTAGTATTGTTGCCAAGAAAACCCTAAAAGTTGTCACAAAAAGTCAAACATGACTGAAAAATGACTAAACAACAACAACAAATGGAAAAGACATCCATGCTTTTTTTAGTCATCCAAATACAATTAGATTTCACTGATTCAGTAAAGAAATATGAAACAACCACCCAACATCACTGGTTGCTGTTTTGTTATGTTTTATTTAATTTTCTTTTTAGGCAGGACCTATGATTTCACCTGCATATGGAAATGATTAGGGACATCCTATCAATGCAAACAAGCACCAATTTGGAATCTTATAGTTATAGATATCTTACGTGAAAATATCTGTTTTTCATTCATAAAAGCAATTAGTTGCAAAACACAGGATGGAGGAGACAGCTGGCTTGATAGCAATTCATGGGGGAAAAGAACTGGGCTTTTAAGTGACTGCAAGCTCAATCTGCACCCAAAGTGAGATGTGATTGATAAAATGATGACATGATCCTAAGATACCTAGTTATAGATGTTGTGACCAGATGAACAAAGGAAATTTATAGATTTTTCTCTCTCTCTCTTTCTCCCTCTCCCTCCCCCTCCCTCCCTCCCTCCCTCCTCCCACCTTCCCCTTGCTCCCTCTGTCTCTCTGTACACACATGGACAGATACACACATTCTATGCTGTTTGGTCTATATCTAGACTATGGGGCACAGTTCAAACAGTAGCATTTTAACAAGTCCACTAGTGCCTTTGAGTGTAACTAAGATGGTTAAAGGTTTGGAAACCAAGTCATAAGACTGGTTGAATTATCTAAGGACTCTTGTTATAGGAAATACAGTGGAAGAGAGCGTAAGGCATGACTGTAATCTTCAAATATTTGAGGGGCTATCACATGGGGGGGAAATTAATTTATTCTTTGCTGCTATGGATGGAAGAACTGGGACCAGTGAATGGAAGATATAAGATAGGACATGTCTGTTTAACTTAAGGAAGAACTTTGTAGATATTAAAAGTGTTCAACTATGAAAAATGTGGTCTTGTTAAGTAGTGACTTCCCTGTCACTGAAACAATTTAATCAGAAACTGGATGATAGTCAGACAAATGAAAAGACAGAGACCCTTTCCAAATTGGTTAAGGGGTTATATAAAATAACACCTAAGGTACCTTCCAACTCAAAATGTCTGCTAACATATCATATACAATAAAGGTTCCTTCAGTTACTCCATAATTTTCACATTTTCTTCTGTAACATTTTCATTTGAAGTAAAGTTTTGTCTGAATTTGAAGCATTTTTGTTATTGAGATATTTCAGAACAGTTCCTTCTTTGACTCTTGAATTGGTTTCTATTTAAGCATGCCCAGCAGTTGGATAAATGAGTTTAACAAAATGAATGTCAGACTGATGACCTAAAGAAATTACTATTTTAAATGTCACATGAAAATAATATGCCTTTAGCCCTTTTTTTCTTTTCAGAGATATAATTAATTTTTTTAAAAACTAGCTTATTAAAATGCTGATATTTTGTCATCATGGGTCAGCTAACTTGACTAAGAATTCTGATTCTTGCCAATTGCTCACAACCATAAGTAAAAATTAAATGAACTAAGAACAACCTTTCATCAACCTCAGATATAAGAAATGATATATTACAAATTTTATCCATCACCTTCTATGACGTATCCAGTACTGAGTTAGCCCTGGCAATCCTGATGTTTCAATAGATGGCAGATTTTTAAGTTGTCTCATCATCCTTCGTAGTTGAGAAATATGAGGTTCAACTTAATTAAGCTATTTGCCTTCAGGAACACAGGTAGTAAGTGTTATAATGAGATTCAAAAGCAGATTTCTGTTGATACCAAATTCATTACTTCTTATGTTACCGCATAAATCATTTCTGATATAAACACAGGCACAAAATTAAGAAAATCTGGGAAATCTTTGGAAAAACAGCATACCCTCCAGTTGGGGTAGAAGATAGGGAACATGAAAAAGGCAAGACTGAGAAGTTAGATTACAGTCAGATTGTGGAGCGTTTTGAGTTAGGAAATTTGGATGCTACTCAAAATTAAGGTGTGGAGAGAGAGACACTGGAGGTTTGGGATTAGAGGAAGAGCATGAGCAGAAGTCTATCATTGTTCTAGGTTGGAGAAGGCATTGTTATTGATAGAAACAGGGAAATAAAGAGGAGAAGTAGGATGTTGGAGTGATGATAGGTTCCATTTTAAAGATGTTGAATTTAAGATGCTCTCCCAGGAGAATCAGAAAATCTTCTAAAAGCCAGGTATAGGTATGGTGCAAATGACTGATCCACTACAAGGAAGGGACAGAAAAGAGTAACTTTGCTTGTTCCTTGAGAGGATATTTAATCCAGAGTTAGGATGTGTGTTAATCTTCCTGGGGCTGATTCTGTTTCTGAAACAGGTTACTGCTGACTTTCCCTCATCTCCATTTTTGTCTCTTATCAATGACTAGCATGGGCCTGCATGGTGCAAGAAAACTCTGGGTTTGAGGAATCGCCACTTCTCCAGTGATGGATGGTTTTATATGTTGGGGGTGAGAGGTGGAGCTGCTAGATAAAACACCAGTGCAAAGGTCTCCATTATGCATGAAAGAAAACAAAAGAGGCAGAGGAGAGACATCAGCATCGCCTAAACCCGAGTAGCTTTTAATCCTATCTGCTCTATAATTTAGAATCTTCCCTGTGAAATTACTTCCATTGTCCCTTATTTGCTTGTAATATATAGAGACTTAGGCATGGCTCTCAATAAGAAATCTAAGTAGTGATATTCCAAAGGCAAGTGGAAATACAGACCTGGAGCCTTGAGAGAATGAATAGGAATGGATATAGAAAAATAATAAATTTGTCATCATCACCATCATCATTACTGGAAGTGTATAGTGAATAAAGGGCCAGCCTCAGATACCAGAAAACCTGCATACAAATGCCCCTTCTAATACACACTAACTTAACAACGTTGGGCAAATTATTTAGCCTCCGGATGTTTCAGACAAGTATTCAAGATTGCAATTTGCAGATCAGTTGCCTGTTTGCTTTGATAGAGGGAATTTAATAATTAGAGTGCCTGATGACTCAATTAATCAATTAACAAGTATTTCTTAAGCGCCAGGTCTGGTTCAAATAAAGAAAGGCAATAATTGCAACAATGTCTTACACATGTGACTTTAATTTTATAAAGTCCTTTCATATTGATTTTCTCATTTTGCGTTCAGAGCAACACAATGACAGCTGATTTTGCTATCTTACAGAGATTTCTAGTTGGTATGGATTGCAAATAGTGATTTGGGAGGAACAAATTGGTATGCAAAGAAATATAATGGTAGTGTGAGGGATATAGATTCAAGAGGGAAGATTGCCAGGTCCGCTCACATGAATAGGAGCTGAGATAGTGACACTCTTTCAGTGAATATCAATTACCTTTAATCTTAAGGCACCCAGAAGTCTTAATCTTTATAAGGTTTGAAAATTTTGTATTTTTTCCCTTCCAAGCCATAAATGCCAATAAAGGGCAACATAGACAACAAGCCTTTAATGGGTTTCATCTTTGTCAAGTTGCACGTGTTGCCAGAGCAAGTCAGCCTTTCTCCCAATCAGCTCTTCACCCTCAGCAGAGGAATCTCCCTTTCTCTAATCAGCTCTTTCAAAGGGCAGAACTTTATTCCAGTTATATCAGCTCCAGATTTTAACAGCAGAAGCCGGTCAGCCTCATCTTCTTTTAGCCATTCAGCTCTGGTAAATTCTCAAATATGTAAACTTTAGTGTTCTGCCCATAGACCCCAAACTTAAGATTGCTGTTAACCAGTTGTGGTTAATACTTCATTGAGAGCCTGAGAGTAGCAAAGAAGCACATTTATCCAGAAGGAAACTAGAGACATAGAAGAGGAAAAAAGTGTTATATGGCACAGACTATTCCTTAAAGACATAGACATACAGGTATGCAGTCTACATTTGTGAGATGTCTCATGGTAAAGCATCACAGGTTTCTTTAAGTGTGTATCCATTCTGTCTGCTATGGCTGTGGATGCTATGCTGTTTGATGGGAGATTTGGCACAAGTATAGTAATCTTTTTTAAGTATTCTTGCTTTTAAATTTCATTTAATAAATTATATGTTATTGTAGTTCTTGCTTTTGTTTTATTGTTTGGTAAATGGTTCATGTTTAAGAACTAATGGTGACATTGTGGCTGATTTCTATTAATGTGAAGTAGATTGTTCAGGGCTCAACTCCTGTTAGTGCAGATTTGTAACTCCTACACCCCAGGGTTACTCCTAGGACCTTAAGAATTAGTTGGGGGGGGGGTAGGCAAGATGATGAAGTACAAGTTGGGACTCAACTGAATTCTCCCAACATTAGCCTCCAAACAACTTTAAAATAATGCCACAAGTCAAATTTTGGAGTGTCAGAGCTAATAAAACATCAGTGCTTCCCCATCCTGAGGTGTAGAGCCCAACTTTAACAAAATTCAAAGAAAAAAATAGGCCAGAAAAAATGAGCAAACCAACAAACAAAAAAGAAGTTGACCATTTAAAAAAACACGTGATGGTGGTAGGGAAGGTAAGACATAAAGTTAGCCAAATGAAAAAAAGAGGTACAAAAGCTCACTGAAGGAAATGATCCCTTAAAAAATTAGAATCAGGCAAGTGAAAGCTAGTGACTCCATGAGTCTTCAAGAAACAATAAAACTAAATCAGAAGGATGAATAAATAGAAGGGAATGTGAAATGCCTCATTACAAAACTAAAAATTAATAACTAACATAGAAAACAGATTGAAGAGAGATAATTTAAGAATTACTGGACTACCTGAAAGCCATGATTAAAAACAAAGAGCCTAGATATCACATTTTAAGAAATTATCAATGAAAACTTCCCTGATGTCTTAGATCCAGAGAGTAATATCAAAATTGAAAGAATCCACTGATCACCTCCTGAAAGAGATCTCAAAATGTAAACTTGCAAGAATATTATAGCAAAATTCCAGAGCTTCCAGTCAAGGAGAAACTATTGCAAGCAGCCAGAGAGAAACAATTCAAATATCACAGAGTCTCAGTTAGGATTCCACAAGATTTAGCAGCTTTCACATTAAAGAAGTGAGGGGGCTTGGAATATGATATGCTGGGAAGCAAAAGAGTTAGGATCACAATGAAGAATTAACTACCCAGCAAAACTTAGTATAGTCCTTCAAGGATAAAAATGGATATTTAATGAAATAGAGAACTTCCAAGAATTCCTGATGAAGAGACCAGAGCTGCATAGAAAATTTGACATTCAAATCAAAAATGCAAGAGAAGCATAAAAAGGTAAATATCAAAGAGCAATCATAAGGGTCTCAATGGAGTTAAACTGTTTATATTCCTAAATGGAAGTAACTCCCAAGAACTTTATCATTGTTAGAGGTTAGAAGGAGTTTCCATAGACAGAGAGCATGGGTATGAGTTGATAATGCTGGAATGATCTCCACAAAAAATGTAGGACTGAGAAAGGGGAATGTACAGGGGGAAGGGGGAGAAAGAGCAAATAGGGCAAATTTTCTCACATAAAGGAGCCACCACAAGGAAGAGCTTTTATAGAGGAGGGGAAAATGAGCTGGTTGTGGGCAATGTTTGAACCTCAATCTCACCATAATTGGTTCAAAAAGGGAAGAATATATATATATATATAATATATATATATTATATATATGTATATATGTATATATACGCACACACATTCAGTTGGGTATAGAAATTTATCTTAGCTAAAGGGAAATGGGAGAAAAAGGGATAGGGAGAGGAATTATAAGGGGAAGGGGAAATTGGGGGAGGCAGTGGTTAGAAGCAAGACAGACTTTTGTGGTGGGGCAGGATAAAAAGAGAAAGAGGAATGATGGAGGAAAATGAATTGGAGGGAAATGCACAATTAGTGATCATAATTGTGAATGTGAATGAGATGATCTAACCTATAAAATGGAAGTTGATAGCTGAATGGATTGGAAACCAGAATTCAACAATGTGTTGTGTACACGAGATACATTTGGGAAAGAAAGACACACATGGTGAACTGGAATAAAGGGCTAGAGCAAAGTCTGGTATGCTTCAGCTGAAGTGAAGAGGGCAGGGGTGGCAATGATGATCTCAAACAAAGCAAAAGCAAAAATAGACCTAATTGACAATCAGGGAAATTAAATTTTGCTAAGAGGTACCATGAACAATGAAGTAATATAAGAATTTTATAGCAAGTTTCTCTGATAAAGTCCTCATTTCTCAAATATATAGGAAACTAAATGAAATTTATAAAAAAGAGCAATTTCCCAAATGATAAATAGTCAAAAGATAAGAACGGTTTTCAGAATAAGAAATCAAAGCTATCTATAGTAGTATGAAAAAATCTTCTAAATCACTATTGATAAGAGAAAGACAAATTAAAACAACTCTGAGGTGCCACCTCATACCTATGAAAAATGAAAAATACTGGAGAGAGAGACAGAGTGAGAGAGAGAGAGAGAGAGAGAGAGAGAGAGAGAGAGAGTTGATGAATGCTGACAGCACAAGGAAGTATAATTTTCCTGCTTTTTTTTTTTTTTGCTTTTCTGTGATACGGGAAATATGGAAATGTATTTCGCATATGCAATTGAAATAGTTTGCCTTCTCAGAGAGTGGAGAAGAGGGAATGGAAAAAATCTGAAACCCAAAATTTAAAAAGAACATTAATATATAAATAATTTTAAAAGAGCTGTAGCAATATGGTGGTTATTAGAGGGGACAGGGTGTTGGTTAATACCAACACCCTGTTCAAGTTTTATGTTGAGGCAAAATGTACTCACAAGTAATTGAATGGTTAATGGAAGGTCTTTTACTTTGCCTTAACTCAACAAAGATATGTAATAAGTATATGGTGGTACTTAGCTTGTCTAGGCAACAGCTCTGCAGGAAAAAAAAAATCCAAATAAAAGGCATCTCATTAACAAGGCAGGAAATGGTGAAAGATGTATTGATCCACATCATCTTTGGAAATCCACTAACTCAGAGGGGCCCTGAATGCACCTATGCTGGATATTTTCATGCCTTTAGGTGACCATGAAGCTGCAACAGGGAAGCAAGACCCAATCAGATCCTAGAACTACCTTGTTAAGGAAAACTGATCCCTGTTTCAGGAAAAAGGGGAAAACTAACCTTTATTATGGTAAACAGGAGAGCCCTGGTACTACTGTACTTGCCTTTCTTTAAGGTCTCTATATCAGACCCACCAGTGTGAATGTAGATTGGGATGAATGAGCCAACTGAGAAAGAAAAAAAAATGTAGGCTTGAGGAGGGCTCATTGTATATTCTAATATATGTGCAACCTTGGGTAAACCACTTTTCTTCTGTATGGCTCAGCTTCCAGATCTGTCAAATGAAGGGGGTAGAACAAATGACCTTGGTTTCCCTTGCATTGCTATCAATTATTCTAATCCCCTTTGAATTAAACTAGGATCCAAGGCATAAAGAACTTTGAATTTACATTTTTATATAGGTCAATTCAAGCTGTGTCTATGAAAGAAAAATGAAAAACACTAGCACCAACAGTAAGCATACACTTTAGGAGGGAATAAACTATCATAGATGAATATGGAAAAAAGGTGTATTCCAAAGGAAATTGTATTACCTGAACAAAATATTTTGAACAAACATGATTTGGTGAACTGTAGTGGAAAGAGTGCTGAACCAGATAGTGCGACACTGACATTCTAATCTCCTCTGCCAGTAACTGACTTTATTATATGATGCCATCATTTCATCAGAATATGTATATATATATATATACATATATATACATATATATATCTTTCTGTGTGTATACAATACATATATGTACAAATATATATGTATACATATATGAGGAAATATAAACACATATAATATACATATATAAATATATATATCTCTGTAAATATGTATTTAACATACACATATAAATACATTTATATATATACACACATCTGTGTATATATTTGTGTATGTGTGTGTATAATCAAAGGACTCTGAACTTGTTTCTATCTTTTCTTTTTGCATTTATAATATAACAGGATTATACCATGCAAGGAGTGTTTAACCTAACAGATCTGGGATGGGTAGGTTCTATGAACTTTACTGGGAAAAAAAATGCCTTTTATTTTGATAAAATTGATTTCCTTTGTAATCCTATGAATTTTATTTTCTGCATTTAAAAAAAAATATTCTTAGGATAGATCCAAAGTCTTAACCAGACTGTCAAAGGAGACCATAACTCAAACAAACAAAAAAAAAAAAAGATGAAGGCTTCCAGCCTTAGAGGATCACTAAGTCTTCTAACTCTTAATAGCCAAAGAGGTCATGACCTACATGTTCTGTAAATAGGGAAAGGAGATTTCCAACAAAGTGACTAATTAACAGTTAAAGTGGCAGAGCTCAGTGCTTAACTGCTGTTTCTATTCTTTCCTTGTGATTAACTAGAAGAATGGTATGTGATTGACAGCCATCAACTCAATTTATGGACAGTGGAGATTCAAGTAGCTAATAACTTTGAATAGGATGGCTCTAAAGGCCTTGGCCATAGTACCCCTGATGAGAGGGAGGAAGAAGGAAAGAAGCATTTATTAAGACACTGCTAAGTGCTTTATAAAGCACTGTCCTGGGAGTTGGCTGCTATTGTTATTGTCCTCATTTTAGGATCAAAGAAATGGAGGCAAACAGAAGTTAAATGACTTGCCCAGGATTGCGCACCTGGTGTCTGAAGTCATATTTGAACTCCAGTCTTTATGACTCTAGGCCCAGTACTATACTGCAAAACGTGGCTGCCTCTTGGAAGAATATAGCATCTGTCTGCCTATAGAAGATAAATATTTTGAAAGCAGATAGAATTACATAAAATAGTTAAAAATTATTTTGGGATTATTATACAATGGCATAAAATAAATACTTTTTGTTGTTGAATCAATTCTCTCATGTCTGACTGTCTGTGACCCGATTTGGGTTTTCTTGGCAAAGGTACTGAAATGGTTTGCCATTTTCTTCTCCTGCTCGTTTTACAGATTAGGAAACTGAAGTAACAATGTTAAGTGACTTTGCCATAGTCACACAACTCTTAAGTGTTTAAGGTTGGATTTGAACTCAGGCCATCTTGACTCTGGAGCTGTCACTGTACCTACTGTGCCACCTAGCTGCCCAAAATAAGTACAGATAAAGGATTTATCTAGTCGTATATTAGATAATCTCCAATTTGGAAGAGATCTTAAAGGATATCTAGTCCAGTTCATACAGGAATAACATCCTCAACCAGGGACTTGCTACCTCTATTTGAAGACCTCTACTGATAGGAACCTACTACCTAATAAGTAGTCCTTTCTTCTTTTGGATAATTCTAAATCTGCTTCTGCAAGTTCCACTGACTTGTCCTAGTTCTACCCTCTGCAATAAACAAGTCTTATACCTCTTCTCCATGACCAACCCTTAAAAAACTGGGAAAAAAACCTATCATTTCCCCTCACCATCCTAATTTTTCTGTCCATTAGACTAATCCTCTCTGGGAACTTCAAGTTAATCCTGGTGTGGCATGATCTTAAGTCTTACACCTGTTCTAACTGCCCTCATTTGGACATGCTCCAGTTTGTCATTGCCCTTCCTAAAATACACATTGATAACTGACTAAAAGGCATTGTAGTATAGGAGAAGGTACTTCGACCTTGGAGTCAGGAAGATATGGGTTCAATTATTGCCTACAGAATGTACTAGTTACATTCCATGGCCAAATCATTATCTCAGTTTCCCAGGCAATTCCCTAATACCATATTATTTGAGTTATCAATCTCTACCAGTGGAGAGGATTTCCATACCAATGAGCTCCCTAAGGACTATTAAAAAACAGTTATGGATAAATAAATAAACAAAGAATTCTCTCTCTCTCTCTCTCTCTCTCACACACACACACACACACACACACACAATGGTACAGATAGTACAGATTAGAGAGATGTATCACACTGCTATCATTTCCGTTCTTCTGGACTTTATGACTCTAGTAATGCAGGCTAATGTTGCATTACCTTTTCACAGTTACCATAGAATCAAAGAACCACTGAATTTGAGAGTTGGAAGAGATCTCAGATGTCA
Organism: Trichosurus vulpecula; assembly: GCF_011100635.1. Taxonomy (NCBI): domain Eukaryota; kingdom Metazoa; phylum Chordata; class Mammalia; order Diprotodontia; family Phalangeridae; genus Trichosurus; species Trichosurus vulpecula. The sequence goes on along the minus strand of NC_050573.1, from coordinate 412,014,074 downwards.
TCTAATCTAAGCCATTCCCAAAAGAAACCACTCCAGCATATATGATAAGTAGTCATTGGATTCTATTCAAAGCTTTCTGAAGTGTAAAACTGCAACCCTACTTGAGCCATCCAATTCCAGTTTTGGACAATTCCAACTGTTAGAAAAGTTTTCCTTGTAAGAAGCTTAAATTTTCCCTTTATAATTTCCATCTATTAGTACTTGTTATTTCCTCTATACACAAACAGGATACACCTAATCTCTCCTCCATATGACAGCTCTTCAGTTGAAGTCTGCTGTCATGTGCCACTTTAGTCTTCTCTTCTTTAGGCCAAACATCTCCATTTCTTCCAAATGATCCTAATATAATATGTCCTCAAGGCTCTTAACTATTTTGCTTGTTCTCTTGACACCCTTCGACCAATCAGTGTTCTTCAATTTTGGCACCCAGAACTGCACAAAAATGTCCAGATGAGGGTAGAGGACAGTGGGACTCTATTCATGGTAAGCTCCTTTCTTAATATAGCCTAAGATCACATTATCTGTTATTGGCTGCCTTTTAACACTGATGATTCAAATCAAGCTTCCCCTTCCCTAAAATACTTTCAAATAAGCTGCTATGTAACCAAGGTTTCCCTGTCCCTATACTTGAATAGTAAATTTTTTTAAAGATGAAGTATAGGATGATACATGTGTACCTAATATCTTAAAAAATTCAGCTCACTGATTCTATCCTGAAAATTAAAAAAAAAATGAATTGCCAAATCTCAGGTTGAAAGGGGTCTTGGACGCCACATAGTTTGCCTGACAAGTAATCAAATTTCTCTTTCCTTGAACATCTCTATGAGGGAGAATCCATTTTAAGGCAGCCCATTACACTTTGGGATAATTAAAATTATTAAATATTAAGCCTAAATTGCCTCTGAAATTTGTTTGAATTGCTCTTCATTCTATCCACTGGGACAGTATTAATCTCCTTTCTCTTCCACATACAGACCTTCAAATACTTGAAGACAGCTATTATAGCTTCATTTTGTTGACCTCTTTACCCCACATCTTTTCTTCTGGCTAACCACCCCTAATTCCTGGAACTGATCATTATTTAGTGTGAACTCTAGACTCATCATCATGACTACTCCTCTCTGAATACATTCCATTTTATCAGTGTCCTCTCTGAAAAGTAACACCCAGAACTGAACATAATACTGTAGAGGTGTCTGACCAAGGAGGCTTAGAACCATACTGTCACCTCCCTAGTCTCTGGATAATCTGCCTCTCAATGCAGACTGAGATTACATTAGATTTCTTGACTATCACATGGTACTATTTACTCATATTGATCTGACTTCACTTAAACCTCAAGATATTTTTCATTCATCAAGGTTGTGCTTATTTCATTTTCTTTTTTTTTAAAACCTAGTGTACAACTTTACATTGATCCCTATTGTATCAAGAGATGGCAAAGACATAACTTGACCAGAAAGGAAATATTCCTAGTATGTGGAGAGTATTGGCAGTACCCAAGTATGTTTCTAATACTATGAATTGCAGAACTATTGTAAATCCATATTGGGTGAGTATCCTCACCAGGATTTTACTACACCAATGAAACCACAAGACCAGACTGAAAAAGAGAACAAAAATTTAGCTTGTTAAATTTTACCCACCCTTCTACTGTGCCAATATATGTTAGAATCCTGACTCAGTTATCTAATGTATTAGATATCCTTCTTAGCTCTATGTCATTTGCAATTTTGATAAGCACACCATTTATGCCTTTATCCAAGTCATTGAAAAAGTGTAAAACAACACAGTTAAGCAAATATTAATGGGATATCTCCTTCCAAGTAGAGATCAAATCACAAGTGACTATACTTTGGGTCCTAGTCATTCACCCAGTTTGAAATCCATTTATTTACATATCATGAGTAACAGTGGACACCAAGGTTTTTTCATTGTGTATGTCTAGCATTAAAAGTCCTGTTCAGCTTGTATTCTAATATTCATATTTTTAAAAATAGATTGTATACACAGATTACAGTGATGATAATTATTGATGACATAAGAATCGGGGGGGGTTGGAATCCTGCAGTGCAGAAAGGGGACAGAATAGTGGGTTATTGAAGAAAACCATACTCCTACTCAATAAACTCCAGTGGTTCCTTAACATCTTCAGGGTCAAATTCAAAGCCTTCATAATTTGTCCTCTTCCACAACCTATATTTCTTGTCTTCTTACACATCTTTCACAACCTTTCAGGTCATCAGGTGACTATAGTGCATACCCCACCTTCCCCTGTTTCCCTCCACAAATACTCAAATCCAATTACATCGAGTACCTTGCTGTGCCTCAAACAAGATGCTTAATCTCCTAATTCTGGGTATTTTCATTGACTTCCCTTCATTCCTGGCATACTTTCCCTCCTCATCTTTGCCTCCTGGCTTCTCTGGCATCTTTTAGGTCTTATTTAATATCCTACCTGCTACAAAAGAGCCCTTTCCAAGCCTCTTTAATTCTAATTTCTTTCCTCTGTTGATTACTTGTAATCATAGTTTATTTGTATCTAGTTCCTTGCCGTTTCTCTCCCAATTAGACTGTGAGCAACTTGGGAGCAGAGATTGTCTCTTGCTTTCCTTTTCATCCTCAGGGCCTGACGCATAGTATTCACTTCATCAGTGTTTACTTAATGACTGATGAGAATGTGCCCACCCTATTGTTTCTACATATTATTTCATTGTTAGCTGCCCTTTTCAGAATGATATACCACCCCAACCATAATACTGTATATAAAAGGGAGAATTCTTATTTCTACATGTCACAGTGGATACAATACTAGATTTGGAATCAGGATGATGTGTTAAAATTCCCCTTCAAGCATTTACTGGCTAACTTGACCTGGGCAAGTCACTTAACCTCACTGGACCTCAGTTCCTCATATGTAAAATTTGATAGTTGAACTCAGTGAGAGTTATAGTCTCTCCTAGTTCTAAATCAATGACCCCACACTTGATAGCTATCTGAATCATAAAAGAGACCTCATTTACCCGGCACAGAGTAGTTGCTTAATGATTACTTATTGACTGAGTAACTGAACAGTGGCAAGGATAAGAAGAGGTATGTAGTAATCAATATTCACTGTAATGCTTTTAATTTTATTGTTGTCCTTAATCATTGGATAGTACCCCAATATTCGTAACATATATCTATGAACTGTTTGAGCAGATGAGCTGGCTACCAACTTTTTTTTTCTTTAGTTTTATTGCACAGAATATAAATGATTGCTGGATCAGAGGGATGTCATACCCCCCAGACCCCCTCTAAAAAACTTAGTGGAACTGGATAGATTTTTCTTCTTTAGGATACTACCTTATTAGATCAGATGTTCCTAGTGTTTAAAAGTGCCCCTCTCCAGCAGTAAATTTATTTTGAGATCGCAACAGCCCTTCAGGTCAGCAGGGAACAATAGTGCATATTTAAGTAGTGATTTAATAGTTAAAAGGTTCTGCGTGGGCACAGGCTATGAATTTCACTTGGGCTATAGAGAGCTGAACATAATGCTCTGTATATTTGAGATTTGATGAGGATGATAATTGTATACTAAGTGTGCTAATAGTGTTAATACAGAATGGGGGGAAAGTTCCTATGTAATTGCTAGGATATACACAAGTACCTGGCCTTTTATACATATAGATATCTATATCTATGTAGACATATAGATATAGATATAAATATATAGATACAGATAGAGACATAGCTACATACACATCAGCTATGATGTAAGTTGCATATTATATATATATATATATACATATATACAGCATCAAATATGAAGTATGACTATTACATATAATACCAGATAGTATGTGTACATATATAATATCATATGTCACATGTGCATAGTATATTAATTAGATTAAAAATAATTTGGGAAAATTTGTCTTTATACTAAAAGCTAAAATATTTCCTCATGGGCAAAGACTACATTTCAGGAAAGAAATGACTTTAAATGTTCTGTGTTTTTGCATTCAGCATGACTGGAAGTTGGTATAGAATGACTTTCTGCAATTTGCTTTCAAAGAAATTTAGTTCAGTATAATTCTAGACAGTTCTCCAGCCTTTTAGCCCATCGCCGTTAGATATCTATTTAGTGAATTTATTTTTCTTTAATTCTAATTGTATATCTTATATTCCATGATATTCTAGAAAACACACACATATATGCCTATAAACGTAGGAAATAATATCCTTTGTTTCCTATGGTATTTACAAACAAACACATTCTAATTAACTCTGTTGGGAATAGATGAATGATTTCTAATATACAGTGAAAAATCCTTTTTGTTTTTCTTGGCAAAAATAAGTAAAAAACCCCATTAATTTAATGACTACTATGTGCAGATACAGAACATAGAGATCCAAAATGTTATCACTGTCCCAAGAAGTTTGAGGGAATTATAAAATATACATAATGCAAAGTATGAAATAACCCACTGATTTACTCATGATATTCAGAATCAAACTGTGGTAGCAGATGTGATGAAAATGAAGGAGAGAGGGAAAACATTTGGTCAAGACTTTTCTCTCTAAACATGTTAGACAAGTAAGGCATAAGTATTGGTCTTAACCTATCAATATAATTTACTCTTTAAAAATAATCACTTTGAGAACTTAGACATTCTTAGGCTCTCCCACTCCCCATGGAAGTAATGACTTATTTAGAATTTAAGCTAAAATATTAAAAAGTAAAAATACTCAACTAAATCACCAATAACCCAAACCCTTGAAAAATATTCCATGATTGGAAGATCATATTTTGTGTCTTTCAGGAAACATGATCATATGGGATGTCAACTTAATGCAAGTTCACTCAGGCATTATTGGTGAAATAAGTTAGTGACAAAAATTGGAACCATTGTGCTATTTCAAGTCTAAGAGATAACTGAATTTATAATCATTGGAGCATGGACCACAGCACAGTTCTGGGAATATAGTAGTTATATCACATTTCACATAGGACAAGCAAAAGGAGGCATTATAATGTAGAAATGAAAATAGGGACCAAAAAGTCAACCTTCAGGAGAAGAATGTTAGGATAATGTCCTCTAAATGAAATCAATAAGGTTGCTGTTAAGTTTGGAAACAAGTGCTAATGAAATTTCTGAGCTTATTTTCTGAACAAAAAATCCCAAATAATTTTGATTGCTTTTTACCATAATATTCCAATTGTATCACTGTTGACCATATTAAAATATGCAGATCATAAGCACAAGGATAATTTGAAATGTGAAGCTGGATTTAACCTTTCTAAGGTAAGCTAGGAGGCAAATAAGTAGAGTCTCCTAAGATACTCCTCAAATTCAAATATTGGATTCACTAAGAAAAATTAGATTAGCTAGATTTTTATTATTTACTATGTTCTACAGAATTAAATGGAAAATGTATTTTTCTCTTATATAATGTACAGATATATGTGTACATTTGTGTATATATTCATACTGTACACACACACATATATGTATATGTATAAATATATGGAGAGAGAGAGAGAGAGAGAGAGAGAGAGAGAGAGAGAGAGAGAGAGAGCGAGGGAGAGAGAGAGAATGTGCTAGTGCAGAGTCATGGAGCTGGGAGATGGGACCTTGTATGTTTGGATTAGAGAGAAGACCAGTTTGACTGGATTGTAATATGTGGGAGGAGTCCTGTTCATTGAGGTTAGAAAGAAGGGCTAAGTGGTGAAAGGCTTTAAAAACCAGAGAAATTTATATTTGGTCTCCAAGGCAGTAAGAATCCACTAGCGTTTATTGAGTAGGAGAGTAGTGACATGATTATATTTATCTTAAGGAAGCCATTTTATCAGCTATATGTAGTACAGATTGAAATGTGAAAAGTCTTGGGGCAGGAGGACCAATTTGGAGGTTATTGCAGTAGTCCAGACAAGAGAGAGGTAAGGAAGACCTTCATGAAGTAAGTTTGTGGCTATGAGAGAAAAGATCAGAGGTCCGATGCAAGAGATCTCGTGTAGAAAGAAACAGCAGGATCAGGTAATTGATTGGATATGTTGTATCTGGGAGAATGAAGAGTAGACTCAATGTTGGAAATCTGGTAAAAAAAGAATAGTGGTGACTTTTAAAGAGATAAGGGAGTTTGGAAGAAGGGTGGGATTGGGGAAAAGATAATGAGTTCTGTTTTCATCATTTTGAGTTTGAGATGTCACCAGCATATTCAATGTGAAAATGATGCTGATTTGAAGTTCAGGGGAGAAATTAAAGCTCATTTGATTGGAGATAATGATTAAACTCTTTAAAGCTGATGAGGTTATCATAAGAAGAATGTAGAATTAGGAGAGAAGACAGCCCAGGACAGAACTTTGGGAAGCTCCTGTATTTAGACTATATGGTATGAATGATGAGTCAGAACAGGAGACTGAAGAAGAACAATCAGGAAGGCAGAAGGTAATCCAGGAGAGAGCAGGATCATGAAAACCCAGGAAGGAAGACAGAATAATCACCAGTGACAATGTAGCAAGGAGTCAAAGGATGATGACTGAGAAGAGACTGTCAGACTGGCCAATTAAGTAGTAACTTTGGAGGGGGCAGTTTTGGTTGAATGATGCGAGAAGCCAGATTACAAAGAGGAGGGAGAAGAGAAGAAGTGGAGGCAACAAGTGTTGACAGCTTTTTCCAAGAATTTTCCTAGAAGTGTAGGGGAGGTATAAGATGATAGTTTTAAGGGATATTGAAGTCTACTGAAGATTTTTTTTTAAGAATGGAGTTGACTTGGGAACATTTGAAGTCAGTAGGGAAGTGACTAGAATATAGGGGCATGTTGAAGACTAGAAAGAGAGAGGAAGAATGAGTATGGGTACAATTGGCTAGAGAATATGCAAGGGGTTGGGTTCCAAGTGGAGAACCATGTTAAGGACAATAACTAACTCATTATCAGAAGACTAGAGGAAATGAGAAGAGAGTAGGGGATAATATCAAGTGTATTAATTTCATATACATTTACAGTCTACATATACAAGTTATTTCTCGAGATTTAACATATATATATATACACACACACACACATATACATCTATGTGTATGTTTATATATGCATGTGTATTGTATGTATGTATGTACAGTTATCCCTTCCACATCACAATTTTCCCCATCAGAGTTTCAGTATATCACATGTTGGCATGAGAAATTAAATGGGAATTTTGGGGGAGTTTTGCAGAACCTGTGGATGACACACAAAAGCCAGCAGATGACACAGAAAATGTTTAAAAACTCAGATGTTCACAAAATATACATATAATATTATATAATACCAACATATTTTACCTTTTAATACCATACTAATTCAGACTTCTCTGGTATGAAGGGAGAGTCCTCTGTGTGTGTGTGTGTGTGTGTGTCTGTCTGTCTGTCTGTGTATGAAAGAGACAGAGAGACAGAGACAGAGAGAGACAAGGAGGGAGGGAGGGAAAGGGGTAGAAAGAGAGAGAGAGAGAGAGAGAGAGAGAGAGAGAGAGAGAGAGAGAGAGAGAGAGAGAGAGAGAGAGAGAGAGAGAACGGGAACACACCTGGTTTGAAATCATGCTGCCTCCATCACTTATGATGTCTGTGCCCTTGGGCGAATAACAACCTCTCCAGGCCTCAGGTTTCAAATATGCAAAATCAAAGGGTTACATGCACTATACAATCTCTAATGTTCTTTCCAACTTTAAATCTATGAAGCTAAGTTTCTTGAGAGATTTTGTCTCTGTATCACCCACGCACAGTTGCCTGGCATTTAATAGGCGATTAATTAACACTTAATTGATTGTTGGTAGAGGGAATATTCATATTATGGAGTTCCTCATACTAATAAAATCACTCCCCACTGCCACCCCCAATAAACCTTAATACAATATATAGAAACTCAGCAAGATATGGAAGTGAAATGAATGAAACAAATGGGGCCAGATCAACATGAAGACAATCTCTGAGTCTTTCATTGACCCCTATAATGGTTGGCAGACAGTGCCCCATTTGCTGACTGGTGGCCTCTGCATTTCTACCTCCTATTGAGTGGCAGCTAAGAGTGCTATTGGCCTTGGAGCCAGAAATACCTGAGTTCAAATCTGTGCTGACACTTTCTAGCTGTTTGACCCTGAGCAAGTCACTTAACCTCTGCCTGCCTCAGTTTCTTTACCTGTAAAATGAGGATAATAATAGTACCTTCTTCCCAAGTTTGTTGCAAGGATAAAATGAAATAATAGTTGTGAAGTGCTTAGCAAACTTTAAAGTGATATATAAATGTTAGCTGTTGTTGTTGTTTGTTGTTGTTGTTATTGTAGTATCCAGGAATTTTTATAGAATTAGAGTGTGAATTCCTGAGATGAAATGGCATCAGTATTTTTTGGATTACAGAGAATTGTGAAAGAGTATAGTGTAAGTGGGGAGCCAGGATTGGTTTACAGATGTGGATGTATTAGAGACCCAGTGGTTTGGGCCTCTCCCCATGTGCTTCATGTGTGTACTCAGTCGCCTGATAATTTTTCTCTTTTTGGAACTTGTGTCTTTGAGCTATCCTGTGTTTAGGTTCATCCATGTTCTCCTCTTCCCTGCTGCCCAAAGGCTGGTACTTTTATGCCTTGAGCAGGCAGTAATGGTGTCCTGGTCAGAAGACATGCCAGGTCTAGAAGATCAGAGATTTGCAGGATCATAATTCTGGAACTGAAAGGGTCTTCAGACATTACATCCCTGACTTTCTATAGATCCCAGACTTAAAGCCTAGTTAGTACCTGTATCTCTAATGGGATAAAACTAATTTATTTTTAAATTTATAAATATGAGCATAAGCATTTCTAGCAGTGACACAAAATCCTTGGGTCTGGTCACTGTCTTGCTCATATTATTCATGTAAATTCATAAAAATATTGAAAGATAAAATATGAGCATCTATTTCCTTTTCATTCCTCAAACTGTAACTTGGAAAACACCCTAAGAGAAGCAATTCAAACATGCTGTGTTCAAATCAATACACTGATATATTTTATGCTTAGAATGTCTAGTCCCTTGATTCAGGGGATATTTCAAACAGCTCAGTAAATACTAGTTAAACTCCAGACTTCTCACATAAGGTGGATGGGCAGTAAGAAATAATGACTGTGAGAATTTAGAAGAATGTCTAAGATCATTTAGCTTCAGACTAGGAACTTAAATTCATATTCACAAATTAAATAAACTCTAAAATGATAAAATAAGGAAGTACTTAGATCACCAAACTCAAGCAGTCCACTAGCCCCAGCCTCCCTAGCAACATGGACTATAAGAGTGTGCTACCACATGCTCATCTTTTTAAATTTTTAATTTTTTAAATAAACTATACACTTTCTAGCCTAACACATTTAAAATATTTTTTTGGCGGTCTTGTTTTTCCTTTAGTCATTTCCCATGCCTAGCCAGAGATTTTTTCCTTGTCTTCAAAAAATAGCAACAATAACAATTAAGCAAAAGCTTTTATTATTCCCATACTCCCAACTCGTCCCCCACCCCATTTCTAGGGATCTGTTTATTTATATTATTGAAATATGTTTGGGGCTGTTGTGGCTTTACTTATTTCTGTAATCCCACGTTCTTCTAAATTCCTCACAGTCATCATTTCTTACTGCACCACAATATTGCGTTTAATTTATATTCCATGATTTTTAGGCATTCCTTAATAAATATATAACAACTTTCTTATAACAATTCTTTGCTATTCCAAAGACTACTGTTATCTTTTTTTTGGGAGGAAATGTTCAAATTAATTCATTCATAGCTCCCTGTGAGTGCTTACATTTTTGACCTTTGTTTCTGTCCTTTATTTCTTGGGGTACATGCCTAGCAATGGGATTGCTTAGTCAAAGGTTATGGAAAATGTAGTCAATTTTCGAGTGTAGGTGACATTGAATTCACTTTTAATAGTCATTTCATGGAGCATGTTCAGAATTGCCTTTTCTGGTTCTGGTCCATGAATAGGAGCTTTAGGGTTTGTTTTAGGACATATGGTAATAACTGAAAGGATTTGGCCTTTGGGCAGAATGTGACAAAACCTGTATTATTTGGTCCTTCCCCTGAACATAAAAGCTCTCCTCTCAAAAAGCTTGCATCTAAACTGGGGAAGACAATATATAAAAGGGAGGGTGAAAAGGGGGGGCACTTATGTATCAGAAAATGGCAGTTGATATTAGAAATATGTGTCCATTGTATAGGTCGACTGTCTTCATCCAAATTCTTTCTCTGCAAAGGTCTACATGGAGTATTTTTAATTAGAACACTCAAAGCTATTCATCTGTGGAGGACTTGTAGTGAAGAAATCACAGGCCTGCAATAACAATAATGAATTAGTCATTGGTATTTTCAATATGTGGCTTGAAAATGATTGGCTGAGTCTAATAAGAAGTTAATTAATTAAAAAATCATCAAAGACAATAAGGAGAGCTTTTCCTAGGAGGGAAACTGATAGAAGTATTGAAGTCTTTATGCTTGTCCTTATAATATCCATAACTGCATAAAACATAAATTAATATACAGGCAGTCAACAAACATTTATTGATGGCTTATTTTCTTCTAGACACTGCTAAGTTCTGAAGAAACAAAGAAACGTAAAAATATTGTCCTTGTCTTTAAAGAGCTCACATTCTAAAGGTGAAGACTACATGCAAAAAATGTAAAAAGTCTGTCTTATCTGTCTGTCTCTCTGTCTTTTTTTTAATGGAAGATACTCTCAAAGTTAGAAGCAGTTAGTTGAGTTAGTGGATAGAGTGTCAGTCCTGGAGTCAAGAAGTCTCATCTTCCTGAGTTCAAATCCAACCTCAGACGCTTGTTAACTGTGTAACTCTGGGCTAGTCACTTAACCTTGTTTGCCTCAGTTTCCTCATCTGTAAAATGAGCTGGAGAAGGAAAGGGCAAAGCACTCCAATATATTTGCCAAGGAAACCTAAATATGGTCCTGAAGAGTCAGACAGAATTAAAAAAATAACTGAGCCAAAACATTCTTAAAATGAAGACTAGAGGAACGTCAAGGGCTACAGATGGGAGTGTCATGTAAAGGCCACCTACAGAATCAACAAAATTTGAGCTGAATCTTAATGAAAGCCAGGAGGTGGAAGTGAGGAGGTAGAGCATTTAAGACATGAAGAATAGCTAAAATGTATAGAGTTGAGAGAGTACCCCGTGGAAAGAAGAGTAAGATGGCCAGTGTCCCTGAATCATAGAGTAGTACATGGAGGGTAGTGAAGAGTAAGGACATAGAAAAGACAGGAAGGGTTGTGAAGGCCTTTAAAAGCCAAACAATGTTATCCTGAGGTAATAGGAAACCACTGGAATTTATTGAGTAAGGTATCTTGTTTGGGGAAGATGAACTGGAGCAAGAAAAGACTTGAGGCACTGAGATCAACAAGAAGACTATTGAGATAGTATGGCCATGAGTTGTTGAGTACTTATATCAGGGTTTCAGCTAACTGACCTCTTTGTGTTTATAATGCGTGTGTTCTTTTTCATTGTATCAAAATAATCATGTGGTCCTGTTCCCTAGCTCTAGCGGTGGTAGGGTAGTGGCGGTGGGAATGGATTTTAGTATATCCTGACAACAGGGTAGCTCTGCCAAATCTATAGTTTGAAAAATAGAAAAATAGGTTTTGGAAATGTAAAATCCTTACTCTGGCGTGTGATGTTATATGACATAGTCAACCGCTTAAGTGTCACATTAAGTAGATGTTGTCTTAGAAATTTAGAATCCCACTCTAATTTTAAGGGGAGTTTCAAAGCAATGTGTACATGTCAACTTAGAGAGAATTTTTATTGCTGACTATAATTATTGTGTCAAATGAGAGCTTGCTTTTAAAAAAATCAATATCTGAAGAAACCTGAATAAAACAAAAAACATTGTGTTAAGGGGAGATTTAGTTATGTTTTAACAAAATTATTTTATTGAACATTCAGGTTTTAGAATAAAAAAAAATCATACCATTCCCCAAACCAGCACTCACTACAAATTACTCCATGTAATTTAATTAATAGTTGTATTGTTTAATCTTATTTTCACTGTAATTTCCCCCAAATCAAATTATTGACCTTCATCTGGTATTCTGAGGGATCCGAACATTATAAAACATGGTGTCTTAAACTAATTCATTTCTTAATGGGGAATGGGTGAAATTTACTTAAAAACACTTAATGATAACAATAACAATTTTTTTATTGTGGATTTACATGCATAGTTCCATAAGATATTTAAGCAATCATATATGTACCAGACATGTTACATAAATGTATTTAAGCAATCATATATGTACCAGACATGTTATATAATGTGTTCCTTTGGGACACTGATAGTTTCATTACCTTAGAAATTACAAAATTATTTCAGCAAATTAAAATTTATTTCTAAATTTCTTAAATTGTTTTTTTATGTGTATGTATTTTGTTAATGTTGAATGATATAATATTTTGATCTTTGACAAGTAATAAAAATATGCTAATTTATCATGGAGGAAAGTTTTTATTAAAGAGCAAATTAAATATAAGGAACAAGCAGCCATATTAGTAATATTTTAATGGAAACATCTAAGGTATACAAACTTTTAATTATATTTCAAGCAGTGACTTGACAAATAATTACAAATTTAAAATCCGGACTTTCTTTTTTTTATAAATTTCTTTATTTATTTTTAGTTTACCACGCACGGTTCTACATAGTTTTGAGTTCCAGTTTTTCTCCCCTCCCTCCCCCCTCCCTCCCCAAGACGGCATGAAGTCGCATATAACTGTCATGTATAACTTCACATTGAATTAATTTATGCAGTAGTCAAGTCGTGGAGAAGAATTTTGACCAATGGAATGAATCATGAGAAAGAAGAAACAGAACCAAAAAAAAAAAAAAACAAACCCCCAAAACAAAAACAAAAGAGAAGCAGAAAAGGCGAGCATGTAGTGTGCCTCAGTCTGTATTCAAACTTCGCAGTTCTTTGTCTCCATGAAGATAGCATTCTCCATCGTGAGTCCCCTGGAGTTGTCTTTGCCCCTTAGGTTGCTGAGAAAAGCGCAGTTTGTCAGGGTTGGTCCTCACGGAATCCATATATCTGTGGCTGTGCACAACGTTCTCCTGGCTCTGCTCCGCTCACTCAGCATTATGTCGTGTAGGTTTTTCCAGGTTGTTATGAAGTCTGCATCATCCCCATTTCTTATGGCACAATAGTATTCCATTACCTTCATATACCACAGTTTGTTCAGCCATTCCCCAATTGATGGGCATCCCTTTGATTTCCAATTCTTGGCTACCACAAAGAGAGCCGCTATAAATATTCTTGTACATATGGGTCCTTTTCCCGCTTGCGTGATTTCTTTGGGATACAACCCTAGAAGTGGTATTGCTGGGTCAAAGGGTATGAACATTTCTATAGCCCTTTGGGCATAGTTCCAAACCGCCCTACAAAATGGCTGGATTAGCTCACAACTCCACCAGCAATGCAACAATGTTCCAGTTTCCCCACATCCTTTCCAGCATTTATCATTCTCCTGATTTGTTATTTTAGCCAATCTGACAGGAGAGATGTGGTATCTAAGAGTTGTTTTGATTTGCATTTCTCTAATCAGCAGCAATCCAGAGCATTTTTCCATATGCCTGTAGATAGCTTTAATTTCTTCCTCTGAAAACTGCCTGTTCATATCCTTTGACCATTTCTCAATTGGGGAATGGCTCGTATTCCTATATATTTGGCTCAACTGCCTGTATATTTTAGAGATGAGGCCTTTATCAGAGATACTAGTTGCAAAGATTTTCTCCCAATTTTCTGCTTCCCTCCTAATTCTTGTTGCATTGGCTTTTTTTGTACAAAAACATTTCAATTTGACATAATCAAAATTATCCATTTTGCATTTTGTAATGCTCTCTATCTCTTGTTGGGTCATGAATTCTTTACTTTTCCACAAATCTGATAAGTAAACTATTCCTTGCTTTCCCAAATTACTTAGAGTATCAACTTTTACTCCTAAATCATGAACCCATTTTGACTTTATTTTGGTATATGGTGTAAGATATTGGTCTATGCCCAGTTTTTGCCCTACCATTTTCCAATTTTCCCAACAGTTTTTGTGAAATAGTGAATTATTAGCCCAGAAACTGGCCTCTTTGGGTTTATCAAAGAGTAGATTGCTAAACTTGTTGATTTCACCTATTTGTGTACCTATCCTATTCCACTGATCCACACCCCTGTTTCTTAACCAGTACCAGACAGTTTTGATGACTGCTGCTGTGTAGTACAGTTTAATATCTGGTGTGGCTAAGCCACCATCTCTAGCATGTCTTTTCATTAATATCCTAGATACTCTAGACCTCTTGTTTTTCCAAATGAATTTTGTTATTATTTTGTCCAGCTCAGTAAAAAATTTTTTTGGTAGTTCGATTGGTATGGCACTGAATAGATAGATTAATTTAGGTAGAATTGTCATTTTTATTATATTAGCTCGGCTTAACCATGAGCAACTGATATTTCTCCATTTATTTAGATCTGATTTTATTCGCGTGAAAAGTGTTTCATAATTATGTTCATATAGGCCCTGGGTTTGTCTTGGCAAATAGACTCACAGATATTTTATAGTGCCTTCAGTAACTTTGAATGGAATTTCTCTTTCTATCTCTTGCTGTTGGGCTTTGTCAGTAATGTATAGGAATGCTGAGGATTTATGTGGGTTTATTTTATATCCTGCAACTTTGCTAAAGTTGTTTATTATTTCAAGTAGTTTTTTACTTGATTCTCTAGGATTCTCTAAATAAATCATCATATCATCTGCAAAAAGTGATAATTTAGTTTCTTCTTTTCCTATTCTAATTCCTTCAATTTCTTTTTCTTCTCTTATTGCTACAGCTAATGCTTCCAGTACCAAATTGAATAATAGGGGTGATAATGGACATCCTTGTTTCACCCCTGATCTTATTGGGAATGCATCTAGTTTATCCCCATTACAAATAATGCTTGTTGATGGTTTTAGGTAGATGCTATTTATAATTTTGAGGAAGGTTCCACTTATTCCTATGCTTTCTAGTGTTTTTTAATAGGAATGGGTGTTGTACTTTGTCAAAGGCTTTTTCTGCATCTATTGAGATGATCATATGGTTTCTGCTAGTTTTGTTGTTGATATGGTCAAATATGCTAATAGTTTTCCTAATATTGAACCAGCCTTGCATTCCTGGAATAAATCCTACCTGGTCATAGTGTATTATTCTCGTAATGAGTTGCTGCAGTCTTTTTGCTAATATTTTATTTAAGATTTTTGCATCAATATTCATTAGAGAAATTGGTCTATAATTTTCTTTCTCTGTTTTAACTCTACCTGGTTTGGGTATTAGTACCATATTTGTGTCATAAAAAGAATTTGGTAGGACTCCTTCTTCACCTATTTTCCCAAATAGTCTACAAAGTATTGGAATTAGTTGTTCTTTAAATGTTTGATAGAATTCACATGTAAAACCATCTGGCCCTGGAGATTTTATCCTAGGGATTTCGTTGATGGCCTGCTCAATTTCTTTTTCTGATATGGGGTCATTAAGAAATTTCACTTCCTTCTCTGTTAGTCTGGGCAGTTTATGTTTTGGTAGATATTCATCCATATCTCTAAGGTTGTCAAATTTATGGGCATACAGTTGGGCAAAATAATTCCTAATTATTGTTTTGATTTCCTCTTCATTAGAGGTGACCTCACCCTTTTCATTTTTGATACTAGTAATTTGATTTTCTTCTTTCTTTTTTTTAATCAAATTGGACAAAGGTTTGTCAATTTTATTGGTTTTTTCATAAAACCAGCTCTTTGTTTTATTTATTAATTCAATAGTTTTCTTGGTTTCAATTTTATTAATCTCTCCTTTGATTTTCAGTATTTCTAATTTGGTATTTAATTGGGGGTTTTCAATTTGCTCTTTTTCTAGCTTTTTCAGCTGTATGCCCAGATCATTGATCTCCTCTTTCCCTATTTTATTCATGTAGGCATTTAGAGATATAAAACTCCCCCTAAGAACTGCTTTTGCTGCATCCCATAAGTTTTGGTATGTTGTTTCATTATTGTCATTCTCTTGAATGAAATTATTAATTGTTTCTCTGATTTGTTCTTTGGCCCACTCACTCTTTAGAATTAAATTATTTAGTTTCCAATTAGTTTTTAGCTTATTTTTCCATGGTACTTTATTAAAAATGATTCTTATTGCATCATGATCTGAAAAGGATGCATTGACTACTTCTGCTTTTCTGCACTGGATTGTGAGGTTTTTATGCCCTAGTACATGGTCAATTTTTGAGTATGTGCCATGTACTTTTGAGAAGAAAGTATATTCCTTTTTATCCCCATTCAGTTTTCTCCAGAGGTCTATCATATGTGCCTTTTCTAAAATTCTGTTTACCTCCTTAACTTTTTTCTTATTTATTTTGAGGTTAGATTTATCAAGTTCAGAAAGGGGGAGGTTGAGGTCTCCCAATATTATAGTTTTGCTGTCTATTTCTTCCTGTAACTCCCTTAACCTCTCCTCTAAGAAATTGTATGCCTTACCACTTGGTGCATATCTGGACTATTTTTTACTACTTTCCAAAACTTAGCATGAGAAATTTTACCTTTGCATATTTATATTTTAATTTAATTTAAAATAATCTCACATAATTTTACTAGCAGGAATTCAATGGAAATTTAGGTTAACTGAGATGATAGGATCATAGGTTTAGGGCTAGAAGGGACTTTAATGAGTATCAAATTGAACATCATTTTACAGATAAAAAATTGAGACTGCAAGAGGTTGATGACTGGACCAGGGTCATTCAGCTAGCAAGTATCTTAGAGGGGATTCAAACTCATATCTTTCTGGTTTTGTATCTAGTCCTCCATCTATTATACCATAGTACCTTCTAAATAAGAGAAGGTTGTGTTATGAAAACAATAATAAAAGCCAGAAACACCAAATTTATTACCCTTTAAAATATCTATAACTATGATTCACATTTGACTATATCTAGAAAGATAGGCAATATTCATGTATGGCAGTTGGTTTCTGCCTTTGCAATAGCAGAAATGAATCTCAAATCAATATATTCAATAGGGAAACTTGATTAAGAATAGATTGTATATAGGTGTTAACACAAATAATAGGAATAAATGAAGCCCAGGTAACTTGTTTCTACCATTAATTACTTCTACCATATGCTTTAGCTGGTTTAAAACCTTCAGCCCATTTCATCCCATTGCCTCAAATATTATATGTTGAAGATTTTATAAATAGGTTTACAAAACAACCAGGATCCCTGAATCCTCAAGCTGAATATGATTTTCCCTCCTCAGGAGATGAGTTTTGGTTCTAGTAAGTGTCATTAAAACAGTACTGGCAATCTCCATTTAGATTGCCCAAAGGACACACTGATTCTGAGATATAGTGTGCTTTCCCTTATGTTGAAATAAAGTCTAAAGCTGAGACAAATGCAGGGATCCAGGTATGGTATAAAACTACTGTTCACCAAAATGTTGCATATGTAATCAGTTGTCAAATATTGCTCTTTCTATCTCCAGGACATCTCTTTTATCTAAACCCTTCCCTTTACACATACAGGTACCACTTTAATTTAAGCCCTTATTACCTTGCTTCTAGATTACTGTAACAACCTTCTAATTTGTCTGCCTTCCTCAAATTTCTCTCCATTCCAGTCTTTACTACACTGTATTGTCAAAGATATTTTCCTTAAGTATTCAGATGATCACAATTACAGCCTTACTCAGTAAACTCCAGTGGCTCAACAAACAATAAAATATATACTCCCTGTTTAACTTAAGTCCCTTAACCACCTGGTAAATACCTATTTTTATAGGCTTGCTGGACATTATTCTTCATCCCAAACTCATCAGTTCAGCAAAACTGAGCAGAAAGTGTTTCATTCTCTGTATTTGCATCCCCAGTACCTCTCACAGTGCTTAATACTTGCTTGTGGATTTGTTGATTTATTGAAGTTCTAGGAAGCAGAGGCTGCCCTGGGTTGAAACTACTTAAGGATGACTCAGTGGCTATATAATTTGTGGGATATGGTAATGTACCTGGGCCCAGTGATACTTTAAATAAAAAGAATTCAGAAAGCCCCCTCAGGAAAGTTTCATGAGCAGAAACAAATTGGGTCCCCTTAGGTCTTCGACCATTGGTTTAACGGTTAACATTCTGGATTTTGATTCTAAGCTCACGCTGTTATCCCTACCAGGCCAGAGTTTTGGAGGTTGCCTTTTTTTGCCCCATTATTGACCTATACCAGAAAAAAAGGCTCTAGTCTTAGTGGAGGATATAGGGGTAATAAGATGGATGCTCTAAAATTCCATTGACAGGAAACACATTTTAGTGGGTAACAAACAAAGAAACAGAAACTAACTAGGGGCAGGTGATACCTAAGGTTCAAATCATGTCCAATCGCTTAATCTCTTTAAGCTTCAGTTTCCACATCTGTAAATTGGTTGTAAAATGGCTATAGAACTTGCCTTTGGAGGGTTGTTTCCAGAATCAAATGTGAGAGGTAAAGTAAAGCACTTTCTAATCTAAAGGTGTTATAAGAATGTCAGCTACATCATGGCCTAGCACACATGATGACATTTTCTTGCTTTTAAGATGATGAGGTTCAAAAGTTTATCCAAATGATTTCCTACTTCTTGGAATTTTTGTCTTAACAAACCCTCCCCACCTCCCACCCAAAAAAGAAGCAATAACTATTAATAAGTAACAAATTGTATTTGTGTTACAAAGTTAGAATTCTTTTCTTATGAAAATCAAGCTTCTAAATTGCTTGACATGCAATGATTGTATGCTTTTTAACTATTATTTTAAGGAAATAAAACAGGAAGCTGTGTTAATTCTTCTAGCGTTTCAGTAAATATCTGTGCATTATTTGAAGCTAGCCCAAGTATAGCATATTCCATGCTATTTGCTACATGAGAGCAAGGAAGGCTGTGTGGCAGCTTCAAAAGAAGGCTAGACTTACTAGCAGAGGGAACAGGACCAAGTCATAAACTCTCTGAGTCAGAGTTTGCTCATCAGCAAAATAAAACTATAATCACAGAAGCTTGACAGGGTGTTGGAAGGCTCAAAGGATATTGGGCAGGCAAAATTCTTTGTTAATCTTAAATCACTAAATAAATTCCTATGGTTATGAAAATTAAATGTTGTTACTGCTGTCTTGCCTGACACTTTCTGACCCAATTTGGGGTTTTCTTGGCAGAGATACTGGACTGCTCTGTCATTTCCTTTCTTAGCTCATTTTGCAGATGCAGAAACTGAGGCAAACAGGGTTAAGCGACTTGCTCAGGATCACACAGCTAGTAAGTGTCTGAGGCCAGATTTGAACTCATGAAGATTAATCTTCCTGATTCCAAGCCCAGTGCTCTATTCAGTGTGCCACCTAGCTGTTGAAAATGTTACTTGGTTAATTGATATCTAAGCTTTAACAATTTTTTTTTTCAAATCAATCAACCACTCATATGATGGCAGTATCAGTATGCTTGTCAATTCTTATATGGCCACTAGCTGGTGCAATAGATAAAGGACAGAAGTTGGAGTTGGGAAAACCTGATTTCAAATTCTGCCTCAGATATTCACCGTTTGACCCCGGGCAAGTCACTCAATTGCTATCTCAGTTTCCTCAACTGCAAAATGGACATAACATCATACAATAGACATCATGATAGCACTTACCTCCCCAGTGTTACTTTAAGGATTAAATGCGATGGCATTTGTTATGGGATTTGCAAATCTTAAAGTGCTATATATTACACAAGCTGTTATTCTTCTCTTGAAGACGTGATTATGTTATATACTTCATGCATTACTTTTCTTCCTAGTTTTCTATATTTGGGCTTTTCCAATACACATTTGTATATACCCGGTAAAGTGAGTAGAAACAGCAAGAAGTCATAATCAAATGTGTTAGTTTTGCACACATTTGGTAGCCCTTATATAAAAGATTTCTGGGAAATGAAATAACTGCATATATATCAAGTTATCCTTACATTCTATTTACTTATCCATTGCCCTTTATCCTGTGGAAAATTCAATGTTGTCTTGAATGTAGAGACAAATAATCTATATAAAATACTTACAGATGGGCTTACAATTTTTGCATTAGATCCGTAAAAAAGTTTTAGTTAGAAAAAATCTCTATCAGCAGTATTTGGCAGTGTTCTCACAGAAAAATGATTGGTTATTTAAATTGATTTTAAACTTTGATCAACAGATTTTCCATATGACATATGATCTAGCCAGTGCGGTGGTGAGAATATTTAACCTCATTGGAATGATGCTTCTCCTTTGCCACTGGGATGGCTGTCTTCAGTTCTTAGTACCATTACTACAGGACTTCCCATCAGATTGCTGGGTGTCCCTAAATAAGATGGTTGTAAGTACTGTGTGTTTTTATCTATATTTTGAAATGTTTATTTAAATGCTTTGGAAAAAATGGATGGTCTTTAATTGAGAATAATATATTTTTTCCCTGCATGAGTATATTAGAATACTTCTTCATTTAGTATATATGGCTCCTGAATCTGACATCATGATGCTTTAATTCCATCTAAATTTTTTCTTCAGGTCAATGTTCTTGGGAGACAAATATATGATTGTCCATATTTTCAGGTTTGAATATGCCTGGACAATTATATTTCAAAATAAATAGACATTTTAATTCAAAATCATCCAATAGCTTAATAGATAGAAAATCTCAAATATGGGATGCTTTAAATTAAACAAATTTTATTTTTTAAAAGTGCAAATTATTAAGGAGTATCACAATATTTATAACTTGATTAAAATATTATATATGAAATTCTGAAATTTCATATATACAGCACAAATGTTAATGTATGTTTTGGTTTCTGGGCACACATACATCAGCTGATTTCTGTTTTTTTTTTCTTTTAACATTAAAAGTATGCCCTTCTGGTAGCACCAAAATAAAATACTTTTTCTTTGTCTGAATGATTTTTAAAATGTCTTTCCCTCATACATGTCATTTTACAGAAATTTGAATAACGCCAGTAAGACTTGCCTAAATGGCTTTGAATTTGCATAAGGTAAATGTATCTCTTCCACTGAAAAACCTTCATTATGTGCTTACTAGCTTAGAATAACTGAACTGAACAATTTAACAGACTAGTATATATCTATTTGCTCTTCTTAAAATAGCACATTAGAAAATTTTATTTCAAGTAAACTGGTTTTGAGACTCTTAATTTCACAAGTTAAAGACAAAGTGCGGGCATTTTATTTTTGAAAGGTTTAAAATGTCTAAATATATTTATTCCATATTTAAATCCTATAAAGTGTGAAAAGGAAAGTTGACTGCTTATATCTTTATCTGAGCATGGAATTTTCTTACAGTTAACATATAATTATATATGTGTATCTATTGATATTTCACGATGCATTAAAATATTTGACGTGTGAATAGCTTGAAAATATTCTAACAATAACATATTTGCACGTGTTGTGTTATGGTGGCTGCAATAGTGTTTACTGAAAATGGATATGATTCATGCATCATTATATTTTGTCTTTGCCAGAATATTAGACTAGTTTTCCATAAGTGGCCCTCTATATTTTGATGCAATCTTGTAAATTATAATTTCTACTTATTATTAATAGTAACTAATATTTATATAATATTTAAGTTTTGAAAAGAGTGTTACATATATTATTCTATTTGATTCATATGACACATCAAGGAGGTGAAGTGCTATCCTTATCCCCATTTTATTGATAAGAAAAATGAGGCTATGTGAGCTTAAGTGATTTGCCCAGGGTCACCAAAAACTGTGGAGAGAGTTAAATCCAGATCTTCTTTACATCTTTGTCATCTATTCTGCCATTTGACCAGCTACTGTAATCAACAACACAACTTCATTTTAATGATATTCTCAGCTATATGAAATATGACATAGAGGGTAGTGTACTTTTAAGTGAGGAAAACAAGTCTACACCCTTTTTTTTTTGACACATCCTGATTGTGTGATCTTTTGCAAGTTTTTTTAAATTCTCAGTATTTTAGGCTACTCTATAAGAAAATAAGCTATAGAGAAGATGTTTACCTGCATTGGCAAAGGGTGTTTCTTCTACCAGAAGTTCCAAATAGCAATGGAACCACAGGTTCAGACTCCTATATTAGAGATAGTGCCATTTCTAAGGTTGTAGCGAACTTGGGACTGATTTAGTGAAATCTGACTTTGAATCTATTCTATAATTTCATTTGACCTGAAATTTAATCTTAATTTATGAATGAAGATTTAATTGAAAAGCATAGGAAGAGGGCAAGCTTTTAAAGTCAAAATCTGCTATCTTTCTATCTATCTATCCATCCATCTATCTATCTACCTGATATTCTATTTTTGGAACAGAAAAATAAAGTTTATGCTGATACTTTGTCAGGTGTATACTAATGCAACTTTGTGAAGTGCAGAATTAGGGTAAATTTTTCAAATACTTCTACTTAATCAGATCCTGTAGACTATATGCAGTTCAAGGCCAGGCAATGATTCATTTTAATCTTCTTATACCAAGTGCCTCAATACTTTGCATCTAGTAACTGTTCTATAAATGTTTGATAATTGAATTTAATCAAGGGAAAGATAAAATATTTTTGCATTTTCATAAGGTAAGAAAACCATCTACACCAAATCTATGGCTATGTTTGTTTGCTGACTTGTTGGGGGAAAGAAGTGAGTGATTATATCAAATAATTAGTTACTGATTTCAACTTAAATTTCCATTAAATTTGTTATAAGAAAGTATAACAAAGGCAATAATGTACAAATTAGACCAAACATATCTTAACAGTGGATTGTAGATGCACAAATTATCTAATACCACCTGAAATTGATAAAGCAGGAATCAAAAGGAATAATAATTGATTATAAAGGATCCTCCTGATAACAACCTTAGAGTATCAGCAACTAGAGTTCTGTATCTCATAATCTGCAATGTAAGTGTTCTGTTCCCCCATTCCTTTTGGTTGAAAGTAGAGTTTATGGAATTTTCTTTTCCAAAGTGTTTGAAGACCTAGGCATTTGTTTTTCTATTTTCTGAAATAATATAAATTCAGCCCTGCCCACATACAGAGAGATAGCTAGAATGACTGTTTTAGATCTCTTCCTGGTCTAATAATTTAAGTAAAATTTATTTTTTGCTAAATTAAATTAAATTAATTAAATTAAAAATATTTTACCAGAAAAGCCATATGTGTTTAGCTCAAACATTCCTTTACTCAAAATGAAAGCAACTGGAAAGTAAATATTGAGCTAGATAGAATAGCCACATTCTAGTCTGTTTTCAATCAGTCTTTCTCTGACTATACTGATTGAATGTTGATCAGTAGCCATCAAAATCCAGTGTATTGCTTTCCTTGTAAATAGAATGGAAACTGAAAAACTAAGTATCCAATATTTGATCCCATGGTCAAAGATAACTGTGAACTGCCTGGCTAATGGAAGCCACAGGCTGAGGAAACAAAATAAGTACCAGGAAAGAAAGGGCTTGATAAGCTTGATGACTTCAAGACTAGCTGTGCCATTTACTGTTAATAAAAGATGGCATATAATATACATACACACACACACACACACACACACACACACACACACACACACACACATATATATATATATATATATATATATATATATATATATATATATATATATATATATATATGTCACATAGGTATTAGATTACATGGGTATTATCACCTCATTTTATAGAAGACATTGATGCTTAGAAAGGCATTCAAACCCTTGTTTCTCCTCCTTCCACACCCACTCCTACCAATCTACACTGATGGACAAATCGCCTAACTTCTCCAAGAATTAGTTTCTTCATCTGTAAAATGGGAACAATAATACCTGCCTTAACTTACCTTACAGAGCTGTTGTGAGAAACAAATAAGATAATGCATAAGAGAATGTTTTGTATTATGAACACTAGAAACATATATTTTTTGGTTACTGCTATTGTTCTAATTCTCTTGCCAACATTTCTAGAATAGTTGATTTTAAATGGCATTTAATGTTTTTAATTTTTTGCAAAGTGTGGCCCAACCTAGATGTTAAAGGAACTGTTGCTACATAGCAATGCAGACAATTTTCATCATGAGTTTATTGGGTGTTCCCGCTACCTGTTTAGATCATAACTCCTTCATGCCTTCTCCTTCTTTGCTCTTCCTTGCTGTGTAATTCCATCAGTCCTCAATAGAAAGTGCTAATGTGACAATATGCTAAAGGCCTTTTCCTCTGGGTTTTTGAACATTTCTTGTGTCCCAGTGCACTTGTCCATTTGATATTCCTTCCTCTTCTCACCTTGGAGATTTACTCTTCCTTCAACCTCCTTTTACTGGAAGTTTACTCTGACCCTGTGTTCCCTTCCTCTGACTGGTCAGCTCCTTTGTGAAACTCCATTTTAAGAAAAGCTCTCAAGGCACCCCTAACTTAATTCCTCTCCAGTCTCTAGAAATGGATATATAAAGAGTACATGTACAGTCTCCAATATGATTGTCTTCATTGTCAAAGTGTTATTTATTGTTCCATTACCTGCTGTTTTCTGCTGAATATGTTATAGACTAATTTAAAAGGACAGAATCCTTGCCTGAGGGGTTAATGATCTAAGACAAATTTATTGATTTGGTTATAAAAAGGACAAATAAATAGGCAAATAAATATTTGAACTATGCCCAAGGACAGAAAAGTAAAAGTGGGATTTGACATGGTAGTCTTTTAAAGCCTCCCAATGGAAAAAATAATCTAAGGCATATGATTAGTGCAAGATTCTTGTTGGATCATAGTAAGGAAGAGTTCAGCTGTGGAAAAAGAGGGATTGAGCTTAAATTCTTGAAGACTTTTCTAACTCACTAATTTTATAAAAATAAATACTTCAAAGTAATGATGCCACTAAATGGTCATAATCATACTGGTTATATTTTATAATGACATTGAAATAATGTAGAAATTGAGTCAGATATAAAACAGTTTTTATGTTATGTTTTATATGCAAATATCAAACCATACATTCATTAGGTTAAACATCCAAAGAACATGGAATCTTTACAAAAGTGTTAGAATTTTACATTAATCATTTCACCCAATATCCTCTATAATTTAATGGTATATATTTACCAGGTGGTAAGCCCAACACATAAAAGTTTGCAGAAATTGAACAGAGTGAAAGTAACAACCACATGAAGGATTAAAACTAATGTTGACTTTGTTAATGAACGATTATCTATGCAACAAACATAACTTACCAATAATACAGCTTAGATGCTAACTAGTTGATGAAAGAAATTACCCCTTACAACAGCAATAACAACGACTTGAATTACAAGCATAAAAATATTTTTTCTCTCATTCAATTGTTTTTAAAGAGAACAAATAGAAAACCTGCTGGTTTTATCTAAGTAAATGCCAAGGTCTAAATACCAAGTTGCCAACTACTTGCCAGATTGAATTCAAGGTAAATATATAGCTAAGGGTATTCTTTTGTTTTTAAAAGAGTGACTAATTTCCACAGACACACAAAGTTTTTAATGCTGCTGGCTTGGTAGATAAATAGCACTTATGTAAACA
Organism: Trichosurus vulpecula; assembly: GCF_011100635.1. Classification (NCBI taxonomy): domain Eukaryota; kingdom Metazoa; phylum Chordata; class Mammalia; order Diprotodontia; family Phalangeridae; genus Trichosurus; species Trichosurus vulpecula. Next base: position 411,988,473 of record NC_050573.1, on the reverse strand, counting down.
GGATAATAATTCTGTAGCTGTTCATACTAATTACACGATCTAAGAAGATTTATTCTAACAAAAAAGGTGTATCATCAGCTGTTGAGTTTGAATTAAAGAAAAATGAGGGAAATGGTTACAAGTTACTAAGCTCCAGAAGAAAAAACATCTGGATATAGCTATTGGGAAGGAAGACAGAATTTCAAAGAATATAAATAAGCACATTCAAAGAGGTGTGAATGTGAATGTGTGGGTAAGTTAAATAGTTAGACATGAACCAATCCATCTGTACCATCTTATGTTTGGGGCTTTTTCATTCCTTCTTCTAAAGGCCATAACTCTAATGTCTGAATGAAGAAAACTTTACTTTCATTACCATCAACATGCACATTGATCTTTCAATTAGTCACTAGAGAATGAGCCATTGTACATATCAGCAATGATTCCTGAGAGGTATTGTATTTAGTCTGATCTATACTGTATACTCCCCCCGCCATCCTCAGCACACAGGCACACACAGACATACACACAGACGTACACACACAGACGCACACAGACACAGACACACAGACACACACACACACCACAAAGGTTTTGGCACACTCTTGTCAGACTGAAGTTCAAGGAAAATGAGAAGGTAAGGAATTAGGCAGATCATAGTCTGATTTTTTCAAAAAGTTTATTAAGAACTAAAAGTAAGATTAATCATAAAACACAGTTTGGTGCATGTCAGTGATTATGTTTTCCACTTTAGCAAAATACAATCAAAGTTCAAAATGAGAAAACTTGAAGTCATAATTATCAGTTATATGACATTTATATAGCTCAATTTTTAGGGTTGAAAATTGTTTTGAATACATTATCTTTTCAATCCTTACAGTAACTCTGGGAGGTAATTTCTACAGCAATTATCTCTATTTGACAGATGGGGAAACTGAGGTTGTGAGAGGTTAAGTCTCTTGTCCAGAATCAGACAGCTATGAAATGTCAGGCAATGGGGGCTACATGGGGTTGTCATAACTCATGATTTGTTTAATACAATAACTGATAAGTCTTAAAAATCTTCAGCTTATTGATGGAATTAGAGTAATAGAAATAGATAGTATCAATATAATTAACAGTAATAAGTGAGCTAAAGTGGAAATATTACTGTATTTAGAGGCAGAAGGCTTGATCTAGTTCTGAAACTTATTATTTCTATGATTTTCAACAAATGGCTTGCCTTCTTAGAGTCTCAGTTTGCTTATCTATAAAATGAGCACTGGGCCCAATGAACTCTAAGGTCCTTCCAGTTCTAAATCTATGACCTAAATTGAACATGAAGCATATTGAAAGAAAGAAAGAGAAAAGAAAATGATGAAAGGATTTATTTCTAACTCCTGGTCTCAAAGAATTTTATTTTCTCTTATGCATAAAGCAATATTTCTCAGTTCTTTTATTTTAGCCTGTACCTAACTGGCTCATAACATATATTAGTTAGTGAATGATTAATTTTGAGTTGGGAGTTGCTGTATATTATGTATACTACCTCCTTTGCTATAAGACCAATGGAAGCTGAGTACTAATTTATACTAATTTTTAGGCTCCCCAGGTTTCCTTTTCCAATACTCAAATCCCTTCTTACTAACTAACATATAATTGTAATTTTCAGTCAAAACTATTCATCATTAATTTTTGATCCTAGCCTTAATCAAATTTTCAACAGTTTACTTTATTTAAAACACTAAAGAAAAGGTTAACTAGGAGTGAGTTTGCCTGTGCATACCTTCTGTGAATCTTCATAGTCTACCCAATAGAATTCTAATACTTTAGCTTACTCTTCAAGGACTTTTCTCTTGTATTCCCAACCAACCTTTTGAGTATATGTAAGTCCATATCTCCGATCCTCTATGACTCTGACAAAATGACTTTAGTTGTAGGTATTGAAAATGTTAAGGCAGTTCTGAAACTAGCTACTGGTTAGCTTTTTATTCAGCTTAGATCATACATTCTGGCAAAACTTTTCTTTTACATTAATATTAGTGAGAAAGGCAATGGCATACAGTAGGAGCAAGAGGTGAGAAGTTAGAGGAGCTGGATTCACTGAATTACAAATTCTGATGCTTAACTACCTGGGACATTTTGGCCAAGTCATATAATCTCTCTAGTCCTCAGTCTCTTCTTATGTAGAATTAGGAGGTTGGATCTCAATGGTTCCTTTTAGCTTTCAATACATGATCCCTTGATCATTGAGGAGAGAGCAGTCAGGATGATGAAGGGCTTAAAAATTATGTCAATGTCTACTTAATTGAAAGAACTGAAGATATTAACTTGAATGGGAGAAAATTTAGTAGGACTATTTTAAATATCTGCCAGGGCTGCCTTGTAGAAGAGGGATTAGGTTTGTGCTACTTGACCTTTAAATTCAGAACTAGACAGAGGAGGGGAACTTGCAAAGAGATCCATTTAGGTTTAATATGAAGAACAACTTTCTGGTAATCAGGACTGTATACAACTGGAATGTGCTGTCACCAAGGGGAGAAGTTTTCCCTCTTGCCCTACCTTTTCACACCAGGCCTTGGTTGGTTGGCCATAGTTGGTTGGTTGTAGAAGGATTTCTCATTCGAGTAGGATTAGGTAGTTTTATCGATTCCTTCCACTTTGGATGTTCTGTGCTTCCTAATCAGACTTTCTGCTTCTACTCTCTCCCTTCTCCAATGTATTGTCCATATTTTCCAAAAATAATTTTTCTAAGGCATAGTTCTGTCCATGTCACTTGCCTGCCTCCCAAAACAACCACAAGGATGACACCAACAATAACAGCAACAAAAACAACTTTAGGAATTCCACATTCCCTGGAGGGAAAACACACACACACACACACACACACACACACACACACACACACACACACACCCCTTTGTCTGGCATTTCAGATCCTCTACAAATGAGCTGGAGAAGGAAATGACAAACCACTCCAGTATTTTTGTCAAGAAAACCCCAAATGGGGCTACAAGGTGGACATGACTGAAAAAACAACTGAACAACAAGAACAGAGTCTGTCTTCACCCTCTCTTTCCATACTTATTGCATTTTGTTGTCCTTATTCAATATATGTTACAGACCATGGATTACCTCTTGTTTGACAGATTTAACATTCTATATCCTTCCCATTTGCATTCCTATAAACAGACCCCATGCTGGGAATACAGTCTCTTCACAGCTCTTCCTTTCAAAACTACTATCTGGCTTCTCAACTCAGCATGGAGGACAACACCTTCCCAGAGCTATTTTTGGCTACCACCATATTCATTGTTGAGGATATTTTGTACTTACTTATTTTTGTACGTTATACCTTCATAGTATAATTTAAGCTTCTTGATATAACAAGTACAGATTCATTTTTGTCTTTATATGCCTCAATGTTTAGGACAGTGACTTTCATGCAGAAGATTCTTAGTAAATATTTATTATTGAATTAGTTGAATTATGCCCCCAATCTTTTACCTTATATCTAATTGACTCAATTTTATGCATTTGCCTGCACATCTATATAGATATAATAAATCTTGCTTAAATGACACTTAAAGATTTTTAAAAGTGTTACATAAATTTACATCATTTGATCCTTGTAACAACCTATAATTGATGTCATTATTCCCATTTTACAGATGAAGAAACTGAGGCTAAAAGTAGTTAAGTGACTGGCCCGAGGTGACAGAGCCAGTAAGGGCCTGAGACAAAAATCAAAATCATGTCTTTCTGAGTCTGAATTCAGCACTCTACCATTGCTTGATAGATGCTTGGACCATCTAGGCATTTTGTCTCCCTTAGAGAAGACAAGCTCCTTAGTCACTGATTCATTTTTGTCACTATTTTCAGTGCCAAGTAAACTGCCTGCAACATAATAATGTACTGAAAAAATGCTTCTTGATTGTTGACTGGGTGTTTAATTGATTAATACCTCACCATGTGATCCCACGAGATCCCATGGGTTTATCATCTCTATGCTCCCCAACCATCTCTATGCTCCTCTCAACTGCAATCCTGCATCACCAGCTGCCTTGTGAACCTCTTGAAATGGATATTGTAGTCATTTCAAACTCAGTATGTCTGGAACAGATCTCATTTTCTTTTCTCCAAAACCCATTCCTCTTCCAAATTTCTCTGTAATGGTCAAGTACACCAACATCCCTCCAGTCACCTAGACACTTTGGTGTCATTTCTTAATTCCTCATTCTCACACCACATATCTAACTGGTTGCTAAGTCAAGTCATTTAACTTACCACAACATCTTTTCTATATCTCCCCTTCTCTTCACTTACACAGTCACCACATTTTTTAAACCTTCTCATCTGAGCTCTGTTGGCTTCTAAATTGGTCTTGCCTCAAGTCCCACTCCACTTCAAGCAAGCCTCTATCCAGCCTCTACAAAATGTTTCCTATAGCCTATGTCTGGTCATTTTCCCCTGTTTACTTATTACTTCTAATATATGAATCTAAAGATAAGTCTAAATATAAACAGACATTTCAAGCTCTTCATAACTTGGTCCCTGTCTACCTTTCAAATCTTCTGACACTTACCTTTTTCTACATGGTTCTATCATATTGGCACATTTGCTGCTCTTTTACGCATGCCACCCCATCCCTCATCTCCGTGTCCTTACACTAGATGACATTCATGTTTAGAATTCTGGGCCTCTTCACCTATGCCTAATAGAATCTCTGGCTTCTTTCAAGACCAAACTCAATTTGCTGCCTTCCATTGGAGGCCTTTACAGTAACCCAGCTTCAAATAGTTTTGCCTCTAAAGTCACCTTGTATCTACTCTCTATGTATCGTGTGTGTGCATATTTTTTTGTACATTTTTTCTTTACTTCAGTAGAATATAAGTTGAGGGTAGGGAATTTTTTGTTTATTTTTTATATCCCTAAAACTTAGTGCAGTGCCCAGCAAATAGTAAATGCTGAATAAATTCTTGTTCATTGGTTAATTAAAAACCACACGAGTACTACCATACACTATAATCTCTTCAAATTAAAGAGCAAGCCATTGGTTGAAGAAATGACTAAACAAATTACATCACATAAATGAAATAAAATCTTACAGAGTAATAAGAAAGATATGAACAATTCAGTGAAGCACAAGAGTAGCAACATGAATTATAAAGTCCTTGTAAAGTAAAGGTCTTTGTAAAGTAAACAGGACCAGAAAAACAATATACAAAATTAGTTCAACAGGTAAATAAAAAAGGAAGAAAGGAAGAAAACTAAATATCATGTAATGGTAATGACCAAATAGCTTGACCCTGGAGAAGAGCTGAGAAAATGTACTTCCATCCCCTACTTTTGTTTGTTTTTAAACCAATATGGAAGTGGGGAGTAAGGGTGGAACCTACTGACAAAACCAAACTGATGAGTTCATTTCTTGGTTTTACTGAGATGCTTTATTTTTTTTTTTAATTCTGTCTCCACTGGCTTCAGGTTCAGGTGCCTAGAAGCACTCTTCAAACCATCTTTTGTGGGTGTGGAATACTATGGTATCCATGAAACTTCACTTCAATCATGAAGTATGATGTTGACATCTGTAAGGATTTGTATGGCAATACTGTATTGTCTGGTGATACTATCATCACATACCCATGGATAACTTATAGGATGTAGGAGATGACAGCCCTAGCGCCCAGCACAAAAAAGTCAAGATAATTGCCCTAGCTAAAAGTATAGACAGTTTTCACTTTGTTTAAGTGGACCATTCTATAGACTTCTATTTAAAGTGATTTTATGTAATGCAAATTTGCCTCTACTACCCACTTGACTTAGCCTACACAACAAAAGCATACACAAAATAATACCTTTGAATAAATCATAAAATGCACTACAATGCTGACATTTTAAATACTATACACACAATAATAAACAGAATTATGAAATGAAAGCCAAAGTTAATGATAAAGCATACGCAGTACTATACAGTAAAGTTAACATAAATGCGCAGTATGTTGATCTTTCCCCACCCATTGCACCTAGCCTTTATCATTGGTGGTTGGCTCTGCAACTTTTTTATGAAACTATCAAGAGATGTTTGGACGTTGGCTCTTTTTTTCCCTTGCATATCTGATGATAGCAGGTAATATCAAATTCAACTATTCTCCAAAATTTTAAATGTCCTGAAGTATTTGGATCCATCTTTTCAACATAAGAAAAAAAATTAAATGATGAAATGCTTCTGCCAGCTGCTTTGTTGTGCACTTTTTTGGTTTGAACTAGGCTTCAGAAACTTCCCTTTCCTTGTCTGCAGTTTTTGCCTCTAGAAGTTCAATCAAATCCTCATTCAATAGTTCTCCATGTTAATCAACTTTTCTACACCATTCTTATCCATTTCTAGCTACAATTCTAGCACTAATTTTACAATCCTGTCACTCACTTCTTTATCTTTGTCAAATTCATGAAAACTTGAACTAACTGGGGCCACACTTTTTTCCCAACTCTCCTCATAAATACTTCTGTTACATCTTCCCATGCCGTTCACAATTCTTGAAATAAAGTTGAATTTTCATAATACAAATTTACCCGAAGTGAGATCTATCTATACTCTGGATTGGAGGCTCTGTCCTGGCCTCCTTGGTCTCTTTCAAGCAGATGTGGACTGGCAAAAGAACAACAACATGATGAGTTTAAGGCCTTTGTTGTTCTCCACAAATGCTTTTAAGTGACATATTTTTTGGTCAAAGGATGTGACATGATAGTTGTACCCCCAAAAGATATGAGATTGGCATGGATTTATTTTATTTTATTATTTTTGTACTTTATGATTTTAAAATAAGAATAATGATGATAATGAGAAGACTAAATGTGTAGGGAGGAGTCATATACCCCAAAGTTCCATGGTGCATCTTTAGGACTTTGTACATTTTTTAAAGAATATAGCCATTCCAAATAGAGTAGAGTACATTGCTACAGGGAGTCCCTTCTGTCTATAAAGGATGCCCTGTTCTACATAAAAGAGCTCCTTATATAAATCTAGACAAGAGGTTTGGGAGAAGCAGTAGTATTGTTTGCATGTGAATTATATAATTCTACTTACTTTTTGAATCTTCTCCCTCAATTTGTGCTCCTTTAAAAAAATATCAGAACTAAAATGGTTCTCTCCTTTCTCTCTCTGTCCCTACACTCCGAAAACAGATGTGGATGAAGACATTTGGTGCCAGTATGAGGGGGAGAAGAAAAACTTTACCTGTACATTGACTAAAAACTAGTTCAAATAAAAATGCATATGTTAAAAAACAAACAAAACAAATGTCTCTGGTGGTTCTATACAGACTATAGAATAAATATAAACACATTGAACTGGAATTTATGGCTTTCCATAGGCTATATCTAATCTACCTTTTTAGCCTGTTTTCATAATACTGCCCTTCATGTACTCCATTCTCTAGCCACACAGAACTAATAAGTTTTCTGATCTCATTTTCTCTCTCCTTCCTCCATGTGTTAACATAGGCTTCTTGTCTGACTGATGAAATTCTTCTCTTCCATTAAGAGCATATTCAGATGATGTGGTTTCTATCATATTCGGAGTTCCCAAACTCTAGGTGATCTATCTCTTTTCAAATTTTCATAAAGTACTTTTTTCAGGATCTCTTCTTCACTTCAATCATATGGTACCTTGTATCTTACTTATTTACATATATGTATCAGTATCTTTATTAGATATTAAATACCTTGGGAGCAGGGACTGTGTCATTGTCCACCTTTGAATCCCTAGGGACCAAAATGGTGCCTTCTTACTTCCTTGACTCTTGGATGATTCTTGAATTGAAACAAATTGAATTGAGCTGAACTCAACTGAATTGCACAGTCTCCTTTCAACCTCAGTTCTGCTTTGCCACTTTGCATTACCCATCAAATCATTCAATATCCTATGTATATAAAATTGCATTGGAAAATCATCTTCCAAGTCTGCTGATCCCTTAATGTAGAAATTGCTAAATATTGTGTTATCCTGACTGGAGCTTCACAACATTTAATTTGTTTCTTTCTGGCTCCATGCAATATTTTCTCCTTGACCTGGAAGTTCTGGAATTTGTCTGTAATATTCCTGTGACATTTCATTTTGGGATATCATTCATGAGGTGATTTGGTGGATTCTTTCAATTTCTTTTTAACTCTTCTGGATATAGACTATCAGGGCAATTTTCCTTAGTAATTTCTTGGAAGATGATGTCCAGGCTTTTTTGTTGATCATGATTTTCAGGTAGTCCAATAATTCTTAAATTATCTCTTCTGGATATATTTTCTAGGTCATTTGTTTCTCCAATGAGATATTCCGCATTTATATCTATGTTTCTTCATTCTTTTGATTTTGTTTTATTGTTTCTTGATATTTCATGAAGTCATTAGCGTCCACTAGCCCAATTCTAATTTTCAAACAATTATTTTCTTCAATGAGCTTTTCTACCTCCCTTTCTATTTGGCCAATTCTATTTTCTAAGGAATTTTTCTGTTCGGTGAATTTTTATATATCTTTTTCCATTTTGCCAATTCTGCTTTTTAAGGCTTTCTCCTATTGATTGGATTTTTGTGCCTATTATACAATTTGACTTATTTTGTTGTTTAAGTTGGTATTTTACTTTAGTAATTTTTTCCCTCCTTTACCAAGTTGTAGACTTTTTTCATGATTTTCTTTCATCACTGCCATTTCTTTTCCCAATTTTTATTCTGTGTCTCTCATTTTATTTTTAAAATTCATGTTAAGTTCTTGCAAGAATTATTGTTGTTATTGTTATTAATGTTGTTGTTGTTTATGATGATTCTTGTCATCATCATCATCACCTGTTTTTGTCTTAAGACCAATTCACATTTTTCTTTGAGCCTTTGGATATAACAGTTTTGACTTTGTTGTCTTCTTATTAGTTTGTGTTTTGATATTCCTTTTCACCATATTCATTCTCTATGGTCAAGATCTTTTTTGTTGTTGTTTGCTCATTTTCTAGCTAATTTCTTGACTTTTAACTTTATATTAAATTTGGACACTGGTCCTGGGGTGGAGCGGGAACTGCCTGGAACTTCAGGATTTTTTGTGTGGCTGTTTTCAGACCTATTTCTGGGGGTCTGTCATCTTCCAGTTCTTCCAAAGTTGTATGATCTAAGGAGAGGTGTGTTTATTACTTTCCTGGCCTGTGCTCAGGTGTATGAATGGCCATAAGTACTCTTCTCTGACCTGGAATTGTGACCAGGGTCCCTGCTTCTATGCAGCTACAAGATCCGATATGCTAGTACTTTTTTCTCTCCCTGTGACTGTGACCAAGTACGGATAATGCTATAGAGTTGTGCACTAAATGGCAGCAAAGGGAACCCCCTGTAATCTCCTTCTTATGAGTTTTCTAAACCCTTTATCATCTATATCATCTAGAATATTTTTTCACCCTATCCTTTTGTGAGTCCTGCCACTCCAGAATTTGTTTGGAGGCATTATATAATGAGTCTCTGACTTTTCTGTCATCTTCTATAAATAAATTTATTTTTTAAAATCTGTTTAAGAGAAAATTTGTTCTATTTATTTTTGAAGCAGTGTTACCAAATTCCACTTGATTATATACTTGTCATTTTTATTTATCTTGGAGAGAAAAAGGAGGAATATGAAGACAATACTAAAGATTCTCAGGAGCAAAAAAGTAACAGCCTCTAATTTGGCTGCTGACAATATAATATAGAAAGCGCTAACACCATGAGAAAAAGTATATGTAATAATTCAATGTTAACACTCTTCAAATTTGGTAGCTTTTATAAATGAGTTTGTATTCTAACCAGTCTTACCTTTGGCGTCTCTCTCCAGCTGGCAATTACGTCAGAGGCTTGCTGACTAAGGGCATTTTCTAGGTTATTTAGTTTCACTTCTTATAGTCATTTGCTTAGATTCTGTATAAAATTATTATAATTTGTGTCAATGGCATTTTTGTTGTCCGCCTCCCGTTTTTTTTACTGTTAATTACTTGTTGAAATAATCTTCAGGATTAAACTGTATAATTGGCACCACAACTTTTTCTTCTTATTATTTTTGCTTGCATTTTACTGGTCTTGAACTTACATCTAAGTCAGTGGTCTGCTTCTAAACAGGCAGTTGATGCATAAACAACTCTGACGTCAGTAACAAGTGTTATCTGTCAAAAATACAGTATCTTTCTTACTTTCTTTTTTTGGTGTGGAAAGGGATGTTTTGGTCTACTATATAGGTGGGAAGATATATCATATCACATCAAGGAAGATGACCATTATATTCATATTAGATTGTACCTCTAATAGAGATACCATATTTATATCTTGCATTATATAGAGACCAAAGAAAGTTGGAAAAAATTCCCCTCATGCAATTATAATTTGAGAAGTTATATCTTGAAAAAAGTGATGTCTTATCTCTATTTGATGATTAGAGTATTGAATAAAACTTAACATTTTAGAATACTGGTCAACATTATTAAGGATATTTACTGATTTTTTACTGATGTTTCCTGATTTATCCTAAGAAAATATAACATACATGTCATTTTATGAAAGGATACATCATTTGATATCTTATAACTCATGATTCAAAAACACTGCCTTGTTTGTTATCAAAGTATCACATGCCGGCAACACTACCCTCTCTCTTATTTTAGATTTACCTCAATAATATTTGCATTATTTTTTACTAACAATTATTTTACATGTGCTATTTTACCTGTTACAACCTACTCATGGTTATTCCAGTTTCATCAAGAGGCTTCTGATACCTATATTCTTGTATCTTATTCGCTCAACAAATATTTACTGAGTAACTACTGTGTACAAGATGTTGTGCTAAGTGATATGAAACAAAGAAGAATAAAATGTCATTTCTTTCCTTCTGTATTGTCCCATGTTACAAAAAGATAAGATTTATACAAAAAGCTATGATACAAGTTATACTACAAAAGCATAATAGAAGAAGTGCAAAATGCTATGCTAGTAGAGAAGGAAAGGTTAGTTTTATCTAAAGGGATTGGTGAAAGTAGAGAAGGCATTTGACCTAAGATTTGAAAGTTGAATGGCATTTCTATATAACAAAACACTATCACAGAAGCCAATCCATTCCTCCATTTAATCAATCAAACAACAATGATTTACTTAGATTTTTGTGTTATCTATATGTTAGGTGATGAGGATTAACTTTTTAAAGGCTCCTGCCTTCAAGGAACATTTTTTTTAATCAAGGGAAACAACATATGAATATATAAATACATACAAATAGGAAGGCACCGTTAGCTGAAACATGCTGAAATGTCCAAAGAAGGTAGAGTAATGTTGAGAAGGAAAGAGAGTAAACACTACTTGACATAATGAAATAGAAGTTAAAAAAGTGTTTATGAAGAAATTCCCATTATATTGGTGATTGAGAAATCTATCTATCTACCCACCTATCTACCTATCACCTGTCTCCCTATCTATCATCTATCACTTATGTATCTAGTTATTTATCTAGTTAAAAATTGAGTCTCCCTACCTTACCCAGGTATTTTGAATTGTGGTGCTGGAGAAGTTTATTGAGAATCCCTTGTACAAAAAGCAATCAAGTCAGTCAATACTTAAAGAAATTAATTTAGACTATTCATTGGAAGGACAAATACTCAAGCTGAAGCTTAGATACTTTGTCCACATAATGGGAACATAGGACTTATTGGAAAAGACCCTAATATTTGGAAATATTGAAGGCAAAAAGAGAAGGGGACAGAGAAGGATGAAATAGATAGTGCCATATGAGCAACAAACATGATCTTAGGCAGATTTCAGGAGGGTCCTTGAGTGCTATGGTTCAGGAGATCATGAAGAGGTGGGCAACCTCACCCAGACTCAGTGTGGCTACTCACAGGACCAATCCTACTGCATCTCAGAACTCATGAACTCAGATATTCTACCAGACTATCCAGAAATCGCAGACCTTTATCAAAACACCAAGCATTTAAAAAAATATAATAGAAGTGCTCTCTTTCCTCTTTGTCATTTCCTTTTCTTTTCCTGTTTTATTCTCTTTCCTTTGTCTCTTGCTTTGTCCCTCTATTCTTCTCTTTTCCTCTTTTTTCTCCCCTCTTTTCTCCATCTATTTCCTGCCTTTCTGTGATTCCTTTAAAATTAATATAATGATGGTGATAATAGAAACTAATCTACTGAATTGGTAGGAATAAATATTTTAAGATTTCTGTCCCCTAGATTTTTAAAAAAATTTATTTTGTTCTCCCTTAATAGTTTAGTTTAAGAGAAGTTTTAAATATAATTATCAGTAATGAAATTAGACTCAATTAATTTGAACACATGTATAAGGAGTTAACCAGACTTGATATTTGATTTCATGTGTGTGTGTGTGTGTGCGTGTGTGTGTATGTGTGTGTGTGTGATCCATCAACTACTATTTATAATTTGTCTCTCCTCATGTGTTTGCTGCTAAGAATATGGGCAAAGCATTCTGAGTTGCAGCTTTTCACATGTTGGGGAAAAAAACACCAACAATTTCTAATGTGTAGTTCCAAGAAAAATTCCAAGTGATACTTATTTTTTTTTTAAAAAGTTCTCATGTGTTGTCACAATTTAATGGATCCCAGCTCAAATCATATTCTTTTTCTCATCACCAGGAAATCATCTATGCATGAACTTTCTAAAATTACTGGAAGTTCCCTTCAATTCCAAAATAACTTTTTAATGAGGGTTTATTCAGTGGAGAGCACTGAACTCTAAAAAAATCATGAGTTTCATGCAAGATACAATGTAAATCTGGGCACATTTGGCTTTATCTCTAAAATAACAGGTATAACAGATGTTTCTAAGGCAAAGGACACAAATCGCATAGATAATTTTCTTTTTCATTCAGTTATAGTATGCTCACAGAAATATTTCATACATGTGTCACCTAGTCTCCAAGTTGCTTAGTTCCTTGTTATGAAAATCCAAGTTTCCCATTGTAGAGTTTGCCATACCAGGGAAAATCCAGGTCCAGTCTTTCAGATTTCAAAGGCAACTCTCTAACTATTCTACCATGCTGTCTCTCATGAAGTATTTAATTTAAAATGATCCTTACTCCAACATTTTCTTTGATAAATTTCAATGCTTCTTTTTCTCAATTGTAATAACTCTTAGCACCAGTATGTTATTAACCTATAATTGAGCATAAAACCAAGTGCTTTCTTTTACTTTGTGTTGAGTAGTTACTAAAATAATAATTTAAAATATATTTTTTCAAAAAGAGAAGTAATTATTTTCCCAAGTTAAAATTTTACTTAAAGTCTGATTTCTGAATTTTAGTCTGAGTCCTAATCTCCCAGGGAATTGCCCCACAACTTTTTAATCACGTGTCCATTTGCAAAAGTCTATGTTTCTTTCCACACTTTGAGTCCATCAGTTCTTTATTGGGTTATGGATAATATGATTGATGGGGCATCTGGAGACACTGTTGTTCATTGCTTTGATCAGAGTCCTTAACATTTTTTTTTCTTCACAATGTCATCCTTATATAAATTCTACTGGCTATACTTACTTCCACTAGGTATCAGGTAACACTATTGAAGTATTCACCAAAATGTTTATTTTATAATTTACTTTAAAGTGATAATATTCCATTGCATTCATATAACACATTATATAGCCATTCAAATACTGATGGGAACCTCCTAAATTTTCAGAACTCTTATTTTTTCTACATACTGACACACACACATACACACATGTACATATCTCTATAGACATATGTAAATATGTCTATATAGATATAGATATATATTACTTAAACCTAATGCATATGTGTACACACACAGACACACATATATATATATATACACATACACACAAACACATGCTATATATACATACACACATATATGTGTACATATATGTATATATAGGATGATTTTATATATATATATATATATATATATATGCATACAATTTGGATAATAGTACTTGTAAGACTCAGAGAGCTATTAAATGACCTGCCCTAGACCAAAAAGTGAATATTATCTCTTTGATTTAGTCTTCTTGACCACAAAATGAACCACAGTATATGACTTTTCAGTTCCCTTTTAGTGTATAAAAGTATCCATATGCATCATAACAGTAAAAATGTTGGGGTTGTTTTTCCATGTGGTTTTGGTTTAAAATCAAATAGAAATGCAGAAAGGGACTTTTTTGCTTCATTATCTGAGATATAAATTCAAGAATGAACTTTTATTATGAATTACAGACTTTGAGAAGCTTATGAAAGCAAAATGTAATTTAATATTAAAGATACATTTAGGTGATATACATTATTTAATTTCCCTTCCACTTTGATATGATTTATCCAAGTGAATGGTACCAAAACAAGAAACTTAAAAAAATTGGCTCATTGTGTTTTGTCATATCTGAATTTAAAAAAATTAATATTAACAACTATGATATTAATTTTAGAGATGTATTTTCCCTGCTACAGGGTATCATAATTGTGAAATTCAAATGTTTGAAAAAAGAATATTATATGTCTGTCAGACTATTGAATGGATACTCAAAAGTAAAAGGTGAACTAAATTGAGGTCATAGCAACAGTGCCTTAGCAAAAATCAAGATATAATCCTAACAACTACTAACATGTTTGCTGACAAATTACTGTGCAGCTTTCCTGGGAGGAGGAGGAAGTAGAATCATAAACTTACAAGTGTAATTACTGCAACTAAGTAGGTCACCAGTATGCTGAATAGTAGGTTTCTGTTTTCTGCTCTATGAGCCAGCTTCACTGTCCATTTGGAAAGTCTGCCTGGTGATTCTTTCTGATTGGGCAGATGAAAATGACTTCAGTACCGAAGTGAAATAACCAACATCATTTTCTTTCTATGCCTTTTGTGGAAACCACTTTGGATGACTGTACCATATTTTTTTTTATTAATTTGGGGTACAAACATCAGGCAGTCTTCTACACTCAGAATAGAGGGGTTGATTGGCTTTCATCAAAAATTATATCAGGGACAGGAATAAATATATTCCCATGCACAGTAATAATTAGAATCATTATCATTAACTCAAAAAGTATATTCCTTTTGTAAGCTTGCTCATAGCTCTGAACAACATGTGAAACAAGCTGTATATGTAGAAACATACAGTAAATTATCTTTTTTGATAAAGACATCAAATCAACATTTGGAAAGCTGATTCTAATTCATGTTTGGAGTGAAGAGGTAGTATTTAACTCCCCCCGCCCCCAACCCCATTCCTTTTAAGCTCTTCCTCCCTCCACTCAGAACCAGTATCATTGACCTGTTTATTCCATACAAGGAAGGAAGGAAAGAATTAGATAAGCTCTAAAGAGCTAGGAGAAAAGTAAGGGAGTAGATGAAAGCTTCCTCATTATTTAAAACTGCCTATTTATAATTATTTTACTTGCTTTACCTTCTAAAATTAGCATATATTATAAAGAACTCATGAGGAAGAAGTTGTAGTATCCTTTCAATTAATATTATTCCACATCTCTGCATGTTATATCAACAATAACAACATTTCCTATTTAAGATTTTATGACTAGATTTCAAAAGCTATAACTTTTTTAAAGAACCAATCATTTTTTTCAGGCTAAAAGGATGCATCCAGCTGGATCCATTCTTGTCTATATACTTAGATTTTGTGTTTTCTATGATTTTTTTTTTAATTTTTGAGTTTTTAAGTTCATTTTTAAAAATTTGTTTATTTAATTTATGTAATATTTTTTGTTTTCAGCACTGATTTTCACAAGAGTTTGAATTACAAATTTTCTCCCCATTTCTACCCTCCCCCCACTCCAAGATGGCATATATTCTGGTTGCCCCACTCTCCAGTCAGCCCTCCCTTCTGTCACCCCATTCCTCCACGCCATCTCCTTTTCACTTACTTTCTTGTAGGGCAAGATAAATTTCTATGCCCCATTGCCTGTATATCTTGTTTCCTAGTTGCATGCAAAAACTATTTTTTGAGCATCTGTTTTAAAAACTTTGAGTTCCAAATTCTCTCCCCTCTTCCCTTCCCACCCACCCTCCCTAAGAAGACAAGCAATTCAACATAGGCCACGTGCGTATCATTATGTAAAACCCTGCCACAATACTCATGTTGTGAAAGACTAACTATATTTTGCTCCTTCCTAACCTATCCCCCTTTATTGAATTTTCTCCCTTGATCCTGTCCCTTTTTGAATATGTTTGTTTTTGATTACCTCCTCCCCCTATCTGCCCTCCTTTCTATTGTCCCCACTTTTTATCTTCTTTCTCCTTCTTTCCTGTGGGGTATGTTATTTCCTCCTCAGGTCAAATCCAATGAGAGCAAAATTCACTCATTCCCCCTCACCTGTCCCCTCTTCCTTTCCTACAGAACTGCTTTTTCTTGCCACTTTTATGCGAGGTAATTTACCCCATTCTATCTCTCCCTTTCTCCCTCTCTCAATATATACCTCTCTCATCTCTTAAATTGATTTTATTTATTTAGATATCATCCCTTCATATTCAACTCACCCTGTGCTGTCTGTCTCTCTATATATGTATATTCCCTTCAGCTACCTTAATACTGAGGTATCATGAATTGCACACATCATCTTTCCATGAAGGAATGTAAATAAAACAGTTCAACTTTAGTAAGTCCCTTATGATTTCTCTTTCTTGTTTACCTTTTCATGCTTCTCATGATTCTTGTGTTTGAAAGTCAAATTTTCTATTCAGCTCTGTTCTTTTCACTGAGAAAGCTTGAAAGTCCTCTATTTTATCAAAAATCCATGTTTTGCCTTGGAGCATGATACTCATTTTTGCTGGGTAGGTGATTGTTGGTTTTAATACTAGCTCCATTGACCTCCAGAATATTGTATTCCAAGCCCTTCGATCCCTTAATGTGGAAGCTGCTAGATCTTGTATTATCCTGATTGTGTTTCCACAGTACTCAAATTGTTTCTTTCTAGTTGCTTGCGGTATTTTCTCCTTGATCTGGGAGCTCTGGAATTTGGTGACAATATTTCTAGGAGTTTTATTTTTGGGATCTTTTTCAGGAGGCGATCGGTGGATTCTTTCAATTTCTATTTTACCTTTTGGCTCTAGAATATCAGGGCAGTTGTCCTTGATAATTTCTTGAAAGATGATGTCTAGGCTCTATTTTTGATCATGGCTTTCAAATAGTCTAATAATTTTTAAATTACCTCTCCTGGATCTATTTTCCAGGTCAGCGGTTTTTCTGATGAGGTATTTCACATTGTCTTCCTCTTTTTCAGTCCTTTGGTTCTGTTTTAGAATATCTTGATTTCTCATAAAGTCACTAGCTTGCACTTGCTCCAGTCTAATTTTTAAGGTATGATTTTCTTTTTTTTCCTTTTTTTATTTTTATTTTTTAAATTTATTTAATATATTTAGTTTTCAGCATTGATTTTCACAAAAGTTTGAATTACAAATTTTTTCCCCATTTCTACCCTCTCCCCACTCCAAGATGGTGTATATTCTGGTTGCCCCATTCCCCACTCAGCCCTCCCATCTATCATCCACTCCCCTCCCATCCCCCTTCCCCTTCTTCTCTTGTAGGGCAAGATAAATTTCTCTGCCCCATTGCCTGTGTATCTTATTTCCTAGTTGCATGCAAAAACTTTTTTTTGTTGTTGTTTTTGAATGTCTGTTTTTAAAACTTTGAGTTCCAAATTCTCTCCCCTCTTCCCTCCCCACCCACACTCCCTAAGAAGGCAAGCAATTCAACATAGGCCACATGCGTATCATTATGTAAAACCCTTCCACAATACTCATGTTGTAAAAGATTAACTATGTTTTTCTCCTTCCTAACCTATCCCACTTTATTGAATTTTCTCCCTTGACCCTGTCCCTTTATTGAAAGTGTTTGTTTTTGATTACCTCCTCCCCTCGTCTGCCCTCCTTTCTATCATCCCCCCTTTTTTATCTTCTTCCTCCCTCTTTCCTATGGGGTAAGATGCCCAATTGAGTGTGTATGATATTCCCTCCTCAGGTCAAATCCGATGAGAGCAAGATTTACTCATTCCCCCTCACCTTCCCGCTCTTCCCTTCCTACAGAACCACTTTTTCTTACCACTTTTATGCAAGATAATTTGCCCCATTCTATCTCTCCCTCTCTCCCTCTCTCAATATATTCCACTCTTATCCCTTAAATTGATTTTATTTTTTTAGATATCATCCCTTCATATTCAAGTCACCCTGTGCCCTTTGTGTGTGTGTGTGTGTGTGTGTGTATACATATATACCTACATATACACATGCATAGACACACACATATGTATATATATATATATATATATATATATATATATATATATATATATACACACACACACACACACACACACACACACACATATATATGCGTATTCCTTTCAGCTACTATGATATTGAGGTCTCATGAATCATACACATCATCTTTCTATGTAGGAATGGAAACAAAACAGTTCAACTTTAGTAAGTCCCTTATGATTTCTCTTTCTTGTTTACCTTTTCATGCTTCTCTTGATTCTTGTGTTTGGAAGTCAAATTTTCTATTCAGCACTGTTCTTTTCACTGAGAAAGCTTGAACATCCTCTATTTTATTGAAAGTCTATATTTTGCCTTGGAGCATGATACTCAGTTTTGCTGGGTAGGTGATTCTTGATTTTAATCCTAGTTCCATCGTCCTCCGGAATATCGTATTCCAAGTCCTTCGGTCCCTTAATGTGGAAGATGCCAGATCCTGTGTTATCCTGATTGTTTTTCCACAATATTCAAATTGTTTCTTTCTGGCTGCTTCCAGTATTTTCTCTTGACCTGGGAGCTCTGGAATTTGGTGACAATGTTCCTAGGAGTTTTCTTTTTGGGATCTTTTTGAGGAGGTGATCTGTGGATTCTTTCAATTTCTATTTTACCCTCTGTCTCTAGAATATCAGGGCAGTTATCCTTGATAATTTCTTGAAAGATGCTATCTAGGCTTTTTTTTTTGATCATGGTTTTCAGGTAGTCCAATAATTTTTAAATTATCTCTCCTGGATCTATTTTCTAGGTCAGTGGTTTTTCCAATGAGATATTTGACACTGTATTCCATTTTTTCATTCCTTTGGTTCTGTTTTATCATATCTTGATTTCTCATAAAGTCACTAGCTTCCACTTGCTCCAGTCTAATTTTTAAGGTAGTATTTTCTTCAGTGGTCTTTTGGACCTCCTTTTCCATTTGGCTAATTCTTCTTTTCAAGGCATTCTTCTCCTCATTGGCTTTTTGGAGCTCTTTTGCCATTTGAGGTAGTCTATTTTTTAAAGTGTTGTTTTCTTCAATATTTTTTTCAGTATTTTTTGGGTCTCCCTTAGCAAGTCATTGACTTGTTTTTCATGGTTTTCTCACATCCTTCTCATTTCTCTTCCCAATTTTTCCTCTACTTCTCTAACTTGCTTTCCCAAATCCTTTTTGAGCTCTTCCATGCCTGAGACCAGTTCATGTTTTTCTTGAAGGCTTTTGTTGTAGGCTCTTGGACTTTGTTGAATTCTTCAGGCTGTATGTTTTGGTCTTCTTTGTCACCAAAGAAAGATTACAAAGTCTGAGACTGAATCTGGGTGCGTTTTTGCTGCCTGGCCATGTTCCCAGCCAACTTACTTGACCCTTGAATTTTTTTGTAGGGGTATGACTGCTTGTAGAGCAATGAGTACTTTGTTCCAAGCTTGAGGGGATTCACCATTGATTTCAGAGCTATTTCTATGCAGCCAGCTCTGCCACCCCAGCACCCCTCCTTCCTCAAGAACCACCAACCTGGACCTGACACAAATCTTCAGCAGGCTGTGCACTCCTGCTTTGATCCGCCACTTAATTCCTCCCAGCAGGTGGGCCTGGGGCTGGAAGTATCTGCAGCTGTAGTTCTGTAGCTGAACCTCCCCCGCTGGCCCTGGGGCAGTGGCCGAACCACGAACTCTGTCCCCTGCAGCTTTTCCCACTAACCTACTCTGTTGTCTTTGGTGTTTGTGGGCTGAGAAGTCTGGTAACTGCCACAGCTCACTGATTCAGGGTACTACGGCCTGTTCTGCCTGGCTCCTGGTCTGGCTGGTCTTGCTGCCTCCCACGCTGAGCTCTCCTCCCCTCCACGCTGTGTGTAATAGACCTTCTCCAGTGACCATCCAGGCTGTCCTGGGCTGGATCCCTGCTTCCCGCTGTTATTTTGTGGGTTCTGTAGTTCTAGAATTTGTTGAGAGCCATTTTTATAGGTTTTTGGAGGGATGTGGTGGGGAGCTCATGCAAGTCCCTGCTTTCCAGCCACCTTCTCTGGTAGGATTTTCTTCAGTGGTCTTTTGGACCTCCTTTTTCCCTTTGGCTAATTCTGCCTTTCAAGGCATTCTTCTCATTGGCTTTTTGGAGCTCTTTTGCCATTTGAGTTAGTCTATTTTTTAAGGTGTTATTTTCTTCATTATGGTTTTGGGTCTCCTTTAGCCAGTCATCGACTTGTTTTTCATGGTTTTCTTGCATCACTCTCATTTCTCTTGCCCATTTTTCCTCTACTTCTCTAACTTGCTTTGCCAAATCCTTTTTGAGCTCTTCCATGGCCTGAGACCAGTTCATGTTTTTCTTGGAGGCTTTTTATGTAGGCTCTTTGATTTTGTTGACTTCTTCTGGTTTTATGTTTTGGTCTTCTTTGTCACTAAAGAAAGATTCCAAAGTCTGAGTTTGAACCTGAGTCCATTTTCGCTGCCTGGCCATGTTCCCAGCCAACTTACTTGACCCTTGAGTTTTTTGTCGGGATATGACTGCTTGTAGAGTATAGAGTACTTTGTCCCAAGCTTGAGGGGCTGTGCTGTTGTTTTCAGAGCTATTTCTACACAGCAAGGTCTGCCACACCATGCTACTCCTCCCCCAAGAACCTCCAACCCTGGCTGAACTCAGATCTTGGTGTTTTCAGTTTGGGATCTCTTTCAGGGGGTGATCGGTGAATTCTTTCAATGACTATTTCGCCCTCTGGTTCTAGGACCTCTGGGAAGTTATCTTTGATAATTTCTTTGAAGATTTTGTCAATGCTCTTTGTTTCATCATGGATTTCCAGGAGACCAATAATTCTTAAATTGTCTCTCCTGGATCTATTTTCCACATCAGTTGTTTTTCCAATCAGATATTCCCCATTTTTTTTCTATTTTTTTCATTCTTTACATTTTGTTTTACTACTTCTTGATGCCTCATAGAGTCATTAGCTTCCACTTGCTCAATTCCAATTTTTAATGAGTTGCTCTCTTCATTTTGCTTTTGAGTCTCCTTTTCCAATTGGTTGATTTTACTTCTCAGGGTGTCATTTTCTCTCTTTAGATTCTGAATCTCTGTAGCCATTTTGCCAATCTTATTCTTTAGGGAGTTGAGTTCATCTTCTTTTAGCTCCCTAATTTGGTTTTTAAAATCCTCCTTTAGCTCTTCCAGCAATGCTTTTTGGGCTGGAGACCAGTTCACATTACCTTTTGAGGTATCAGATGTATGTATAGTGTCATTGCTGTCCACTTCCAGATTGTTATGTTGATCATGCCTGTCTCCATAAAAAGAATCAATGGTCCTTGGTTTTTTTTGTGTTCTTCTTCATATTGGTTAGCCTTTTCCTGGCTTTACGACTAATTTCTGCCTTTGGGGCTCAGGGCTCTCTGTCCCAGCTTTCTTATTCTGGGGATTGTGAGTCTAGTTGTTGTGTTTGTGAATTATAGCCTTCAGTTTCCTGAGGTGTGGGGGAGGGGTCTAACTCCCTGATGTCTCTTTCTCTAGGGGTGCTCTCCAGCACTGTTGCTCTTCAGCAATGGTCTCAGTTCTTCGTTGTTTGAGCTGGGTGTCTGGCACTTCCCCCAGGTGAGCAAGATTATGTCTGGGCTCTTGGTGTTGACCCCTGCTAGTTCTGCCCCTCTGGGACTAATGAACTTCTACTATTTGGCTAGTGAATCCCTCTTCTATCTCCCCTGTTCCAGCATTCTTTTTTTTCCTGAGGAATTCTCTGGGTGAGGGGTTGAGGGATTAGAGCCGTTTACCAGACCATTATGTCTCCCAGAAGTTCCATAATCCCCGTTTCATACCTTTGGGCTGCAAGCCACAGGAGTTGATGTTTCATGGCTGGTGGCATTGCGCTACCTCTCATCGCTTCCACAGACTGCCGTCTGTGTTGGGAGGCCTGGGGATCTCTGCTGGTTTTGGGCGCCCAGCTTTCTCCCAGCCTGTCTCCCATGTGGGTTTCCCCACAGGCCGCTTCCGCTTTGGTCTGGAGCAGCTCCGCATGCTGAACACTCTCCAAACCTACAGATTCGTGCCTTTGGCCTTTCAGACTCTCCCAGCTTGGAAATTTGCCTCACTCAGACTGTTCGCAGTTTCTAACTCTCTCAAATCTGCTCAAATTCACTTTTTTATAGGAATCTGAGAGACCTTGTGAGAGAGCTCCGGTAAGAAGATGTTTTCATGAGGCCATCTTGGCTCTGCCCCCCCCTGTCGACCCCAAATTGGTATTTTGATCATGCCTGTCTCCATAAAAAGAATCAATGGTCCTCAGTTTTTTTATGTTCTTCTTTATGTTGGTTAGCCTTTTCCTGGTGTTACAATGAATTTCCGCTTTTGAGACTCAGGGCTCTCTGTCCCAGGTTTCTTATTCTGGGGATTGTGAGTCTAGTTATTGGCATTGTGTAATATAGCCTTCAGTTTCCTGAGGTATGGGGGAGGGGTCTGGCTGCCTGAGGTCTCCTCTTCCCCTGGGTCTGCTCTCCAGTACTGTTGCTCTTCAGCAATGGTCTCAGCTTTTTGTTGTTTGTGCTGGTGTCGCCTCTTCCCCTGGGTGTCTAGGCTCCTGGTGTTGGCCTCTGCTGGCTCTGCCCCTCTGGGACTCAGGAACTCCCATTGCTTGGCCACTGAAGCCCTACTTCCGCCTCCTCTATTCCAGTGTTTTTTCCTGAGGAATTCTCTGGGTTGGGGGGTGGGGTGGGCACGGAGTGGAGGGATTAGAGCTGTTTACCTTGCCATTATGTCTCCCGGAAGTTCAAGAAGACTGCTTTTTATACCTTCGGGCTGCAAGCCTCAGGAGTTGATGTCTCACAGCCAGAGGCATTGAGCTGCTGTCTATCATTGCTTCCACAGACTGCTGTCCTGTGTTGGGAGGCCTGGGGATCTCCACTGGTTTTGGGTGCCCAGCTTTCTCCCAGCCTGTCTTTCACATTGATTTCCGCAGCTGCTTCTGCTTTCGTGCTGTCTGGAGCAGCTCTGCATGCCAAGCACTCTCCCAGCCTACAGATTCGTCCTGTTGGCATTTTGGACACTCCTGGCTTGGAAATTTGCCTCACTTAGACTGCTAGTGATCTTTGATCCCAAGAATATAAATTCTAACACTGCTTCCATTTCTTCTCCCTCTATTTGCCAGGAAGTAATGAGACCAAATAACAAAATCTTAGTTTTTTTTTCCTCCTTTTTCAATGTTAAGCTGCAAGACAGCTTTTATACTCTCCTATTTTACCCTCATCAAAAAGTTTCTTAATTTTTCTTCACTTTCTCTCATTAGGTGGGTATTATCTGCTGTAAAAGCAAGAACTCTAGCATACTCAGGATAGCCTGCAAGCAGAGGTACTTTGTTCTGCTTTTAAAGGAAAAAATGCTTTTAAAGGAGTCAGCAATCTTACTTTAATTAAACATATGTATCATTCACATAGTTTAGGGGAGAGGTCAGCACCATGAATGTAGAGAAAATACAAGCAGAGAAATTACAAGCAGAAATTAGCACAGATCAACAGACAGGCCTTCCAACTGTCTGAGAAATTAATACATACATAGTTACCACATAGTGAAGCACCAACATCTTAGTTTTCAAAGCGAGGGGGCTCCTTAACAGCTACCCAGAGTCTCATTTGGCCGAATCACATGGACATTATTCCATATACATACATACATACATACATGCATACATACGTGTGTGTGTATGTGTGTATATATATATGTGTATACATATATATGTATGGGGTGGTGGGTGGATGTGGGTATGTGTATGCTCTGTGTGTGTGTGTATCCAAAAGGCATCACAACCCTCATGCTTAAGTGCCTAATTACCAAAAGGTGTGAAAGCTTTCCTAAAAGCAAGCCTCCCCCTAAACAAGCCCCTCCCTAAGCAAGTTCCTCCCACAACAGGCTGCATGTGAGTCAGGATGTATCACAGCTGTGAGCTGAATACATTTGGTCACGTTAGCCTATTAATGGACACTGAAGGTCTTCCTATTCCATTAACATTACATCTACATACCTGCAATCATTGATGTTTCTCCCGACAACCTTAAGTTAAATAATGTCACAATATAGAGCCCTGTTGTAATCCCCTTCCAATCTTGAACCAATCATTTATTACATATTTGGTTCAAACTCTTGCTTCTTGACAAGTTCCTCAGGAGACAAACAAGATGATTTTTCCTCCCATCTAGTGAGGACTTCCATCAATTTGTTGTGGTCCATGCCATCAAAGGCTTTAGTGTAGTTGATGAAATAAAAGTAGATTTTTTTAAAAGAAACTCTCTTGCTTTCTCCATAATTAACAAATGTTAATGATTTAGTCTGTACCTCTTCAAAAACAATCCTTCACTTCTGGTAAAACTTGGTTCATATATTGTTAAATCCTTGCTTGCACAATCTTGAGCATAACCTTTCTGGTGTGTGAAATGAGTGCAAGTATTTGGTAACTTGAACATTCTTCAGCATTGTCATTCCCTAGGACTGGGATGTAAACTGACCTTTTCTAATCCAGTGGCCGGTGTTGAATTTTCCCCATTTGCTGGCATATTGAGTGCAACACTTTAACAACATCAGCTTTTAGAAATTTAAATAGCTCAACTGGAATTCTGTCACCTCCACTAGCCTTACAGTTAGCAATGCTTCCTAAGGCTCACTTGACTTCATTCTACAGAATATATGGCTCTAGGTCTGTATCCATCATGGTTATCAGTGATGTTAAGATCATTCCTGTATAGTCTTCTATATATGCTTGCCACTGCTTCTTAATTTCTTCTACTTCTTCTAAGCCCCTAGAATTTTTTTTGTCCTTTCTAGGACTAGAATTAAATTGTATTTATTTATTTTTATATAAAATTATTTTCAGTTTTCAAAATTCACTGCCACGAGATTCTGAATTCCAAATATTCTCCCTATCTCTCCCCTACCCCACCCCATGACAGCACGCATTTTGATTACTCCTTCCTCTAATCTGCCCTCCATTCTATTACTGCTCACCCACTTCTCTTATCCCTTCCCTTCTATTTTCCTGTAGTGAAAGATAGATTTCTATACCCCATTGCCCGTATATCTTAATTCCTAGTAGTATGTAAAAACAATTTTTAACATTCATTTTTAAAGTCTTGAGTTCCACATTCTCTCCCTTCCTCCTTCCACACGCACCCTCATTGAGAAAGCAAGCCATTCGATATAGGTTATACATGTGTAGTCATGCAAAACACTTCCATAACAGTTATGTTGTGAAAGACTAACTCTATTACCCTCTATCCTGTCCCACCCTCCATTTATTCTGTTCTCTCCTTTGACCTATCTCTCCACAAAGGCTTTTCCTTCTGATTGCCCCTTCCCCCAATCAGCCATCCCTTTTATTATCTCCCCTCTCTAATCCTTTCCACCTTGTTTTCCAGTAGGGTAAGATAAATTTCCATACCCAATTGTGTAGGTTATTGCCTCCTTAGGCCAAATCTGATAAGAGTAAGGCTCACTTATTCCCTCTCATCCCCCCTCCCCTCCATTGTAAAAGCTCTTTTATGTGAGATGATTTACTACATTCTACCTCTCCCTTTCTCTTTCTCCCAGTATATTCCTCTCAACATTTAATTTTATTTTTTAGGTATCATGCCTTCATACTCAGCTCAGCCTGTACCCTCTATCTACACACACACACACACACACAACTACATACTATATATGTGCGCATATTTACATATATGTACATACACACACATGGTAAACACACATGTATAGATATGTATGCATACACACATATATACACACATATATATACATATACATCACATGCATACACATGCATACACATACATTCATATACATACATACACATATACATCTCCATCCACATTCATGTGTATATATATACATACATACATACATATACATATACATATAAGGGAATATATATATATATTCCCTTACTACTCTAATACTGAGAAAGGTCTCTTGAGTTGTAAATATCATCTTTCCATGTAGAAATGTACACAGTTCAACTTTAATAAGTCCCTTATGGCTTCTCTTTCCTGTGTACATTTTCATTTTTCTCTTGATTCTTGCATTTGAAAGTCATATTCTATTCATCTCTGGTCATTTCAATAAGAATGCTTAAAAGTCCTGTATTTCGCTGAAATTTCATTTTCCCCTGAAATATTATACACAGTTTTTCTGGGTAGGTGATACTTGGTTTTAATCCTAGCTACTTTGATCTCTGGAATATCATATTCAATATCTTGTGTTATCCTGATTGTTTTTCCACAATACTTGAATTGTTTCTTTATGGACACTCGTAATATTTTCTCCATGACCTGGGATCTCTGGAATTTGGCTACGATATTCCATGGAGTTTTCCTTTTAGGATCTCTTTCAGAAGGTAATAGGTGTGAAGTCTTTCCATTTCTATTTTGCCCTCTGGTTCAAGAATATCAGGGCAGTTTTCCTTGATAATTTCTTGAAAGATGATGTCTAGACTTCTTTTATCATGGTTTTCAGGTAATCAATCATTTTAAAAGTATTTCTCCTGGATCTATTTTCCAGTTCAGTTGTTTTTCCAATGATATATTTCACATTGCCTTCTATTTTTTCATTCTTTTGGTTTGTTTTATAATTTCTTCATTTCTCACAAAGTCATTAGCTTCCATTTGCTCCATTCTAATTTTTAAGGAATTATTTTCTTCAGTGAACTTTTGGACCTCCTTTTCCATTTGGCCAGTTCTGCTTTTCAAGGTATTCTTCTCCTCATCGGCTTTTTGGACCTTTTTTGCCGTTTGGGTTACTCCGTTTTTAAAGGTGTTATTTTCTAAAGCACTTTCTGGGTCTCCTTTAGCAAGCTGTTTACTTGTATTTCATGAGTTTCTTGCATCACTCTCATTTCTCTTCCCAATTTTTCCTCCACTTCTGTTACTTGATTTTCAAAATCCTTTTTGAGCTCTTCCATAGCCTGAGACCATTTCATATTTTTCTTGGAGGCTTTGAATGTAGGGGCCTTGACCTTGTTGTCTTCCTCTGGCTGTATGCCTTGATCTTCCCCATCACTAGGTGTGTTAAAAATGTCTTTTCACCAAGAAAGTGATGTTCTATAGTCTTATTCTTTTTCCTCTGTTTGCTCATTTTCCCAGCCAAATATTTGACTTTTGAACTCTTTATTAAATGGGAGGTGTACTGCCCCAAGTTTCAGGGGTTTTGTGCAGCTGTTTTCAGAATTATCTCTAGGGACCTGTAAAGAGAATCATTTACTCCTCTCCTGGCCTGTACTCTGGTCCATGAGCAACCGCAAGCACTCTTTTCTGCCCTGGAACTATGAAGAGTATTCCCTTTCTACAGCCGCTGCAAGCTCTACCACTCCAGTGCTCCTCCTCAACCCAGAATTGCCACCCAGGACTGCTACCCAGATCAGACTCTTGTTTCTCCCATCATCTGTAGGCCATGAGCTCCAGAAGCAGTGGCTGCCACTGCCATGGGATTGTCACTGGGGCTGGGGGTAGGACTGGGGCTGGGGCTAGAGCTAGATCAAGCTCCCATCTCACCCAGGTGAGAGAGCTTTTCCACTGATCTTTGAAGCTGTCTTTGGTATTTGTGGGTTGAAAAATTCAGGTGAGTATATCTTTCATTTTCTCCTTTATCTTTCACTTTCCATCTTTCAGCTATTTATAAAGCCTCATCAGATATCCATTTTGATTTCTTGCTATTCTTTTTTTAGATGTTTCTTGTGGCTGCTTCCTGTATAATATTTTATATTGCATATACATACACATAGAAATAGTAGTTAAATTCATAAGAGCTACTGAGTGTGTAGAGAAAGTGCAGAGTTTAGAGTGTAGAGGAAAAGAGACTAGAATGCAAGACAATAGCTTAAGAGAAACACATAGAATAAAGGAATCATGAACTGGAACAAGAGACTGAGAAAGGGGGGTACTCAAAGAGGTAGATTGAATACTTGGAGAGAACAGTGTCACAGAATCCACAGAAGAGAGGCTCATCAACAGTTCAATAAAGCAGAGAGGTCAAGTAGGATAAGTATTGAAGTAAGACCAATAGGTCTAGTAATTATGTGATTGTTGGGTTGGAAAACAGATTGTCATTGTACAGAGGAAAGTAAGCTGATGCAGTGAGTGTAGACAATTTCTTTTAAGAGTCTGAGAAATGTAAGAGTGATATAGGATGGCAATTAGATGGGATGGAAAGGTCTAGTGATTTTTTTTAAGTTGGGAGAGGCTTAGGCATTTTTTTTCAAAAGAGTAAGGAAGGGACTATTAGGTGAGGAAAGTTTGAAGGTCAGAGAGAGTGAGGTGAAGATAGAGGGTAGAAATATGCTGGAGAAGACATGAAGGGACAAAATCAAAGGTATCTGTATAGGGTTTGGCCTGGCTATTGAGAAAGGCCACTTCATTATCAGAGACTGTGGACTAAAGAGGGGAGAGTGGAAGACCATTTTTAGATTTGTAGCATATAAAGTGGACTTTGGTGAATTTATGGGAATACATGGGAAAAAGTACACAGGGCAAGCCACAATGAATGGATTATGTGCTATATCATTGAACGGAGTACTCATATTGAAGAGCTCACAGACTCATCAAAGTATTTTTTGAAATATATCTAATCATTTGGACAACATTTAAAAATTTTTCTTTTAAAATATGTTTCATATTTTTGTCTCATGTTATTATCATGAGTCTTGTGAGTTAAGTAGGAAATGAATTAATCATTCATTCATTCTCCAGAAACTGCTGTTGTGATAATCAGGCAAGACCAGATACTAGATATTTGCCCTAAAAATGATGGTAAGCTTTTCTCCACCATTTTTTTTTCAGTTTTTAAATTTGATAACCCAATTAACATTGTCTTTGCTCTTGTAAAAGATTTGACAACCTACTACCTACGGATTCACTAAAAATCACTGTAATTCTGAGTGGTAAGCTGCCTAAGCTTTAGCTCCCTTCCCTGACCATAAATTTTTGGGGTAGCTCTCTGCCACTCTTCCCTATGCATCTAATATGCTTTCTGAAATTGCTTTTTTGCTGTTAAAATTCTCCTTCATATTAAAGGCATACCTTCTCTTAGAAATTATTCAGCACGTGTTTTGCATTTACTCATATGTGCCCATATTGTTTCTTCCCATTATAATGTATATTTCTTTTTGGCCAGGGATTATTTTGCACTGCCAATGTAATTCAAGTACCTAGCACACTTTCTGGCACATAACAGCTACTGAATAAATCCTTTTTTGAATTGAGTTAAATTTATTAAACAATAATTTGTTATAACTCCCCATTTTTAAATGTAAGGCAATAGCAGTCCATGGATTAATATATCTGTCCAGAACTACAGAGTAAATTAGTAGCCACATGAGGATAACTCATGATAGCCGACAGCTTTCCAGTATGCTTGGTAACTTGTCTCCTGCTTTTTCTATTACCTCATGCAGAAAGATCATTTGAGAGGCTGAAAGACTTGTTAAGAGGTAATTTTATTTTTCTTTTGCTCTTTTATCATTTTAAAAATTCCTGTCAATCTAGCCAATAGAAAATATAATAGTAATCCAAACAATCAGCCTCTCCCAGCCTCAATTTCCTCTTCTGTAAAATGAAGGAATTGGATTAGTTGGCCTCATGGGTCCCTTCTAATTCTAAGTCTATGAGCCTGTCATTTATAAGAATATACTTAAACTTCAAAGTTTTTGCAGTAACTTTATATATGAAAAATGCTGAGTTAATACAATAGATCAAGTCCTCAGTCAATCTCCTTTCATTAGCAGATAATTTATCAAAGTAAAACTTTTGGGGGATGGCGCCCAGAGTGTGGAGTAAAAGCAGGGACTTGCTTGAGCTGTCCCTCAAACCTCTCCAAATACCTGTTAAAATGACTCTAAACAAATTCTAGAGCAGGAGAATCTACAAAATAACCAAGTGAAACAAATTTCTAGCCCTAGACAATCTGGAAAGTTAATAGGAAAGGTCTGAGAGAAGAGCACAGTGCAGCATGGGCCCTGCCTGTGCATATGGGCAGAACAGCCCTCAGGGGACTGAATCATTGGCAGCTGTGGTGGTTTCCAGACTTCTCAACCCACAAACACCAAAGAAATTTACAAGGTCAGCAGGAAAGGTCTGTCAGACTTGAGTGAGTAAGGGGCATGGTTGGGCCCCAGCCTCTGGGTGGTGGCAGTGATGGCAGCAGCTGCAGTGGCTGCTTCTAGAGCTCTTGACCCACAGATGGTGGGGGGATTGAGCAGGTAATCAGAGGGAGATTGCAGGGATTTCTTTGCTGGCACTGAGGCAGGATTCTCTTGCTTTTCCCATGCTTGGATCTGGGTTGCAGTCCTGAATGGTGGTCCTAGGGCAAGGAGGAATGCAGGCATGCTGGAACTTGTGGAGGTGGTGGAGAGGGAATCCTTCTCACAGTTCCAGGGCAGAAAAGAGTACTTGTAGTCACTCGCAGACCAGAGCAGAGGCCAGGAGAGGAGTAAACACCTCTCCTTTGATCATATAACCCTGGAAGCAATGAAAATTTACAGGTCCCTAGAAATATCTCTTAAAACACCTGCACAAAATCCCTAAAGCTTGAGACAGTACACCCTCCACACTAGAAGCAGATTCCTACCTTAACAAAGAGCTAAAAAGTCAAGTAAGTGGCTGGGAAAACAAGCAAACAGTGAGGAAAAAAATCAGACTAT
This sequence comes from Trichosurus vulpecula, assembly GCF_011100635.1. Classification (NCBI taxonomy): domain Eukaryota; kingdom Metazoa; phylum Chordata; class Mammalia; order Diprotodontia; family Phalangeridae; genus Trichosurus; species Trichosurus vulpecula. The sequence continues at coordinate 411,957,614 of NC_050573.1, read as the reverse complement.
AGAGTTTTCCTTTTGTGACAAAGAAGATCAAAACATACGACCAGAAGACAAGAAAGTGAAAGCTTCTACATCCAAAGCCTCCAAAAACTATGAATTAGTCTCAGGCCATGGAAGAGCTCAAAAAAGATTTTGAAAATTGAGTAAGAGAAGTAGGGTGAAAATTGAGAAGAGGAATGAGAGTGATGCAAGAAAATCATGAAAAATGAGTCAACAGCTTGCTAAAGGAGACCCCCAAAATGCTGAAGAAAATAACACCTTAAAAATAGACCAGGCTAAATGGTAAAAGAGGTCTAAAAGCCAATGAGTAGGAGAATTCCTTTAAAAATTAGTATGGAGCAAATGGAGGCTAAGGACTTTGTCAGATATCAAGAAATTATAAAACAAAACCAAAAGAATAAAAAATAATTAGAAGACTATGTGAGATATCTCATTGGAAAAACACCTGACCTGGAAAGTACATATAGGAGAGACAATTTAAAAATGATTCGACTTCCTGAAACCCATGATCAGAAAAAGATCCTGAACATCATCTTTCAATATAAATTATCATGGAAAACTGCCCTGATATTATAGAACCAGAGGGGGAAATATAAATAGAAAAGAAATATACTGACCACCTCCCGAAAGAGATACCAAAGGGAAAACTCACAGAAATATTGTAAGTGATTGCTAAAGTCCCCAGGTCAAGGAGAAAATATTGAAAGCAACCAGAAAGAAACAATTCAAGTATTTCAGGATAACACAAGATTTAGCAGCTTCTACATTAAGGGATCAGAGTGCTTGGAAACTGAGTATAACAGCACAGTGGAAAAAATTGACATTCAATGAAATAGAGGACTTTCGAGTATTCTTCATGAAAAGACAAGAGCTGAAGAGAAAATTTGACTGTCAAATACAAGACTCAAGAGAAGTACAAAAAGGTAAACAGGAAAGAAAATCATAAGGGACTTATTAAAGTTGAAGTGTTTGCAGTCCTACATGGAAAGATGATATTTGTAACTCATGAGATTTTTCTCAGTCTTAGGGTACTTGGAGGAAATATCTATCTATCTATCTATCTATCTATCTATCTATCTATCTATCTATCTGTCTATTGCTATAGATATATCTATATATAATGTATATAGGTAAATAAATAGATATAGCTATTTTATATAAATAGATAGATGGATAGATAGACAGACAGACAGACAGACAGATAGATAGATAGATAGATAGATAGATAGATAGATATAGACAGAGGGCACAGGGTGAGTTGGATATGAAGGGATGATACATAAAAATAAAACTTAGGAGTGAGAGAGGAATGTACTGGGAGAAGGAGAAAGATAGAGATGGAATTTGGGTAAATTATCTCACAAAAAAGAGGCAAGAAAAAGCTTTTACAACGGAGAGGAAGAGGGAAGAGGTGAGAGGGAATGAGTGAAACTTACTCTCATCAGATTTGGCTTTAGGGAATAACATACACACTCAATTGGGTACAAAAATCTATCTTGCCTTACAAGAATGTAGGGGGAATGGGGAAAAGAGAGGGCAGGATGATTGAAGGAAGGGCCAGTTGGAGGAGGGGGTAATCAGAAACAAATGTATTTGAAGAGGGACAGGGTCAAATGACAGAATAGAATAAATGGGGGTGGTATAGGATGGAGGTAAATATATTTAGCCCTTCATAACGTGACTGTTATGGAAATGTTCTGCATGACTACACATGCATAACCTTTATAAAATTGCTTGCCTTCTCATTGAGGGTAGGGAGGGAGGAAGGGAGAGAATGTGGAATTCAAAGTTTTAAAAATCAATGTTAAAATTGTTTTTACAGGCAACTGGGAAATAAGATACACAGGCAATGGGGTACAGAAATCTATCTTGCCCTGCAGGAAAACAGAAGGGAAGAGGATAAGAGAAAGAGGGGCGATAGAAGGGAGGGCATATTGGGGGAAGGAGTAATCAGAATGCATGCTGTCTTGGGGTGGGGTGAGGGGAGAGATGGGGAGAAAATTTGGAACTCAAAATCTTATGGAAGTGAATGATAAAAATGAAAAATTAATAATAATAATAATAATAATAATAAAAGTAATACTATCAACCTAATGCAGAACACAAAATCATTGCATTGCCCAGATTTTGGGAGACATAAGAAAATTTCAAATGATAGTTTCCACTATAAACACCTGAGTAGAGCCAGGAAAATAGATTGAGCCATTTGGCCAGTCAGATAGTTTATGGTGATCTTATTGGTGGGAAAAGTAATACAGGATCTCAATGAAAGCAAAGACATCAATCAACAGATTTGAAATGAGAGCAATATAGGAAGCCAGTCTTTATTTCCTAAACTCCTGAAGGACAGTGTAGCAAGAACATACCTAATTATCACTCTGAAATCAAAATGTCCCCTTGTTTTTCCTTGTAATGACTTTTTAAGAAAATAACTCAGCTTCTTTATTAGATGGAAGCTTAACTGTTATAAATTAAAGACTCTGTGGTAGACCAGAAATTACTGATATTCATCAATAACAGCCTTCTTCCAAAGGGCTCATTTGCACATTCAACAGTGAATGTTTGGGGACTGGGAAAGTATTGATGCACACCTGCTGTTGGAAATGCCAACCCAGCCATAGCACTGAGAAGACTTATGCCAAGTGTGAACAGAACACAAAGGAATTTTATTATTTATATGCCTAATCTCTTCAATCATGCAAACAGGATGTGGAAGCTAGTTCAAAAGCAATATGTTTCTCACTTTGTTGAATTTCTGACAATTTGGCTGAATTTATTTTATGAATTTATACCACTCAGTAGTGGATTACTCAGATGCTTTCCTCTGTTGAGTAACTTAGAAGGTGGCAATTTTAATAATATCCCATAACTGTTAAGAGTAGTGTCATCTACTTATTTGTTTTATTAGTAGTAAGAACAAATTTAAAATTAAACCAAAACCTATTTTTAACTTAAATCTATTTTGTCTCCTTCACAAAATATATAGGTAAAAAGGGATAAAACAATATTTTCATTTTGGTATACGAGGAAATATATGAACATTTTTTAAAAGAAATTTTAAAGAAGTGACAAAAATTTTAGCAATCATGCAAATAAAAAAAGTTATTGAATTAATTAACCTGCCATAAAGTGGAAAACTAAATTAATCAGAACAGAATCCCATTTTTTTTCAGAGTTGGAATGGTATACAGGGACCATACAATGCAACCTGATACCGAAATCCACATGCTTATCTTTTCTTTGTCAAATTCCATGTCTTAAACATCATAATATATTTAGGCGTATTTGACAAGCAAAGACATTTTAATTAAATATGCTTATCTTGTACTTTTAAATTAAATAATTATTTTATTTCCCTTCTAACCCCTCCTTAAGAAAAAAAAGGAGAATAAATATATACAAAATAAATTCCTCTACTTATCACATCCTAAAATCTAGGTATCATTTTACATGATGAGTTTGTCAACTCCCTGTCATGATGTGGATCATGCTTCATCATCATGGGACCTCTGAAATTTTCTACTCCGATATTAGATAGTAATGATAAATGTGAATATCTTTACTTCACTCCTGATTTTAATGGAAATGTTTCTAACTTGTCTCCTTTATAGATGTTATCATCCCTCAGTTTTAGATAGGCATTATTATTTTAAAGAAATCTACACTAAATCCTATGCTTTTTACAGTTTCAAGTTTTTAAGCAGGAATGGCTGTTGTATTTTGTCAAAGTTTTTGTACATATATTGAAGTAATTATATTACTATTGTGGTCAATTTTTCTTATACTTTTCCTAATAATAAAGTAGTCTTAGATTCCTGGTATAACTCCACTTGGTCATAATGTATACTTCTTTTGATATATTGCTGAAATCTCCCTTCTAGTAGTTTATTTTTTTGGCATCAATATTCATTAAAGAAATTAGTCTGTTTTATTTTCCTCTCTGTTTTGCTCCTTTCTCGTCTAGGTATCACAAATGTATTTGTGTTATAGAAGGAATTTGGTAGGTTTTCCTCTTTACCTGTCTCTGCCCCTCCCCCTGGTTTATGTATATTAGAATTGATTTTTCTTTTAATGTTTCGTAGAATTGTAAATCCATTTCACCCTTGCTTTTACTTTTTCCTTTGGGAATTCATTTGAACCATGTGCAATTTATTTTTCTAAGTGAATGCTATTTAAGTATTCCATTTCCTAGTCTGTTAATCTGAACAATTTATATATTTGTAAATATTAATCCATTTCATTTAGATGGTCAGTTTTATTGGCACATCATTATGTTGATATCTCTCAATTGCTTTCCCAAAACTTGCTCCTTTCTCCTGATGCAGCTGGAATCCACACTTGCTTATGAGTAGCCTTCTCTGCCCTAGATCAATGACCTATAACTGGTAGTGGTTTACAGAGATGAAAGATTGCACCCACTCCTGGACTCAGTACTAGTCCAGCGAATCTTCTGAGATCTCTTTCTACCCCAGTACTGCCATGGCTCCCTACCTCAGCCCTCTTTCCATATGTGGGTGTTAGAATGCTGCCTGCTACTGCAGCCTGAGCTGGAAAAATGACCCACCGAATTTTTCTTGGGTTTACAAATTCAGATTTGGTCTGGTGCAAATTTTAGGTCAATGGGGAGGAGTAATGCTAGGAGGACTAAGCAAAATATTCCCTCTAACTATACCATCATGACTCTACTTCCCATACGGACTTTCTTTATTGTCAGACTTATGGAAACAGCCAATTTACAAGCAGGGAAATTTATAAACTCTGAAAAAGTGACAAAATTCTATTAGCCCTTATGGATGATTCTCAGAAAGTGTGTGTGTGTGTGTGTGTGTGTGTGTGTGTGCGCGCGCGCGCGCGTGTGTGTGTGTGTGTCTGTTTATTTGGGCCATTTGCATGGATATATCAACTCATTTGTATGCAATGGTATCATTAAGTAACCTCTTTGTAAATGCTATTATGGCTTGGAAAAGGAATTCCCTCTTTGCCAAATTCCCATCTTTCCTAGTGTATGTCTCTGATGGCAACCAGTGTATATAACTCCCATTTACTTAATGGTGCTTGTCACTTGGAATAGCTCTCTGAAAATGAAGTAGAGCTCTCTGCAGCTGCAGAGGAACATGTGAATTTGGCTTTTATTCCAAAAACAGAAGTCGATCTATTTATTCAATTTAGTTTTTGTTTTGTGTACATTTTCTCCATTACTTCCCTTTGTCTTATATCACCTATTCTCCCCAGGTAGGTAAATAATTACTAAGTATATTTTAAATACCAATATATAAACATATGTAAAATATACATATGCTTATTGTGTATATATGTACATATATACTCTTTTGTATACATGCATATTAAGTATGTATATGTGTGAGTACACACACACACATATATATATGTAAGTGTGTGTGTGTGTACATGTGTGTATACACACATTTAGCACCATCCCTTATTCCTGCTAAACATAGTAACCAAAGACATAGGTAATTCTGATGAGTGAGTTGAGTCCTGGACTAAACTGAAATAATAATATTGATGATGATGATGATGATGATGATGATGATGATGATGATGATGAAAAACTAATGAAGGGAATAAGCAATTTTCATCACCTACCATGTCCTAGCCACTGTGTGTGTTTTTTAAAAAGTAAATATTATCTTGATCCTCACAATAACCCTATTGAGGTAAATGCTATAATTTCCCTCATTTTATGGTTCTGTAATGAAATTAAATGACTTAGCTAGGTTTGCACAACTACTAAGTATCTGAGGCTAGGTTTGAATTCAGGCCTGGGCTTTCATCCACTATGTTGCTAACTGCCTAAGAATGGTATAATAATTAATGATAATAAGTGATATTTATATTAGCAATTTAAGTTTCAGAAAGCATTCTATATAGATTATTTCATTTGATTCTTTTTCTATAACTGTGGTATCTGCCATCTGGTGAGAAATTTGAAAGCTAGAGCTCTTCTTTGGGTCATACCCAGGTGTGTGCTGCTAAATGTTTAATGACTGGGCTGAGGGAGAGGGGAGGTATTCACATACACACTTTTTAAGTTTAATATGCATTATTAGCACTATTAATTCTATGCAATTAACAACACAATAATTCAAGCCCTGATTTGTATAGTGTTCCTGGATTTCTGATATTTCAGCACACTGTAAATTTAACATTTTTCTTTCTCAAGTCTAGAATTAGTTCCAGAACATCCATGAACAGTGTTCTTGACTATAGTTAGTACCTTGCTGTCATCAATGCTTATCATTAATGCTTGGAGAATTTTTGTTTCTAGAATTTCTAACAAAATGCATCACAAATTATTAAGTGCTCAATAAAAATTCATTCATTAAATGACTGACTGAAACTGGTGATAGATGCTTCAGACAGCTTAGCAAGGGTGATGTTGATCCATGGTCATCTGCTGTCTCAAATGGAATGGTGCTACCTTAGTGGATAAGTCTTAAGAACTCACAGGACTACATACGATCAGTGCCGGAAAATATGTGGGAAATTATCTAGACCAACTTACTCAGATAATAAATGCAGAAACTGAATCTTTTCCCATGATTACATGCATATAGAACCTACATTTAAATACAGGTCCTCTGACCCCAAATTCAGTGTTTTCCTGTTGGTGGGCTCCATTCAGAGTGAGTTTTTCAGGGCTGACAGGGTCAAATTTATCCTTGACTTTATATACCACAGTCATAGCTGCAAATGATAGCCTTGCTTATGTGTGTCCAATGAAAACCATTCCTAACCAGCATCGTGAAGGTGAGGGGAATAACTTAGTTCTGAGGGTAATCATGACCTTAATTCAGAGGAGGTAGTGTTCAAGTTGAGAGCATAGTAGAAATAATTCAAAAATGAAGCCTGGCCCATTACCAAATGTCTATGGAGCACTGAGACCTAAGGGACTAAAAACAGTGAGTGAATTATTTGCTGATCAGAGAATCAATACCAGAGGAAATCAGCAGTAAATAAGGGATTGAAAGTGCAGGAATGTCAGGGAATTGATTGTTCAACTCAAACCAAGTCTCTTTATTAGGGCATTTTATGTTTTTTCTTAGGCTTGGTAATTTCTCCTTTCATTTGTGTGGGGGCAAAGGAGCAAGAAATTTTCTACCCTTAGTTTCACCCTTACCTTACTCAATTCCCTAAAACATTCTCTAGGCACATTGGACTATTCACCATTTCCTATATGTATATCCACCAATCAAGTAATTATGATTTCATTGGCATGGAAACTTCTCCCTTTTATGCAGATTCCAATATATCTATAACTTAGTAGGTGTGTCTCAGATTGCTTTTGGTTGCTTAGAAAGGTTAATTGATTTGCACATTTCCACATTTGTTAAGTGTCTGAAGTAAGATTTTAAGTCCTTTTTTTCTGATTCTAAGTGCAATGCTCTGTCCACTTAAATATATTGTCTTTTTCTCCCAATACATACACTTCATATATATACAAACACATACAATGTACATTTGTGTATGTAAACACATATTTATGTGTGTAACGTGTACATGCACAGAGTACATCACAGGCTGTGTACACAAATACACAGGTATGTGGTATCTACAGCATGTTCAAAAAGTTTCAGTGAAGTTTTAAGCTATTGAAACATCAAATAGCACTAACATTTTTGGTATACTCTGTATGTATATACACATATGTATATGCACACATATCTTCATACACATATATGTGTACTTGTGTGTATATGTATGTATATATGTATATGCATGTATACCTTTCTCTTCCTCTTTGCTCACACTCTCAACTACATCCAGAATGATTTTCTTCCCACTTCACTCAAACAACATATTTATTAAGCACCTTCTATATATCTTGTATTTCAATAGGCATTGGAGATGCAAGTACCAAAAAAAAAAAAAACAAACAATCCCTATAGGTAATCAATACATATTGTAATGGGGGAGATAACAAGTTCGTTTAGGTAGATAGATAGATTTATCTATATATTGTGCATGCCACTTGCCACTTGTAAAATTTGTACTTATTCTTTAAAGCCCAACTCAAATGCCCCTTCCTCCAGGAAATATTCCATGACATCACTTTCTCCCCAGCCCCCATGCACTGACTTGGAGATGGAAAAGATGTTCCTGCATTTTCATTCATTATTCTGCATTATAGTTATTTGTACATGCTATTTGTAATAATGTGTCTGAACAATTCCATAACCTCCCTGGGTACAGAAACTGGTTCTTAGTTAAGCTTTTTATTTCATATAGCATGAAAGGGCATATAGTATCCTCTGTTCTTCAAAACTTCCAAAGATCCATGATTCCATCAATGGTGGGCATATGCACAATTAAATTAATAACAAAAGCATAGTTTATTGTACTGGTTAAAATATTGGCCTCAGAGTCAAGAAGACCTGGGTTCAAATCTCACCTCTTACATATATAAGCTATAAGACTTCGGGCAAATCACTTAGCTTCTCTGCAATTTTCTAAGATTCTTTGTCAAAATATATATTTTCTAAGATAATATGTATGGTTTTCATTGCTAAAAGGAGTTCCCTCCCTGATAGTGCTTTATACAAATGAAATCACGGATAAAGACAAAGAACACGCCGTATTAATCTTAAAGCAGCTTGCATATTCCCTACAGAAAAGTTCCTCCTACTCACCCCCTGGCAAATGAATCTGTTGCAGTTTGCTTTGGTAGTTGCTAAGAAAACATGGCTATGAAAGTCGGGTACATGAGAAAAATGATAAAATGGAGCTTTTCCAAACATGCTCATAACTTAAAAGACCTTGTTAATCTAACTGATATCTGAATAGGAGATCCTTCCAGAGGACATTGGATCACAGAATTACCACAGTAGCAAATCACCTTAAAAACTATAGCACATGTTGGAACTGGTCCGGATGAGCATCTTAATTGTGCTAAATAAAGAACAAGGCTTTCATGGAGCTTGATTTTTTCATTCTTTATTATTGTAAGTATATCCATGCTAAGGAAGCAAGAAATCCACAGATATTTGTTTTACTCACATACTTTAATAAAATGCATAAGTGATACTTTGGCTCCAAGTCTTCACTGTGGCATGGCTTACCTTACTTTTCCAATTAATTGGATATATGGCATAAGGAAATAGGAGGACATGGGTATGACTCTGAAGTTGTGAACTTAAGTGATAATTTTCTTTCTGTGTTGTTTCTGTAGTACTCCCTCTGGTTTATCTCCCCCATTCAGAACATGCAGGTTTTCTTATGGAATTCTTATGTTATACTTCATTCCTTTGGGCACAGCATGGTGTCATGATGGTTTTTCACCTAGGCTACCATTTTTTAACTGTTATGAGTCTCAGTTGTGCCTCAAACTCTCTGAAATGATAAATTCATAGATAGTTTTATTGGCCTTTAAAGTTATTTTCAATCTTATTTTCAGTTTCATATATATATATATATATATATATATATATATATATATATATATATACACACATATATATGTTGGTTTGCACTATGAGTCAATTAGTTTTTATCTGGAAGTGGATAGTAGTTTTTCATCAAGTCCTTTGGAATTGTGTTGAGCCATTATGGATTTTATTGTCCTTTAAGGAACATCCAGGTTAAGGCCAATCTTTTGCCTAGGCCATGTCTAGGCTATACTTGTCATAAAATCATGGGACTTTTTCATACTTTGTAAAGAGATACTGATATATATGTATATATGTGTATATATATATTGCATTTTATATATATAGAAAATTTATATATATATATATATATAGAAAATTTATATATATATATATATATATAAATTTTCTTGCTTAGGTAACACCTTATTTTCTGCCTCTTAATTTTGGTTATTAAATCTTGGGCTGGGGGATTCACCTAGTACCAACTCCTTTATTCTCTTCTATATTTCTAATAGTTTCCAGAGTAGGATGATTCTTTCAAATTTTGTTCATTTCAAAATAATTGGCTGGAGTCTGCTAGGAGCTATCCATTTTTCTTTCTTCTGATGCCAAATCATCCCCCTCCAAATAATTTACCTAAGGATAATGAAGAAAATAATTTACGGGAATCTGAGGGGTATTCTTCGTATTCCTTCTGCACAGAATTGTAGCTCTCTCCTCTGAAGATGGCCACTTCATTTGTGGCACTCATTTTTTTCCTCTCAATGACTTTCCCATGAGACCCTGGACTATATTACAAGAGTCATCCAAACTTTTTTCTTAATAAATTTTTTCCATAGTAGTCAGCAGTTTTGTAAAGTTTCCTTTTCATAATGATCTCAAGTGAGGGACCTATCTGCTTTTGGAAAAAGTGGTAGACTGCCTAAATATTTTAAAGTTCTGCAAATCATAGGTGTATTGCTCATTTATCCAGGACCAGCTAAAGAGTCACTATCAGGACATGTCAAATGCAAATGATGAAGAGGAAGAGCCGCATGCAATTATAGTAAATTTTTAGCTTCCCGTTGTGGAGGAGTGGGTGGGGAAAGATTGTGCATGCTTGTATGTCAGGGGGAAATAATCTCATTACAGCTCTATTCAACATCACATTCCCCAAACATACGTGCTTTTTTGTTATCAAAGTGTGCTGGGAAGGCAGAATCTTTTCTCATTCAGAAGAACAGGAACTTTGATGAATGCTACAGTTTCATTTTTTGCACACTTACTTTATTCTCAGAAGCTTAATACTAAACAAAATGCGTTTGGAATTTTTCTTTTGCCTCAGGGCAGAAGCCTCCTCTTTAGACTTTTAACAGCTCAACCTTTATTTCTCTTTTTTTGGAAGGAGCACATTTTATTATGGGATGTCAGGAAGACTTTTTATCACCATTCAATTTTCCTCAAATATGAAAGTTCCTGTACCTGTGCTGTCTATAATATTTGTGCAAATATTACTTACCTAAGAAAGTAAAAATAGAATCATTCACTGTTAGACTGGAAAGGGACCTTAGGGACCATTGAGTCTAACCCTCTCATTTGACAAAGGAGTAGACTGAAGAAAGAAAAAAAATTGCTTCATGTGAGAAAATACATTATGTCTATGTTGGATTTATACAAGATTTATAATATATATGACAAAACACAGATCATGTTTGTAAATATATACACATATAACATTTCCTCTGGACTGTTCCTCAAAACTTATACTCCAACTTGTAGAGTCCACGAAGGTAGGTGCCACCCTTCAGTTTTAGGTGTAATCCAGTGAGTGGAAATTCCAGTGTAATTCATAAGTCCTATCCCACCAGCATATTGTTGTTTAGCCATTTCAGTATTGTGTAACTGTTTGTGACTCCATTTGGGTTTTTCTTGGCAAAGATGCTGGAGTGGCTCGTGATCTTCTTCTCCAGTTCATAAACAAGGCACACAATGTTAAGTGACTTCCCCAGGGTCACACAGCTAGTAAGTGTCTGAGGTCTGATTTGAACTCAGGTCTTCCTGGTTTCAGGCCTGGTGCTCTATCCACTGTGCCACCTGAGCCTCTCTCCACCAGTATGCTTCCCAATAACAATCAGCCAGAGGACAATTTTATCAAAAGCATTTAATATGGTGGTATTATAAAAACAGTTGGTATCAAATAATTCTACCCACAAAAATGACTGGGGTTTACTCTTCCCCAAATATAAATACATATGCAAACACACATATGCATGCTTACACATAGACAGACAGATAGATAGATAGATAGATAGATAGAAGACAGGTGGACAGATAGAAAGATAGATTGATATCCATGAGTGGAGTGTTCTCACACTAAGAATACAATTGTATCGAGAGAGAGATGTATGATAAAAAAGCCACTCATACCTTGATACTGTGAAGTTTGAAGGCTGGAACTCCTTTCTCTCCTTGTGGAGTCCTCACACAGTTTTCCTTGGGTTAAGAATCTCCTAGGCAGAATTTTCAGCTGGCTCCCAGGGTTTTCTCCTTTCTTGAGTCAATGGCCTGATTATCTCTTTTTCAAAAGGTAACAATCCTTGAAAATGTTGCCTCCCTCTTTGTCTTCAAATATCATATCTGTCTTCAATTGATTTTCTCTATCCTTGTTTCTCTGGAGTGTGTGATGGCACTCCATTAGTTTCAGTATATAATATTTTCCAATGGTTCAGGCACTCTGATGACATGAAAGAGGGGTGTGAGGAAAGTAGTTAAATTCCTCACTGTACTTCTGCTCCCTCCTTTCCCTCTAGTACAGGCTCTGGAGTCTTCTACCACAACTGGCTTGAACTCTCAAATTTTGCTCCTCAATTGTTCAAATGCTTGGTTTTTTTTTTTTAATAAGAAGCCCAAGTTACGTGCCTAAGAGGTGGAACCAATTAAACTCTACCAAGATGTTGCCCGTGTACTATGAGTTGCTTTTGTTCAATGAATTCCTGTATAATCCTCTCAAAGCAAATAAATAACTGCTTTTCACATCGTAGTGAAATTACAGGAAACTCAATACTACACCACGTTTACAATTTATGATTACATTCTAGGCTCTCTGACATTATAATTGAGGTTTTTGTGCATAGCCTGAGGGAATCTTTCCCTTTCACAAAAAATCAGAGAATTACAGATGGACCCAAGGGGGTCCATCTAGTCCAAACCATTTTTATTTTACATTTTAGAAAACTGAGACCTAGAAAGGTTAAGAGACTTGCCCAAGGTCACATAGGTAGTGAGTGGCAGGGGCTGTATTTGAACCTAGGTCCTCTGCCTCCAATTTCAGTACTTTTCCACTAACCCAACACTACTTCCTTATGTGCTACAGCATTTTATCAGAAATATGCCTAAAGCTATTTTCCTAGGCCTGTGCAAACACTCACTAGTATAAAATACCTATTAGCATACTTAGTGTGTACATTTTCCTCTTTTTAAAAATTTCTCTCACTCTACCTCTTCTCTTGGCTATAAAGAGTTCTGTTCTTTTAGTTAAACATATGCTTTAATAATGTACCAATAAAATTAAATAAATTCCCAGCAATGTTTATTTGCCGTTGTGGTTAAATGAACATTTTTTGAGGGTAGGGATGAAGTGAAAGTCCAGACCTGTGTTTTTAACTCAATTATTTAATCAGTCTGCAAGTATTTTAAGCACCTACTCTGTGCTATATAGTTACCTGCATTCTAAACACTAATGATACAAAGGAAAGGAAAAAAATAAAGAAAATAAAATAATCCCTATCCACAAGGACTCTAATGGAAGAGACAACATGTCAGCAACCACAAAAGAAGATATATGAAAGAGAGATTGGGAATATTCTCGGGGGAAAGCAGTAAGATAAAGGAGGACATCTTGTAGAAGGTGAGACTTTAGTTGAGACTTGAAAGAAGTCAGGAAAGCTGGGAAGTGGAGTTGAGGAGGGAGAGGATTTAAGGCCTATGAGACAGTCATTAAAAATGCTCCAAGTTTAATAAAAATAAGTAATTATTAAATTAATAAAATGCCATCTAAATTGATGCTGTAATTATTTAATATTTGTATGGCAGGAAATTATATATATATATATGTGTATTACATATATATATTTATACACGTATATACATATGTATATGTTAATGACTTCAGTCTCTTTTCTGATTCTCATTTTCTTTCATTCTCCCTCACTCTATATCCCTGAATTTTTTTTTAAATTTTTTGAGCATCTGCTTTTAAAACTTGGAGTTCCAACTTCACTCTCCTCTTCCCTTCCCACCCATCCTCCCTAGGAAGGCAAACAATTCAACAAAGATCACATATGTATCATTATGTAAAACACTTCCACGGTGCTCATGTTGTGAAAGGCTAACTATATTTCTTTCCATCCTTTCCTGTCCCCCTTTATTCAGTTTTCTCCCTTGACCCTGTCCCTTTTCAAAGGTGTTTGCTTTTGCTTACCTCCTCCCCCTATCTGCCCTCCCTTCTATCATCCCCCCCTTTTTTATCCCCTTCCCCTTACTTTCTGTGGAGTAAAATACCCGATTGAGTGTGTATGTTATTGCCTCCTCAAGTTGGATCTGATAAGAGTATGATTCACTCATTCTCCCTCCCCCTCTCACTCTTCCCTTCCAACGGAACTGGTTTTTTTGTCCCTTTTATGTGAGATAATTTACCCCATTCTATCTCTCCCTTTCTCCCTCTCTCAATATATTCCTCTCTCACCCCTTGAATTTATTTCATATTATTATTCATATTATTTCATATTCAACTCATCCTGTGCCCTCTGTCTATATTCCCTTCAACTCCCCTAATACTGAGAAAGGTCTCCTGAATTACACATATCATCTTTCCATTTCATTAACAAAGCTAGAAAATCCTCTGTTTTATTGAAAATCCATATTTTGCCTTGGAGCATTATACTCAGTTTTGCTGGGTAGGTGATTCTTGGTTTTAATCCTAGCTCCTTTGACCTCTGGAATATCATATTCAAAGCCCTTTGATCCCTTAATGTAGGAACTGCTAGATCTTGTGTTATCCTGATTTTGTTTCCACAATATTCAAGAGAACTCTGGAATTTGGTGACAATATTTCTAGGAGTTTTCTTTTTGGGATCTTTTTAAAGAGGAAATTGGTGGATTCTTTCAATTTCTATTTTACCCTCTAGCTCTAGAATATCAGGGCAATTCTCCTTGATAATTTCTTGAAAGATGATATCTAGGCTCTTTTTTTGATCATGGCTTTCAGGTAGTCCAATAATTTTTAAATTATCTCTCCTGTATCTATTTTCCAGGTCAGTGGTTTTTCCAATGAGGTATTTCACATTGTCTTCCATTTTTTCATTCCTTTGGTTCTGTTTTATAATATCTTTATTTCTCATAAAGTCACTAGCTTCCACTTGCTCCAGTCTCATTTTTAAGGTAGTATTTTCTTCAGTGGTCTTTTAGACCTCCTTTTCCATTTGGCTAATTCTTCCTTTCAAGGCATTCTTCTCCTCATTGGCTTTTTGGAGCTCTTCTGCCATTTGGGTTAGTCTATTCTTTACATTGTTATTTTCTTCAGTGTTTTTTTTTTTGGGTCTCCTTTAGCAAGTCATTGACTTTTCATGGTTTTCTTGCATCACTCTCATTTCTCATACCAATTTTTCCTTTACTTCTCTTTCTTGTTTTTCCAAATGCTTTTTGAGCTGTTCCATGGCCTGAGCCCAATTCATATCTTTCCTGGAGGCTTTTGATGTAGGCTCTTTGACTTTGTTGATTTCTTCTGGCTATATGTTTTGATCTTTGTCACCAAAAAAAAGGAATCTAGAGTTTGAGTTAAGTCTGAATTCGTTTTCACTGCCTGTTCACCCTTGATCTTTTTGTCAGGATATGACTGCTTGTAGAGTAGAGAGTACTTTGTCCCAAGCTTTAGGGTCCATGCACTGCTGTCTTCAGAGATAATTCTACTGCACCGTCACGGCAGGCTCTGTCCCAGCAGCACTCCTTCTCCCCCAAAAACTGCCAAGCAGGACTGCAATACAGATCCAAGCAGGGCACAGCAAGGGAATCTGCCTTTGTTCCCACAAAGCACTCCTTGCACTCCTGCTCTGATCTGCTGCTAGATTCCTGCCACAGTGTGATCCAGGTACTTGGTAAGCAGCTGATGCTGGAGTTCTGGAAGCAGCCTCAGGAGCTTCCTGCTACTGCTACCTCCAGTGCTGCACTACCTCCTCCATCCCCAGAGCTGGCAGCTGGACTCCTCAGAACTCGATCCCACAGTTTCCTTCTAACCTGCTCTTTGGCTTTTGTGGGTTGAGAAGTCACATAACTGCCCCAGCTCACTGTTTCGTGGCCCTAAGGCCTTTTTTGACTGGCTGATTCTCGGTCTGTCTGTCCTGGTCCAGCCCACACTCCACTGCTCTCAGCTCCCACACTGTGTGATAGACTCTTCGCAACCATCCAGGCTCTCTGGGGATGGAGACCTGTTTCCCTTTGCTATTTCGTGGGTACTGCAATTCTAGAATTAGTTCAGAGCCATTTTTACAGGTGTTTGGAGGGACTTAGGGGAGAGCTGAAGCAAGTCCCTGCTTTCTAGCCCCCATCTTGGCTCTGCTCCCTCCCTGAATTTTCATATATCTATATTATTGGATTAAAGCTTAGATTTATTTTTTTTATCCTCCTTCCATCCCCTCCTCTTCTGTTCTTATTTCACATGTTTCTTTGTTCTTTCAATGTACTTTTTCTTTGTTTTTTTTTCTCTTTCCCTGTTATAGGCCAGTTGCGATATCATACATTTTAAGGAGGCAGAAAAAAACTTATTAAGTGAATTTGGCAATGTAGAAAATACAATAAATATCCAAACATTATATAAAGTATTTATGAAAAAAGATTATGTAATTGCTTTTTAACTAATAAATCAAGCTTTATGATTAAATAATTTATTTATAATCTCACATATTACTAATCATTTTCAATTTGAATTACAAAATTAGCATCCATAATTCATTTAATGATTTTATAAAAAAATTCTGAGCTATTTTAAAGCTTTATACTACATACTTTGGATAAGTGTTATCATTGTGCAGAATTTATAATCAACATAATCCCAATATCTTTAATATTTTGTAAATTTTTAAAAGGCTCATACTTCTATTTAAGGATGTTTGCATATAAGGATTCAGTCAAACTTTGCTGGAATTAATTTGTAGAGATAGAAAAAAAGATCAAGTTTCAAAGCTAAAAATGTTATTGTTGCTGGCTGATTAGATCAATCATATTTTTTTTCACAGAGGAGGAGGAGTCACAAGGATTGAGACAGCTAAGGTTACTGACAGGTATCCATGACCACAACCCCTGACTATAAAGGAATTCTACCATCTTTTGGGCTTAGGTTGAAGAAATATTCATTAGGATATTCAAAAGTGGCTGGGGTTTGCTTCCCCATTTCTGAAGCACCTAACTCGTTTTGTGTAGCTTAGTTAGGATTTATCCAACATTTCAGCTCCCTACCACATATGAACATGTGAAACCAGTTGTCTGCTTTAAATTCATGGATATAGCCATTTAGTTTCTATTTCATAGGTCACGCCATGGTAGAGAAGTCATATGATAATAAGGTAAGACTGCCTCCTTCTGCCACTCTTGTATGAGTCAATAAGTCCATTAAATTTATTTTAAACTTATCAATAATAGTGTAATTAGATCAACTCAGTGTGATGTTTGCATATGTCTCTTGAAATTTACAAACCAGACTAGCATAGTAACACAGTTTATTCTTAATTTTTTCTTTACAGTGAGATACATAAATAAATGAAAACCTTTAATAATATGCTTAGGGCAAAGTCATTGGAAGAATTGCTAGCAAGAAGCAAGATTGAATGATTCCGAGCATCAAGTGCTTCAAGTATTGCATGGCTACTACTGAAAAGTGAATGACAATAGGCAGACATTGACAGGGTGAACAAAGGGATAGAATAAACCTTGACAAGTATAACCATCCCCCAAATCACCAAAACGTAATGATAAAATGATGGGAATAGTAAAAAAAGTGACTGTCTTTACAATCAAACTTGAGCTATAGTACATCTGATATTATCTAAAAATATTCTAAAATCAAATAAAAATATACCTAGTGACTTCCTTAATTAAAAGCTGAAGGAATAAGATACTTTTCCAAATTGACATTTTGAAAAAAAAAGTGGAGAATAATCTAAATGTTATTCCATCTACCCTTTCAGGTAAAAACATTCAGAGACTTGAAGAAGAAGAAGAAGAAGAAGAAGAGTAGTTAGTTAGAAAAGTGAAGTATTATTTTATACATAGAATGCAAACTCCATGAGAGCAAGCACTATTTTATTTTTCTTCTTGATAATCTCATTGCTAAAATAGTGACACAACTAATTCATAGAAGTAGCATACATAGATTAATGAAAATAATAACTACAAAATAAATATATGATGCTGGATATACAGTGGGCATTTTATGAGTGTTGAATAAATTGATGAATGAATGATACAGATGAAATGACATGAAATTCATTTTACATCCTGTGTTAGATAATCTTTCCTTGGACAAACCAAGAACACAGGTTATCATCAAGCACCTTTATTAGTATTCCTGGAAAAATGCAGATCCATTTTTAATGGTATTTTTCTGCTGTTTACATGAAATTCTAAAAGTTTTACATGTTTAAGGCATTTTTACATTTAAATGATAATTATTTCATGAATAATTATTATTAAACAAAACAGATATAAAAGACTAGCCAAATGGGCAGAAAATTAATTACTTATCCCAAAGAATTTTTAAAAATCAGTAAATTGTAGAAAGTAAATACATGGAACATTAAAAATAATTTAACTATGACCCATAGACATTTAATGTTTATTCTTTTCCATTGGAAAAAACATATTTTCCAACAACAAGAAATAAAGCCAATGAAAATATAAGATTATGTAACTTTACTTAGGATATAATGTCTCATCAAGGGTAACGCATTAGCCGAAATGACTAACAAGGGATTTGATTTTTTTGCATACTTACTTATAGAAATAACTATGAAAATGCTGGTCTTGATTGACCCTGCAAAGAACAGAACTATTCACAATATTTTGAAAGGGTAAAAACAATTTCTCATAGCAGGGCAGGTACATGTTTTGAATTTTAACCCTAACTGCACAGGATTTCAGTTGTAACAAAAATAATAGGTTTTGAGACAACTGAGCATGAAGGAATAAAAAGATAAGGCAGTGAACTACATTGTGGGAACAGCCACTAGTTTTGTGACATTTAAGGGTAGAAAATTACAATGTATTCAGTTTCTGGTAGCTTAGAAACAGCCAGCAGTAAAAGCACCTCAGGAAGAGAACATTTGAAAGAAAATTACAACTGGCTAGGGTCAGCACGCTGTGTAGGCGATGACTCAGGAAATGCCAGTATGCAAAAGAAATTCAATCCTGTCTCACTTGAAGAATGACAATATTATTCTAATGTGACCTTCATTTTGAATTATTGCTATAAATTCGAGAATTTTTTTGGCCTGTTTATGAATTCAGGTAAGCATTTGCTTTTCTGTGATTTAACCTCTGCCCTTTCCCACAAAGTTTTGCCGGTTAGTATTGAAAGAGAAGCAATAGAATATTTAAGCCAAATTAATCTGAATTTAATGAAAAGAGATGAATAAAATCAATCACTTACAGAACTTTGTGGAGCTCTTCCATGTATTGTTATTTATCCTTCATATTTATAGTTATCTCAAGCCCCTCAATTTTAACCTTTTGTCCAAATCTCGCCCAGTTTTCACTTGATTCTCTGTCTAACCTTGATTTAAGGATGTATTGGCAACCAAAAATGGGCTCCTTAGCACTTAGTCAACAAGTGCCCTTGACTAGTTTGGCCTTTTCCCCTGAACTGAATGCTGTTTGTATGTTGGACTGGAGTAAGCTTGTCGGCCCCTTCACCTTGCTTCCCTTGCTTAAGCTGATGGAAAGAACCTGTGCTTTCCCGGTCAACCCCTTCACCTTGCTTAAGCAGATTGAAAGAACCTGTGCTTTCCCCAGCGTACCTTACACCCCCGCAGAAGCCGGATGGTTAAAAGCAGCTCCCGTTGGAGCCAGAGGCTGCTATAGCCACAGCCACAGCCGCAGCCGAAGCAGGAGCTGCCAGTGGCAGAGCTGACCTACGGGAGGAAGCTGAACAAAGACTTCAGGCCAGTGGGTAATCTTTTTACCATAGAGGGGGAAGCATGATTTTGCTTTATGCAATCATGCTTCTCTGTAGCCTCCTGGTTACTCTTTCAAGGCGTACTTGTTGGGCCTGGAAACTTTTCATTAATATGTCAAAATGGGGATGCTGGTTCATGGGTTGGTTACTGTGGAGCCTAAATATATGTTTTGATTCTTCTGCCTTCTACTTTGAGAGTTTCTTATATCCGGAGGTTCTGAACCTTTCAGACATGTTTATGATCCTCTTTGAGATTATAAATTCTGCCCTCCTAGTACAAAGGATCAGCTGGTCTCAATGAAGCTCTCTTCTTGTCCCATGTTTTATATGTTCCTTTCCTAACTACTCCATTTTCTGTAATTCCCATGAAAAGTTTACTCTGATCACCTTCTGAAGCCTCTGAACACTAGTGGGATAATGACACACTCATACTAACCATCCATTACAAATTTGTGCTTTGTAATTCAAACTAGGTTTTCACACATGATTGATACCTCATGCTACACCTCTCTGAGATCATTCTAAGCCTTCTCTACTATCCTCAAATCCCCAATTTCATTCATTCTTAGAGGATTATTTCACCCTTTACACTACTGAGGAAAAAAAAAAAACAAAACAAGAATATCTCATGTAAACCACAGTCAACTCTTTGCCATACCTCTACATCTTTCTGTGCTTTACTCAGCTTTCTTCTTCCCTACTATCTAAAGGGATGAATTGGCCATTAGTTTTGCCCTTATCTTTTCCTCACTTGTCTTTTTACTGTTTAACTAATGTGGATCTCCAATGATTTTATGGCCAAACCCAATAGCCTTTATTTTGGGGGGGGTCTTCTCCATCCTTTACCTTTTTGAAGCATTTTGCATTACTACCTTTTCCTTTTTGACACTCTTCTCTTAACTTCAGTAACACTATACCTGCATAATATTAGTTATATATGTCTATTCTTTATCTGTTGCTGAGTTTTCTTTCTCTTTCATCTTCCTCAATACACATGCCCTTTAATACCTTCTTTGGCTCACTTTTCTCTTTTTAAAATCCCTTCTTGTTAATTTCATCCAATTCAATGCCATCATTCACCCCTATGGAATCTATTTTCAAGTCTATCTCAAGCATTTGCTCCTTATCAGAGATTCAGTCTCTCATCATCACATTCTGGCTGAACATCTCTAGCTGGTTATCCTGCCTACAGTAACTCCAACTCAAAGTATGCAAGACAAATCTTATCATTTCTCCAAAGCTTATCATTTTGCCAACTTCACTGATAGCTTTTTTCCACTAATAATTATTAAATATGTGCATATATGTATATGATACATATACACATAAATGCATAAATGTGCTTGTGTATACATACACATATGTATGTGTACAAATATATGTATGCATATACACATATAGTGTGTGTGTATGTGTATATATATACATACATACATACATACATACATATATATATATATATATATATATATATATTAAGGCTTGCAAAGTGCTGTACATATATAAAGGATGACTTATTCCGCCACCAAAGAATCAGCACTCACATCAAACAGGTTTAATCTCCAGGAGGGCCGGCTGATCACAAGGCGGCCATTATCTCCATTTTATCATTTTTCCCTGTAGAGTAATCTCCAGGAAAATCTTCAAATGTTGCTTTCACATAGTCCATGTCCATATTTCCTCAAATGTATGTAACAGGATCCTCAATTCCTATGTAAATATTCAATGTAATGAATGCACAATGGATAAAATAACCTTCATCTCATTTGCATTTCACCATACAAAGGACTCACAGAGACCATAAACCATCAGAGGCAACGATGCAATCATGGTGTTTACAATATTCTAGTGAGAGTCCCCTTTTAATCTCAAAGACATCCTATGAGGGATTAGACTTCGTTAAAAGAGAAACAAAAGTACTATTTCCCATACCAATTAGGTCTGTACTGTCTAAGTAACTCAGTTTCATAGCAGGGTGGGGGGTGGATTGAGACCTGATCTCTTGCTATCCCAGAACATAATTTCAGTCCTTCAGTTTATGTGTCCATTTAAGTAGTATTCTTCATTTGCCAAGAAGGATGCAGCTCATAAACTATGTAGGTTGTCATTTTCTTTCTCAAGGAAAGGGGTTCTTAACATTTTTATTTTAATCATGGAAATCCTTTGTCTTCTCACAAATTCTATATACACTTTCTCAGAACAATGTTTTTAAATGCACAAAATAAAATATATAGTATTATAATAAAGGAAACCTATTGTATTGAAATACAATTACTGATTTATTTTTTAAATAAATTTAGTGATAACAGGTTAAGAATGCCTACTGAGGAAGGCCTGGTGCTGAAACTCTCCTATTTGGGAAACCAAATTAGAGATTATTCTTGAGGCAACCTCCCAAGCTGGTACTGCGCCAAAAGTCTCCTTTCCCTGACTAGTAAGTTAGATTGCGACGTCATGACTCCTAGGTAAATGAAATCAATCTTTATAATCATCATGATGACCTTCATAGGAAGTAACGTTCATGACAATTTTTTTTAGTCCCTTCTCAATCCACATGGGTAGGCGCTTATCTACTACATACATCTAAAGGAAAAGTACAGTGCTTGACTTCTATCATATTTAAGGCTGAGAAACTTTTTTTGAGAACTAAAGTCTCTGGTTTGTGCTTAGAAAGCCATAAGAGGGAGGAGGTGGATCCAAGTTGGTGGAGTAAAAGCAGGGACTTGCTGGAGCTCAACCCCCAAGCCCTCCAAATACTTCTAAAAATGACTCTAAACAAATTCTGGAGCAGCAGAAGGCACAAAATGACAGTGATCTTTGACCCTGTCCTTCCTCAAAAGTGTTTGCTTCTGATTTCCCCCTCCTCCCATTTTCCTTCTCTTCTATCATCCCCCCTCTCTCATGCCCTCCCCCCTTCTTTCCTGTGGGGTAAGATAGATTTTCATATCCAGTTGAGTGTGTATGTTATTCCCTCCTTAAACCAAATCTGATTAGAGTAAGATTCACTCATTCCCTCTCACCTTCCCCCTCTTTCCCTCCATTGTAAAAGCTTTTTCTTTACTCTTTTATGTGAGATAATTTATTCCATTCTACCTCTCCCTTTCTCCTTCTCCCAGTACATTCCTCTCTCACCCCTTAGTTTTACTTTTTAGATATCATCCGTTCATATTCAACTCACCCTGTGCCCTCTGTGTCTCTCTTTCTCTGTCTCTCTCTGGCTGCCTCTCTCTCTCTCTCTCTCTCTCTCTCTCTCTCTCTCTCTCTCTCTCTCTCTCTCTCCCTCCCTCCCTCTCTCTCTCTCTCTCTCTCTCTCTCTCTCTCTGTCTCTTTCTCTCTCCTCCCCCTCCCCCCCTCTCTCTTCTCCCCTTGGCTCCCACAACAAAATTCCTTCCCCTTGAATCCCAGTCAGGCAACCCAAGCATCTCAAATCAATAGAAACTCATAAGGACTCCAGTTAAAGGATACCAAACAGGAGTCATCAATTCTAAGATCATGTTCATACTATGAGGGGAGCAGGGTAATACAACATTGATCAGGAAGAACCCCCTCTCACATCCATTGTTTTATTTAATCCTCACAACAACCCTATAAAGTAACTATTACAAGTGTTTTTGTTCTCATTTTACAGATAAGAAATGTATCAAAAAAATTAGGTGTCTTATCCATGGTCACACAACTAGTTTAAGAATAAGGATTCAGATACACTTAGTCACTTCCCCAGGCACTTAAGCTTAACTGAGATTTATCTGACTCTTTTCTGCTCTTCATCAAATACTACTGATTTTACTCTCATACTATGCCTCAAACATGGCTCTACTTTGCATCAATAATACTGCCACCCTATTTCAAATCCTTATACCTCTTCATTGAAGAAAGGGTGAATGCAAAGAAGATGACAAAGAAAAGTGTTTGAAGGCATGGTCTGAGGTACAGGGTTGGCTAGGTACAGTGGCCCATTTACATTTTCATTGGGTGACCGACCATTCAGCACAACACAAAGTGTTGTTGGTGGTTGTGGAGGTAAGTAAATTAAATTATCTAGGAGGTTTGCAGGAGGTCCAGAGGGACTAGTTGCAGGATTCTCCATTCTTAACAAGTCTACATAATACTACAGTTATTTCCATGCAGCAAGGGCTTGATGAGAAAACGACTGAAAAACTGAGCCACCCAATGAGTTATTTGTTAGCAAATGTTTAAAAATCAACTCTCTGGACAGAGAAAAATTTATGCACAATGAATTTTCAGTTTAATCTGCATTATTAATATTTTATTTATCACTTCATTTAATCTAGACAATTTATAAAACAATAAATCAAGCCCTGATTCATAGCATTTGCCAATTTTGAGGTACAGATGCTCACACTGAAAATTTAACAATCAGACATCATCAGCAGGTGCAAGCTGGTTCTTGCACGTTCCTGGCACTGAACTACTTGATGAAATTATAGGATTTCAAGGAGAAGTAATATAGTCAATGGTGTATAAGAATGTGCTTTGTTCAGACTTTGAAATGCTCGATTTACCTAGTAAGGAACTTGTCTCTTTTATTGGTAAGTATAAAGGAAATGAAAAGAAGTGTTATGATATTTTTTCTTTCTTACTTACACTTCTACTAACTTTGAAGTCCCTTAATCAACCTGAGAAGATTATAGGGCCTTAGCTGTTGGATATCTGATGTCTCACAACATATCCAGTGATTGACTAAGCAAATGTAATGGTCACTTCCTGGCCAATCTCAGTGCTGATTGGTTCTAAAGAATTAAATTACTCCATTTTTCTTACCTGAGCAGTTTCACTTTTCTTTGGGAAATTTAGCATCCTACCACTGCCATATTATTGCCAGACTTACTGAGGATGCCCAATATGCTCCAACCATTGCAGCTTTTTCTCGTTTTGTTTGGTTTTTCTTCCTGCCCAACTCTTTTTGACCCCATGGACCACAGTAGGCCCTGCTATTGTCCACTATCTCTTAGTTTGTCCAAGCTCATGTTCATTGTTTCCATGACAGCATCTATCCAACTCATTTTCTGTTGTCTCCTTTTCCTTTTGGGTCTTTTCCAATGAATATCATCTCCCTATGTGGCCAAAGTATTTAAGTTTCAGCTTCAGTATTTGAATTTCCAGTGAAAAATCTGAATTAATTTCCTAAAGTATTGACTGATTTCCTTGCTATCCAAGGGACTCTAAAAATCTTCTCTACCACCATAATTTGAAAGTGTCAATTCTGTGGTACTCTGCTTTCCTTATAGTCCAATTCTCACAGAAATACTTTGCTGCTGGAGGAGAAAAAAAGCACAGTTTTGATGATATGGACCTTTTTTTCAAGGTAATGCTTCCCCCAATTCAAGTGACCGCCCAGTCTCAGCTGCCCTCAGTAGCAGGAATAACAGGCTTGAGTCACAATACCTAGCCATCCTACCCATCTTTAGGTATTTTAAGGGTGATAATATGGGAGATTATGCTCACTTTGTTTAACTTACTAGGTTAGTACTAGAAGTAATTGATAGGAATTGCAAGGAAAAAAAATTATATTTTACAGAAGAGAAAACTTCCTCACAACACTATGCAAAAGTGCCATGGGCTTCTCTAAGAGTGAATGAATTTCACTGGAGTTTTTCAAGCAAAGTGGAGATGATAAGAGTTATCAGGTATGTTTTAGAGGGGATTCTTGTTTAGCTACAGGTGACAACAGATAGCCTTTAAGCTCCCTTATAGTTCCTGCCATTCTGTGATTCTTCTGTACCACATAGACTCTGAATTGGGATTATAATTCAAGTTTTCTTCCTCAGGGACCTAGAAACCATTCTCTTCACAGTGACTTTGTTACTGTTAAATCAATCAGTGAATACTCACTATTTGCAAACATATTGGTCTTAGTTTTGAAACTATGTTTATAGTTTCCATGCATCTATTCAGTTAACACTCTAGTTCAACATAAAGGTTTGCTTTGATTCCTTATGTCAGTGATCAACTCTTTTTTTTTATTAAATCAGGGTTTTTTATTTTAGTTTACAAAACTCATTTCCGCATGATTTTGAGTTCCAAATTTTCTTCCTCTCCCTCCCCCGCTCCTCTCCCAGACGGCATGGATTCTGATATATCTTCTCATTAAACTTTTTTACACAGTAGTCAAGTTGTAAAGAAGAATTTTGACCAACTGAATGAATCATGAGAAAGGAGAAACAAAACCAAAAAAAAAAGAAAACCAAAAAAAAAAAAACTAAAACAAAAGAAAAAAAAGAAAAGAGAAAAAAAAGGAGACCAAATAGTTTGCCTCAATCTGCATTCGGACTCCATAGTTCTTTCTCTGCATGTAGATAGCTCTCTCCATCATGAGTCCTTTGGAGTTTTCTTTGACCCATGTGTTGCTGAGACAAGACAAATCTATCGAGGTTAGTCATCACAGAATCAATATATCTGTAGTTGTATATAATGTTTTCCTAGTTCTGCTCCTCTCACTCAGCATTATATAAAGTAGATTTTTCCAGGTTGGCTAGGTACAGTGCTATAAATATTTTTGTACATGTGGTCCTTTTCCCATTTTTATGATCTCTTTGAGATACAGCCCTAGCAGTGGTAGTGATTGTTGATAGTTTTAGGTAGATGCTATTTATAATTTTCAGGAAAACTCTGTTTATTCCTATGTTTTCCAGTGTTTTTAATAGGAATGGGTGTTGTATTTTGTTAAAGGCTGTTTCTGCATCTATTGAGATGATCATATGGTCTCTACTAGTTTTCTTGTTTGTATGATTAATTATGCTGATAGTGTTCCTAATACTGAACCAGCCTTGCATTCCTGGAATAAATCCTACCTGGTCATAGTATATTATTTTCATGACAAGTTGCTGCAATCTTTTTGCCAATACTTTATTTAAAATTTTAGCATCAATATTCATTAGGGAAATTGGTCTATAATTTCCTTTCTCTGTTTTGACTCTTCCTGGTTTGGGTATTAGTACCATATTTGTGTCATAAAAAAATTGGTAGGACTCCTTCTTCACCTATTTTCCTCAATAGTCTATAAAGTATGGGAATCAATTATTCTTTAAGTGTTTAATAGAATTCACATGTAAAACCATCTGGCCCTGGAGATTTTTTCCTAGGGGGTTCATTGATGACTTGCTCAATCTCTTTTTCAGAGATGGGGTGATTTAGGTATTTTATTTCCTCTTCTGGTAACCTGGGCAATTTATATTTTTGTAGATATTCATCCATATCCCTAAGGTAGTCAAATTTGTGGGCATACAATTGGGCAAAATAATTCCTATTTATTGTTTTAATTTCCTCTTCATTGGAGGTGAATTCAACCTTTTTGTTTTTGATAGTGGTTATTTGATTTTCTTCTTTTTTTTTAATCAAATTGACCAAAGGTTTATCAATTTTATTGGTTTTTTCATAAAACCAGGTCTTGGTTTTAATTATTAATTTAATTATTTTCTTGATTTAAATTTTATTAATCTCTCCTTTGATTTTCAGTATTTCTAATTTGGTATATAATTGGGGATTTTCAATTTGTTTTTTTTTCTAGCTTTTTCAGTTGCATGCCCAATTAATTGATCTCCTTTTTGTCTATTTTAATCATGTAAACATTTAGAGATATAAAACTTCCCCTAAGAACTGCTTTTGCTGCATCTCATAAGTTTTGATATGTTATCTCATTATTGTCATTCTTTTGAATGAAGTTATTAATTTTTTCTCTGATTTTTTTGGCCCACTCATTCTTTAGAGTTAGATTATTTAGTTTCCAATTAAAATTTAGCTTATTTTTCCATGTTTCTTTATTACAAATAATTTTTATTGCGTTGTGATCTGAAAAGGATGCTTTGACTACTTCTGCCTTTCTACTCTGGATTGTGAGGTTTTTATGCCCTAGTACATGGTAAGTTTTTGAGTATGTGCCATATTCCACTAAGAAAAAAAGTATATTCCTTTTTATCCCCATTCAGTTTTCTCCAGAGGTCTATCATATCTGCCTTTTCTAAAATGTTATTCACCTCTTTAACTTCTTTCTCATTTATTTTGAGGTTAGATTTATCAAGTTCAGAGAGGGGGAGTTTGAGATCCCCCATTGTTATAGTTTTGCTGTCTATTTCTTCCCGTAACTCCCTTAACCTCTCATCTAAGAATTTGCATGCTATACCACTTGGTGCATATATGTTAAACAATGATATTATTTCATTGTTTATGGTGCTTTTTAGCAGGATATACTATCCTTCCTTATCTCTTCTAATTAGCTCTATCTTTGCTTTTGCTTTATTTGAGATTAGAGTTGCTCCCCCTGCCTTTTTTACTTTAGCTGAAGCACAATATATTCTACTCCAGCCTTTTTTTACCTTTACCCTGTGTGTATCCCCCTGTTTCAAATGTGTTTCTTGTAAACAGCATATTGTAGGATTATGGTTTTTAATCCATTCTGCTATCTGCTTCTGTTTTATGGGAGAGTTCATCCCATTCACATTCATGGTTATGATTGGTATCTGTGTCTTTTTCTCCATCCTACTTCCCCCTGTTTATGCTTTTATTTTGCCCTTTTCCCTTCCACTTCTCAACAGACTTTTGCTTTTGACTGCCACCTTCCTCAGTTTCCCTTCCTCTTCATTCTCCTCCCTTATCTTACCTTTCTCCCTTTGCTGCTTCTTCACTCCCTTCTAACCATCTCCTTGCCTTTTCTTTACCCTTTCCCCTCCTACTGCCTGTAGGACCAGTTCGATTTCTATACTTATCAGGTATATTATTCTCTTCTTGAATCAAATCTGATAAGAGTAAATCTCAAATACTGCTCTTCTCCCTCCTTTCTTTCCCTCTACTATAATATGTTTTTGTGGCTCTTCATGTGATGTAATTCACCCTTTTATACTATCTCCTTACCTCTTCTCCCAGAACCATCCCTTTATATCTCTTAATTTTATTTTTCATCATATCGGTTATTTTATACTGACACCCACTGTCTATGAATATCCCTTTCAATTTTCATAATAACTATACTATTCTCCAAATTGACATATATATATATACATATATATATATATATATATGTATATAAACATATAGAAAACAAAATAATCCTACATAAGGATGTAACTAATTAGCCTTATTGATTAACTAGGGTTTGTTTTCCCCCCATTTTCCTTTTTGTATGTCTCTTGAGTTTTATATTTGGAGATCAAATTTTCCATTGAGCTCTGGCCTTTTCATCAGGAAGGTCTTGAATTCCATTATTTCATTAAATGTCCATTTCCTTGCCTGGAAAATTATGCTCAGTTTTGCTGGGTAGTTGATCCTTGGATGTAGTTCAACCTCTTTTGCCTTTCAGAATATTTTATTCCAATTTCTCCTGTCATTTAATGTAGTAGCTGAAATATCCTGTGTGGTCCTGCCTGTAGTTCCATGATATTTGAATTGTTTCTGTCTAGCTCCTTGCAGTACTTTCTCCTTGACCTGGTAGTTCTGGAATTTGGCTATAATATTTCTTGGAGTTTTCTATTTTGAATCTCTTTCAGGGGGTGATTGGTGGATTCTTTTGATGTCAATTTTACCTTCTGGTTCTATTACCTCTGGGAAATTTTCCTTAAGGATTTCATGGAAGATACTGTCCAGGCTCTTTTTTTCATCATAGCTTTCAGGTAGAATAATAATTCTTAGGTTGTCCCTCCTGGATCTATTTTCTATGTCAGTTGTTTTTCCCATCAGATATTTCACGTTTTCTTCTATTTTTTCACTCTCTAGATTTTTTTTTTGACTGATTCTTCATGTCTCATAGAGCCATTAGCTTCTACTTGCCCCATTCTAATTTTAATGTTTTGTTTTCTTCCTTTATCTTCTCTATCTCCTTTTCCATTTAGTTGATTTTACTTTTCAATAAGTCATTTTCTCCATTTATATTCTGATTCTCCTACCATTTCACCAATTTTACTTTTTAAAGATTTGTTTTCCTCAGTGAATTTTTTTCCATTTTTTTCCATTTTTTTATTTTACCTCCCTAATTTGGTTTTTAAAGTCCTCCTTGAGCTTTTCCAAGAATGCCTTTTGGTCTGGAGACCAGTTCATGTTCCCTTTTGAAGTCTCAGATGTGGGTATAGTGTCCCTGCTGTTCTCTTCTGATTTGGTGTTTTGATCTTCCCTGACTCCATAATACAAATCAATGGTCTTTGGCTTTTTAGAGTATTTTTTTTTTCATGGTGCTTTTTTTCTTTCCTCCTGGCTTCTAAAATGAATCTCTGTTTCTGAGGCTCAGGGTCCTCTTTCCTAAGTTTCTTGTATTGGAATCTGTGGGCCTGATCACCGGCTTTATGTTCTATGGCCTCTGGTTTCATGAGGTGTGGGGGAGAGGTGGTCTGGCTGCTGGGAGTCTCCTCTTCCCCAAGTCTGCTCTGCAGCCTGGTTGGTCTCAGGTATTCTCTGTGCTGGTGTCTGCCACTACCCCTAGCTGTGCAAAGCCAAGGGTGGGGTCCTGGCCTTGATGTTTGTTAGCTCCACCTCCTGGGGCTCAGTTACTCTCATTATTCTGCTGAGGTGAGGGCTGCTGGGACACCTCTCTTTCCGCACTAGTCTCCTTTTGCCACCGCAGGAAAGGCCCTCTCCCCAACTTCTCTCACTACTGAAGCCCCCACTTCTAGCTCCTCTTACTCCTGTGGTAATATTATCTGGGTTTATTCAAGGGAGGGATGAGAGACATTTTACCTGAACATCATGGCTCCTGGACGTTCAAGAAGGTGAGTTTCAAACCTTTAGAGTGTGGGTTGGAGGCCTCCAGGCTAGCTGCTCCCATAGCCACAGGCTCTGCATTGGTGCCTCCCATGGTTCCGACAGACCCCTGTCCTGGGCTGAGAAACCCGGGGATTGATCGTGGCCATAGCCAGTACTTCTGCTCTAGGGCTTTTCCTGCTCCGGCATTTTGCTTACCCGGTGACCTCTGAGACCAGCGTGCTGGCTGGATTCCTCTGCTCTTCCCAGTTGGTTTGGTCTAGTGCCCTTGCATGTGCCCAGCGCTCCTTCCTGTCTCAATCTACTAGTGGTTTCTAACACTCTCAAATCTGCTCAGATTCACTTTTTTAGACATATGTGAAAGAATTTGTGATAGAGCTCCAGTAGGTCTTTCCTTTCACAGTGCCATCTTCAATGATCAACTCTTGATCATTGCATTTATTATAAATTAATTAAAAAGCCCCAAATAAGTCATAAATTTATGTAATCATATTTTTAGGGCTTCCAATGAAAGTTCATGTTATCTTATTAGTGAAATTTCATTTCTTTTTCCATTTTGTTTTGTACGTGATTTTCCACCACTCCTTCCCCTAGGAATACTAAAACTCTTTGTATATTTTGTTCAGGACAGATATCATCTGCCAAATTCATGCAAAATATTTAATGCATATTATATATGACTTACTTTCTCTGCTAATACCTTCTTACTGTTTTGATCAGTGTTTCCACTAAGAGGTGGAATTTCTGATTCTTGTAGGGACGATCTAGATAACAGAGTAATCTAAAATGTTTAACATTTTATTGAGATAATTAAGAAAGGGTTTTTAAAATGCTACATCTTTTCACTACAAATAATTCATTTTTATCAAGCACTTAAAACTGTAAGGCACAGGGTAAGGTACTTCAGGGATAGGGAAAAAATCCAGTCTCTTCTCAGGGAACTTAAGAAAGATCTACTTGGAGAACTTGTGTGTGTGTGTGTGTGTGTGTGTGTGTGTGTGTGTGTGTGTATGTGTGTATGTGTGATTAGATGAGTGCATGAACTTGAGTAAATCACTGGGCCTCTGTTTCCTCACCTATAAAATGAGGTTGCTGAACTAGATGTCTCTGAGGTTCCATTTAGCTCTCTTATCTATGATTCTTTGATACTGTAATATATCAAAAGTACATGTATAGTGAAGAGATGCCCCAAGACATTATGTGAAAATTTGCCAAAAGAACGATATAGATAATAATAACTTGGTAGGGCCAGAGGGAGAAATTCTCTGTTGTCACAAAATGTTTTTTTTTTTTCAGAGAAAGTAGGATTTAAGCAGGATCAAATGATGAGTAGAACTTAGAACAATGGGGGAAAGGAAATACCAGAAAGAGTGGTATGTATTCCATGAGGAAAAAAAAAAAAACGGGGGGTGGAGCCAAGATAGTGGCTGGTAAGCAGGGACTAGAGTGAGCTCCGTACAGGAGTCCCTCCAAAAACCTATAAAAAATGGCTCTGAACCAATTCTAGAATGGCAGAACCCACAGAACAGCAGAAGGAAGCAGGGCTCCAGCCCAGGACAGCCTGGATGGTCTCTGGGTGAGGTCTATTCCACACGGAGCTGGGAGCTGGGAACGGAGTGGAGCAGAGTCCAGCGTGGGCGGTGTGGACCATCCAGACCAGAAGCCGGGCGGAGGGGCCTCTAGCGCCCTGAATATGTGAGCTGCGGCAGTTACCAGACCCCTCGACCCACAACCACCAAAGACTGCGGAGAAGGTTAGTGGGAAAAGCTGCGGGAGTGGAAGGAGTTTGCAGTTCGGCTTCCAGCCCCAGGGGCAGCGGAGGTGGGGCAGCTACAGCTGTTGTTACTTCTGGCTCCAGGCCCACCTGGTGGGAGGAATTAAGTGGCAGATCAGAGCAGGAGTGCAACAGCCTGCTGAAGATCTAAGCCCAGTCTGGACTGGGGGTTCTTGGGGAAGGAGTAGTATGGGTCTGACAGAGCTGGCACCTCCCCCCCCACACGTGGAACATAGAACTCATTAGTCTACAAGCAGTCATACCCCACTGAAAAACTCAAGGGTCAAGTTAGTTGGTTGGGAATATGGCCAGGCAGCGAAAATGCGCCCAGATTCAGTCTCAGACTTTGGATTCTTTCTTTGGTGACAAAGAAGACCAAAACATACAGCCTAAAGAAGACAACAAAGTCATAGAGCCTACAACCAAAGCCTCTAAGAAAAACATGAACTGGCCCCAGGCCATAGAAGAACTCAAAAAGGATTTGGAAAAGCAAGTTAGAGAAGTAGAGGAAAAATTGGGAAGAGAAATGAGAAGGATGCGAGAAAACCATGAAAAACAAGTCAATGACTTGCTAAAGGAGACCCAAAAAAATACTGAAAAATACACTGAAGAAAACAACACCTTAAAAAATAGACTAACTCAAATGGCAAAAGAGCTCCAAAAAGCCAATGAGGAGAAGAATGCCTTGAAAGGCAGAATTAGCCAAATGGAAAAGGAGGTCCAAAAGACCACTGAGGAAAATACCACCTTAACAATTAGATTGGAGCAAGTGGAAGCTAGTGACTTTATGAGAAATCAGGATATTATAAAACAGAACCAAAGGAATGAAAAAATGGAAGACAATGTGAAATATCTCCTTGGAAAAACCACTGACCTGGAAAATAGATCCAGGAGAGATAATTTAAAAACTATTGGACTACCTGAAAGCCATGATCAAAAAAAGAGCCTAGATACCATCTTTCAAAAAATTATCAAGCAGAACTGCCCTGATATTCTAGAGCCACAGGGCAAAATAGAAATTGAAAGAATCCATCGATCGCCTCCTGAAATAGATCCCAAAAAGAAATCTCCTAGGAATATTGTCACCAAATTCCAGAGCTCCCAGATCAAGGAGAAAATACTGCAAGCAGGCAGAAAGAAACAATTTGAGTATTGTGGAAACCCAATCAGAATAACCCAAGATCTGGCAGCTTCTACATTAAGAGATCGAAGGGCTTGGAATGCGATATTCCGGAGCTCGATGGAGCTAGGATTAAAACCTAGAATCACCTACCCAGCAAAACTGAGTATCATGTTCCAAGGCAAAATATGGATTTTCAATAAAATAGAGGACTTTCAAGCTTTCTCAGTGAAAAGACCAGAACTGAATAGAAAATTTGACTTTCAAACACAAGAATTAAGAGAAGCATGAAAAGGTAATCAAGAAACAGAAATTGCAAGGGACTTACTAAAGTTGAACTGTTTTGTTTACATTCCTACATGGAAAGATGATGTGTATGATTCATGAGACCTCAGTATTAGGGTAGTTAAAGGGAATATGCATATATATATATATGCATA
Organism: Trichosurus vulpecula; assembly: GCF_011100635.1. Lineage (NCBI taxonomy): Eukaryota > Metazoa > Chordata > Mammalia > Diprotodontia > Phalangeridae > Trichosurus > Trichosurus vulpecula. The sequence goes on along the minus strand of NC_050573.1, from coordinate 411,923,989 downwards.
TATATATATATGACTCAGCTATATAATATATATGTATGTTTATGTATATATATATGTGAATGTGTATGTATGTATATACCTATGTGTATATGTATGTATGTGTATGTATGTGTGTGTGTGTGTGTGTGTGTATATATATATATGTTGGGTATCTTACCCCACAGGAAAGAAGAGGGAGGAAGATAAAAAAAAATAAAAGGGGGGGGATGATGGAGGGGAGGGCAGATGGGGGTGGAGGTAATCAAAACAAACACTTTGGAAAGGGGACAGGGTCAAGGGAGAAAATTCAATAAAGCGGGATGGGTTGAAAAGGAGCAAAATGTAGTTAGCCTTTCACAACATGAGTATTGTGGAAGGGTTATACATAATGATACATGTGTGGCCTAGGTTGAATTGCTCGATTTCTTGGGGAGGGAAGGGAAGAGGGGAGAGAATTTGGAGCTCAAAGTTTTAAAATCAGATGTTCAAAAACAAAAAAGTTTTTGCACGCAACTAAAAAATAAGATACACAGGCAATGGGGCGTAGAAATTTATCTTGCCCTACAAGAAAGGAAGGGAAAAGGGGATGAGAGGGGAGGGGAGGTGATAGAGGGGAGGGCTGACTGGGGAACAGGGCAACCAGAATATAAGCCATCTTGGAGTTGGGGGGAGGGTAGAAATGAGGAGAAAATTTGTAATTCAAACTGTTGTGAAAATCAATGCTGAAAACCAAATATGTTAAATAAATAAATTAATTTAAAAAAAAACCCTTCACTGTGTGAGCAAAAATACATAGGTGAGAAAGTACAAAGCATGTTCTAGATACAGTGAATGTTAATAGTTTGGGTTGGATGCAGAGGCTGGTGAAGGTCAGTAGTGTAAATGAAACATTAGAGCTAGATAAAAGACAGGCTGTACTTGTGGATGGGATTGTATATTTCCTTCTCTGTCACTCTCCACTTTTATTTTACTTTCTTCCCCACCCACCATTTTCCTTAGTAGTTCTGACATCCTGGGACCTCATCAGAAGTTTCTTATTCCCAAGGATAACCAATTCTGTGACTCTTCCAACACTTGTCTAATACACTGCTATCTCAATCTAGCATTAAAAGGAATATTGCTAACAGTAATAATAATTTAAAAATATTTGTTGAAAGTTACCTACTATTATCATCATACAAAGATGTGTGAAACAGGGGCCTTTCCTTCAGAAAACTCATTTTTTTTAGTTATATTATAAGAAGGGAGAGAGTGCCCTAAGTTCAAAAGAAGAATCTTCACAGAAGTGAGACTGTCTTATTTTTGAAGGTTAACAAGTTTTCACTATCATAGATAATGGTAATAATTTACTAGAGAAATATTAACAGAACTATTTTCTTTTTCCCCTCTTCAAATGGTTTTTCTTTCTTAATTTTATATATAGATGCTCATGGGATGATGTGTCTTGCTGACATTTAGTAGTAAGTTTTTATTGCTTCTGCCATTCATTTACAGGTCCTATAGCTCTTACCTATAATATTATAGCAGGTTGCCAATTTGTCTCCCTGCTTCAAGACTTCTTGCTTCAATCCACGCTCCACATTGATGCCAAAGTGATTTTCCTAAAGCATGTCTGACCATGTTGCCCCACTCTCACTTACTCAATAATCTCCAGTGGTCCTTTCTTATTTTAGGAACAAATATAAAACCCTCTCTGGCATTTAAAACATTTCACACCCTAACCCCTTTTTCCTACCTTCCCAGTTTTCTAACACTCATTCTCCTTCACCATCTCTATGATTCATCTAGGCTAATTATTCTTTTTCACACATGGACACCATTTCCTGACTCTGTACACTTGCTCTTCTTACCAGGAATACTCTTGTTTTCTATTTTTTTTTCTTTCCTCACCTCCACCTCCTAGCTTCCCTGATTTCCTTCATGACTCAGCTTAAATTGTACCTTCTATAGAAGGCTTTTTCTAGTCCCCTTCCTACCCTGAAGCTGCTAATCCCCATTCTGTGATATTCCCTTTCTATTTTCTATATCTTGTGTGCATATAGATATTCTCTCCAAAAAAAAGAGAAAAAAGAGAAATACATTTTTGTTAGGGCAGTTAGAAGGGATATACATAGAGAGAGGTATGGATATAAGTTGACTTTGATGTGATAACGTATAAAAAATACTCAATGGGAGATTAAAAAAGAGATTATACTGGGAGAAGAGGGGAAAGGGAGGCAGATTATGATAAATTACATCACATGAAGAGGCACAAAAGACCTATTACAGTAGATGGACAGAAAGGAGGGGTGGAAATCCTTTGAACCTTACTCTCATTGGATTTGGCTCAGAGAAGGAATAACATACACATTCAGTTGGGTATAGAAATCTGTTTTGCCTATAGGAACATAGAAGGAGAAAGGGGAATCAAAAGGGAGAGGGTGGATAGATGGGAGCAAAGACTAAGGAAGAGGGTGGTCAGAAACAAAAAACACTGGTGAGAAGGGAAAGGGGGAAAGGAGAGAAAAAAGTATGAATGGTGGGGTAGAATGGAGAAAAAGACATAATTAGTAATCACAACTGTGAATATGAATGGGATGAATGAAAGTGGATAACAGAGTGGATTAAAACCATAATCCTACATTATGTTGTTTAAAAGAAACACATTTGAAGCAGAGTTGCATAAAGAGTAAAGGGGAAAGGCTGGAACAGAATATGTTATGCTTCAGCTGAAGCAAGCAAACAAACAAAACATGGGTAGCAATTCTGATCTCAGACAAAGCAAAAGCAAAAAATATATCTAAACTTCAACTTGCTAAAAGGTACCACAGATATAGACAATGAAATAATATCAATACTGAACATATATGCACCAAGTGGTATAGCATCCAAATTCTTAGAGAAGTTAAATAAGTTACAGGAAGAATGAGACAGCAAAATTGTATTAGTATGGGAATTCAACCTCTCCCTTTCTGAACTAGATAAATCTAACCATAAAATAAAGAAGAAAGAACTTCAGAAGATGAATAGAATTTTAGAAAGGTTAGATATGACAAACCTCTAGAGAAGACTGAATGAGGATAGAAAGGACAGCAATTTGGAACTATGCCCAAATGGCTATAGAACCCTGCATACCCTTTGACCCCGCAATACTACTACTAGGTCTGTATCCCAAAGAGATCACAAAAATGGAAAAAGGACCCACATGTATGATATTTATAGCAGCTCTTTTTGTGGTGGAAAAGAATTGGAATTTGTGGAGATGTCCATCGTCTGGGGAATGGCTGAACATGTGTTGGCATATGAATGTAATGGAACAGTATTGTGCTGAAAGAAATGGTGAGCAGGTGGATTTCAGAAGAAAAAAAAAACCTGGACTTACATGAACTGATGCTGAGTAAAGTGAATAGAACTAGAATAGCATTCTATACAGTAATAGCAACATTGTGCAATGATCGACTTTGATAGACTTAGCTCTTTTCAGCAATACAATTATCTAACTCTTAGATTCTAAGACAATTCCAAAAGACTCATGATGGAAAATGCTGTCCACATCCAGAGGAAAAACAAAAGAGTCAGAATGCAGATTGAAGCATACTATTTTCTCGTCATTTTTTGTTTGTTTTTTTCTTTCTTGTTCTGATTTTTCTTTTACAACATGACTAATGTGGAAATATGCTTAACATGATTGTATACATATAGCCTATATCAGATTGCTTGCCATCTTGGGGAGAAAGGGAGGGAGAAAAAACATGGAACTCAAAATCTTATGAAAGTGAATGTTGAAAACTTTTCATGTAATTGGAAAAAATGCTATTAAGTGGGGGGAAAAAGTTTACTTTGTGCCAAGCACTGTGCTAAATGCTAGAAAAACAAATAGAAAAAATGTGTACACTTCAATTCTTCAAAATAAAAATAAGTTAAACTCTACTAAGCACTCTCCATTACACAACAAACAGAAAACATATAGAATAACATTTAAATTCAGGAACTGAAATTAACATTTCCAAAGAGATGTCTTAAACTTTTCTAAAGACAAGCTGCCTGCAGATTCATACCTTCTGCTCAGCTAAGCAATTCCCAGACCATGCAGATTCTTAAACATTTTGTTTGCATTCATTTTCAATTATGTTTCCTAGCCCTTCCCTACATCTGTGCTCATCTCAGGGCCCAGCTGTTGACAGTAGAATTGATTTCCACGTACCAGACTAACTAGAAACATGGTGTTTCATCTCTTATGTACTCACTAGCTTAACACATGACTATTTTTGCTATTAAAAAACCTTAATGGAAGGTAATATTAAATGGACTGAAATTACTTCAGTGCACTGACTATGTTTTTTAACTTAGCCTGTGATCACCAGCACAGTGGCATGTTAATAGAAGCAATTTGATTTTTTTTTGTCCAGACCAGTGATTTACCTAATGGAAGTTTCTCTAGAAAGCAAACTCATCACACAAATGCAAATTGACAACATGGTCTTAGAGCATTGCCAGGGAAAGTGAGAGGTTGAAAGTTGTCCACTTGTCTCACAGTCAATGTGTGTCAGAAATGAAACTTGAATCCAGGTTTCCCTGACTCTGAGGTCAGCTCTCTATGCACTACTTAATACTTCCTTTAGGTTATTAGACATAATAGCTATTAGATACTTTTATTGTGTTCATTGTAACAAAGAAAGAAATGAGCAAGGATGTTCCTACATGCTGGTGATGCTTCTTTTTTCTTGAAACATAGTAGGTAAGCCCTTTATAAATAATTGCTAAATGATTGAATGAATGAATGAGCAAATGGATGAATAGGGTGTTTGTCTTTATTTCCATATTCACATCAGTACTTTACCATTTCTTCCATATATATGACATGATGGCTGACATTTGTACATTTTGGGGCTAAAATAGGGTTATATCTTTACATTTTTTAATTAAAAAATGTATTTAATTCCTCCAATGTACATACATAGATTTATGCAACTATCTTTTTATTCATACCCTTTTTCTTCTTATTTTAGTGTTTTGCCTGTTCTAAAAATAAAGTAATATATTAATATTACTTATTAATAATACTAATTAATAATAATAATTAATATATTAATATATATAATAAAGTAATATATAATATATATAAGTAATATAATAAATATAAAGAAAATATATTTGAGAGTATTGGCCTTCATTTCTATTTGGAGGACTAATATTTTTCACCAGGAAGTCATATACCTTGACTATGGTTTTGATTTTTTTTTTCTTGCCACCAATGAGATCCTAGAAACACCCATTTGAAGGCTACTGTTTCTACTTGTCTAACTAAATTAAAGTGATGCTCACTGACTATGGATAACCTTTGGTTTTGTTTGTTTGCTTCTACCTTCCCTTGTATATCCCAGAGTCCTTTGGAAAAACTATGGCTTTATGTTAGGTGTCATAATTAGGAAAATTACACTACACTTTTTTTAATCACTTATTTGAGTCAGTGAAAAAGCTTGAATTAATTTGAATGATGAGAATGGATGTGAAAAACTGAATTCTTTTATTACTACTATAGATGTTGTGAATCAGGAATTATAAGAGAAGTGGTTTGGTATAATGCATTGCATAAGGGAGCAGAAATTAAGAAGACCAGCATTTGTAGCACTCCTCTGACTAATTGTAGGATAGTGGATAAGTAACTTCACCCCTCTCAGGTTCAGTTTCTTCATTTATCAAACCAGGATTATGATATCTTTAGTAACCATCACAGATTTGTCATGTATGTAAATACTATATAAAACCATCTATTAGTATTTTAAGCTAAATTCCAAATAGCTACAATCTATAACTCTCACATCTGTTGTCCACCTTATCTTATATCAATGACAAAGAGGAAAAGGATGTAGATAATTTGAGAACATATTGTAAGGTTGTCTGCCATATTGATATTTCTTGGTTTTCATAATATTGCACTATTTTATTCTCTTATTTGAGATAGTATTTTGATTAGTGGAAACTTTTTACAATATACTTTCTGCCAAGCAAATATTTTAACATATGTACAATGTGTTCAATGAATACCTTCTCTTAATTCTTTACCTACTATGTGCTGGACACATAGGAAATATGTTCTGCTCTCCCATAAAGCATAATTAGAAAATATTGCAATATTTTAAAAAAGCAACACTATTATTCCTGAAGTTCCTAGAAGTGTTTCACAAGTACCTATGCTCTTTCTTCTTTTGCATTTAGAAGTAAAAATAAGTTAGAAACAGCGTCAGGTATGACTTTTAGATCCTTATTCATTTTCTTGTCTTGTCTTTTTTTCTTTAAAATATTTGAATTGTCCTTAAATCACTATACAGTTAAAACTCCTTCCCTCCCTAAATGTTGGTACTAATTTCATGGAACTCCAAAGGAGCCTATAAAAAGCCTTAATTCACCTTTAGGTTGGAGATGGGGCAGGGGAAGGAGAGCCATTACAGCCCTGATTCATAAGGCAAAACATATTAAAATGGAAGACTCATACAAGTTATAACAAAGAACACAAAATTTCTGTGTAAGCAACACTACTACCTCCCCTCCACCCTTAGTTCAGATTTATATAGGCAGCTCCTTTGTGTAGAGCAGGGTAGCCTTCATAGTGGCAAGTAACTCTTTCTTAACAATGCATGATGCAATATTTGGAATGATTAATAAAAACAAACAAAAAACCATACAGGATACTGAAGAAATACTGTAGAACTTTGGATGTTTGCTTTTAGCACTTAGACTGCTCATTACTCTCATCATTCAAGTATTAAAATCCTGAATCAAGAGAAAAAAGGCCGTGCTTATCTCATCTCTCCTTTTGGGGATAATTACTATACCACACCCTTTCACCAAAAAAAAATAAAAAATGCAACAGTCTATTTAGAGGCATTTGTTGAGGGCAAATTTAAGTCTACTTGCCTGTCCTCTGGAAGACATGCTATTCACAGGGAGACCAGAATGGAGACTCCAATCCAGATAGAATCCTTGTGCTCAGATGGGGCAATCGTACTGATTTCCTCTATCAGCTAGAGTTATAATCTCCTTCTTCATCCTGTGAACAATTATTAAGTAGATGGTGAGACAACCAAACAAAATTGTATTGGCATACATATCAATATGGATGTCAATATCACCCTTTATGAGGAAGATGAAAGTAGTGTTGTGGATATACTACAGGATTCCATTCCTAAGAAAAATGGTTGGAAGAAAAATTGGCATCTGAGTCTCTCATTGCCAATAGTGTTAACCTGAAGAGCAGGGAGATGACAGTTCCTTTCCAGAGAAGAGCTGAATGCAGCAATGGCTATTTCCTTCTGGAAGTTGAGGGCAACATAAAACAGCATATCTTGATATTACGTACCTTTCTTCTAACCTATGATAGTGAAAATTCATGAGACAGGTCATTGCCAGCCAATATCCATTTGGAGAATAGAATAGGCAGGAGCATGACCTTTGTAGATGGGAATAGTGTGAGATGAACCATCATTGGAGTCAATCATAATATCTAGTATGACCAGAGGCATATAGAAACAACAGTTTCTGGATGGTTATACACATGACTAAGGTTCAGAAGATCTCAAATATACTCTGTATTATCTTTTATTTGTTGACTTTGTGATTCAGAGTCCCTTTTATGAACAGAAGAGGGTGCCCTTCCTTGGTCATGTGGAGATCATTCTAGAAAGTATGGTATCAGATATTCTTCAGGTTGTCCCAATTGGTAACAAGAACTTATTTTATGGGGTACTTCAGGGTTAGAATGCTTTGCTTGCTCTAAGCATCATCCTCCACCTGCCCCTCTCTCTCTCTCTGGCACATATCTACCATCACACCCTGATGTTTACAGTGCCCAACAATAAAGGGGAAGAGAGCCAGAGAAGTATTATTTACTGCAAAGCCAGCTTGGCACATCCCTGAGCGATTGTCAACAAGAGTAGCAATGTTATCATCCATATGAACTTTGAAGTGTCAAGTTTAAATGAGAGAGAGAGAGAGAGAGAGAGAGAGAGAGAGAGAGAGAGAGAGAGAGAGAGAGAGAGAGAGAGCAGGAGTGAGGGAAGGAGGGAGGGTGTTGCTGCCCCTGGAGGTGGTGGGGAGCAGAGTGTCCCTGAGTAAAAGTGCTCATAGTTCTCCTTGGTCATTTTCAGAAGCTCCTGAATCTTGTCTCATAGCATCTCCATTGTTCTTAGATCTATGCTATATCATATTTGCTCCAACTTTCTGATGAAAAGAAAAGAAAAGAAAGCAACCTTCCAAATTTCACTTAAAATTTGGGAATGCAATGTGATATTCTAATACAGATGAAGTAGAAATGTGTTGTTTTCATTTGGATATTTTACTTCTAGAAAACATACAGAGGAAAAATACCCTTTGACAATCCAAGTTGTTTACAAGACAGCCAGGAAGACTCAGGAAAGAAAAGATTTCAGATAACATAGGTATGGTTCACTGGTCCTACCTTTGGGGAGGATCATAAACATGTTGCATATTTTTGAAGTATTTCAAGTACATTTGAGCAGAAGGAATGTGTACTAAAAAAAAGGAAGGCTCAGGGTAAGAGGCAGGGGTATCTGAAAGCAAAAAAAAGGTAGTGTCAAAAAATAAGGGAGCACTGGACAAGGTGGATATAATTAATGATAATAACATATTTTGAGACTAGACACTTCTATACTTGTTATTTATTCATGTTTAGTTGGATATGGAACAGGAAATAATCATTAATCAATAAATCTACTCACATTTTTACACTCTTGAAATCCTTGCCTTCTGATAGCTTATGGTATGGCAAGGGAAAGACATGTACCAAATATAAGAAAATACTTCACAGGTATGTATGTATTTGTATTTCTATCTCTCCACATATTGTAGACACAAGGTGCTTTTGTGGTGGGGGAAAACAACTATCGCTTAGAAGTCAGTTACACTGTCATATAGGAAGCAGTACTCGAACCTCGTGTCAAGTTTGAAGAAAAATCAATGTTTAAGAGGCTGAGTCCATTCAAGGCATGAGGGAATATCTATAAAAAGCACATGAGGGAGAATGGAGAGGTGGGAGCTGGGATGTAGGAAAAACAGCAAATATGGGAGTTTGGCTGGACCTGTGCTGTATATAAAAGAGAATAATATATAATAAGACTAGAAAAGTAGACTAGAGCCATAATTTGATAGGTTTAAATGTAAAATTGAAGTATTTGTATTTTATTGTAGTAGCAATGTTAAGCAACTGGAGGTTTTTTTGGCAGGATAGTAAATGGTCTCATCTAAGCTTTTGGAATATAATTTTTAGAAATGATCATTTTAGGAATATTCTTTAGAGGAAGATTTGAGTGGAGAGGCAGCAGGCAGAAAGATCAACTGGGAAATTTTGAAATAAGATAAATGGGAGGTGATAAATGCAAGGACTAGAGTCTTGGATCTTTGAGTAGAGAGAAGGGGAGAGTTATGAGGGATATGTTAATTATTATTGCTATCAGTGACAACTTTAATAAACATTATAATAGGGGAATAAGTAGAAGAAACATCTCTCTCTCCACACTTAGTAGTCATCTGACCATATCATTTCTTCATTTGAATTTTAAGAGCCTCCTCATCATCACCCTCATCATCCTCATTTCCTCCTCCTCATCATCAATAAACTATCATACAGTTGTAAAAACAGCAATTTTTAAAATGTTATTTTTATAGAAATGTAAATTATCGCTGTTGTTATTATGGAGAAACATTGCTTTCATTGCTTTAGCTATTGCTAAAAAGCATGATGGGGAAAAAAGGTAGAGATGCATCATCAGAGATGAATTTCAGTTTGATTACCATTTGACATTTTAAATCCGCTGATTAAGCTTCTTTGCATTGTTATTGTGTTGTTTAAAATTTGTCTACTGTAATATAGGTCCCATAATACACAAATAAGTTGATGGCAAAGCATATTGCTATAACTCTTGGTAATGCATCAGGTAAAAATAATAAAAATAAGGGTAAAGACATAAATCTGATTGTTTTTGTTATCATTACTCCCTTTCCCAACTTTAAAGCCATTCCTGAGGGGGGAAATAAATAACTAATATAACTCATGCACACAAACTGTTTTTTCTTCTCTTTTTTTACATCAAGTTGAAATATATATTGACTGCTTTGTACCATCTGATTTGCAGATAGATATCACCTAAGGGAACAGTTGAGTTTGCTGCTCAGGGAATGTGTTTAATTTCATTAAGTTGAAAGTTCACGTTCTTTTGTAACCTTTTTCTTTTTTCTAGCTGAAATAGTCATGAATTGAAACTAGAGTTTCTCACTTCTGGGCTATTTAATAAGTACTTCAAAGCCTCTGCCTATAAAATATGGTGTATAATGCAGTGTAGAAATGGTGATATTAAGCTTTATAATCATATTCAAATTCTGTTCTGTTGTTGAACTCAATCTAATCTTGTCCACTCAAATAATTTAAACGAAAGCAAGGTATTTTTTGCTGTGTGTTTACTAGTTATTTTTTGCCTCTTTGTTCATGTGGTCTTAATTAGAATTTTCAGATTTCTACTTCAATTCAAGAATTATGATTTTGTTTGGCCAGTGGACCTACTGGCATGAGCAAGAGCTGATTGGATCACTTCAATACCTTGCATTTTTCATTTTAAAACTTGGGTATTTGTGATGAACTAAGAACACTTTTGGTTTTTATTTGAAAAGGCTGGTGATTAATAGTTGACCACAGAGATTTGTTATCTCTGGGATGTCTTTCTTTCCAAAACATTCCAGTTTACTGGCCTAAAGAAGATATATAAAAGCACAAATATTTAGTGTATTTTTTCCTAGATATGGTGGAGAAGATGTTGGGCAAAATGAAACCTCAAATCTTCCTTTTTGGTTGGTTTTAATCTTCTCTTCAATACATCTAAAAGGAGAATTTACTCTTACTTTTCCTGGAAGAGATAGTGAAATGAATGATCCCTTCTAGATCTGGCTGGCTATGAAATTTTGAAAGAGAACCTTGAGCCATATATTCACAATAACCTAACTGGAGATTTCACAATTTTTTGTCTTTGCAAATGATTGAGCTCATTCTCAGAAGTTTTTGAAACAAAATGCAATTGAATTAAATATAGGAGAAGATGGAATTCTTTTGTCATTCCTCTAGTCCCTTTAGGATTAAAGGAAGAAAAACAGGAGAGTTATCTAGTAAGAAATTGAAAATAAAGCACAGGATAGACTAGGTATGAGAAGCCCTTTTGAGATGTATCAGCCTCAGTCCCTATTATCATGACTTTGGGACATTCCACAACAAACTCCGCTGGGACTAGCCAGTATCCTGAGTAGCTCTCGAACATTGAGTTTGATCACAGTTGGTATTCAGGAATAGACAAAGGAAGCCAAGGGCATCTTGAAATGAGATCATTTATGTAAGAAAATCTTAGGCATTTTTGGATCTACAAAGAGGAAATAAGGAGAAATAAGAATTAGAAGAAAGAATATAAGGATGTACACACATATTAGTACATTTCTTTTCAAGCTTAATGGTTGCATATTTGGATTCTTTAGTCTTTCTGGTTATTTCTAGCCTTTTCTTTTAGGGGAAGGCCAAAGTTTTTACCATAATATCTCTTTGTTAGTTTTCTTTTGTTCTCTGCTATACCCTTTTACTTCTCACTCCCCCCCCCAAAGGCTACAATTAAGACAGGATATATTTATAGATAGATTTATAGGTACACATATACATATCTACAAATACATACATATATAGACATATACTTTCCCTAATAAATTTTACTTCTGATCATTGTTTTTATGTTTGTGTATATCTTTTATTTTCTATCCCTCATAACTCCTCTATTTTACTTCTACCCACTACCTTTCCCTCCTATTACTTAACGTAACTCCACTCCAAGGATGCCTCCCTTGTCCTCCTGTTCCCATAAATCTGAACACCCCTCTATATACCCCTTTTACCTAACTCCTCACACACTCCCCTCTAGAGATCCTTCATTCATCCTCTCCCCATTCCCTATCCCCTTAGAATTTTACTTCTTTCTGAATTTAGAAGACTTTTATATTCTTCTAGATACGTATGTATTGTTCTATCTTGAACCCATTCCTGGCGAAAGTAGGTTACCAGAACAGCCCTCCTCCCCCATCTAATTCTTCTGTGCCTGTTCTTCCTCTCTCACCTCATTTGTATTAGTCTTTTTAGCTATTCCTAAATGGTTTTACTTTTTAAAGTCATGTCCTACTCAGGTCTAACCTAATCTCTCTTACAAACTACTCAATCAATAATAACAATCTTAAACATACATTTTACATTTTATACACATAAAAGGTAAACAGTCTATCCTTATTGAGTCCCTAATTATTAGTATTTGTTATATAACTTGTATGTCTCTTGGCTCTTGTATGTCAAATCTTCTATTAAGTTCAGTTTTTTTTAAATAAAGTCCTGACAACCTGAAAGTTCACTAAATGTCCATTTTTTTTTATTCAGGGTTATGCTTACCTATCTTTCAGGTGGTGAATAGTGGATGTTTTCAATTTCTACTTTCTCCTCTTGTTCTAATGCTTCATGATAATTTTCTTTAATAATTTCTTGTATTATTGTATAAAGATGCTTTTTATCATAGCTCTCAGGTAGTCTAATTATTCTTATAGTTTCTCTTCTTGATCCATTCTTCAGATCAGTTGTTTTTCTAATGAGATGTTTCATATTCTCTTCTATTTGTTCATTCTCTATATTTTGTTTTATTATTTCTTTATCTTTTAAAACTTTGCTGGCTTCACCTTGCCCAATTCTGATTTTCAAGGAGTCATTTTCTTCCTTAAGATTCTGGATCTCCTTTTCTAATTGGTTGACTTTCTTTTCACAATCTTCTTGTTTTTCTTGGATTGTTCTTACCCCCCCTTTTTTTCTTGAATCTCTCTCATTTGATTTTTAAAGTTGTTTTAAGTTCTTCTATTAATTGTTTTTTTTGAGCAGGTGACCATTTGGCATTAATTTTGGGGCAGAAGAGATTTTCTTTGCTTCAGTATCCTCCTCTGAAGATGAACCCTGGTCTGTTCTCATCCCATACTAACTCTCTGTGACAGGATTCTTTCTCCTTTGCCTGTACTTTTTGTAGTAGTAGTAGTAGCTTAGTTTCTATAGTCTCCTTTAGTACTTGGTTATGGGGGATTGTGCCTCTGCCCTCAGATCCCGCTTCAGTTCTCCCCTCCAATAGAACTATGACCTCCAGCTTCCTGTAAGTGCCAGTGGAGTCCTGGACCCACTGCCTCTGCACTCACTGAGCATGTGCTGGTTCCTTTTTGCCCCATTCTGTCTCCATAGCACAGCTGGGTCTGGCATTTCTTGTCAGCAGAGGTTCTCTCAATCTTCCACAGCTCAGATACCCAACACACCTAAATGTCCTGGAGATAAAAGTTACTGCAGCTGGGCCCAAAGCAGCCTCCCAACCCAGCTAATCCCAGTGCTTGCCATTGATTGTTTAAGAGGACCTAGGGGAGGGAGTCAAGCCAAGATGGTGGAGTGAAAGCACAACTCACCAGAGCTCTCCCATAAACTCTGTCAGGTCCCTCTAAAAAGTGAATTTGAACAAATTTTGAGCAGGCAGAATCCACTGGGAGATAGAGTGTGGCAGATTTCCAGCCCAGGACAGGCAGGGAAGGTCAATGGGAAGGATCTGTTGCAGCTGGGAGATCACAGAGTGCATGGGCTACACCAGCACATTCAGCCATAGTGGAGCAGAATCAGGCTCAACCCTGGTGACCTCAATCACTGGTAGAAGTAACAATCCCCAAATCTCTCAGCTCATGATGGGGGTCTCTCAGAACTGAGTGAGATAGAATCACAGGGCCTGTGGAAGCAGCAGCAGCTACTCTTGGGGATATCAGCCCAAAGATAAGTCACATACTTGAACTTCTCGGAGCCATGATGGCAAAGTAAAGTAAATGCTCTTTTTCCCCCCTTCTTAACCTTGAAAAACCTAGAGAATATTGCCCCAGGAAAAATCCTGGAATAGTGGATCCTAGTGGTATAGTAGTCTTTTAACTCAGGAGGCTAGGGAGATCAAAGGGAAGAGTCCCTCCTTCCATGGCTAAAAGGGTCCAGGGCAGGACCAGAGTCATTCCAGCAAGCCCTACCTCAGCAGATCAGCAGGAAGTCCAGAGCCTTGGGGTGTAAAGGGGGAGCTGGCAGGCACCAACACCAGGACCCCATGTGTGCCTCTGCACAGCCAGGAGAGTCAACAAACACCAGGGAGAGCATCCACCAGTGGCTGAGCCTATCCATCCCTAGGGGAGGAGGTAACTTCCAGTAGCCAGACCACTCCTTCCCCATACCATGTGCTGTGAGCTTCAGTGTAACCCTGGGGAAACACAGAAAGACCTGGTCTTGGCACACACCAGCTAGTTCTAGCTCAGCACCAGGTGAGCAGAAGCATTATATGTAATATATTATACATGTAAATACATGTAATATAATGCTTCTGCTCACTTGGTGCTAAGCTAGAGCTAGCTGACAGAACCAGAAGCTACACAAAGCCAGTAACCAGGACCCTAGCTTCCACCACAAGAGGCATGGGACAGAGCCCCTTCTGCCCCAGAGGCAGAGATCCACTTTAAAAGCCAGGAAAAAGGCAACCACTGTGAATAAGAAGCAGACTGGAAAAGTAAAGGCCATTGAATCTTGCTATGGGGACAGGGAAGATCAAAATACGAATTCAGAAGAGGATAGCATTGACACAATACCCACATCTGAGACCACAAAAGGGAATATGAACTTCTCTCAAACCCAAAAGAATTCTTGTAAGAGCTCAATAAGGTATTTAAAAAGCAAATTAGAGAGATAGAAGAAAAATTGACCAATGATTTTAAAAATACAAGTGACAAAATGAAAAGAAATATTCACTGAAAAGAACAATTTTTTAAAAAGTAAAATTGGTCCAATAGATAAAGAGGTACAGAGCCTATCTGAAGAATATAACTCCTTAAAAGAAAAAATCAACCGAATGGAAAAGGAAGTACAAAAGCTAATTGAAGAGAATAATTCATTAAAAATCAGAATTGGGCAAATAGAAGCTAATGACTCTATGAGGCAGCAAGAATCAGTCAAAAAAATTTAAAGAATGAGAAAAATAGAAGAAAATGTAAAATATCTCATTGGAAAAACAACTGATCTGAAAAATAGATCCAGGAGAGAAAATCTAAGAATTATTGGCCTACCAGAAAGCCATGACAAAAATAACTAACTAACTAACTAACTAAATAAATAAATAAATAAATGAAAGCCCAGACAGTTTCTTCCAAGAAATCATCAAGGAAAATATCTCTGAAGTCCTAGAACCAGAGGACAAAATAGTCATGAAAACAATCCACCTATCACTTCCTGAAAGAGATCCCAAATTGAAGACACCAAGGAATATAGTAGCCAAATTCCAGAATTATCAAGTTAAGGAGACAATACTACAAGCAGCTGAAAAAGGAAACAATTCAAATATTGAAGAACTACAGGCGGGATCACGCAGGATTTTGCAGCTTCTACATTAAAAGATTGGAGGGATTAGAATATGCTATTCTGTAAGGCAAAGTAGCTTGGACTACAACCAAGGATCAACTACCCAGCAAAATTGAGTATAATCTTTCAGGGAAGGAGATGGATATTCAATGAAATAAGGGATTTCCATGCATTACTGATGAAAAGATCAGAGCTCAGTGGAAAATTTGATCTTCAAATACAGGACTCAAGAAGGGCATAAAAAGGTAAACAGGAAAAAAATAGAAAAACAATTCTTGTTGTTCGATAATGCCAAACTGTTTACATTCTTACATGTGAGGATGATACCTGTTAATCTGGAGAACTCCGCCATACTATTTTCCCATTTCCAGTCTTTGGGTTTATCAAACAATAGATTACTATAGTCATTGGCTACTGTGTCTTGTGAATCTAACCTATTCCACTGATCCACCACTTTCTTTCTTAGCCAGTACCAAGTGATTTTGATGATTGCTGCTTTAAACTACAATTTAAGATATGGTATGGTTAGATCATCTTCCTTTGCATTTCTTTTCATTAGTTCCCTTGATATTCTGGACCTTTATATAACCAGATTAATTTTGTTAGTTTTTTTCTAACTGTATAAAATAATTTTTTGATGCTTTGGTACGGCACAAAATAAGTTAATTAATTTAGGTAATATTATCATTTTTATTATATTACCTTGGCCTACCCAGGAGCAACTATTGTTTTTTCCAGTTATTTAGATCTGACTTTATTTGTGTGACAAGTGTTGTGTAATTGTGTTCATATGGTTCTTAGGTTTGTTTTGGCATGTAGTCTTCCAAATATTTCATAATGTCTGTAGTAACTTTAAATGGAATTTCTGTTTCTATCTCTTGCTGTTGGGCTTTATTAGTAATATATAGAAATGCTGATGATTTATGTGGGTTTATTTTATATCCTGCAACATTGTTAAAGTTGTTTATTATTTCAAGTAGTTTTTTACTTGATTCCATAGACTCTCTAAGTATAGTATTGTATCATCTACAAAAGAGTGATAGATGTGTTTCTTCATTGTTTACTCTAATTCCTTCTTCTCTTATGGCTAAAGATAATGTCTCTAGTACCATATTGAATAACAGTGGTGATAACAGACATCCTTGTTTCACCCCCAATCTTACTGGAAATGCTTCTACCTTATCCCCCATTACATATTTTGTTTGCTGATGGTTTTACATTGATGCTACTTATCATCTACTCCTATGCCCTCTAGGGTTTTTAATAGGAATGAGTCTTGTATTTTGTCAAAAATTGTTTCTGCATCTATTGAAACAATCATCTGCTTACTTTTAGTTTTGTTGTTGATATAGTCAATTACGCTGATAGTTCATTGCCAGAATGCTAAGTTTCTTTTTTAAAATTTTTTAATTTTACTTCCTTTTTAAAATTATTTTGTTATTTAATATTTTAGTTTTCAACTTTGATTTCCACAAGATTTTGAGTTATAAATATTTCTCCCCATTTCTACCCTCCCCCCACTCCAAGATGGCATATATTCTGATTGCCCCATTCCCCAGTCAGCCCTTCTTTCTGTCACCCCACTCCCCCCCATCCCTTTTCCCCTTACTTTCTTGTAGGGCAGGTTAGATTTCTCTGCCCCATTCCCTATATATCTTATTTCTCAGTTGCATGCAAAAACAACATTTTCTTTTGAGCTTCTGATTTTAAAACTTTGAGTTCCAAATTCTCTCCCCTCTTCCCTTCCCACCCACCCTCCCTAAGAAGTCGAGCAATTCAACCTAGGCCACATGTGTATCAATATGTATAACCCTTCCATAATACTCATGTTGTGAAAGACTAACTACATTTTGCTCCTTCCCAACCCATCCCGCTTTATTGAATTTTCTCCCTTGACCCTGTCCCCTTTCCAAAGTGTTTGTTTTGATTACCTCCACCCCCATCTGCCCTCCCCTCCATCATCCCCGCCCTTTTATTTTTTTTTATCTTCCTCCCTCTTCTTTCCTGTAGAATAAGATACCCAACTGAGTATGTATGGTATTCCCTTCCCACCTACCCACCTTGAAAAAGCAAGCAATTCAACATAGGCCACACATGTATCATTATGGAAAACACTTCCACGATATTCATGTTGTGGATGACTAACTGTATTACCCTCCACCCTATCCTCTCCCCCTTTATTAAATTTTCTCCCTTGACCGTGTCCCTTTTCAAAAGTGGTTGCTTTTGATTACCACCTCCCCCATCTGCCCTCACTTCTATCATCCCCCCTTTTTATCTCCTTCTCCCTACTTTCCTGTGGGGTAAGATGCCAAATTGAGTGTGAATGTTATTCCCTCCTCAAGTCAAATCTGATGAGAGCAAGATTCATTCATTCCCCCTCACCTGCCCTTTCTTCCCTTCCAACAGAACTGCTTTTTCTTGCCACTTTTATGTGAGATAATTTACCCCATTCTATCTCTCCCTTTCTCCCTCTCACAATATATTCCTCTCTCATCCCTTAATTTAATTGTATTTTTTTTAGATATCATCCTTTCATATTCAACTCATCCTGTGCCCTCTGTCTATATATACGTATATTCCCTTCAACTCCCCTAATACTGAGAAAGGTCTCATAAATTACACACATCATCTTTCCATGTAGGAAAGCAAAACAGTTCAATGTTAGTAAGTCCCCTATGATTTCTCTTACTTTTTCACTTTTTCATGCTTGTCTTGATTCTTGTTTTTGCAAGTCAAATTTTCTACTCAGCTCTGGTCTTTTCACTGAGAAAGCTTGAAAGTCCTCTATTTTATTGAAAATCCATATTTTGCCTTGGAGCATGATACTCAGTTTTGCTGGGTAGGTGATTCTTGGTTTTAATCCTAGCTCCTTTGACCTCTGGAATATTATATTCCAAGCCCTTCAATCTCTCAATGTAGAAGCTTCTAAATCTTGTGTTATCCTGATTGTATTTCCACAATACTCAAACTCTTTTTCTGGCTGCTTGCAGTATTTTCTCCTTGACTTGGGAACTCTGGAATTTAGTGACAATATTCCTAGGAGTTTTCTTTTTGGGATCTTTTTCAAGAGGAGATCAGTGGATTCTTTCAATTTCTATTTTACCCTCTGGCTCTAGAAAACCAGGGCAATTTTCCTTGATAATTTCTTGAAAGATGATATCTAGGCTCTTTTTTGATCATGGCTTTCAGGTAGTCCAATAATTTTTAAATTATCTCTCCTGGATCTATTCTTCAGGTCAGTGGTTTTTCCAGTGAGATATTTCACATTGTCTTCCATTTTTCATTCCTTTGGTTCTGTTTTACAAAATCTCGATTTCTCATAAAGTCACTAGCTTCCACTTGCTCCAATCTAATTGTTAAGGTGGTATTTTCCTCAGTGATCTTTTGGACCTCCTTTTCCATTTGGCTAATTCTGCCTTTCAAGGCATTCTTCTCCTAATTGGCTTTTTTGAGCTCTTTTGCCATTTGGGTTAGTCTATTTTTTGAAGGTCTTATTTTCTTCAGTATTTTTGGGTGTCCTTTAGCAAGTCATTGACTTGTTTTTCATAGTTTTCTTGCATCACTCTCATTTATCTTCCCAATTTTTCCTCTACTTCTCTCATTTGCTTTTCCAAATCCTTTTTGAGTTCTTCCATGGCCTGAGACCAGTTCATATTTTTCTTGGAGGTTTTTGATGTAGGCTCTTTAGCTTTGTTGACTTCTTCTGGCTCTATGTTTTGATCTTCTTTCTTACCAAAAAAGATTCTGGAGTCTGAGCCTGAGTCTGAGTCTGCATCCTTTTTCACAACTTGGCCATGGTCCCAGCCAATATTTGACCTTTGAGCTTTTTGTCAGGGTATGCTAGCTTGTAGAGTAGAGAGTGCTTTATCCCAAGCTTAGGGGCTGCGCTGCCATTTTCAGAGATACTTCAACTCTACTGTCTCTGCCACAGCAGCACTCCTTCTCCCCCAAGAACTGTCAACCAGGATTGCAACCCAGATCCAAGCAGGGCAAAGCAAGTCCAGCATTCCCGCTCTGGTCTGCCACTTGATTCCTCCCACCATGTGAGCCAGGGACTCAGGAAGAGGTGATGCTGGAGTTCTGAAAGCAGTCATAGGATCTTCCTGCTGCTGCTGCCACCACTGCTGCACCACCTTCACCACCCCCAGGGCTGGGGCCAGACTGCTTTCTAACCCTATCTAGGTCTTTGGCATTTGTGGGTTGAGAAGTCTGGTAACTGCCACAGCTCAATGATTCATGGCCCTAAGTCCTGTCCCAGGTGGACTCCCAGTCTGGTCTGTTGCAGCATGGCCCATGCTGGGCTGTGCTTTGCTCCCAGCACTGTGCCATAGACCCTTCCCAGTGACCATTCAGGATGTCCTGGGCTGGAGACCTGCTTCCCTCTGCTATTTCATGGGTTCTGCAGCTCTAGAATTTGTTCAGAGCCATTTTTACAGGTTTTTGGAGGGATTTGGGGGAGAGTTTGAGCAAGTCCCTGCTTTCCAGCAGCCATCTTGGCTGTGCCCCCCTCAATTTATTTTTTTTTAAATGGAGTTAAGTATTTTATCTCCTTTTCTGCTAATCTGAGCAATTTATATTTCTGTAAATATTCATCCATGTCACTAAGATTATCAAATTTATGGGCATACAATTGGACAAAATAATACCTAATTCTTATTTTAGTTTCCTCTTCATTGGTGGTGTATTCTGCCTTTCCATTTTTGATACTGGTAATTTGGTTTTCTCCTTTTTTTATAATCAGATTAACCAAAGGTTTATCTATTTTATTGTCTTTTTCATAAAACCTTAGTTTTATTTATTAGTTCAAAGGCTTTCTTAATTTCAATGTTATTAATTTTTCATTATTTCTAACTTGGCATTTAATTGGGGATTTTTAATTTGTTATTTTTCTAGTTTTTTTTAGTTGTGCACCAATTCACTGATCTCTTCTTTTTCTATTTTAGCATTTAGAGATATAAAATGTCTCCTAAGAACTGCTTTTGCTGCATCCCATAAGTTTTGGTATGTTGTCCCATTATTATCACTGTCTTGGATGAAGTTATTGATTGTTTCTTTAATTTGTTGCTTGACCCGCTCATTGTTTGGGAGTAGATTATTTGGTTTCCAATTAATTTTTACTCTATCTTTTCGTGGCCCTGTATTACATGCAATTTTTATTGCATCATGATCTGAAAAGGATGCATTTAATATTTAAGCCTTTCTGCATTGGGTTGTGAGGTTTTTATGCTTTAATACATGGCCAATTTTTGTGCAGGTGCCATGTACCACTGAGAAAAAGATATATTTCTTTCCACCCCCTTCAGTTTTCTACAAAGGTTTACCATATCCAACTTTCAAAAATTCTAGTCACCTCCTTAACTTATTTATTGTTTATTTTGAGGTTAGATTTATCTAGTTCAGAGACAGGGAGGTTGAGGTCTCCTACTAGAATAGTTTTACTGTCTATTTCTTCCTGTACTTGCCTTAACTTCTCTTCTAAGAACATGGATGCTATACCACTTGGGGCATATATGTTTGGTAATGATATCACTTCATTGTCTATGATACCTTTTAGCAACATGTAGTCTCTTTCCTTATCTATTTTAATTAGATCTATTTTTGCTTTTCTTTGTCTAAGATCAGGATTGCTACCCATGTTTTTTTTTTACTTCAGCAGTAGCATATTATATTCTATGCCCGACTTTTACCCTTACTCTGTTTGTATCCCTCTGTTTCAAATATTGTTCTTGTAAACAAAATATTGTAGGATTATGTTTTATAATCTCTTCTGCTATCTGCTTCTGTTTTATGGGAGAGTTCATTCCATTCACAGTTATGATTACTCTCTGTGTGTTTCTCTCCGTTCTATCCCTCCCATTTTTTTTTTCCTCTCCCTTTCCTTCCTAAATAGGGTTTTGCTTTTCCCCACCACCTCCCTCAATCTACCCTCTCTTCTAAACACCCCACACCACTATCTTTTCTTTCCTCTTTTCCCTTCTACTGCCTAAAGGTCAAGTTAGATCTATTCCTAAGTGAATGTGTTATTCCCTCCTTGAACCATATCCGATGAGAATAGGGTTCAAATAACGCTTATCTTCCTCCTTTCGTTCCCTCTACTGTAATATGTTCTTCTGCCTCCTCATATGATGTGATTTACCCTTTTCTGCCTCCTCCTTTCCTCTACCCCCATTACAATCCCTTTTCACTACTTAATTAGTTTTTTTATCATCACATCAAAGTCAAGTTATAGCCACATCCTCTGTCTATGTATATCCCCTCTAAATGTTGTAATAAATAAACAGTTCTCAAGAGCTACAAGTATCACCATCCCATGTAGAAAAGTAAACAGTTTGCCCTTTTTGAATGACATGCTCTTTTCTTCCTTTCCTGTTTACATTTTTATGCTTCTCTTGAGTCTTGTATTTGAAGATCAGATTTTCCATTGAGCTCTGGTCTTTTCATCAGGAAGGTCTGGAAGACTTCTATTTCCTTGAATATCCATCTCCTCCCCTGAAAGATTATGCTCAATATTGCTAGGTAGTTGATCTTTAGTTGTAATCCAATCTCCTTTGCTTTATAGAATTTCATATTCCAATTCCTCCAATCTTTTAATGTAAAAGCTGCAAGGTCCTGCACTATCCTGACTGTGGTTCCATAATATTTAAATTGTTTCTTTCTGGTTGCTTGCAGTATTTTCTCCTTGACCTGATAATTCTGGAATTTGGCTACAATATTCCTTGTTTTCAATTTTGGGTCTCTTTCAGGAGGTGATGGGTGGATTCTCTTGATGACTATTTTACCCTCTGGTTCTAGGACCTCAGGGTGGTTTTACTTGATGATTTCTTGAGAGATGCTTTCCAGGCTTTTATTTTGATCATGGCTTTCATGACCAATAATTCTTAAATTATCTTTTCTGGATCTATTTTCCAGGTCAATTGTTTTTCCAATGAGGTATTTTACATTTTCTTCTATTTTTTTCATTCTTTTGATTTTGTTTGACTGATTCTTGCTGCCTCATAGAGTCATTAATTTCTACTTGCCCAATTCTAAGTTTTAATGAATTGCTTTCTTCATTTAGCTTTTGTAGCTTCTTTTCCATTTGACCCATTCTACTTTTTAAGGATTTGTTTTCTTCAATGGATTTTCTTTTCAATTTTGGCAATTATATTTTTAAATGAATTGTTATTGTTCTTCTTGAGCTCTTCTAAGAAGGCTTTTGGGGCTTGAGAACAGTTTATATTACCCTTTGGGGTTTTGGATGTGGGTACATTGACAATGTTGTCCTCTCCTGAATTTGTCTTTTGATCAACCCTGTCACCATAATAATTCTTTATGGTCATTGATTTTCTTTGTTGCTTTTTGGTCAAGGTGTTTGCCTTTTTCCTGCCTTTTAAAATTGATCTCTGCTTCTGGGGCCCAGGGGGCACTGTCTCAGGCTTCTTGTGCTGTGGGCTAGGGGCTTGGTTACTAGCTTTGTGTGCTGGGGCCTCATGTGCTGGCAGTTGGAGGCTGTAGGTGCCTGGTTGCTCACCTGGTGCTGAGCTAGAGCTGGCAGTGGTGACTGGTGTGTGCCGAGGCCAGGTAGGGTTTTTCTGTATTTCCCAGGCCTACACTGAATCTTGTGAGGGGTTTGGGGATTTGGGGAGTGGTATGGCTACTGAAAGGCTTCTCCTGACCTGGGGCTGCACTAAAATATGGGTAGGTTCAGCTGCCAGTGGATGCATGTTTGCCAGTGGTCATGGTGATTCTCTGTGCTGATGTCTGCTATTATCTCTGGTTGTGCCAAGGCACGCAGGGGTGGGGTGGGGTGGTGGATTCCTTGTGTTGGCACTTGCCTTCTCCATCACCTTGGGGCTCAGTATCTCCTGCTGGTTTGTCGAGGTGGGGATTGCTGCTGGCTTTCTTGGATGCCTCCATTCCTGCTGTACTGCAGGCACAGCAAGAGGGACCTTTCCCACTAATCTCCCTAGTCTAGTCTCCTGAGTTAAAAGATTGTTGTGCCCTATTTTTCTGCTTGCTCCACTGTTTCAGGTTTTTTCCTGGGGTGTTATTTTCTGGATTTTTCAATGTCAATAATGGAGAGTGAGAGCAACTTAGTGCATACTCCATCTTGGCTCCTGGGAATTTCAAACATTAAGTCGGTGGGCTGAGAGCTCCAGTAACTTCCACTACTATTGCTACTCATCGGGGGTCTTTTTTTCAGATTTCTGATTGTTCCAGAAGGACCCTTGTTCTGCCCCTATATATTTAGTTTTACCACTCATATTCACCCTGAGGTTCTGTTTCATCTTTTTTTTGTGGGGGAAAATCTCGAGAGATTAGAAATTTCTGACAATCCACTATCTTCCCAGAATCCTCTCCAATGACCATAATATCATGTAGGGCATGATCAAGAATGACAACCCTCATAATACCATGTTGAACTAATCATTAACTGCAGACTGATCAAAAATTGAAAAGGTAAAAATTACTCCTTTCTTGATAGTCATAACATCTTTTCACCTTTAGCAACTCTAACATTGCCTATTTTCTTTCTATGCTTCTGTATGCTGTTACTAGTAGCCCATAGAGGAAATTCAGTCTAGATCAAACATTACCTCTAAAAATCAGTCCTGCCTCCAATTGTGACAATGTGCACAGTGGCCTATTAAAATGGACAAATTTGAGTAAAAGACTAAGCTTAGAGAGCATTATGACCTATTTTTTCCCATCTTCCCCTTCTATTTTTTACTGTTTCCTTCTTTCATTACCTCCTACCACAGGCATCCCATCTTTCAGGACTTCTCCTGGTTGATGATGCATGTATGCTCAGGGATTTTATACCTTTCTGATTCTTCAGATGGAAATACATGCTATACATCAACCAAGGGCTAGCTTTTCTGTCTTCTAATGTGATAATCGGTTAAATAATTCAGGGGGGAAAACCTGCTGACAATTAGAGCTAAAGAAGAAAAGGCCGATGTGAGAGATAGTGGACTCCCCCACACTGTTGGTGTGCAAGTGATGACCACTTCTTGGATATGATAAACAAGATATATTTGTTTAAGTGTGAATAGGACTACATGATCTCTGAGGTCCCTTTCTACTCTGAGATTCTTTGTTTAATGTTAATATGCTAATGGTAGAGGAAGGGAAACCATAACTATTTTAGTACTGCTTTTTGGAGCATGTATCACTAATTCTGTTGTCTAAAAATAAGCAAAACAAAATGACTGGCTGCTGGTGGAAAATTCTAGCTGAGTAGAAAAATGAGATGCTATGGAAGATTGGTAGAAAATTATGTTCTAGAATAAGTGATACTTTTAAGCACCCATGATAAAAGACTATGATTGAGGCAGTGCCTATTCCAAAGATATGTAGACCTCTCCTCCTACTACATGTGTGGTTCTGCACCTGATATACCTATGGCCACATTCTATCTTAATCTACATAGAGAGTAATTGTATGGGTCTGGCAATGCAATATAATGGAAGTATGTTCATTTGGTAGAGAACAACAGCATCCTTTTCCTTCATTCTCAAATGTTTACATATTTAAATATACAAACAGATACAAACACACACACACACACACACACACACACACACACTTTTACTATATTTTTGGATGCCATCATATTAGTCTTTACTGTTTGTGCCTGGGGAAAGCCAGATTGAATTTAGCAAAGATGCATGACTGAAAAATTTTCACATTACAATATGGAATAAGATAAAACATTTTACAATCAACTTGAACATACTAGTATTTTCACTATTAATTTAGAAAGGAAGCACTTAAGCTTTGAATAGTTACTCCCTTTAAAAAGACTTCAAATTTAGTATAAAATGAAGTATTATGCTGGTAAATGCTGAGAAATGTTGTTAGGTCCTTATTAAGAAATCTCAGCATTAAATCTGGGCAAACTGAAGCTATGAGGAAGCCAAAGCCATATTATATTTTTACTTGTGTTGGCAAGTGGTTACTTGCCCAGCTTCTACTCTGAAACCAGCCTTTGGTAAAATTGGGTGGAAAGTCCTGCTCCCTAAGATATCAAGGATCTTCCCTCCATTACATGTTGGGCACTGGGTGGTTTCCTAACTACTTTCACTAGAGGTAAATGGATGGTAGTAGGTGTTAGCATGAGTCTTTCGTTACCAGAATTGGGAGCAAAGAATATGAGTAACTGTCGAGGCAGTATAGAAGAATGTGTAGAACTTTTTTTTACATTCCATTTGGTTTCTTGTTTCTTCCCAATCTTCATACTCCCACTCCAAGTCCCTAAAACATATGCTTATTGAAGCTGCCCATGTTGTGGTATCATAGGGCCAGCAGCTTTTCATGATGAGAAAAATGTTCCTTTATTATAAAGAAATGAAAAGAGTGAAGTCTTTTTGGTTTCATTATATGTGCAATTTGTCCCTTCCACCTCAGTCTCTTCCTGTCCCCAAATCTAAATGGTACAGCAGAAAAATAATGAGAATTACTCAGGAACACTAAGTAGAAGTAGGATCCAATGAAATGAAATGTCAGCTTATTTTTCTGCATATTCATGAAGAGACTGTGAAAGGTAGAAAAAAATAGTTACCAGGAGTTGGACTCTCTAGATAAAGGAGATGATTGAATGGCATCTACCTGCCCTCAAGAATTCAGATGTATGGGTCTAGACCAGTAAAAAACCCTGTCAGATATGATTGCTGAGTTAATGTAAATTATCTTTATAAGATCATGGAAAATAGAAGCAGTGTTGAAGATGGGGATAATAACAGCACCTACTTTGCAGGGTTATTATGATGATTAAATGAGATAATATTTGTAAATTACTTGTGAAAATCACAGTACAATTTTTGACACATTGTAGGTGCTTAATAAATGGCTGTTTCCTTCCCCCATTTTTTCCCTACTCTGTCCTTAAAAAAGAGAAAATTTTTGCTATTCTGTAGTCCTTCAGAAGTGCTCCCATTCTCCATAATCTTAAGAAGATAATTGATAGTAACTCAGCAATCATATCTGACAGGGAATGTTACTTAAACTATTAAGATGATTTACATTTTCTGGGGTTCTTAAAGGCTGAGCCTATAAGGACAAAACTGCCACTGCCATGGGAGTCAATACATATGAGGGTTTTATTAGACTTCAAGCTTAATATGCGATAGCAGTGTAATGAGGCAGATGAAAAAGCTGATGTGACCTTGGGCTATATTCATTGGGGTATAGTAACAAGGACTAAGAAGGTAAGAAAATGTTGAGAATGGACATACTGAGCCTTTCCCCAATTATTTAAAGGATAAAAGAGGCATCTAGATGAGCAGTAGGTAGAGCATTGATCCTCATATTAGGAAGTCCTGAGTTCAAATCCAGCTTCAGACACTTGCTGTATGATTCTGGACAAATCATTTAATCTCTGCTTTCCTCTGTTTCCTCAGCCATAAGATGAGGATAATAATAGTGCCTGTGTCTCAGGGTTGTTTTGACAATCAAATTATACATTTGTAAATGCTTAGCACAGTGCCTGGCACACAGTAGGTACTTAATAAATACTCGATTTCCTCATTCTTGGCTGATTGAAGAGAGAACAGATGTTCTGTTTTTAGATCAAGAAGGCAGAATGAAGATGAAGAGAGAGATGACATAGAAGCAAATTTTTGACATGAAGAAAAAGTTTTTGGACAACTACAGTTCTCTGAAAGTTGAATGGGCTGCCTTGGGAAGTAGTAGATTGATTAAATTTAGGTTATATTTGTAAAGCAATTAGTACAGTGCCTAGCATAAAGTAGGTGGTTAACAATGCTTATTGTTTCACACACACACACACACACACACACACACACACACACACACATATCACACACATTCCCCGGTTGGACTTTCTTTGAGTAGAGGTAATCAAGCACAGCTAGATGGATGATTAGTTGCTAAGTATATTGTAGAAGGAATTTTTGGTCATTTAGATGAAATTGTAAAAAAAATTTGTACCAATTCTTAGATTCTGTGATTTTTGACTTGATAGCCTATGAACTGGGGCAATATTTTTTGGACAGGGAAAGGCAGGGCACTTGGGATTATAGTGACTTGCCCAAGGTCACACAGCTAGTAAGTGTGTCAAGTGTCTGAGGCAGGATTTGAACTCAGGTCGTCCTGACTCCAGGGCCAGTGCTCTACTCACTGCACCACCTAGCTGTGGGGCAATATTTTCAAGGTCCAAAACTTGTCAATAAAATCAACGTCTTGGGTCACACCCATTGTTAGAGAAATACTGTTATATTCTTAGGGGTTTTTGTTTGTTTTTGTTTTTGCTTTTCTCCCAAAAAGTCAACAGCAATTTATCAGAAGCAAGGTTAGTTTCTCCCTACTCACACTGTTTTTTTTTTCAATGTCAGAAACCAAAGCTGAAAAGAAGTAAAAGTAGGGAGAACAAAAAAAAACTTCCAAAAACAGTTTAAAAGTGCCTTTCTGTGTAATAGCATGCTACTTCAAGATTTCTAAATCAGTTATCTGAAAGCAGGGATATAGCTGATTGAAGATAAGCTATGCCTGAGGGAAAAACCACAATATGGGAGTAAAATTGATTTTTATGAGACAAGGCCATCTCCTAGGAATATAACCTCTTCCAGTTCTACTAAAGTAGGAACTTGATTTAATTCCATTGATCTAAAAAGTCAACTTTTCCTTTTTCTTTAACACACTCTGGTATTAAAGCTTTCTATGAAGTTGCTCTTGGGCTTACAGAAAGTATTCATACTATGAAACAGATATTTGTAATAGGCTTATGTGGCATTAGGAGACTTTCATCAGATGGGAGGCTTTGGCTCTGTGCCTCGAACATGAAGGATCCAGGGAATGAATTTTAGAGAATAAGAGCTCTAAATTAAGGTTATGAGTCTTAAAAGTAATTGCAAATAGTCAATATCTTCTGCCATTATACAATAAAGGATTTCCTGGAATTATTATGTTATAACTACACTACAATCAAGGTACCATGAAACTAGCTGTGGCATTTTTGGGTGACATGGACATTTGATTTTTCGTATTTCTTGAAATTACTATCATTCCTTTGAAATTCTTTAGAAACTACTATTGTTGAGTGATCAAGTTGGAGAAGACATGGCTTCAAATTAGAATAAGCAATTAAAATTATGGGTTTTTTCTTTAAAACAAAATAATGTATTGGAGATAGTACAGTCTGTATTTCATGTATGGTAATTTAAGCCCCATGATTATTATTATTATTATTATTATTATTATTATTATTATTATTATTTTATATTTTCTATAGCATTATATAGAAAAAGTTGAAAGTGATTCAATTTGTTTTTTAGTTTACTTATAGGTAAATGGACATAGTGAAGTCATTTTTCCTGAAACAAATAGATATCTGTGTTGTACACACTGGAAATAACAGTAGAAATTGTTCAGTTCAAAAAATTCTTTCGTGTATAATACCAGTTGTGTAGATATTTCCTTAAGTGTTGTGATAACCTACCAGGCTATGTTTTATAGACTTGATTACATATTGGTAGTAAAGAGAACTAAGTTAAAGTCTTATATCTGCTACTTCCAAGTATTTCCATCAGCCAAAGTCAGGGATTATTAATCTTTTTTTTAAATTGTAGGACCCTTTGATAGTCTACTAAAACCTATAGATCCATTCTCCAAACATTTTTTAAATAATTGAAGGAAATGTAAATTTAAGATAGAAGCAAGTGAAAATAAAGTATAACAGCCCCTTCTCCCCTGCCACAAAAAAAATCCATGGACTCCTTATAGATCTGTGGATCCCATGGCCCCCTGCCTCAGATGATCTATAAGTTTCCTTCTACCTATGATTCCAAGAAATTCTTTAAAGGATTTATCTGTTTCCTAACTAACCAAAAAGAATTACAACTACAGTTCAAGAAAACTTAAAGAAAATAGATTTTCATCATAGAAAACTTGCAGAAGAAAAAAAAATCAATTCAGAGCCAGATATTAATAAATTCAGTTAAAAGTTTGATTCACGTTGTCATATTCCCCCGAGTAGTTTTCTATTGACACGGAACTACTGATTGATTCTCTTTCTTTTCTTTTCCTTTTAGATTTGATTTTCTAGTACTGGGGATTGGCCTCTCCAGTTTAAAGAAATGAAATGCAAGGGACATATGTCGATCATTTGTCCTCTGTCAAGTCATTTTAGCTCTCAGTGTCCCAGGCAAATTGATAAGATTATAAATTGCACAGCAAGTGCTGATTTTCTTGGGAGATCGAGTTTCTTCATAGTCATCATATATTGCACCAAAGAAATCACAGAAGTAGGCCCAAAACCAAATATAAAACAACATTAAAAAGTTAGAACATCCCCAATTTAGATGCAAGAAAAACTTAAAAAAATATTTCAGGATAGAACCTAAGGCCTACCTGTGGGTGGTATGATATATGTTAATTTTCTTCAACCATTACCAATGTCTTGACATTTTTGACTCATATTTTGTCTATTTAACACATGGCTGCTGTCTTCATTTAAATTTATATGTTGACCCTCAGAAAGAAATTATTTATTCTATGATGGATTTTGAATTTTTTTTTGCTTGAGACAAATTTTTGCTTATTTAGTAATTACTACTTTGTTGTGCCAAGTGTTGGTGATTTGAAAAGTTCAATAAATTCCCCTCCATTAGTCTTACACATGCTTCCTTGGACATGGCAGTGATCATGGATTTCTGCAGGTTATATCAATATATTTTAAGCTTTGGTAGATCCTACTAAACTAGAAAGGCTTCTACCTATGAATTTGATGAGTTTGTCATTCAAGGTTCATCCAACGCTAAATTTAAAGATGCTCACCAAAACTAAGGAAGGGCTTCAATTTATTTATTGAATGTATAGGAGGGCATGGAAAAGGGTTGTCCCAGATAGGCTATAATGCATGGATTGGTATCTACATCATTAAAAAGAGTGTCCCTGTGAATGCGATCACAATTATTTTGGGAATTTAGGACATCCCCCCCTCCCCCAACAGTGCATGAAGACCATTCTACTTGTGCATAGAGGCTGAAATCTCTTTTGGTGGAGGGAATACTCCTAATGATGAAATTATGGCTCTTTTGAGTGGCAAAATGGGTGATGTTTAGACTGCTACAACTATAGGAAAAACAACTTTTGTTCACATCATGGCTCTGACACATACTAGCATAGCAATGTGATTCACTTAATGTCTCTGAGACTCAGGTTTTCCACCCTTAAAATGGATATTCTAATGATTATTAAAAAAAATTTTTAGTCTCAAATGAGATGTAATAATAATAATAAAGTTATTCTCTTTTAAGGCATTGGAATATTGAAGTTCATTAACTATTAATTTAAGTTTAGATGTATAAGTGCAATTTAAGTATTTGCTGAACATTTCCAGACATTACCCTAAATGCATATAAACATAAATCTGCTAACGTAATACTTGGAGATAAATTCTCATTTTTTTGCTTTGACTAACAATAACAACTAATATTTGTGCATAAAAGATTTCACCAGAAGACCATAAAGGAAAATATAAGCAGAAAATTCAAACAGAAGTACCAGTATTCAATCTTTTGTCCTTTTGCCACCTGTTCCTCCTGCATTCTCTAGAGAGTTCAATTGCATATGAGAATTTCCTCTCAGAGGAATAGTCCTATTATTTAACAGGATGTACCTCTAGATTCGGGGCTTTGGGAATAGGAAGGAGACAGGAAAACACTTTGGGCATTCTAAGGCAGAAGCAAACAAGGAATGGGACATGTGATAGGGTGAATCAACCAAGAGACTGCTTTTATTGACCTCAGTTCTCTAAAGATTTTATCTAGGGAGGCCATATTTGATGAAAACCTCACCTTTCCCTTAAAATTCCCTAAAGAAATGCCAGTATCTTCTTTCAGTTCATGATGAGGCAATGTGGTATGGTGTAACGGCTGGTTGTAGTCAGAAAATCCAGGTATACATAATAATTCTGCTGTTTAAAATCAGTGTGACTTGAAGAAAATCATTTTCCATCTCTGGACCTTATTTTCATTATCTATAAGGAGTGGGAATAGATATTTTCTAAGATGATTTCCAACTGTAGAAGCAGCTGGTGGAAAGTAGAGAGAGCACTGTGCCTAAATTTAGGATGATCTGAGTTCAAATCTGTCTCAAACACTAATTAGCTGTGTGACCCCGGGCAAGTCACTTAATCTCAGTTTGACTCAGTTTTCTCTACTATAAAATGGAGTTATAATAGCAGCTACCTCAAGAGGTCATTATGATGATGAAATGAGATGACATTTGTAAAAAGAGCTTAGCACAGTACCTGACACAAAGTAGGATACACACATATATGTATGTGTGTACACACATATGCCTGTATGTATGAATATATGTATGTATATATATATGTATGTATATGCACTTATTCCCTTCTCCTCCAAATTATTTGATCCAATGAATTAGAGTCCTAACTCTGTCATTTACTAGAATGAATAGAATAGAATTCCCCTGAGAATTTCTCTGAATCATAGACTTAGAACTAAAAGTGGTATCTGGTTCAACACTCTAATTTTATTTATTTTAAATGAAATTTTATCAATATTATTTGTTTTTACATTGACTAAATTTCTCCTTAATGTTTCTCCTCACTCCCAGAGAGCAATCCTGTAGAATGCAAAATGTTTTTTAGAGAAAAAAAAGAGAAAAAGGGGGAAAAAAGAAAGAGAAAATACTTGCAATCTAGTCAATACATTGACAAGGTGTGAAAATACATTCAATGTTCGACAACCATAGACCTCCCACTTCTGCACAGGAGGCTGCTTTTCATATCTCTTCTTTGCAATCATGCTTGTTCTTTCTAATTTTGCAACATTCATTTCCAATTAATTTTTGTTTTTGTTCTCTCAATTAAAATTGTTTTAGTTTTTGTATGCGTTTTTTGGCTCTTCATCTTCCTCATCATTGTCATCTAATTCTTATTCTTCTTCCTCTCCCTCTTTCCTCCTTCTTCTTTCCTTCCTCCTCCTCATCCCCCTCCTCCTCAACCTTTTCCCCTTCTTTCCCCTGCTCCTCTTCATTTTCCTATTTCTCCCCTCTTCCCCACTTCTTCCTCCTCCTCTTTTCCCTTTTTAATTATTCGTATGAATCTTTTCAGGATTCTTAATATACAATATCTCATCAAATTCACATTACCCTTGTTTTGTCTTGTTCTGTCATTTAGTCATGTTTGCCTCGTTATGTCCCCAAGCATCATAGCACACTAAGTGTTTCTATCCTCTACTCTCTCTTTCAAAGTCTGCACAAGTTCATGTTCATTGTTTCCATGATATGATCTATCTATCTCTTCCTCTGCTTTCCTTTTTCCCTTTTGTTTTCATTCCTTCCCAACATTAAAGTCTTTTCTAATAAGTCCTCCCTTCCCGTTATATGGGCAAAGTATTTAAACCTCAGCTTTAGTATTTGATCTTACAGTGAATAGCATGAACTAATGTCTTTAAATATTCATTCATTTGAATTCCTTGCTATACAAAGGACTCTAAAAAGTTTTCTCTAGCACCACAACTCAGAAGCATTGATTCTGTGATACTCATCTTTCCTTACAGTCCAAATCTCATGGCCATACATTGGTACTAGAAAAAAGTATAGCTTTGACCATGCAGACCTTTGTTAGCCAGTTGATATCTCTGTGTTTTAGTATACTGTCCAGGTTTGCAATTGATTTCTTTCCAAGGAGCAAGTGTCTTAATTTCCCAATGGCAGTCACTGACTGCAGTGATCTTTGATCCCAAGAATATAAAATCTGACACTGCTTTCACTTTCTTCTCCCTCTATTTGCCAGGAAGTGATAGGACCAGTTACCAAGACTCAATTTTTTATGGTAAACTTAAAGCCAGGTTTTATACTCTCATCTTTCACCCTCATCAAGAGGCTTCGTAATTTCTCTTCACTTTCTACCATCAGAGTGGTATTATCCACATGTCTAAGATTGTTGATATTACTCTCAGCAACCTTAATTCTGGCTTTTGATTCATCCAGCATGGGTTTTGCATGATATATCCTGCATATAAGTTAAATAGATAAGGCAGCAATAATCAGCTTTTTCATACTTATTTCCCAATCTTAAAGCAACCAGTTTCATATTTGGTTCTAATAGATTCTTCAGAAAACAAGTAACATGATTTGTTCCTCCCATCTCTTTGAGGACTTGTCACAGTTTGTTGTGATCCACAGAGTCAAAGGCTTTAGTGTAGTCAGTGAAGCAGAAGTAGATGTTTTTCTGGAACTCCCTTGCTTTCTCCATAATCCAGTCAATATTGGCAATTTGGTTTCTAGTTCCTCTACAACTTCAAAAACCAGTTTTTTTTTTTAATTTTCAGTTTACATATTGCTGAAGATTAACCTGCAGAATATTAAGCATAACCTTGATGGTGTGTGAAATATTGCAATTATTTGGTAATTTGAACATTCCTTGGCATTGCCCTTTTTAAGATTGGGATATAAACTGATCTTTTCCAATCCAGGAACCATAGTTGTTTCCAGTTCTTAGCTATCACAAACTTTGTGTGTGTGCATGTGTACATAAATATATACATACATTTTCATTTCTTTGCTATCACAAGTGTGTGTATGTACATGTGTGAGTATCTACAAATTTTTGTTACTTTGGTTTCATATTTCCAACATTATTTTCAATATAATCTTATCAAAGAACTGAAGCACAGATATATTAGGTGACTTGTCAAAGTTTAGAGAGCAACGTTAGTAGCAAACCAGTAGTGAAAACATGTTTCTGTACCCCTTATCTTGTGTTTTCCCTCATGATTCATTTTTTATTATTATTATTGAAAAGTAAACATGATATACAATAATAAAAACTTAAGAAAAATAATGGGATATTATTTTGTATTATCTTTACTAAAGATAACCATAAATCAATGTAGCTCTGTACAGCCTCACAAAACATTTTTAAATTGTTCGAAAACCAAGATGGTATTTGACATTTATTGATATTTCAAGAGATTCATGATCTCATTTGGGAAGTTGATTCCCTCCACCAATGCAGTTTCCAGCACCTCTATGTCTTTTCATTATGGGAAAATCTTGTTTGCATCTTTCAATAAATGTGTTTAATTTTTGATTTTATTGATTTCTAGACTTCAGAATGTGATATATAAAATGTTAATAATACAGATTAAACTTGAAGTTGTGGCATGTATGTTCAAGAAAGCTGGTTGTTAAGTATTTACCCTGGATCGAGTTCACAAATAAAGAGGGTGATCTTGGAAAAGAAAATGACTGAATCTCAGGGACGCAGTCAGAGAAGGAGAAAAGAGGGGTGAATGTTATTGAAATAACTGAAGCATAGAATTGGGGAGGTGTTCATAAGAGAGTCTCTATTTTCTTACAAAATGAGACAAAACCTTCTACTCACAAGGAGGCGGGGGTTGAAACTATGAGCTACTAAAGGAAAATAAAGAAGTTTTGGAAGAGATGCTTTAGACTAGAGTGTCTAGTAATCAATCTCAAAAGAATAACAATTGCCTTATAGCATATTCCCAGTTGAGAATGGATAATATAAATTAGCAGAGGACTCATTCAGCACATTTTATGGCCTCTCTCAACATTGTTCAGCAGCAAGCAAATGGGAAATGAAAAAAGGAAATCATGGCACTATTGCGAGGTTGGGATTCAGCAGGACATAAACAGCAACAGAACAAGTAGGATGCAAGTTCTTTGAGGGAAGGAACTGTTTTCCTTCTTTGTTTTGTTTTCATATGCCCAGTGCCTGGAACGTAGTAGGACCTTAATACATTCTTATTCAATTGAAATGAATTTTCCATTAATTTTCCTCTGTGATTATTTTTCTGGTGTTAATGTGTGTCTCTGTTTTCCACCTTTTGAGTCTATTGATTCTTATTAATTTTGTGAAAAGGTGAGTGGTCTCACAGTCATACTTGTTATCCATTGTGACAAGAATCACTCACATTTATACAATGTTTCACAATTTACAAGGAGCTTTCTCTGACATAGCCCTATGAGTAAATATTGTAATCCTCCATTTTCAGATGAGGAAACTGATACTTAAAGGAGATAAACAACATATCTGTGGTCACACATCTAGTAAGTATCAGAGCCAGGAGTAGCGCTCAGTTCTGGCTCCAAATAACTTCATTTTCCATAAGGCCATGCTGCATCTATCCATCTTAACACATTAAGACCTTGTAACGATATAAGACTGTCCATTCCAAAATGTTTAAAGTACTTTCAGGGTTTTATACTTTGACTCTAAAATCAAAAGAAGAAAACTCGGTTTCACTTAGATAAGAGCTTTCTATCTTTCCCTTAGACAATGTGGCTTCCAATGAATGCATCAGACATCATATCCAGGCTTATATTTGAAGTGAATTTCAATAGATTTAAATTATTAGCTATAAACATACATGCAACAAAACTGCATTCAAACTCCTTGTACCACATATGATGTTGGTAATTCAAACTCCCATTTCAGGTTCGTGGCACATCTGACACATTCAGAACCCAATTATATTTTACTAAAAACAATTTTAAATTTTCATGGAGAAGAGAGAAGAATGAAATAATGTGTAAAACTAGTCCTGATTACCACCATAAAAAACATGTCCAATGAGGATATTAGAACAGCAAATTATAGAGATGATACATTAGTCTTTTTTAAATAAACAAAATTTTCATGAATTATTATTGATTTCATTAATTATTCATTTTAATTTATATGAAATAATCACAATATTTTAGAGGTTATTTTAATGTGACAGCTTACTCATGTTTTAAATAAGCAATTTTCCTACATGTCTTGACTTGACCTTCCCTATTCTAATTACAGATAATTGGAACTGATTATTTTTGTGTCTTTGCTTTCTGCTCATGTTTCTAGAAAATTACAAAATGCTTGAAAATCTTATTCAAAAAGATCCATATATCAGTTCAAAATGATTTCAAAATTAACTTGGAGTGTTTTAAATTATTGGTATTGTATAAGGTTATAAAGAACTGTATGGACAAGATAGTGAATGGATAGGTTTAGATGGAGATAGATTTAGTCAAAGAAAAATTCTTTATTTTTTCAAAAAAGTACTCTGTCAGTAAAACTGACAGAGGCTGTCAGTTTTGTTA
The DNA here is from genome assembly GCF_011100635.1 of Trichosurus vulpecula. Classification (NCBI taxonomy): domain Eukaryota; kingdom Metazoa; phylum Chordata; class Mammalia; order Diprotodontia; family Phalangeridae; genus Trichosurus; species Trichosurus vulpecula. The sequence goes on along the minus strand of NC_050573.1, from coordinate 411,887,457 downwards.
TGAGGAAAAGAGAAGGAGAGGGGGAATGAATATTGCACTGGCATCACCAACGCCTGGAATGCATTCCCTCCTCACCTCTGCCTCAAAGAGTCCCTCTCTGCCTTTACAATGCAGTCCAAGCAGCACCTTCTGCATGAAATTTTTGCCCATCCCCCTTAATTGCTAGTACTTTGCCCCTTTAACTAACTTTTATGTAGTCTTTTTTGTATATCTACATATTGATATATAGACACACAGACATACATGTACATATATATAAATGTAATTCATGTGCTTTAGGTTATATATGTCTGTGTATATTAGCAGAGGCACACACATGTATGTATGTATATACGTATATACATACTATACTTCAAAATAATGTACACATATGTGTTTTGTATATGTATCTGTAGACACACATACTTCAAAATACCTCTGACCAAGCAAATACAGCCACGAATATACACTGCCACATTGACACATTCACAAGTACACATTTATATCTTTGTCTTAGACGTATCCTATACTAATAGGCACTCCTACCTTATATGTATATAGTTATAGTAGCTGTATAATTCCCAGAGTCTATTCTAAGTCATGATTTTATTTTGTCCAAACAGTAGCCCTGTGAGATAGGTGGATCAGGTATCACCTAAGTTTTACAGAACCAATGATGGAGTTTTATGGAGGTGAAATGTCCTGTCTGAGGTTATATAACTGGCAACTAGAGGAACTGGAAATCCAGTACGGGCCTTTCTCCTAATTCAGGGAAGGGGGGAAATGTGTTAGGCCAAAAGATATGCAGTAACTTGATTACTGGGCAAAAAATAGGCATCAATATTATTTTGAACAAAAGGACTCTACCTGTGAAATCAGTGACATAAGGAATTCCCAAATAAGTCAACTTGTTCTACCAAGGTTCATATCCTCTTTGTGACTTAAAGTCACAAAGTAAAAGTTTTGTGACTTGCCCAGGATTGCACATCTCACATATATTAGAGGAAAGAATTTAGCATAGGTCCACAGTGAGTAGAGCACCGGCCCTGGAGTCAGGAGGACCTGAGTTCAAATCCGGCCTCAGACACTTGACACATTTACTAGCTGTGTGACCTTGGGCAAGTCACTTAACCCCAATTGCCCTGCCTTCCCCCCTGCAAAAAAAATTTGTATAGGTCAATATTGAACCTCAGACATTTAGGCAGGTCATTTGACCTTGTTTGGCACAGTTTCCTCATCTGTAAAATTAGCTGGAGAAGGAAATAACGAACCACTTTACTATCTTTGCCAAGAAAACCCCCAACAACAAGCACAACAACATTGACCCAATTATTGTTTGTTGTTCAGACATTTTTCAATCATGTCTGACTCTCTGTGACCCCATTTGGGGTTTTCTTGGCAGAGATACAAGAGTAGTAAGTCTATGAAGCCAGATTTAAACTCAGGAAGATGGATCTTCCTGACTTCCCCTTGATATTATTTATTCAGTTTTCTGATGATTCAAAGAAATGTCAATGATTTCAGAAAATTAATTTTCTTTTTCAGCTTAGTTAGAAATAGTTGTAAGATGAATGTGAGTTTTTTTCTTCTTGCTGTATTAAGCAATATCTAATAAAGATGCATAGTCATTTAATGAAAAAGTGAATGCATGGTATACTATATACCATTACAAGGATGTACCACAAACCAAGTAATTTAGAATGTTTTTATTTTATGAATGTTATGTTCTTCCTTCTTCTTTCTTGCTATCTCAGTCATGTTTTCTCTATTTCTCTCTCTCTCTCTTTTTTTTTTCTTTACAGAATGACTCCTGGGGAAAGCAATACTCGTATGCACTCTTCAAAGCTATGAGTCACATGCTATGCATTGGTTATGGAGCCCAAGCTCCAGTCAGCATGTCAGATCTCTGGATCACTATGTTGAGTATGATTGTAGGGGCGACCTGTTATGCCATGTTTGTCGGCCATGCCACTGCATTAATACAATCTCTGGATTCCTCCCGGAGACAATATCAAGAGAAGGTAATTAGTTTTAGATGCTTCTTCCTCACTTAGCTATCATTCTGTTATAAATCTTCACTGAATATGCATAGATGTTTTTAGTATGATTCAGTGAGAACTATTGAATCTTTCTTTGACCTTGCCTTTGATGAAACAGCACAGCACCTATTATCAGAAATGGGCATTGTCAGTTGCAGTATAGCATAGCACACATTTAAGTGTGGCCTCATGTTTTGATATGAAGGCTATTGTTATTTCTTTATGGAGACAGAAATACTAAGTAAAGGCAAGAATTTTCACATTGATTTAAAGTCTTAAGTGTATTGTGTGTGTATGTGTGTGTGTGTGTGTATGTGTGTACATTATTCAGCCATTATTTACTTAGCACACATTTGGCAGCACGTTGGATCTAACAGCTTGTATTCAAATTTTAACAGTATTTGACCAGTAAGAGCATAAGCGCTTTGTCTATTCATCTCAGCAGACCTTCTGATATATCCTGGGATGCTGAAGAATATTAAACTGTGGGTATTGTCCATGAGAACAGACCATGAAATCCAAAATAGTTTTAGAAAGAAATCTGTTAGATCATTTGGTAGAGGAGAACAAGTGGGAAAGGCATGTGCTCCTTCTCTTACAGGCTCTGGATAGTTTAGATTATATAGGATTTAGACAAAGGTACCCATGCACGAACCAAAACATAGTAAGCCAAAATGCATAGTAAGCCAAAACATAAACTTGGGTTGACCCATCTTAATTCTTAGCTGTGGTAACCCCAAACAAAGATGCTTTGGTTGGATCCAGGACCTGGAGGAACCCAAAATACCTTTTGGCCATCTCCAGTATTCTAGAGAGTTACTGGGGACACATAATATTCTGGGAGTGGATAACTTTTAATCACATAAAATTGGAATGAAACAGGGTAATTTTTTGTGAACAATGTAATAAACCATTTTGCCCACAGGACATTATACCCAGCTATGTTCCTTGGTTGAAAGTGGAAATCAGAATGGCACCCATAACTCCTCTGCTTTTGCACATATAGTTAGTCATATGCTTTGTTAAGTTTTTCTTGGAATTGAATTTTGGCCTTTTTTTTAAAAAAAAATTACAACTTGGCAAAAGAAAAAACATGTTTTAATACACATAAAAATAATCATACTATCCATCAAGTGATATTATTACCAAAGTATCTTTTATTATCAAAATAATGAAAAAGCCTTTATCTTATTTTCTAATAAAGCCTTTCATTCCTTAAGTATGATAAGCAGACTAAGAAAGTTGACCAGAGTTGTCAGAATTTTAACTCAATTTTGATTCAAAATTGGTCCAGTTAATTTCATTTTTAAATGAACAACTCACTTTGGAATATTATGTATTTGTTTGTTTTTTCATTCATTCAATGAACCATATTGCTTTTAAAAGATTAGCTGGTGCCAATCAGCTTTCACAGAAATGAATCATTTTCTTACCTGTACTATTCATAATGTAATATCCTAATATCTCCTTCCAAGGCCAACCTACAATTATAGACAAGTAAGGTTTCTGGGACAGCAGATTCATTTTTATCATATTCTTAATAAAATAATTAGGCTCACAATGCAACTTAGTAAAAGATTGTGTCCTTCAGATTTTTTTTTCCATTTTAAAGATGATAAGATGTATATTTACTGGACTTGAAGTTTTGCAAAACATTTTACATGTGTTAATTTTTTTGATTCTTATAATAGCCCTTTGAAGTACAATTTAGTATTGTCTCAATATTACAGATGAGGAAACTAAGACACAAAGCAGTGACTTTCCCAAGGTCATATAGCTAATCAGTATCAAATGTAGGATTTGAACCCAGGTCACTAAATCATGTTTATACATATCTATATCTATCTACAGCACTATAGCTATAGAGATGTACATATATGTTATGTATATATACACACTTGTTTGGTTGTCCTTTGTTCTCTAAGATGACCAAAATGACATCACTATGCTAGAGTCAAGTTTCAATGTGTTCAATTGTGGCCGATCAGACGAATATGAGCTTGGAATGCTCTACCACAGGTTGGGCACAAATAGCTTGTGTGAACATTTGGGGTGGATGTTCTAAATTTACACATCTTGCATTTCCTTTGAGCTGTTTCAATTCTGCTTTGCTCATAGAGCACAGCACCTTCTCTGATGTGGGTATGGAATGCTGAATGGTCTTGTGCCAGTGTCTCCCATGTCACATGATCAATTCTAAAGTTCTTAAGAGAGGGCTTGAGAGTGTCCTTGTATCACTTCTTTATACTACCTTGTGAAGGCTTGCCCTGTGTGAGTTCTCCTTAAAACAGTCTTTTTGGCAAGCAAACGTTTAGCATTTGAACAACGTGACCAGCTCATCAGAGTTGCATTTTCTGAAGCTGAGTTTAAATGCTTGGCAGTTTAGTTTGATCAAGGACCTCAGTGTCCAGTATCTTATCTTACCAGGTAATCTTCAGAATCTTCCTAAGATAATTCAAATATTTAATCAAAAGTAAAGTACATGCAAAGCTTAGAGAGATGCAGGATTCTTGGCTCAGTAAGACAGCAGATGAAATTCAGTTTTATGCTGATAGTAACAATCCAAAATGCTTTTAGGATGCCCTGAAGGCTATTTATGGGCCAAAGACCTATGGTGCATCTCAACTACTCAGTGCTGATGGAGCCACATTGATCAGCGATAGGGATATGATCCTAGAGAGATGGGCTGAACACTTCCATAGTGTTCTCAACAGACTATCCTCAATCAATGCTGAGGCCATTGACCATTTACCTCAGGTTAAAGTCAATCCCTCCCTAGCTGAACCTCCAACTGAAGAAGTTTTGATAGCCATTAGGCTCCTTTCATGTGGGAAGGCACCTGGTGCTAATTCTATTCCAGTTGAGATTTACAAGGTAGGAAGTCCATTGCTCATGCAAAAGCTAACTGAAATTTTCCAGGTCATATGGCAAGTGAAGGTTATCCCCCAGGAGTTCAAAGATGCTTCCACTGTCCATCTCTATAAAGATAAAGGAAATAGATTGCCCTGTGACAGTCACTGGGGAGGTCTTAGTCATTGCTGGCAAGATTCTTGCCCGAGTCCTCCTTAATAGGCTGATCCTTCACTTGGAACATGGTCATCTACCTGAGAGCCAGTGTGGCTTCATAAAGGGCCAAAGAACAATTGATATGGTGCTTGCTGCCCAACAGCTCCAAGAGAAATTGACTTGTTTAGGATGAGGAATAAGGAATCAAATGGCAGGAAGCCTACTGTTGTTAGCTGCTTTCTTTCTTTGTGTTAGGTTGTGATGTTGCTTTCTTTTACTTGAATTATACTTTTAGGTAACATTTTTTTGCATGTGTCTTGAGACCATCTGGCATAGACTTCTAAAAAAACCCTAAAATTGCTGTACTATTTAGGTGTCAAAGCCAATATATTCTAAAACAATTAAAAAGGGATCATTTACTAAAAACTCATGTGGACAATGAAAGCAATTTAAAAATATCACTCCCCATGATATTTTCCCTAGAATATGGGAAAAAAAAGTAATTTGTTTCTAAGCACAAATATCAGAGGATTAAAAATGTTCTCATTAAAATTATCCTTTTAATTTGCTCAAAATAGGACATTGCTTAAACTGAAATGTAAATTTATGAAAATATAACTAATTTAAGTAAACCCTACTAAGCAGAGCCTTAAAAAGCATTGTTTGCAATTTAGGATGTGTGTTTCCATTATCACTGCATAGCACAGTATGAAAATACAGGAAACCCAATGTCCCCAACTCTCCCGTATCTAAAGAAGTTTCTGGTAGCAAGTTGAGCACATAGAGAAGCACATTAGCTCTTTCTGTTCCTCGCACTGCTGCAAGGTAACAAGTACCCAAGTGGTAACAAGTACCCAAGAGGCTCGAAAAAGTTAATACACCTCCCTAAATAACTTGGGGCAATAGGAGAAACTGATCTGATATTATGTGATTCTTCATTTGTTCTGCTGTAAATTCACATTTTCAGGTCTTTGGATGCATCAAGTCCTTAACTTGCATCAACTCCTTCCAGTCACTTGAGCCTCCTTTACAGAGTTAACTGCCCTAGTGGCCTAACGAGTCTATGGAGTAATGAAGAGTTCACTTAGCAGCAAAGAGAAAGGAGACTGTAAGCCCATCACTCTTTCAAGAAAGGATTTTCTGGGAGGCTAAATTGAATTCCCTTTACTATTTACTTATTGGAATCAAATTGTCCCAGTACTTAAAATCTAACCTGTGGTTACATTAGACTTCTATGACAATTAAGTGTAGATCTGATAGACCGACCACTTCTAAGGGTGTGAACACTTTTCTTCATCAAGCACTGATGCCCCAAAAATGCTTGCCCCCTCCAATATTTCATCAAGGTTCATACTATACATATAAATTTAAAAAGTAATTTAATTTATTTTTTATCTGTGTAAAGAGGAATATCAAAATTTTCATTTTGACTTCTCCTAAAATAATATTCAAAGAAGATGCACTTTATCTTCTAAGTATAGGAATAATTTTTTAAAATAGACTTCATTGCATATTATTATCAGAGCTACAGAAAATGTAGGGAGCATAAGTATATGGAGGGACAGTGATAAAAAAGAGAGATGAATAAAGGAAAGAAAAAGAGTTATACAAGGAAAGGGAAAAGTAATTTATCAACTATTATTCCATTTGAAATATTGATCAGATCACCACATGTTTAGAAGAGCTACTATGAACTGATAATAAATTATCTATACTTTTGTTAAAATTTCAGATATTTTATTTTTTAATGAAAGGCATATTCTTTCCATGGAATTTTATTGATTTCACCTTTTTATGAAATAATAGTTCACATTTTAGGCATTTACTTTGGAACCTCAAAAATGTTTATCAATTTAAAATTGCCTGAAAAACCTTTGAAAATTAATAAGCTATCAGTCTGTTAATAAGAATTTCTTATGTAATTATTAAGCAGTTACTATGTGACAGGCACTGTGTTAAACCTTGGGGCAAAGAAGAAAGGCAAAATCACTCCATGCCTTTAAGGAGGCTATATGACACAACATGTAAATAAATGGGTATATACAAGATACATGCAGAGTACTTGGAAGGCCTGAGAAGATCCAGCATCTATGGGGCCTGGGAAAGATATTCCTCCTGCAAAAGGTGACATCTGAACTGAGGCATGAATGCTGCTAGGAATTGTAAGAGATGGAAATGAGTGGGGAGAACTTCCTAGTCTTGGAGGACAACTTGTACAAAGTCACAGAGATGAAAAATGTGTTTTGGTGTGTGTGTGAGGAACAAGTCGATCAGTTTGGCTTGATTATAGAGTGTAGAGGAGAAGGTACCATTGCAGTAACCTGCTGGTTGGTGTCCCTGTAACAAATCTCTCCCCACTGTAATCCATCCTTCACTCAGCTTTCAAACTTATCTTCCTAAAATACAGCCTATGTCATCCCTTCTACTAAAATAACTCCAGCAGCTCCCTGTGACTTCCATGATCAAATATAAAATCCTCCATTTTGCATTTAAAGTCCTTTATAACCTGACCGTAGCACCACCACCACACACACACTTTCCTACCTTCTTACACATTCCTTCCATGTCCCCCCTCTTTCTTCAAATCCCAGCTAAAATCCCTTCTAGAGAATGCCTTTCACAATCATGCTTATTTTAGTTCCTTCTCCCTATTTACTCCAACTTAGCCCACATGTAGCTTCTCTGCATATAGTTGTTTGATGTTGTCTCCCCCATTAGACTATGAGCTGCTTGAACACAGGGACTGTCTTTTCCTTTTCTTTGAATCCCTAGCTCTTAGCACAGTGCCTAGCAAACAATAGGCACTCAATAATTATTCACTGATTGACTGTTTATTGCCTGACTGCCTGAGTAGATTGTAAGAAGCCTGGAAAGACAGGAAGTGATCCCATGATGAAGAGCTTAAAATGATAAACAATTGGAAGCCACTGGATTTAACTGCATATTCAGGTAGTGGTCAGAGCTATGCTTTTAGAATATACCTTTGGCAGCTGTGTGGAGGATGGATGGCAGTGGTGAGATGCTAGAGGCAGGGAGAACAATTAAAAGGCTACTACAATAGACTAGGTGAGAGGCAGGGATGCCCTGAAAAAGGCTGGTGACTGCATGAGTAGATAAAAGGGGAAATGTGAGAGATGCAAAGGAAAAATAACAAAATTTGACATCTTGCCCTTTTTCTAATGTCCTTAGAGATTGTCTGCCTCACTGTACAGTATCTGAATATGACTAGAATATATGAGTATGAGCCTTTTCCATAATAAAAATTACTTTGTTTGAAAGACATTGTTTTTGCCAATTTTGATTCTAATTGCCTTAAATAGGATGGAACATAAAAACACAACTTATTGATAAAACTCTTCAAGGATGAAGGGTTAACCACTTTTAATAGCACTGCTTTTATCAGACCTTTAGAGAATCTGGTTTTAATGAACAGCCACCGGAGCAGTTACTCTTTGGGTTACAGGTACTATTAGTAATGGAAAACACCTTACTTTCATTCAGTAATAGAACACAAAGGCAATATAGAAGATTGACATCTCCTTAGTACAAAAAACTAGCAACTTATTCTACTATTTTGAGAAATGTAAGGTGTTACATTGACATTTAACTTCTAACCGAGATTGAGTAGTCATGGGACTGACTGAATTCATTCAGTACTGTCAAAGAGAAAAGCTTAGTGGTGACTCAAAGTAAAGCTTTGGGTGCCATCTAGTATAGCAGAAACATATTGTCTTAACCTATTTGCTAATCTCAGTGTATAGATGTGAATGTCTGAGGGAGCAGAAGGCATTTATTAAGTATTTACTATGTGTCTGACACCGTGTTAAGCATTTCTCTCTCTTTCTCTCCCTCCCTCCCTCTCTCTCTCTCTCTCTCTCTCATACACATACACACACACACACACACACACACACACACACACACAGAGCCCTCCCAGGACATCACTCCCTATCTGTTTTGTTTTCCCCTTTAGAATGTAAGCTTCTTGAGAGTTCTCTTTGGTCAGGGAAATCACAGGGATGGGTGAATGGACTACAGAGAGATGTAGACAATTAATTGCAATGTATTTTCCAGGAATTGCATTGTTAATTTATAGTTCCAGAGTTAGTGGCGGAAAGAATGGGGACAGAGAGACAGTACAAGCAGGGAGGGGAATGCCATGAGGGTGGCTTGGTAACAGCATGATAGGACTGGGTTGTGCTAGATACAGAATTATTTTGCCCATCAGAAGCCCAGGGTTAGATGGGAGCACCAGGCAGGAGGAGAAGTAGGCTTGGTATCTTGTCACCTGAAGATAAAAGCTTTTGAGACTGGAGTCTTTCTTTTTTAATTTTTTTTTCTACTCTCTTACTCAAATGTGTTTTTTGTATAAGCTCAGTCAGAAATTTAAGATGAACAAACCCATAGCATATGAACACCTCTTAGGACCCTGATAATACAAAAGCAGAGAAACTACAAGCATACAGACTGGTTATTTAATACCATTTGACTTCACAAAAACCTTTTGACCAGGCTCTTCTATGATATTACTCTGTGTTTCATTCAAAGGGTGAGTGGCTTAATCTTTTCTCACTGATTATTATTATAAAAATTTAATCTTTCTACATTGTTATTATATTATTAATAGGACATAAAATAGTGATGAAAAGTGGCTAACACTTAGAATTTACTACTTATAATAATAACACATTTATACAGCACTTAAAGATTAATAAAGTATTTTTTCTTGTAGCCACCCTGTATAAATGTAGCAGATGCTTTACTGTTCTCTATTTTATAGAAGAGGAAATTGAAGCTGAGTGGTTAATTGACTGGCCCAAAGACAGGCTGGTAGTCAGTGTCATTTGAACATGAGTGTCCTGATTTTATTTTTCTTTTTTTTTTTTTAAAAAAAAGTATTTGGTATTTTATTTTCTCCAGTTACATGAAAAAACAAATTTTAATGTTCTTTTTTTTAAACTTTGAGTTCCAAATTTTCTCCCTTCCTCCCTCCCCACCCTCACCCCCAAAGAGTCTCCTGATTTTAGATCCACTGGAACATGTTGTCTGTGATAGGGTTACTCACTTGGTCCTAACTTGTTCCTAAACACACCAGGTATAAATTGGTCACTCTGAAGCCATTTGGAACTTCCTGACCCTCATAGATTCTGTCATATGATGGAAGCTACCCAGAATTCCCTTTTCACATTTCTCTTCTCCAGACCTTTTCTGATTGCCTGGACAAATTCCTCCAATGACTGTTATATCACAAAGGAGCTTTTGAAATCTTTTGCCACTAACCCAGCTTCTTATCAGTTGAGACACTCCCTTCAATACTTCCAACTCAATTCAAATTATGATTTTATTCTTATTCTTAGTTTCTCCAAACTGGTTCTTTTTACCTGCCCACTATCTTGGTCACACATTCAGAGTCAGGCTCCTGATATGCATAATCATTTAGCCCTGCCCAGGCTCCCTACTTTCCTTCCTGCTCAACAATCATCACTTTTGGAAGATCTAAAGCTCCTTTTTACATTGAGTAATTTATTTTAATGTCTTCTTATTGAGTCACAAGACATCTAAGTGGTGCATTGGCCTGGACTCAGGAAGACTCACCTTCATGAGTTCAAATCTGGCCTCAGACACTTATTAGTTGTGTGACCCTGGGCAAGTCACTTAACCCTATTTGCCTCAATTTCCTCATCTCTAAAACGAGCTGGAGAAGGAAATGGCAAAGCACTCCAGTATCCTCACCAAGGAAACCCCAAATGAGGTCGTAAAGAGTGAGGCAGGACAAAAACAACTGAACAATAACAATAAAAATTAAATAACAATATTAGAATAGTATTAACTTTTAAATTTGGGGAAGGAGAAGTTTGCCACTGGGGGAAAAAGATTTTCTGTCCCACATTAATTTTACATAGTAGCAAAACCATATTTCGATCTTATTAAGAAATGACACCCTTTTACATTCTCTGCATGGTAGCTAACCTGGTCTCCTTTCTCTTCCTCATACCTGATACTCTATGTCCTGTTTCAATGCCTTTGTTCCCCACGTCTGGAAGGCATTCCCTCCTCACCATTATCTCATGGAATTTCTACCCTTTAAAAAAATTGTGAACTTATCCTCATATGCATTTTGCATATATTTGTTATCAATTATCTGTGTACAAGTTGTTTTGTATTATGTGTACATATATGTTTACATTATATATGTTTACATATATTTAAATATATTTGTTTATAAATATACATATATATATATATATATATACATATACATATAATATGTACACAAGTTGTTTTTCTAAATGGAATTTAAGTACCTTGAGGGCAGAGATTTTTAATTTTGTCTGTATTGCCAGTGTCCAGCATACCAGCGTAGCATTTTACCCATAGTAGGTGTTTAATGATTTGTTGAAATTATGAAAATGATGTCCCTTCATATATACATCCAAAGATAATTCAAAAAGAAGGAAGCAAATAGCAGGTGAAGAAATAGGTTGCTTTTGAATACTGGAAAAGGGGATGACAAGTCATTACTATTTTTAAACAAATATTAATTATAATCTTGATCATATCAATCCAAATTCTGATGTTTTAGATACCATTTATATCTTGTTTACTAGGTAGTGGTAAATGCTACGTCCTGACCTAGCTTTTACTTTCTTATGCTTGACTCCAATGAGGTATTTCCTTATTGATCATTTCTTAGGCTACTCCATTGATTTTTAAATGTTTTATTAAAAGGAAATCATTGAGCTTCAAGTACAACCAGCTAAACTTGTTATAGTAACTACTGATATTTAAATAATTAATTTTGATGCATAAAATATCAAGTATTTTTCAGTCACTTCCTCTAAGTCCTCATCGAGATTTAACATCTTTTGTCAGAATTTCATGTGTACTACATTCTTCTGGTTCTTAGCACAGGGCCTGCAGGTTACATAGTAGTTGCATAATAAATATGTATTGGCTGGTCCAGCTTTTTGTGTTTTGTACTGTTTTACATAGATCACTCAGTTTTTTTTCTCTGTACCTCAAAACTCATGGTTATAATTGCATTGTGGTATTTATGCCTATTAATTTATTATAAATTATTTAACCATTCCCTTATTGGTGAACATTTAAGTTGCTTTCATTTTTTTTCTTGGAAAAGAAATATAATGGGCCCCATGAAGATCTTTGCACACAAAACTTTAATTCAGGGGGTTTTGATAATAGTTTCAGAGCATATTTTTGAAGATAGAATTAGCTGGTCAAAAGATATGCTATCTTTTATAATTTGTACAAGTCATTATCATTCTCTCCTACTACTAATCATGCTAAGTAAATTTTAGAAAGTTATAGAGGATTAGTTTACCATTTTTGAAAATATCACACCACTATTTACCAATAGGGCAAAAAGGACAAAAAAGTATATTTTAAGTGCCTATATGGTATCGCTCTCTAGAATGATAGGGATGTTAGGAATGGGGTGAGGTTTCAGGGGGAAAGATGATGAGTTATGTATTGGAAATATGGGGATGGGGTGGAAAAGATCATTTATCTCTGATATCCTTGATATGACTAAAGGTTAAGGCTTTTGTTTTAATCTTAGAAATAATTTCTCCATACATGTAAGCAGCCCTGAATGTCTTGAATCAGTTATCTTTTGGACCAAAGTATAGAGTAATGGTGTCAAAAACGTTTCGATCATGCATCGTATACTAAATAACTCATATTATATACTGTGTAGAGTCATAGTATCATAAATTTATAACTATGAAAAATCACCTTAAGTAGTATCAAGCCCAAACCATAATTTTTCCAATAAGATAAATGAAACTCTAGAGGGTAATGAAATTAGCCCAAGGTCACACAGGAAGTAGAAGAGGTAGGATTTGAATTCAATTCTTATGACTCCAAATCCAACATTCTGTCCCTTAAACATCTCAGAGAAATCCCCTCTTAATAGCTCTATGCCATGATAAAAAATCTGTGATAAGGAAAAACTAAGGCACACAGTTTATTAGCAAGGCTAGCAATTGCTGATTTAAAGGATCCAAGACTCCCCAGTAGTCAAGGACCCTTATTACAGGAAGAATCACTCTTTTATACAGTTGGTTATTTAGGGTACCAGTGATGCAAACTAAACTAAGACTGTGATATTGGTCTACCATGAAGATGAATGGTGGGCTTACATTTGGCCTGACTCAGAGAGGAGATGTCTAGGACCCATGGCAACAGGAAAAACACAGAGTTGACCAACATCCTCTTGAAAGTCACGTGTCATGTACCACCTAATGCCAGATTGGCCCAGTACTAGACAAAACACCTCACGACCATATTGGTTCATCTTCCCTTCCCACTCCTCCCTTCCCTGGTTAGCAAAAAGCTCACAGATTTTGAATCACTGTGCTCAGACTTAAGCCAATAGAAATAGGGGATTTAAACTCTTACAAATTTTGCCAGTAAGGTCTATACAATTATGTCTATTATTGATTCCATTTTTAGATACATTCACAATCAATAGTTAATAAATAATACAAAAAGTGGGGTATCAGTTTTCAGTTTTAAATTTCCCCCTTTGATTCAATGGAGATTTGTCTTCATCTATAAACCAAATTGATATAATCAGGCATGATCAGCTTCCATTGCAATTAAATCAATAATGAAGAAATGGGAAGCCATAATGAGAGAGTTCAACATTCAGAGGGCTTTGATAGGTATTTTCAGTACTTTAGTAGTTTAGAAACATCTGCTCTTAACACCTGGTTAGCAAGAGTAACATAAAGTGGAAGCAGGTCATCTAGTCCAAGCCGTTAATTTTGCAGAAAGAGAAAACAGAGCTAGTGAAGGTTCAGGAGCATACCTAAGGACACAGAATAGAGAGAACAAGCTCAAGATTCTGATGCCTAGTTCAATGATTTTTCCATTCCTTAACCTCAATGTCTAACTTTCTGTTTTTACTGGATCTTCACATAAGAACTTCCTTTTGGAATTAAATTACTAATATAAGATTTTGCTAATTTAAAATAAATTAATATGGATAACTTGTTTTTATGTCACCTAAAATTTTCCTTGAAAACCTTTATGTTGCATTCCTATTCATTTGTTAAGGTACAACTCAAATGACAACCTTCAGGAAGTATTCTCAGGTTTCTACTGGTTTGGACCTTACATAGTAATTTATTTGTCTCTTTCTGATACTCTTAACATATATAATGATATTGTACTACATTTATCATTTTCCTCATAAGTATTTAAGCTCCTCAAGGGTAAGAACCCTTTGTATTTTTGTCTTTCTTTATCCTCAGTGCTTACCAGAGTATCTGATGTATAGAAAGCACTTAATAAAGGTATACATGCATATGTATATATATATATATACATCATATTATGCTAATGTTAATTATTTGGGAGTGGCTTTCTTGCCAATTGTTTAAAGAAAGTTCCAAATATCTTACATATCTTTATTACATCTCCAACTAATAAGCATATAAAATACACTAATGCAAAACCATGTGGTTTGTCCAAGATCTTTTATCGTATAGCAGATTAATCAGTTTAATTGAATTCAACAAACATGTATTAAGTTCTTATTTTATGCTAACCACTCTTCTAGCTGCTGCTGAAGATACAAAATTTATAAGGTATGGCCCACATACTTTTAGAGCTTACTGCCTAATAAAAAGGTATTATCTTCACACATATAATCAATCAAATGATTATTAAGCAGTTATATGTATATTCACATATATTTATATACATATATGTGTATATATATACATATGTGTATATACATACATGTAGGTGGGCATTGGCAAACTCTTTGGAGATAATACAAATAGCATAAAAAGAGAACAGTAAAATATTTACAACTTTTTTTCTAATTGAACATAATTAAATATTACATTCCATTATCATTTGGGTGCTAACTTTTTGAATAGTATTTTGGATCATTAGAATAGATACATTTTGGGGTTATTTATAGCAATATCTGAACTTACCTAGAGAATAAGACTTCTGGCTTTCTCGGTACTATTTAATGACCTGAAAACTACTAATAAACCCCCCAAAATATGACTCTATATGACAAAATTTATACTTTAAACATTTTCCCCTTTATTCTATAAGTAAGGCTATAAGTCACATGGAACCAATGACTGAGACTTGAATTATACAAAGCCAATAGACAGTTAGTCATGGGTTAGTGAAAAGAGCTAAGAGGAAGAAAAATAGGATTCCCATTGCATCAAGTATGGGAGGAAATAAGAATTTGACATCAGTTTACATAGTGTGCTAATACATTTGCATTTGTGCTACTGTCAAGGAGCATTTAGATAACACAGTTCAATTCAGTTCAGGTCAAACATTACTTCATTTCTCAGCACCAGGCCAGAAGTAGAAGTCACATGTGGAAGGTGTAGAGAGGAACATTTTGCCTGATGCTCATAAATAATGATAATTACAGTTATCCAGAAAAGAAACGTTTGTGTTTCAAGAGTTAGTGGGTCTCACTAAAGGTCTTCAAGGAAAGACTGGATGATCATTAATCATGTGGTGTATGTTGTAGTGGGGACAATTGTTCAGGCATGGCCCAAGCTAGATGATTTCTAAAGTCCTACTTGGTTATGCGACATATAATTAGCAAATAAAATTAAAATAGTTGTTTTTACAAGGGAAGGAAGTAAAGAAGGAATGAAGGAAAGCAGAAAGAAAGGAAGGGGGAAGAAGGAGTGGAGCAAGAAAGGGAAGGAGGGATGCAGAAAGGAAGGGAAGGAGAAAAGAAGGAAGGGAGGCAGAAAGGAAGAGAGGAAGGAAGGGAGGGAGGAAGGAAGGAAAAGTGCAAGAAAAGGAGGTATAAATCAGGAATGAAATCAAGGAAAGAAGGGAGGAAGAAAGGGAGGAAGGAAGGAAAGAAACAATTATTAAGTACCTACGATGTTTCAGGTACAGGGACAAAAATGATTTGCGAAGTTTAATATATTTATGTCTCTCATTAAATAGAAAAAAGAAATTCTATATTCTCCATTATAAAAGGTTCATCTAAACATCTCTGCATTTCTCAGAACTTTCCATTTGCATTACCAAATGATAATTCATGCTGCTTACAATGTGAAAGCTGCAATATGTGTGATTACCCATTCACTACAGAATGTCAATTATGTTAAATACTGCCTAATTTCTTAGTTTACCTTTAAAATCACAGGGATTTCTGCATATGGTTTCTAACTAGACAATTAGGGCCAAAGCAAAACATGTACTGGGCTATCTGTTATGCACTTTTAAGTATATTGTCAAATATAGGTTTATCTAACAACACTCAGACATGTTTTGTTTTTATTTTCCCCTTTTCATCCAAATGCTTATGGTTATAAAGATACAATCTTAGTCAACAAAAGGTGTTTGTTTCTTTTTTACCATTTTAAAATCTGTTATTGCTGACCACTAGTACCAATGATTCCCCAAGTTTGATTCAAACTCACAAGACATTTTCATGCCCTATACTGTGATTTTCTTCTCACATAACCTGGCACTTTGTATCTTTATAAAGTCAGACATTTAGCACTAGAAAAATGTTAGGAACCATCTAATCCAATTCCCTTATTTTAGAGGCAAAGAAACTGTCACCCAATGTAATGAAATGATTTGTCCAAGATTACAAATCAAGTTAATGACAGAGGTGAAAAGAAATCACATGTCCTAATTCTTAATCTCAATTACACCCACCACTCTTTAACTTCATTGATGTAACATGTCTAAAATAGTTCTAAATATTGAAAAGCAAGATTCATCCTTAAATATTTCAGAAATCATTTTTTTTTGCCCTTTGCCATCAGCACAAAGTAATATACCTTCTTGGTCAAACCAATTTAATCCAGAATGCATTTGTTAAGTACATGCACATGTGCTAGGCTTTGGATTTACGAAGGCAAAAATGAAAAGTAATTCCTATCCTCAAAGAACCATTGGGGATAGGAATGACAGATTGTCAACAATTTGAAAAATCAGGAAAAAGATTCCTGTAGGAAGACATTCAGGCTGATCTTTAAAGGAAGCCAGGAATTTTAACATTCCAAGTATGGAGAATAGCTTGTGGAAATGCATGGACTTGGATGGTGGAATTCTGGATGTGGGGGAGTAGCCAATAGTTGACTAGAATGTAGTATGCATAGAATAGGTCAATCTTCAATAATCCAAAAAAGCATTATGGGAGTGACAATGTGTAGAATTGTAAATGTCTCAACTACGATTCTTTATTTATTAGAGATGATTTTATTTGCAAGCTTTTTGTTTGATTTTTAAATTCACTAAATTCAGCAAAATTTATTAAGTTACTATGGTGTGCAAAAGGGCAAGGCACTGTCTCAGAATGAAGAACAATAAAATAAAAAAAAGTGTCAATATCTTCCTCTCCAAATTTCCAGTCTACTTAGGGAAGTGTTGACAGAGCATGAACACACATATGTAATACACAAGATGGAGTTGGAGCCATGCAAAGGTCTTCAGGAAGATGTTAAAAGAGAAAGAACTCTTCAACTGGGAAGCAGGAAAGCCTTAAAGCAGAAAATGAGACCTGAGCTGAATCTTGAAAGATGATTGTGACATTCAGAGATGAGAATACAGTGAGTTCTAGAGAGTTAATGAATAACTACTAGTTTGATTTGTATGGAACAGAGATTCCATGAAAGGAAGTAATGTGAGATAAGACTAGACAGGCAGATTATCTTGAAATTGTAAAGCACCTTGAATGCCAGGCTAAGGATTCTGTATTTGTGCTAAAGGCAAAAATGAGCCAAATATATTTGTTTGACAATGGAAAGTGACATGATTGAACCTGTATACTAGTAAAAATTATTTTGGCAAATATATGAAGTATGGATTAGAGAAGGTGAAAACCAATGTCAAGACCAATTAATTATAATAAGTACTGAGGGACTGAACTAAATATAGTGTGTCAGGATAGAAGAGACCTATGCTGTGAAGGTAGAATTGACAAGACTTAAAAATTGATTGAACACAGGGATTAAGGAAAGGGGAGAATTAAATATTACTGAGGTGACTGGAAAGAGGATGGGAATAGGAGCAGATTTATATGGGAAGATGATAAGTTCCATATGGGACATGCCAGGTTTAAGGAAGAGAAGGAAGGAGGAAAGGAGAATAGAGAGCAGGACAAATTGACCCTGGATAGAGTCTTGCTAAAAAAAAATTATATATATATATATATATATATATATATATATATATATATATATATATACACACACACACACACACACACACACACATATATATATACACACATATGTATATGTATGTGTTTGATGTATGTGTTTATGTTTATGTATGTATATCTGTATGTGTGCATATGTATCACACAATTCCATTTAAAGAAAACTATATTACTATATTTATTTTTTGCATCACCTACATTTCCCAACGTATCCATGTCCATTTCCTTTTCTGAAGAGCCATCCATTTAAAAAAGGAGAAAAACAGTTGGAAAAATACTTTTACAAAACTTACCAACACATTTAAAAAGTGTCCTTTTTGTAGTATTCCCCACTAATAGTTCCCTACTTCTTTGAAAAAAGGAGGAAGGGACCTTCTCATATCTCCTCTTTGGGACCAATTTTGTTAATTATAATGTTATAGTATTTAGTTTCATTTGTTTTCTTTTTCTTTCCCTTCATATTATTATAGACATTTGTGTTCATATATTTCTGCTTCCTTCGCTTTGAATCTGTTTGTATATTTCTCCCTTTGTTTCTCTGTATAAACTGTATTATTTCCTATCTCAATCAAGCAATACATGTTTATTAAGCATCTACTATATGCCAGACACTGTACCAAGTGAAAAGGATACAATTATGAAAAAAATAAGATTCTCTTTACTCAAGGAGATTAAAACCTAATGAGAGAAGATAACTTAGAAAAGGAAGCTGAAAAGTGGGAAGTCTAGGAGGGAGAGGGACAGGTTCCAAGGTAGTGAGTGCAAGAGGGTGAGAAATGAAATGTCAGAGCTGAGGTCTCTTCTTTAATAGAGATTTAGAGTTCATTTCTCCCCCCACCCCTCTCTATCAGACATGTAGGGGGTAGTGATGAGGTAGAATATCATTGTTGATGAGATCTTACAGGATTATGAAGTTATCCCAATAATGAGCTTCCTGGGACAGGGCAAAGGATTCACTCTGAGAAGTCCTAAGGTAGTACAGCCAGGGAAGAAATGAATAATATCACATTTTATTTATGTGCCTCACTGTATTTAGCTGTTCTCAAATGTATGGGCATATACTTTATTTCCAACTGTATGCTACTCTAAAAAAAATCCCACTATAAATATGTTTCTGGATTTCTAACATTTCTTTTGATCACTGACTCCTGGGAGCATTTGCCTAGTAGTGGGATCTCTGGGTCACCTAACATTTCTGTGCTTCAATTCCCTTGACTATAAAATGATAAGATACATTCTATCCTTTGTGCCTTTAAAGGTGCATTCCAGCTTTAAATCTAATGTGATCCTATCACAGAAATTCCCTTTGTAATAGGTTTGGAGAATTACTGTAAAAATGAATTTCATGATGTCAATAGCTGAAATTTATTTTTCGGTGGTCTTTACATATTTTATTATTTAAGTCTCACAAAAAAAGAAGGATGTAAGATCTTTAGGCAATGTAAGTATTAAACAGATAAAAAATTAGACAAAATTAAATGTGATTAAATCACTTTTAGTTATGTCACTAGTGTCAGAGGTGTGACTTGAGCCTAGGTTTGTCTCAAATCTGCAATGACCAACAAATTTAGGAAATGACTAGTTTCTTTTATCTTTACCATTGAAATCCTTAGCCAATGGAGTCAAATTGATAATCCTATACCAGATACTCATTGACAAAGATCAGTGAGTAAAATGAGATCTTTTAAACTGAACTCATATCAACAAACATTTATTGAGTGCTACAAGGTACTGTTGTAGGCACTAAGTAAACAAAGATGAAAGGAAGTGCAATAAAAGTCAATAAGCATTTATTAATGAGCTAAAGGCTAGAAATATAAAATTGGGAGAAAAAGCGATAGCCCCTGCCCACAAGGGGCTTACATTCTAATGGGAAAAGCCAATAAATAAAAAAAAGAGCTGAACAGGAGGATGCAAAGTATCCTCTTGGGAGCATGGAGGAGGAGTCCTGAGACTTCTCAACAATGCCAATGAAAAAAAAAATGAAAGAGTGATTATGGGGCTGGTATGGGCTTTCCTCAAAATTGACATTAAGGGAGGAACTCCCAATCAAAGGACTGAGCTTCAGGGATTGAGGGATCTTCCAAGGTGAGAAGGCTATTGAGCATGGAGAAGTCTGGAGATGTAGGAGCAGAGCCAGTAGAGCGATAAAGGAGGGAGCATAGAGCTTGCCTGAACACTTCCTCAAGATACAGTCCCTGGATGTTACGAACTTACCTTTTAGTAAGGAAAATAAGCCAATAAAACAATTATAATATGAGGACAGAGATGATTGTTTTCAAATATGCCTCATGAATATTTAGTCCATATTATGTATCTCATAGATTTGCTATACATTTGATCTTGTTTATTATTAAAAATAAATTGTCCCCTTATGTGTATTTTAAATGCAAAAGGTTATGTTCAAAATAATCAGTAGACACTCATCACTGAAGAATGCAGCATAAAATGGTATGTTTCCATGAATGACACACTAATCCATCGTAAGTCATATATATTTTCTCATTATGGAAATATTGCATTTACAAAATTACCATTAAGATAGTTCTACTTTAATAAAGCCTAATTTTGACATGTGAATTGTCACTAAATGCCTTGTGTAAAATTTGAAACATCCATCACTCTCCATATTCCAGAAGTAATATGTTGAAGGCTGGTGGGGTGGTAGCATTCATCTTCATTTGTCACATCAATGTTGTAACAAAAGAATAGACTTTTTTCTTGCCAAATGTACAGTCTCTATCTATGAGGAAAGCCTCATCACCAGATAACAGAGAATATAATTCAGGTAAGAAAGAAGTGACACTGGACAATTCACTTACTTGTTTCCTTGTTTCTGGTGCTCCATTTCAGCGCTTTCAGTAAATTTTCTTTTTAAACCTGTCTTCAGGCTTTTGAAACCAGACTCTTAGTCCACAGATAAAACATTTACAGTAGGCAAGTGCTTGCTATCTGTTGTTGTGCTACATACTTGGGCCCAGGCCAAGCTTTAATTGCTACTGCTTCCTCAGTGACAGATTGGACATCCTCAATCTATGACTTGGCACTGTGATTTACCTATAAATGTTCCCCTGGCTTGTGTTATAGATTAGGCTTCTGCCACTTTGAGGGAATTGGAACATAGCGGAAGCTTAGGCTTCGTGGAGGCATCATTCACACTGTACTACATGCCTCACCCCCCGCCCTGGCAATATTAAATCACCACTAAAAGAATCAAGTTATCCAAGAAACATATTCAAATAATAACTGTGGTCCTTGGTATATGTATGCACTAATCTTATAATTATTATAGTTACTGATAAAGACATCAATTTTAAGAAACTCTGTAAAGAAGACACCTCCCTGAACCTCTAAAGGTACTATGAATTTACCTAACAACTTACCTCCCACTAAATGGGAGATGCTATGTGTTTTACTTTGGCTAAATAAAGCTTCTGATAATTAGCATCCCAGTGCCACAGTGATCTTAAGTCAATTTCCAAGTAAAAAAGAAAATGACATTCAATATTTTTTTTTTCTGATTTGATAGGAAGATATAAAAAATTGCCTTCACTTTGAAGATACAAGAGACTACCTTAGTCTCCTGACTCAAAGAAGTTTCCTAGGTTTTGATTAATTAGAGGCCCACTCTATGCACTTGAAGCCATAACCATCTTCACAGTAGGAACAAGGAGTACAGCTCTGAAAAGAGTACGAAAGGTACATGGGAATAATAGATTTCAGAGCCACTGACCTTCATTTTACCTTTGTATACTGCTTTTGAGCTTCTCTTTGTTTTCATTTGTATAATTCTAGACATCATATAGGTATTAAAGAAGAATGAAATAGTCAAGACAAATTAATTTCTAAATTATTCATGTGGAAGTAGTGGCAGCAGATTGGTAGGCACAAAATGACAGGTACGGGCTCATGAGCTTTTAGTGTATGTGTGTGTATGTGTGCTTTGATAAGCCGCCACTTCAACCCCTCTCAATCTGTTTCCTTCTTGGAACTTGTGATTTTTTTTAGGATAGTTTGTGCATAGCCAACATTTTATTATGCTTCATTTCCAAGAAATCACTACATATCTCTGTATGTAGCTCTGGTGTGGATTCGTAGAATGGCCTTGCTTTTCTCCACATATTTCTTCACCAAAAGATCTCATTAATTTGATAGAAATTTAATGAAGATTTTCTCTTTAATTTTGTTTAGAAAATCAAGTTATAAAGCTATTTTTTTGTTACAAAATGACCATCATATCCTGAAAATAAAACTCTGTTCTCATGAAGAAAATATGCTTTCAAATACTCAGGTATCTTTCATTTCCCCCTATGGGCTAAATGAAATCTACATGTTATCTTTAAGTCTTGGTTTTACCAGTTTTTTTTAAACCTATTTGTAATTTCCTTTTTAACTTTAAGCACAAAATTCACCTTTACTTTTAACAAACATTAAGTGTCTATAATATGCAAGACTCTTTTTGAGTAAATGTTATAAATATAAACTTGTACAAGCATTTCTGAAATATTAAATTATGTAGTTTCTGAGTTTCCAATACAATGCTACCATGTACTGGTGTCACAGAAGACTGGTATCACATGGGACCTCTGTGACCATCTAGTCTACCCCATAATGGGAAGGATCTTAACTTCAACATATGTGGCAAATTGTCATCCAGATCCTGTTTGAAGACCTTTAAAATGGGGAAACACCACATCTTGAGGCAACCCATTTCATTTTTGAACGGCTCCAACTTTTAGGACAGTTATTTGTTAGGTTATTTTCCCCTCCTGATATCAAGCCTTAATTTGCCTCACTGAAATTTCTACTCATTGCTTCTCTAACCAGTATAACTGATTCTCATATGACTGAAACTCAAGTCCATTTACCAAAATGTTCTGGGGAATTTGGTAGCTCTGAGGCTTAGGGTGAATCTGAAGTTTGCCAGCTAAAACAGCGCAGTTGACTTTTAGCTACATCAATAGAGACATAGCTTCTATGAATAAGAAGGTCAAAATTCCATTTTAACTAGGCGTAGTCAGTAGAAAATCATATGAGTTCAATGTGTATGAAGTAAGAACAATAAGTTTGCATTTTAATTATTAAGGGAAATTTAGTTAAACTGGCTTCATTCCTTAAATGACTTTAGAAATAGTTTTATTTGGACTGTAGATAAATACTAATCATAATGGTGTGTAATAGTATGGCATAATCTTGCTGCTAATTCAACTTTAGTTTGCCTCTGAATGACCCGACTCTGCTTTTTTAGTTCCATTTTAACTGAAATTAAAATATAAGACTCCAAAAACATTAGCAATAGAAGGGGCATTTAAGGACATCTACTAGAAATTCCTGATTTTTCAATGAGGAAATTGCTGTTTAGAAAAAAGGTGGGCTGGGCAAATGTCCTACAGCACCAAGAATAGAACTACATTGACACTATCCTCCCACCAAATGCAGAGCTGTAGCTCAACTGTATCTGTTCATTGATGAACAGTGTTAGTCATTAAAAAAATAGATGCATAGATCTCTCAATCTTCTCAAATATCCCAAAATTAATATTTATTATATTTGGAACTAAATTCAGATATTCATAACAGAAATGAATATTAATTGTAGGCTTAAATAAAGAAAAAATAATTTTGTAATATCAGATGAGCAAAAGGATCACACACTCAATTCCATAATGGAATTTTAGGATTCTTTGATGCTTTTCATTTTATTTTAATGCTTCAGGTAGTTGGAGGAATAAGACAGGGAGAATAAAGTAATGAGGAAGAAAGATTGAGAAACAGAAGGAGACACAAACCCTGAGAGAAGATGACAGGCCCAAGGTCAGAGATCATGACCATAGCAGCTACAATTGTAGCATATCACACCTTGTTTAACCAGTTTTCATATTTAGTGCCATGGTTATAACTGAGTGTTGCTTAAAAGCCCAATGTAGACAGTGTGTATATTTGGGCTCTACGTAGGTCTTGGTACAGCTCTTTGGGCATCTTATATTATATTTTAAGGTATTTTTGTCGTTATTGTACAATCACTACTCCTTAGCATTACATGTTTGGGTGTATTGTTTCATGCATCTAAAGGATCTTTAAGAAGGCACTGTGTCTTGGTAGGAATTATAAGGAATTATAAGACCAGATAGACTTTTGGGCTTGGGGTCGGGCAGACCTGTGTTCAAATACTGATTCTAGCTATATAATCCTGTGCCTCAGATAACTCTTTAGTGCCGTTGTTCAATTATTTTAGTCCTGTCTGACTCTCTGTGACCCCATTTAGGGTTTTCTTGGCAAAGATACTAGAGTGAAATGCCATTTTCTTCTCCAGCTTCATTTTATAAATGAGGAAACTGAAGAAAAAAAGCATTAAGAGACTTGCCCAGGGTTACACAGCTAGTAAGTGACTGAGGCCAGATTTGGATTCAGGAAGATGAATCTCCTTGACTCCAGGCCCATCACTCTGTCCACTGTGACATCTAGCTGCCAAGTACTATTTAGTACTTCTCTACTAAATCATAAGAGATGGCCATAGTTTCTCATCAAGTACATCTGCGTGTTGCACTTCATGAGGAAGATGAGGAAGCTGTAGCAGTTCCGAAGGACTTAGGCCAACGTGAAAGGGGGGCGTTGTCATTGGCGGCAGCTCCCGGAGATGGAAAGGCAATATGCAACTCTTTATCCCTATGCATTTCAGTGGCCTCTAAAGGTACTGGGGAGTACTAGAACTATAACAGAACAACAATCTGGGGAAAATCCTGTGGAAGTGACTACTAAGTGAGGCAGCTATTTGGTGCAGTGAATAGAGCTCTGAGTCTGGAGTCAGGATGACCCGAGTTGAGATCTAGCTTCAGACACTTAACTAGCTGTGTTACACTGGGCAAATGATTCAACCCATTTGCCTTAGTTTCACCAACTGTAAAATGGATATAATAAGGCTATCTACTTTTCAAGACTGTTGTGAGGATCAAATGGGATAATATCTGTAAAGCACTTAGCACATTTTCCAGGCACATAGTATGAATTATATAAATGCTTATTCCCCTTTCCTTCTCCCCCTATGCCAGTTCATCTCTATAACTCCTGAGGGTCTGACAATCACATTATAGTAACTGAGATTCACCATGGTGAACCAAGATTAAACAATGCTCAGTATAATTTATTTACTAAGGCAGAGGAAGGTATAATCCATTTTAGAAAGTATTCTAATCATGCTATTTACAACTGTTTGGTGCCTTAGAGCACACCTAGCACAAAGGACAAGAGGAATTTGTGAAGAGAGTTTTTTTTTTTAATTTCCTCCAAGTCTTGCAGCCAGCTTATTTCAGGGAGATATGAGATGAAGTGAAGGAGAATGGGGCTGAGGGAAATCCACGACCAATACGGAGGATAAGATATCACTACTATGTATTTCACCTCTCTGTTGTCAATTACAGCAAAGAATGGAGTTGAAAGGGAAAGCAGACACAGCTAGAGAATGGTACTGCCATTGGGATTAAAATCTACCAGGCATAGCTTCAAGATCTATGGGTATTTCTTACTGTTTGTAGACTCCTGACTTTATCCAATCAATTCATATTTTGAGGATGAGACAACTGAGGCCTAAAGAGATTGAGACATATCCAAGGATACAATATTAACAGTTAAAATTAAAAAGAAATTACGTGCTTAAATTAAGCTTTCGATATCTAGAAAATTCACTTACCCAGAACATTCCAATCCCTGACAGTAACAAAAAAATGAGATGTTACCCTAAACACAAATATATTTGGCTTCAGCTTATGTTGTTAAACCTAATTCATATTTTTTGTGTTCAGAGACTAGAAAATGATTTAGGGTCCCTGGCTATATAGATAAATCAAGAAAATATATCATGCTCTGAAGCAGATGAGTATAGAAATCATTTCTTTTAGTAATCATATTTGTATGAGACCATTTTATAATTACAACCAGGTATATCGTAGTGAATGAAATCAAAGGTTAAAAAAGTACCTATCTTGCATTTAATCATGCTTGCTCTTTGGATTCCTGTCTAGTAAGTCAATTTGTGAAATGCTGTACTTTAATTTACATCTTTCTGAATGGCAGATAGGCAGAATGGCTGTAGTAGATAGAGGACTGGCTTCACTGTCAGGGGGTCTTGGATTCAAGTTCTCACTCTGATATAGACTAGTCTGTCAATTGGCCTGGCATGTTGGTACACCAGTGTAAAGAGGTAGAAACAAATTCTATTATTCTTTTAAACAGTTTTAAAATGGATAGTGTTGCTATGCAATTGAATCAGAGGTTCCAATCCAAACTCTATTACTAATATTCTGTGTTACCTTGGGAAAGTCAGTCACTCCTCCTCTTTAGTTCTAAAAGGTAAAAGGAAAACTAAAGCTAAAATTCCAAATGCAGCATTTTACACAGTGAGTTATGGGGAAAT
Organism: Trichosurus vulpecula; assembly: GCF_011100635.1. Taxonomy (NCBI): domain Eukaryota; kingdom Metazoa; phylum Chordata; class Mammalia; order Diprotodontia; family Phalangeridae; genus Trichosurus; species Trichosurus vulpecula. The sequence goes on along the minus strand of NC_050573.1, from coordinate 411,860,823 downwards.
ACTTGCAGTTTATGCTATTAACAATCCAAATTATGGTGATTTCATCATTTAAAATGTGTTTCAGGAAAATCCTAAGGTTACCTGTCTACTCATTTTTTTAAATCTTAGTTTCATTTTGTTTTAGAGTGGAGGAGATAAGAGTATGTTATTACACAGCAGAAATTTCAGAACATTGTCAGGTGGAGATGGAGGGAGCAATCTGGGCAATATGTTGGAGATATAGTTAATCTAAACATTATTTTTCCATATTATAAATAAGAAAATTGAGTCTCAGTGTGGCAAAGTGGCTTAGCCATGTGGACTCAACAGGTATATAGTAGAGCTGGGCCTAATTCACAGAAAAAAGTAAGGCCTCACAAAACTTACAATTTTCATGGATGATGTGTTACTTTAACAGTTTGTTAGCAGAAATTAATAAAAATAGAAGACACTGGCATTACTTGAATGAAAAAGTATTGAAAGAAAATGCCTTTGTTGTTTTCATAATGAAGGTTAAGGATAATTATCTCACATAATCAGGGTAGATAGGGGGACATCTACATAAATGAGAAAAAGGAGATGATGGAGGAAGCAGCTAACCCTTGAATGTCACTCTCAACTTGGCAAAGAAGAGAAGAATTTATACAGAATTGAGTATGGAAAGATATTTCATTCAACTGAACCCAAGATAAGATCACCAATCAATATGGAATAGAAGAAGAGAAGGAAACCCTGCACAGAGCCTTAGGGACATATATCTGTCACCCATTGTTAGTTGGCATGACTTTGATGAAGAAACAGCAGAGAAGACTGAGAAGAAGCAGTCAGATAAGCAAGCAGGCAAGAAGAAGACCAGAAGTGTAACTCCCCCACCACCCAAAAAAATAACCCCCTAGAGAAAAAAAAGAATAACTATGTTGAGAGGGTAATGAACACTATCAAAAGATGCAAAGGGGTCAAGAAGGCCCATAGCTCTTTGAAGAAATCAATTTTCATGGAATGGTAAGATTGCACAATCAAAGGAGAGGAAAAGAAGTTGAACTACTGATGGTGGACGACTTTGTCAAAGAGTATAACAAAGAAGGGGAGGAGATAGGTAGGTCCATCACTCCCAGTAATTGTAGGCTCAAGTTTTTTCAATTTTTAATTACTCTATAAGCATTTATTAAGGATCTGCTATGTGTCAAACACTGTGACATGTTCAAGGAATACAATAACAAAAACTAAAAATTCTACGTCGCCGAGGTACTTAAATTGTAATAGATGAAGCAATATGCCCACATATGCATACATCAATATATGTACATAAAACACAAGGCAATCTTGGTGTGTTTGTGGGGAAAGGAAGAGATACTGGAAAGACTTCATGAGGATGGTGGTTCTTGAGGTGAGTTTTGAAGGAAACCAGTGATTTTGAATCAAAGGTGAAAAATGAGTACATTCCAGGCATGGGGAACAGTTTCTGAAAAGGCATAAAAGTGGGAGATGAAGTGCCCTTTGTGAGAAACAGCCAGAAGATAAATTTGACTAATCTGTGGGACTAGACAAGTGAAAATATGTACTAAGGATGAAAAGGAGTTGTACTAAGTTTTGAAGACTCTTAAATGTCAAATAGTAGAGTTGCTATTTGATCCTAGAGGTAGTAGGGAGAACCTGAAATTTATTGGGTAGAGGACTACCATGGTCAGATGTGTGTTTTAGGTAAATTACTTTGGCACCTGTGTAGAAGATGGGTTGAAGAGGAGCTTTAGGTGGGGAGATCAGTTAGGAATATATTCCCAAATATTTTAAATATTCTAGATTAGACTTCATCATTTCAACAGTGCACCTGTCCATTCATTGTAGGAAATGAGAATTATTTCACTTAGCATTGCTTCCCTCACTTCATTCCTCCATGAATGTAGGAATTAAATATGTATTTATTCAGGATCACAATATCTCTTTTATCACTTGTTTAATTTATGAATTAGTTTCAGCCTCGTATATGTTTAATGGTAATTCTGATCCATCTTATGTGTATTTTTTGTGGGGGCAATGAAGGATGTCCTAAGATTTCATTTGCATGAGGAACTCCTAGGAAGAATATTCCTTCCACCAATGCAGATGGTTTTAAATCCTTTAAGTACTTGTTATTGCTGAAATTCTACTTTGTGTTTATTTAAACACAAAGCAACCTATTTTAAAATTTAAAAAACCTAATCATCCCCAAACATGTGCATTCATCGTAACACCACTTGGCCACTATAAGACGGAGAGGGCTTATGGGAAAGGGTTAGAATTAGATTTGAGGAATGATTAAGAGGACTGATATAAGGAGCTTATCCGGAGCAATGAAAGTTAAACATTCAAATTATTTTTGTGAACTTCTGCTGTCAGTGGTTTGGAGGTGAAGCTGAGATAATGGATATTAGCTACAATACCACTACTAATATTAGATGTAATTTACATAGCAATTTAAGGTTTTCAAAATGCTTTACATTCATTTTGTCATTGTCAGTCTCATGGCAAACCCAATGAGCTTACAAGCTCAGAAAACTTACTTGCTCATGGTTACTTAGCTAGTAGGTACTGCCAGCACTTCCTAATATTATACCATATTGGACATTTCTAGCATCCATGTGTTGATGTTGGAATATAGGGCATATATTCATCTAGAATATTCAGAATGCTTTATAGGATATCTAAGAAGCTACAAAAGAAAAGGTGGATGTATTTATCCCAATCTGCTTAATCGTGGATAGAACCTCATGCTAGGAACAGTATTGTGAACTATTTACTTTTATAATCACAATGTAGATTCCATTCAGAAGCCTTTGCAGCTGGCCTGATAATTGCAGTATGTCATAGAGAATGAATATAAAGGCAAGGAAGAAAAGCAAACAGTCTATTTAATTGTAAGCTCATTGAGGGAAGTTCCTGATGTTTTTCACCCTTGTATCCTCTACACAGTGTCACAGTAGTTATTTGATAAATACTTATTAGAATTTTATTTCCTATTTTACTCCTATGTTAGCTTAGACTATGATTTAAAAAAAAATCTAAATTCTAGACCCAAAGGAAACTGTCCAGCATCTGCAAAAAAATACATGACCAAAAAAGGAAAAAAAATACTACAAGAAGAAATGAAGCATGAATCTTAAACACCAAGGGGCCACAGTTGGAATCACATATGATTTTACAGGTGGTACTATAAAAGAGCAGAGAGATTGGAATATATTCCAAAATGCAAAGGACATAGGCTCACAGCAAAGAAAACCTGTGTGTGTTACTTTATTTTTTTTTTATTTTTTTTTTCTGTATAAAAGTTTTACTTGGGAATGGCAGAATAAGAATGACATTAATATAATTAACTTAGATTAAATGAAACAAAAAATTAGTTTACTCAAAGACAAGTCTGGCAGGCATCTTTTGCATTTCTACATCTACATCTTTTTTTTTATTTTATTTTTTTTAATGCAATTTATTTATTTAACATATTTGGTTTTCAGCATTGATTTTCACAACAGTTTGAATTACAAATTTTCTCCCCATTTCTGCCCTCCCCCCCCACTCCAAGATGGCGTATATTCTGGTTGCCCTGTTCCCCAGTCAGCCCTCCCCTCTATCACCCCCCTCCCCTCTCATCCCCTTTTCCCTTCCTTTCTTGTAGGGCAAGATAAATTTCTACGCCCCATTGCCTGTGTATCTTATTTTTTAGTTGCATACAAAAAGTTTTTTTGTTTTTGAACATCTGATTTTAAAACTTTGAGTTCCAAATTCCCTTCCCTCTTCCCTTCCCACCCACCCTCCCTAAGAAGTTGAGCAATTCAACCTAGGCCACACATGTATTATTATGTATAACCCTTCCACGATATTCATGTTGTGAAAGGCTAACTACATTTTGCTCCTTCCCAACCCATCCCGCTTTATTGAATTTTCTTCCTTGACCCTGTCCCCTTTCCAAAGTGTTTGTTTTGATTACCTCCACCCCCATCTGCCCTCCACTCCATCATCCCCCTGCCTTTTATTTTTTTTTTTATCTTCCTCCCTCTTCTTTCCTGTGGGGTAAGATACCCAACTGAGTATGTATGGTATTCCCCCTCAGGCCAAATCTGATGAGAGCAAGGTTCACTCATTCCCCCCTCACCTGCCCACTCCCCTCCTCTCCTAGAACTGCTTCCTCTTGCCACCTTTATGGGAGATAATCTACCCCATTCTATCTCTCCCTATCTCCCTCTCTCAGTAAGTTACTCTCTCATCCCTTAATTTCATTTTATTTCTTTTAGCTATCTTCCCTTCATCCTCAACTCACCCTGTGTCTGCTCTCTTTCTTTTACATATATATATATATATATATATATATATATATACACATACATACATATACACATAGATACATGCATACATACACATTCACTTATATATATACATAAACATATATATATGCATATATATATGCATATTCCCTTCAACTACCCTAATACTGAGGTCTCATGAATCATACTCATCATCTTTCCATGTAGGAATGTACACAAAACAGTTCAACTTTAGTAAGTCCCATGCAGTTTCCGTTTCTTGATTACCTTTTCATGCTTCTCTTGATTCTTGTGTTTGAAAGTCAAATTTTCTATTCAGTTCTGGTCTTTTCACTGAGAAAGCTTGAAAGTCCTCCATTTTATTGAAAGTCCATATTTTGCCTTGGAACCTGATACTCAGTTTTGCTGGGTAGGTGATTCTAGGTTTTAATCCTAGCTCCATTGACCTCCGGAATATCGCATTCCACGCCCTTCGATCTCTTAATGTAGAAGCTGCCAGGTCTTGGGTTATTCTGATTGGGTTTCCACAATATTCAAATTGTTTCTTTCTGGCTGCTTGCAGTATTTTCTCCTTGATCTGGGAGCTCTGGAATTTGGCAACAATATTCCTAGGAGATTTCTTTTTGGGATCTATTTGCGGAGGTGATCGATGGATTCTTTCAATTTCTATTTTGCCCTGTGGCTCTAGAATATCAGGGCAGTTCTCCTTGATGATTTCCTGAAAGATGGTATCTAGGCTCTTTTTTTGATCATGGCTTTCAGGTAGTCCAATAATTTTTAAATTATCTCTCCTGGATCTATTTTCCAGGTCAGTGGTTTTTCCAAGGAGATATTTCACATTGTCTTCCATTTTTTCATTCCTCTGGTTCTGTTTTATAATATCCTGATTTCTCATAAAGTCACTAGCTTCCACTTGCTCCAATCTAATTTTTAAAGTAGTATTTTCTTCAGTGGTCTTTTGGACCTCCTTTTCCATTTGGCTAATTCTGCCTTTCAAGGAATTCTTCTCCTCATTGGCTTTTTGGAGCTCTTTTGCCATTTGAGTTAGTCTATTTTGTAAGGTGTTGTTTTCTTCAGTGTATTTTTCAGTATTTTTTTGGGTCTCCTTTAGCAAGTCATTGACTTGTTTTTCATGGTTTTCTCGCATCCTTCTTATTTCTCTTCCCAATTTTTCCTCTACTTCTCTAACTTGCTTTTCCAAATCCTTTTTGAGTTCTTCTATGGTCTGGGGCCAGTTCATGTTTTTCTTGGAGGCTTTGGTTGTAGGCTCTATGACTTTGCTGTCTTCTTTAGGCTGTATGTTTTGGTCTTCTTTGTCACCAAAGAAAGAATCCAAAGTCTGAGACTGAATCTGGGCGCGTTTTCGCGTCCTGGCCATATTCCCAACCAACTAACTTGACCCTTGAGCTTTTCAGTGGGGTATGACTGCTTGTAGATTACAGAGTTCTATGTTCTACGTTTGGGGGGGAGGTGCCTGCTCTGTCAGAGCCGCACTCCTCCTTCCCCAAGGACCCCCAGTCCAGACTGGGCTCAGATCTTCGGCAGGCTGTGCACCCCTGCTGTGATCCGCCACTTAATTCCCCCCACCAGGTGGGCCTGGAGCCGGAAGTAACAACAGCTGTAGCTGCCCCACCTCCGCTGCCCCTGGGGCTGGAAGCCGAACCGCGAACTCCTTCCACTCCCGCAGCTTTTCCCACTAACCTTCTCCGCAGTCTTTGGTGTTTGTGGGTCGAGGGGTCTGGTAACTGCTCACGTATTCAGGGCGCTAGGGCCCCCTCCGCCCGGCTTCCGGTCTGGATCGTCCACGCCGCTCAGGCTGGGCTCTGCTCCACTCCGTTCCCAGCTCCCAGCTCCCAGCTCCCAGCTCCGTGTGGAATAGAGCTCACCCAGAGACCATCCGGGCTGTCCTGGGCTGGAGCCCTGCTTCCCTCTGCTGTTCTGTGGGTTCTGCCGTTCTAGAATTGGTTCAGAGCCATTTTTATAGGTTTTTGGAGGGACTCGGGTACGGAGCTCACTCTAGTCCGTGCTTACCAGCCGCCATCTTGGCCTGTGTGTGTTACTTTAGGGGGAAAATGCATCCTTAATAAAATAGATGACTTCCAAGCACCCCTATGAAAAGACAATGAGCTGTTTTGAAATATTGAATATCAATATAGGAGTTAAGAAAGAGGATAAAAAAGTAAACTGGAACAAATAATGGTAAAGGAAAATAGATAAGTGGACTGTTTATTGTTTAGTGTGAGGAGACAGTTTGTTTTCTCTGAACCCTTTCATCATTAGGTGTCATAGAGAATATATCTTTCCCAAAATTTGGGAAAGAATATGTTAATGATCTTAAGGGAAAACTAGAAGTAGAGAGGAAAAGGAATGCATTATGGGTGAAGAAAATGAAGGTTAGGGTAACTTTTCTCACACAATCAGGATAGATAAGTAGATTTCTATACGAATTAGAAGAAGGGGGTGATGGAGAGAGCAGATAACCCTTGGACCTCACTCTCATCTTAACTGGGAAAAGAAGAGAAGAATTTTCATAGAATTGAGTATTGAAGATATTTTACTCAAGTGAACCCAAGATAAGATCACCAATCAATATGGAATGGAGGAAGAAGAGAAGGGGACCCAGCACAGAGCCTTAGCGACACCCATAAATATCATCTCTTGTTAGTAGTCGTGGCTTTGAGGAAGAACCTTCAAAGAAGACTGAGAAGAAGCAGTCGAATAGGCAAGCAGCCAAGAAGACCAGAAAAGAAGTGCGACTCTCTCTCCAAAAAAAGAAAACCTAGACAAAAAAATAACTAGGATTATAGGTTAATGAACAGTATTAAAAGATGCAAGGGGGTTGAGAAGAATCGTTGGTAACTTTGAAGACAGCAATTTTGACAAAGTTGCAGAATCAAATGAGAGGAAAAGAAGTTGAACTGCTGATTGTGGATGACTTTGTCAAAGATTTTAACCAAGAAAAACAGTAGATATATAGACCAATTACTACCAAATATGGTAGGTTTGAGAGTTTTCCCCCCTTTGTTTCATTTTGTATAAAAGAGTATGTTTGTACACAGCTAAAATTTCAGAATATTGGGGTGTGAGAGTTGGAGGGAGCAATCTGGACAATCTTCTGGAGATGTAGCTAGGTCTAAACATTATTTCCATTATATAAATGAGGACATTAAGTCTCGGTGTGGTAAAGGGACTTATCTATGGTGACTCAACAAATATATAGCAGAGCTGTATATAGAAGACCCAGGTCTTCTGAATTCCAGACCACTGTTCTTTCCTTTTATTACACTATTAAACCAAAGTGGATCAAACTTCCTTTTCAGTATCTTGTCATTGTATGTTCACCCTGAATTCTACTGTATTAAAAATATAGACTTTTATCACCTCAGAGATCGAAGCAACCTTAAGATCATCAATTCAACTTCTTTACAAATGCCAAAGCCATACATTTCCATTTGCTTCACATACTTAAGGTTATTCACAAATATGAATATATACTTATCTAGTTATGCCATATCACTTCATGAAAATGCTTAAATTTAAGCCAATTTGACATCAAAGCAGACGATTATTATAAGCCATTTTTAAAATAGCAAATAAACCAAGATGTGGATTTTCTTTTTCCTTTCTCTGTTAGCTCTTATTCTTACCTACTTCCAGCTTCAATGATTTTCTTCATTTCAAAGGGAGATCCTGACATCTTACACATTTATCTGGAATTCTGCATCAACTCTGAACATTTCAAGTTTTCTAGATTCTAGGTTTGGGAACTGACTTCTGCATACACACCCCTCCTCCCCAACTTATTTCAGAGAGAATTCCACTGCTCTGCTCACCTTCTTGATTCTCTGCGAGGAAAAACAAAAGACAAATGAGATTCAGAATCACTGTGTTCCTGATATATAAATAACAACCAACTCTATGAAGATCTAGAAAGATTTAGCTACTCCAGATGTGATCTGATGAACATAGAGTAAAGGGCCAATTAACTGTCGATATAATATTTCAGATCTCATTTACTCTTCTCAGGCTAAAAAGGTTTTATTTTGGGGGGAGGAGAAGAGGTATTAGGGTAAATTCATTAACAACCTGCTCTGCCACTTTCAGAAACAAAACAAATTGTACATGTCAAACATTATTAAATAGTTTTTCACTAGTTTTCATTATAAAGCAAGAAAATCTGTGTGGTCACATGAAGTCCTCACGTATACTCATTACACATACTAATGCTGATTGTGATCCAAAATGTAGTCTCTTTTGTGGCCTAGGCATAGGTTTGTAGGGGACATTTCATCTTCAAAACTGTAATTCATCTATCAACATTCACATTGCTCACATCTATATCTTCTGCTTCTATCTCTTATTCATAGACCTCCTGTGCCCTCCCTACACATTTTCACCTCCTTCTATGGAATTACACATCACTAGGATAATAGAATCTGTAAACAATAAATTTAGAATTCCCCAACAAACACACACATTCCCAAAACTCTACAAAAAAGAACGTAAAAGTGGTTCAAGTAGATTAAGTTTTTCATAGGTGTGATTTCCATTAGGCTGTTCCAATTTCATTTAGGCTCTGAATCCGTTGAATAACATTTATCTTCCTAGCTGATACTGGTTTTGTGAGATGAGGGTTAAGGTAATGTGGAAAAAAGAACAGTAAACTGGCATTCTGAAATCTGTCTTATCTCAGATGTGTCACTAATGAGTCTAGTTATGTACTTTTCTCAGGCCTCAACTTCTCTTTCAGTATACTGAATATATGTTACCTGCCCATACATGTTTATAAGAAATTAAGAAAAAAAAACCAGTAGTTGCCAAGGTACTTGGACAATTACCAAATCTTATTCAAGTGTAAAATATTTAACGTCATGCAATGAGTTCTGGCTCTGGAATTGGAGAACCTGGGTTCAAATTCCAACTTTCCCACTTATTACCTTTGTGACCATGGAAATGTCACAACTTTTGGGCCTCATTTTCTTTTTTTTGAAATTTGTAAAATGATGGGCTTAGCCTACATCACCTCTGAGAAGTTCTGTCCAACTCTTAAGCTATGAGCTTTTAAACTATTAACAGGATTGTTTTGAGAAATCAATTTATAATGAAGTAAAACACAGATGTTGAGAAAAATCTGTATAGGTTGAGCTGCTTAACCTTATATTATGCTTCTGGTATTCATCTTTTTTCACTCTAATGTCTTACACATTTAATCCATAAGAGAGGCGCAGAGGTTTCTATGAGATAAGAAGCAGGGTAATGGTATAGTGAACAAAACTTTTTCTGCTCTGTCATATTGACTGTTTTCTAAAGCACTTCAGGACAGTGCCAAGATTAGAAAGACCCAGAAATAAATAAGGTGAATAAGAAAAAGAAAATAGCTAAGCCCTGTGTGTCAACATTTTGATGCCTCCATTTTATTTATCTCTACTTGGGAATCTAATTCTCAGATCAAAACTTTACAAATGTCAAATTTTGGAACTTATCAGATTTGTTTCTGGCTTGGATGGACATGTCTGACATTATTTGTACAATATAAATTCTATTGAGCTAATGTTTGGTTACTGAGCTGTTTCAGGTGATGTGATCTCTATTTGAAGATTTGTTTTTTCCTCCCTCCCCCTCTCTCCATCCCTTTTCTTCTTCCTTTTCTTTCCTTCTTCCTTCTCCCTCTTCTTTTCTTCCTTCCTTCTCTCCTTTGTTTCTCTCCCTCCCTTCTTCCCTCCATTCTTTCCTCCCTCCCTCCCTCCTTCCCTCCCTTCCTTCCTTTCTTCCTTTCCTTCCTACCTTCCCTAACATCTCTCTCTCTGTCTCTCTCTCTCTCTCTCTCTCTCTCTCTTTCTCTCTCTCTCTCTCTCTCTCTCTCTCTGTCTCTCTCTCTCTCTCTCTCTCTCTCTCTCTCTCTCTCTCTCTCTCTCTCTTTCTCTCCCCCCCTCCTGTAGGTATCTTATAGATTATGCTATTTTGGTAAACTATGTTATGATTTCTCAGGTCATGATGTAATGTTGTGGAAAGAAATATGAATCTCGGGCTATTTTCATAATTCCCAAGGGGAAGTATGTTGTGAAACTACCTGAAGTCTGTCTGCTAAAATCTAACTCCTATTTTTTTGTCAAGCTTCTTGAGGATACCACATATTTGCCTAAAGAAGCACACAAATCATGTGAAATATATCTTTACAGAGATTAGCACATCATAGGAATTCCAAATACATTTTAAAAACATACTATTTTCCCCAGCCACATGTAAAAACAATTGCAGCACTTTTTTTTTCAAATTTTGAGGTACAAATTCTTTTCCTTCCCTTCTTCCCAGCCCTCACCCCTTCACTGAAAGGCAAACAATTTGATATAGGTTAAACGTGTGCAGTCTTGCAAAACATTTCCATGTAAGTTTTATTATGAAAGAAAATACAGACAGAACAAAAAAAGCAACAAGAAAAATAAAGTTAAGAAAATGGATGCTGTGATCTGCATCCAGACTCCATCATTTTTTCCCTCTGGAAATGGATAGCATTTTTTGATCATAAATCATTTAGAATTGTATTAGATCGTTGTATTGCTGAGAATAGCTAAGGTATTCAGAGTTGAGCATAATACAATACAATATTGCTGTTACTATATTCAATGTTCTCCTGGTTCTTTTCATTTCACTTTGCATCATTTCATGTGAGTCTTTCCAGGTCTTTCCAAGAATATCCTGCTTGTAATTTCTTGTGGCACAAAAGCATTCTATCAAAATTATATACAACAACTTGTTTAGCTATTCCCTGATTGAAGGACATCTCCTCAATCCTCAATTCTTTGCCAAAACTAAAAGAGCTGCTATAAATATTTTTGTACATATTGGTCTTTAAAAAAAAAAAAGATCCCTTTGTTGGGGCAGCTAGGTGGTGCAGTGAATAGAGCACCAGCCCTGGAGTCAGGAAGACCTGAGTTCAAATCTAGCCTGAGACACTTGACACGTTGTAGTAGCTGTGTGACCTTGGGCAAGTCACTTAACCCCAAATTGCCCTGCCAAAAAAAATCCCTTTGTAATAAAAATCTAGTAGGAGTATTGCCAGGTCAAAGAGTATTCATGCTTTTATAGACCTTTGGGTATAGTTCCAAATTGTTCTCACACTAGTTGAATCAGCATACATTGCATTAGTGTCTTAATTTTCCCACATCCACACTAAACATTTGTCATTTCCCTTTTCTGTCATATTAGACAATCTGATAGGTGTGGTGTGATAACTCAGAGTTGTTTTAATTTGCATTTCTCTAATCAGTGGTGATTTAGAATTTTTTATGTGAATATAGATAGCTTTGATTACTTCATCTGAAAACTGCCTGTTCATATCCTTTGACCATCTATCAATTGAGGAATGGCTCTTACATTCATAATTTTTTTAGAGAAAAAGTCAGAGAAACTTGCTTTACATTTTTTCATACTTATGATGACTATGTATTCCCCTCCATCTTCTTTTCCCTGTTTATCCTACACTCTCTTCTTTTACCGTTAATTCTCAAAAGTGTTTTGCTTCTAACTTGCACCTCTCCTAATCTACCTCCTATCAGATGCCCCCTTCTTTTATCTCCTTCTGCTTTTCTGTATGTCAAGATAGATTTCTGCATCCAAGCGTATATGTTATACTCTCTTTGAACCAATTCCAATGAGAGTAAGGTTCACACATTCTCTACTTCTTCTTCCATCTTCTCCTCCACTGTAAAAAATATTATGCCTCTTTCATATCAGATAATTTACGCCATTCTATTTTCCCTTCCCCTTCTCCCAATTGTAGCACCAATGTGATACCCATAGCAGCTGCAACTGCTATGAATATGCAGTGTAGTTCTGAATCACAAAATATGACAGACTCACTTAATTGAAGGCAAAACCAAAACGTTCATTCAAACACCAGAAAGCCAAACTCCAACACTAGAAACCCAAATCCATCATAGTAACAAAGTAATGTATACACATTAGCAATGCAGGGGGCACTGACATCCCCAAGTCTTCCCTCCATCAGGCCTTCCCACAAAACAAGCTCCCTTAGGCAAAAATGCCCCTCTGTCACCAACACTAACTGCTCTGTTCTCTGACTGCCTCCTCTCTTTCTAACCTGCAACTCCCACCATCTCTCTCCCAGCTCTAACCCGCACCAACTTCCTGCTCCACCCCTTGCTGCTCCACCCACTTGGCAAGCTCCTCCCACCACAGGCTCATGTGACTCAGACTTCCATGTGACTCACACAGGTCACATGGGCCTATTAATGGCTAGGAAAGGTCTTTGCATTGGATTAACATTAAACTACTGCAGTCTTCTTTTTAACCCCTTATTTTTTTAAGACAGCCATCCTATTATATTCAACTCATCTGTATTCCCTCTTTCTATGTATACTCCTTCTAGTTGCCCTAGTAATGAGAAAGTTTTTTAGAAGTTACAGGTATCATTTTCTCCTTACTACTGTTCCCCTTATTCCTCTTACTACTTTTAACTTTACTGAGTGATTTCTCTTTCTTGTTTACCTTTCCATGCTTCCTTTGAGTCTTATATTTGAAAGTCAATTTTTCTATTCAGCTCTGGTCTTTTCATAGGGAGTGCTTGAAAGTCTCTATTTCACTGAATATCCATTTTCTTTTACATTCAGTTTTGCTGGATAGGTGATTCTTAGATGTAATCTGAACTTTTTATGCCATCCAGACTATCATACTCCAAGCCCTCCAATCCTTTAATTTAGAAACTGCTAAATTTTGTGTAATCCCAACTGTAGCTCCATGATATTGGAATTGTTTCTTTTTAACTGCTTACAATATTTTCTTGGATGGTTAGCTCTGGAATTTGGCTATAATATTCCTAGAAGTTTTCATTTTGACATCTCTTTCAGGAATTGATCAGTGGATTCTTTAAATTTCTATCTTACTCCCTAGTTCTTATCAGGGCAGTTTTTCTTGATAATTGAAAGATAATTGAAAAATGATATCTAGGATCTTTTGTTGATCATGGCTTTCAGGTAGTCCAATAATTGTTAAATCATCTCCCCTGGACCTATTTTCCAGGTTAGTTATTTTTTTTTCTGATGAGATAACTCACATTGTCTTTTTTTCCTTTTTAATAAAGTCATAAAGTCATTATCTTCCACTTGCCCACTTTCAATTTTCAAGTATTTTTTTTCCCATTGAGCTTCTGTCTGGCCAATTCTGCTTTTTCATATGTTCTTTTTCTTCAGTGAATTTTTGTGCCTCTTTTTTCATTTGGCCAATTCCACTTTTCAAGATCATCTTCTCTTTATTGGATTTTTGCTCCTTTTATACCATTTGACCTATTGTTTTAAAGGTTTTGTTTTCTTCATTTTTTTTGCCTCTTTTACCAAGCTGTTGAGTCTTTTTTCATGATTTTCTTGTATCACACTCATTTCTCTTCCCAATTGTTCACATATTTCTCTTACTTGATATTTAAAATTGGTTTTGAGCTCTTCTATGACCTGAGGCCAATTCATAATTATCTTTGAGGCTTTGCATGTAGGAGATATTACTTTGTTGTTTTCTTCTGAGTTTGTGTTTTGATCCTCTCTATCATCATAGTAACTTTTTATACTCAGGATCTTTTTATGCTATTTGCTCAATTTTTTCCAGCCTATTTCTTAGTTTTTAACTCTGTGCTTAAAGGGAGGGTCTATTTCTGGAGTGGAAGGGGCACTGTCCCAAGCTTCAAGTTTTTTGTGTAGTTGTTTTCAGAGGTGATTCTGGGGACCTATAAATTTTCAGTTCTTTCAAGGGAGATATGTGTTTAATTCTCTCCTCTTCTGTGCTTTGGTCTGTAAGTGACCATCACTGTTTTCCATCCTGGAACTATGACCAAAGTCATGGTTCCCCTTGTGGCCTCAAACTCTGTTGTACTGGTACTCCTACCCACCCTGGGAATGAGACCCAGGGCCACAACCTAGATCCAAGTATGGCAATGCAACAGAATCATGCCCCTGGTGCCAGCAAAAGGACCCCTTCAATATCCTTCTGACCAGTTGTCTGACCCCCTTACCATCTTTGGGCTGAAATTTGTGGAAACTGCTAATCCTACTATTGATTCAGGTACCCCAAGGCCTATAGCTAGTTGCCTAGGGCTCATTCTGCATTGGACTTTGCTCTACTCTTACCCTGCTGCAACAGTCTGCCAAACTTTTAAGTTTTCTCAGGCTGGAAATTTGTCTCACCCCTTCATTTTGTGGGTTCTGCCACTTCAGAATTTGTTTGGGGCCACTATTTAAAGTTGTTTGGAAGGGTTTGGGAGAGATCTCAGGTGAGTCCCTACATTTTCTCCACCATCTTCCTCCTCCCTTCTATATACATTTTTGTATCTTCTTTATTGCTTGTTTATTCATGAACTCTTTCCTTACCTATAGATATAAAACATGACTTCTTCCTTGCATCTCCAATTTATCACATAGCTTTTTTTCATATTTTTATTATTTATTTAATATTTTTAGTTTTCAGCATTGATTTCCACAAGATTTTGAGTAACAAATATTCTCCCCATTTCTACCACCCCCACTCCAAGATGGCATATTTTCTGATTGCCCCTTTCACCAGTCTGCCCTCCCTTCTGTCACTCCACTCCCCTCCCCCTTATTCCCTTTCCCTTACTTTCTTGTAGGGCAAGATAGATTTCTATACCCCAATGCCTGCATATCTTATTTCCCAAATGCATGTAAAAAAAACCTTTTTGAGCATTTGTTTTTAGAACTTTGAGTTTCAAATTCTTTCCCTTCTTCCCTCCCCACCTACCCTCCTTGAGAGGGCAAGCAATTCAACATTGGCCACACGTGTATCACTGTGCAAAACACTTCCATAATAGTCATGTTGTGAAATACTATATTTCCCTCCATCCTAACCTGTCCCCATTTATTCAATTTTCTCCCTTGACCCTGTCCCGTCTCAAAAGTTTTTGCTTTTGATTACCTCCTCTTCCTATTAAGGCATTCTTCTCCTCATTGGCTTTTTGGAACTCTCTTAACATTTGGGTTAGTCTATTTTTAAGGTGTTCTTTTCTTCAGTATTTTTTGGGTCTCCTTTAGGAAATCATTGATTTGTTTTTCATTATTTTCTTGCATCACTCTCATTTCTCTTCCTAATTTTTCCTCTACTTCTCTAACTTGCATTTTCAAATCCTTTTTGAGCTCTTCCATGGCCTGGGACCAATTCATGTTTTTTTGGAGGCTTTTAATGTAGGATCTTTGACTTTATTGACTTCTTTTGGCTGTACTTTTTGATCTTCTTTGTCATCAAAAAGAGATTCTACAGTCTGAGTTTGAATCTGAGTCCTTTTGTGTTCCTTGCTCATGTTCCCAGTCAACTACTTCACCCTTGAGCTTTTTGGCAGGGTATAAGTGCCTTCAAAGTGGAGAGTACTTTGTCCCAAGCTTTAGGGACATTGCACTGCTGTTTTCAGAGCTATTTATACTCCAGTCACTGCAAGCTCTGTCCCACCAGTTCTCCTCCTCCCCGAAGAACCACCAACCAGCACCAAGACCCAGATCCAAGCAGGGCAAAGCAAGAGAACCCTGCCTCATTGCCAGCAAAGCACTCCCTGCACTCCTGCTATGATCCGCTGTTTGATTCCTCCCACTGGGTAGACCTGGAGCTAGAAGCAGCCTCTGCTGGAGCTCTGGAAGCAGCTTCAGCAATTTTCTGCTGCTGCCACCCACTGCACCTCCACAGCTGTGCCACCTCTGCCTCCCCTGGAGCTAGAGCTGGACTGCATACTTCTCTCACCCAGATCCAGCAGTTTTCCTACTAACCTTCTCAGTTGTCTTTGGTGTTTGTGGGTTGAGAAGTCTGGCAACTGCCACAGCTCAAGTGATTCATGTCCCTAAGGCTTGCTCTGCCTGACTCTCAATCTGGTCAGGCATGGCGCAGCCCACGCTGTTCTGTGCTCCACTCCTAGAATGATACAATAGACCCTTCCCAGTGACCATCCAGGCCGTGTTGGGCAGGAGACTTCTTTCCTTCTGTTATTTCATCGGGTTCTATAGATCTAGAATTTGTTCAGAGCCATTTTTCACAGGTGTTTGGAGGGATTTGGGGGAGAGCTTAAGCAAATCCCTGTTTCTCAGTCACCATCTTGGCTCTGCCTCTATGTAACATTTTTGAATAAATTGATGTTCTTAAGGCTTTTCACATATCATATTCACTTTACTAGAAGGAAAGAATGGAATTTCTGTTAACCTATTACCTGAAATGTTTATTTATATATTGGTCATTCAATTGAAAAATATTTTCCCCCACTGTATATATTGAAAATTGCAGAAAACAATACTAATTGTGTATTCACTTTAAAAATATGTTTAAAATGAATTGATTAACTTTAAAATGAAAGGATCCTTTTGCAACATAACTTTTAAATAGCTTTATCTTGAAAATATGTGACAAAGATTATTTTCACATTAAAATAATTTTATTCATATCTCCTGCTTTTACATCATTTAATTAGCTCTCTCCTCTTCCTAGAGAAGTATCCCTTATAATTAAAAAATAAGAGACAAAGTTCAGCAAAAAAAAAACCAACAAACCCATCCAAATAATCTGGCATTACATTAGTATTCAATATCCATTGTCCCTCAATTCTGGAAATAAGGTATAAAATGGCATCATATCTCTTCTTTGTGACCAAAGTTGGCAGTATAATTTTAAAGCATTCAATTTCAATTGTTGTCATTTATGTTCTTTCCATTTCTAGTGCTGTAGTTCATGTGTATATAGTTTTCTTATTTTGATGACTTTGCTTTGTATTCCCATGTTTTTCTATGATCACTATACTTTTTACTAATGCAATGTAGCAATATTCCATTATATTCATAGAACAGAACTTCTTTAAACATTCTTCAATTAGCAGCTGCCTTTTTTCTAATCTTTTGTTACTACATCAAAAGAAATGGTGCTGTAAATACTTTGATTTTTATGGGGCCTTTTTAAAAAAGTCAGTAACCTTCTTGGGAAATACACCAAGCCGTGGGATTTGTGGGACCTATTGTTTAGATATTTTAGCTACTTTTTAAAAGTAATTTCAAATTACTTTCCAGAATGGCCAAACTAATTCACAGCTCCATCAACAGGGAACTAGTTTGCCTGTCAAAGATACTTTTTCATCTAAAATTGCTTATGTTCTTGAATTTACATGCAGTCTAGGCCCTCAGGTAGGCATGGGAAATGTCAGATGAAATTCTTAGAATATTATAACTAACTTCACTTTCACTATATTAGCAGACCTAGTGTTCAAAGTGGATTAAGAAAAAAGTAGAGGTGACTTTCTAGCTATAATCATTACCTTTCATCATGGCCCTTGCTGGCCTATATCTTCCTTTAGAAATATTCATCATTTGATCCACAACCCTCCTCCTTTTCTATTTCATGTAAGCCACTCTCTTTGCTAGGAGATACATTTTAATTGCTCTTGTGGAAACATTTTTAAAGAACAGGACAGAAATATGTAATTTTCCTTTAACTGATGAAGTAGATTCTGATTTTTGCCGGTTGAACCTTGGCAACGGATTTGTCCTTTTCCCCCTTAAAATTTCTGTGATACTTTTCTAAATTTGACAATCTGGCCTTATTCCTCTTTTATCTATTAAAAGGGTGTAGAAATCATCTAAGTTGCTGAAACTGTAACGGTCAAAAGAATTATAAAATCAACATATGCTATGAGCAAATCCTATATTTTGGTAAAAGCTTCAGAGCCAAAGTAGCTTGACTAATAGATAGCTAGTCATATATAGATGATGTCTGAATTATATAATCAAAACTAAGTCTCTTATTGGTTAATAGATTGATGGTTATGTCAACAAAATATCTCGTATAATGTAATGGTCCTGTTTATTAGAAAGCAGCAAGGCACATCTTCTAAACCAACATATTATGAGATGAGGTTAATTTATACGTTGAGATTCATAGGTCATCTATTCCATTCCATGAATGCTACATATAAGGAAACAGACCAATGGAATTAAATGACTTGTCTAAGATCACTCAGGAAATAAATAAGTTACTGAGCTGGGATTTAAACCCAAGTCCTCTGACTTCATGTTGAGTAACTTGGGGCAGTTTTTGGTACAGGGGAAAGTTTCTGTACCTGGAGCCAGGGAGACCTACGTTTAAGTACGACTTTAGACATTTCCTGGGTTCCCAGCTCTGTAGCCCTGAACAAGTAATTTAAATGGCCTGTGTTAACATGTTTCCTCATCTGCAAAATGTGGATAATAAGAGCAACCACTTCCTAGTTTTGTTGTGAGGATGAAATGAGATAATATTTCTAAAGTCTCTTTCAGTCCTTAAAGCACCACACACACGCACACACACACACACACACACACACACACACACACACACAGAACTACACATGCACCTAGGCCATAATTATTTATTATTATTAACTACCTTTCCACAGCGCAACAATGATTCAATTTTTTGCAAAGGCCTAGATTTTTGCCTCCCACCCATTTCTCCTTTAAAGTCTCTTTCAACTGATTTTATATTTGAAAAAGCTTCATTCCAACCATAACAACACAGTGAATTTTGCATTTTTCCCTTTTCCTAATTTTTTCCCATTTCTCTGCATCAAATGGTCTCTTAGAATAGCATTACCCCACCCTCTAATGTTTATTCATTCTAGGATATGACAGTAATTATACAGTGCAACTCTTCCACTAGATTAATATTGTCATTTAGATTTTTCACAGTATTACTGACATCTGATCAATACCTGGAGACTAAAGAAAGATTTTTGATTGACTGTGTATAACATATGCATGTTCTGCCTAATAGATGCTTAAGAATGAACACCGCAGTAGTATTAATTTTTGTATTGTTTTGTCTCCTGAACTTGAAGAATTAGAACCAGTTTCTTATTTTATTCAATTAGAACAATATCTGATCTTAGCACTTTTCACTTTTGAAAAGGATAATTCCAGGAAAGCACAAGACATAATATGACATTGTTTCTGTTCTGGAATGCCTTTTATATTACTAGTACTTTGTAATTTACTGATGAGACATTATAGACTTTGTCTTCCTCTAATTACCATCTAAATGATATCTCCTTGCAAGAAAAGTCGATAGACTTCAGAAATTATGTTGCTTCATTTTTTTTTGGAAAAATGAAACAGATGACATCATATTAAGCAGAATAAAATAAAATTAATAGCAATAAAAGTTAGCAAGTGCTAACTTTGGTCTCAGAATGATTTTGAACTGAAACAATTAGGTTTTGAATTGGTGATATTTTAACCATGTCTTCAGTTTCAGAGACTTACCACTCTTTCTATTGGTGTGTTGGTGTGTGTGGGAATAAGTAAAGTGTCTAGGACTTTGTATGTGTGAATACCCTCCATCCAAACCATTGGCCTATAACAAAGGAAATTATCTGAGATGCAGAAAGGTTGAGTGCCTTAGACCCATGCCGAGGGTCTAAGAACCAGAAAACCAGACTTGCAACTGACCTCTGTGGCACTCTAGTCCAACCTATACCTGGAAAAGAATCCTTCTTACAATGCCTACAAGGGATCATGGAACTAATGAATGTTCAGACTTGGGGTTGAATATACAGACTCCTGATTCTTAGATCATCACTCTGCTTTATGCTATTTCTCTCTCTCTCTCTCTCTCTCTCTCTCTCTCTCTCTCTCTCTCTCTCTCTCTCTTTCTCTCTCTCTCTCTCTCTCTCTCTCTCTCTCTCTCTCTCTCTCTCTCATCTTCCTCTCTCTCTTTCTCTCTCTCTCTCTCTCTCATACACACACACACACACACACACACACACACACACAAAGCTAGAGCTAGCGATATATACACACACACTTTTGTGGGCAGCTGGGAATGAAAAATAAAATATCCATTTTAACTATTTTGTGATAAATTATATTTATACTGCTTATGCTTAGTGATGTCTTCATAAAAAAGTAAAGTTTAAAAATATGAAAAATGCATTCAATATGCCCACATGCACATTTATAAGAAGTTGATTTATAAGAGAATGAAAATGAAGTCATTTGCAAGAAGATAATCAACATAGGACATGGCTAAAATTCATTGCAACAGGTTCAAAGCAGAGGTACTCTGCTTAATAATGTCAGCACTATATAATCTCTACTGCCCTGTGATTTCAGCAGAGTCCTCCTTTCACCATCATAGTACAGCCCCTCTACATACAGGGTAAATAGAGTGGGATTTGGAGCCAAAGGTATGGATTTCAATCCTCTCTATGTGACTTACTTTCTATGTGATGTTAGACATAAATTCACTTGCCTAAACCTTAGTTCATCACCTGTAAAATGAATGTTTAGTTCTAAATCTATGGTCCCATGATGCTATTACTGTTATATAGGTTTTCAAGTCCTGCCTTAAAAACTTCGTGATCTAGTAGCTACATTTCTACTGACAAGTTTCTCAGAATTTAGTTCCACTCTATTATCCAAGCTACATTCAAAATATTGTTTATACTTGAAGCCTTTGCAGCTACATGGGACCTTTTAGAACTTGTGCTCCATTGGCAAAGCCTTCAAGACTCCTGGGTCACTTCTATGTCATGATGAACCATCAGATCAGGATATTAGTAGAGAAGTGGGGAATATCCTCTCTAGGGTGCGTGTGTGTCTGCGTGTGTGTGTGTGTGTGTATGTGTGTGTTCAATCATTTTCAGTCATGCCTGACTCTTCATGACCTCATTTGGGGTTTTCTTGGCACAGATTGGTTTGCCATTTCCTTCTCCAGCTCATCTTTCAAATGAAAAAACTGAGATTAAGTTATTTTCCAGGGTCATACAACTAGTACCAGATTAAACTGACTCTTCCTGACTCCAGGCCCGGCACTCTGTCCACTATGACACCTAGATGCCCCATGCTCTCTAGATGATGAGTAAATTAAAAAGTTCATCATCACTGTACAAGGACTCTCCCTTTCCTTCCAATTTTATGCCTTTCCCTCCTTCTAATCCAGCACCATTTAGATGTTCTTAGGCTATTAAAATTGTAGCGTTCCCTGTCCTTCAAATCTTTAGAATGATAAGTAATCTTGATTTTATGTGGCTATGTATGTTTACATAGAAAAATCTTATTTCATATACCACCCAGTGTATGTGTGTGTATGTATATATATGTATATAAACAGACATATATGTGTATTATGGAGGTCTATATAGACATGTCAAATGTAAATATACCACTGTCATTTTAATAGAAAGGATTTGGAGCTAGAAGGGACAATGAGATTCATCTTGTCCATCTGCCTCATTTTGCAGAAAAAAAGTAACTGAGTCCTAAGCAGGTGAAATAACTTACCCAAGGTAAGGAAGTGACGACAGAGTGGATTCAATCCAAGTTCTTAAGATTCCACATTCAGATTTATTTTCCCAGCATCCCAGCTTCCCATGACTAGCACTCAGAAAACAGAAAAAAAAGAACTATATTTTCAGACTTGTGTAATTTGATCTGTCTGCTTTATATCCTTCAAATGCTAGTATACTTAGTAAATAAGCTTATTTATTTGTACATACTAAAAAAAGTCCATTAAATATATTAAAGCCAATGAATAGTACAGTACCCAAGATAAGAGCTATTAAGGCTAGAATATATATTTGTTCTATTTATGGCAAATAGATGTATCATATGACTTTTATTTTACTTTCTAACATAAGTAAAATTATTTTAATCTAAAAGCTATAACATGTTTATGTGTCAATGAAATTTTACAGGAATTTCTTATTTTGGCATTTTACTTATTTAATTAAACATTTCATATTCCACTGAAACTACTTTTTCCTTCTAACACCTACAATTATACAACGATTGATTCAGCTGAATAGACTTAAAACTTTAGGGACAAATTAATTATTTTTTTTCTCCTTTCTCACCCAGCAAATCCAGGAAGATACCTATCATTTCTACCTCCACAATTTCTTAAGCATCCAGCATTCCCTCTCTCATTCCCATTTTGACTACTCTAGTTCAGTCCCTTATATTTTTGCCAATAGATTATTGTAATATAATGTAATAGCCTTCTAATTGGGCTACTTCTCTGTGGTCTGCCTTCTCTTCAATAAATACTTCACTCTGCTTCCTAACCAATCCCTCTGCTCACATAGCTATGCAAATCACTAAACAGCTAGAAAAATAGGAAGACAAATGGATGGACATATGTATGTATGGATGGATGGATGGATGGATGGATGGATGGATGGGTGGGTGGGTGGGTGGATGGATGGATGGATGGGTGGGTAGATACACAAATACACAGATAAATAGTGCTGGCCAATTATCAAGTATAAACTGACCCTGGTATTTAAGACCTTCTTCTTTCCTATCTAGACTTATCGCATCCTATTACCTTTTACAAAGTCTATGTACTAGCCCAGATAGATGACTCTTAATTCCTACCACATACATTTCCTTCCTCTCCTGTTATATTGCCTAATATGTTTGGGGTAGATGCTCCTTTTCTTGCTCCATGTATTGAAGTCTCTTCTTAACTTTGAGATCCAACTCAGATTCCACTTCTTTTTTTTAGGGGTGGAGGGAAGACAAGGCAATTGGGGTTAAGTGACTTGCCCAAGGTCACATAACTAGTAAGTATGTCAAATGTCTGAGGCTAGATTTGAATTCATGTCCTCCTGACTCCAGGGCCAGTGCTGTACTCACTGCATCACCTAGCTTCCCCCTAGATCTCATTGCACTATGGAGTGTCATCTGACTCCAACCTCTAGGTGAGAAAGATTTCTCCCCTCTCCTCCCTCAAATTTCTCATATATAAACTGAATCTCTCCTTCATACTTATGTCATTCTTTCTTATAGCTATTTATATACTCCCTCCAGTAGAGTGAAAGCTTCTTGAAAGCAGGAATTTTATCTATCTGTTTTATCTATCTTTGTGGAGAGGATAAATACCAAGAAGCCATGACTCCTTTTACACAAGACACTCCCAGGGTACATTCTTAAGAAAGTATCTGCTTTTATATGAGGAAGTCAATGTGCTGTGGAGAACAGACATGGGTAGAAAGCATCATCATTCAACCCTACAGGCAGAAGAAAGAGGTACAAGAATCAGCGCAATAATGAGATACTGAGCTTTATACAAACTAGAAGAGAGAACTTTAGATGAAGGCTTCTATATCCCTGTGGCACATAACAGAAAGAGTTGGCTTCAAATGGAGATGCCAAGGTAAATATGTATATGTAGAAAGGCTTATACTGTATCCACATGTCTCCTGAGAGGAGCTAGTCCCAGATGCAGATGACATGGACTTAGAAAGAGGTCTGTGAATAAAGGACACTGCCCCCTTTAATGTGAAAACAATTTTAACATTTTTTTCAAATATTGAGTTTCAAATTTTCTCCCTCTCTTCTTCCCCTCCCCCCATTAAAAAGGCAAGCAATAGTTACATGTGTGTAGTCACAAAAAACACTTCCATAACAGTTATGTTGTGGAAGACTAACTATATTACCCTCTTTCCTGTCCCAGCCTCCATTTATTCTATTCCCTCCTTTGATGCGTCCCTCCACAAAAGTGATTGCTTCTGCTTGTCCCTTCCCCCAGCCTGCTATGCTTTCTATTATCTCCCCTCTCTTCCCCTTCCCCGCTGCTTTCCTGTAGGGTAAGACAGATTTCCATACCCAAAATACTCTGTGTGTTATTCCCTCCTTAATCAAAATCTGATAAGAGTAAGGCTCACATTCCATCTCACCTCCCCCCTCTTCCCCTCCATTGTAAAACCTCTTTCTTGCCACTTTTATGTGAGATGATTTACTACATTCTACCTCTCTCTTTCTCTTTTTCCTGGTACATTCCTCTCAAAACTTAATTTTAACTTTTAGGTATCCTCCCTTCATATTCGATTCACCCTGTATCCTCTGTCTACATACACACACACACACACACACACATACACATACATATATACATGTATATATATAGATATATATACACACACACACACACACACACATACATACATACACATGCTCACATATATATTCCCTCTAACTACCCTAATACTGAGAAAGGTCTCTGGAGTTGCAAATATCATGTTTCCATGTAGGAATGTAAACAGTTCAATTTTAATAAGTTCCTTATGGCTTGTCTTTCTTGTTTGCCTTTTCATGTTTCTCTTGATTCTTGTATTTCAAAGTCAAATTTTATATTCAGCTCTGGTCTTTTCAACAAGAATGCTTGGAAGTCCCCTATTTCATTGAAATTCCATTTTCCCCCTGAAATATCATACTCAGTTTTGCTGGGTAGGTGATTCTTGGTTTTAATCCTATCTCCTTTGACCTCTAGAATGTCGTATTTCAAGCCCTCTGATCCCTTAGTGTAGAAGCTGCTAAATCTTGTGTTTTCCTGATTGTATTTCCACAATACTTCAATTATTTCTTTCTGGCCACTTGTAATATTTTCTCCTTGACCAGGGAATTCTGGAATTTGGCTATAATATTCCTAGGAGTTTTCCTTTATGGATCTCATTCAGGAGGTAATTGGTGGATACTTTCCATTTCTATTTTACCCTGTGGTTATAGAATATCAGGACATTTTTCCTTGATAATTTCTTGAAAGATGATGTCTAGGCTCTTGTTTTGATCATGGTTTTCAGATAATCCAGGGCTATTCAATCTTAGGTTTTTATTGAAACAATAGAAAATATAGTTTGATTTTCCATTTTAGTGAGAGCCCTGGGGTAGCTCAGCTTCACTTACTAAAGCATTTATGTAAATTTCTATGCTTGTAGGCAGGTCACATAAATCACAATGCTGGCCACACGAGGCTCATGGGCCACATTTTGGACAGCCCTGAGATAATCAAATAATTTTTTTAATTATCTCTCCTGGATCTATTTTCCAGGTCAGTTGTTTTTCCATGAGTTATTTCACATTGTCTTCTATTTTTTTCATTCTTTTGGTTTTCTTTTATAATTTCTTGATTTCTAATAAAGTCATTACTCTCCATTTACTCCATTCTAATTTTAAAGGAATTATTTTCTTTGGTGAGCTTTTGGACCTCCTTTTCCATTTGGCAAATTTTGCTTTCTCCTCATTGGCTTTTTGGACCTCTTTTGCCATTTGGGTTAGTCTATTTTTAAAGGTGTTATTTTCTTCAACATTTTTGGGGGTCTCCTTTAGCAAGCTGTTGACTCATTTTTCATGATTTTCTTGTACCACTCTCATTTCTCTTCCCAATTTTTCATCCACTTCTCTTACTTGATTTTCAAAATCCTTTTTGAGCTCTTCCATGGCCTGAGACCAATTCATATTTTTCTTCGAGGTTTTTGATGTAGGAGCTTTAACCTTGCTGCATGCCTTGATCTGTCTCATCACTAAGTGTGTGAGAAAACATCTTTTCACCAAGAAAGTAACCTTCTATATTCTTATTCTTTTTTCCTTCTTTCCTCATATCCCAGACAGTTATTTGACTTTTGAGCTCTTTGTAAAATGGAGGGTATACTGCCCCAAGTGTCAGGTGTTTTGTGCAGCTGTTTTCAGAGATATCTCTAGGGACCTGTAAAGTCTTAGTTGCTCCAAAGTGGTATGATCAAAAGAGAGTTGTTTACTCCTCTCCTGGACTCCACGCTGCTCCATGAGCAACTCCAATCACTTGTTTTTGCCCTGGAATTGCTAGGAGGGTTACCTCTCCAGCCCCCCCCCCCCAGTTCTGCTCCTCCTCACCCAAGATTGCCATGCAGGACTGCGACCCAGATCAGTGGCTCGGTTCTCCCACCGTCTGAAGGCAAAGAGATGCAGAAGCAGTGGCTGCCTGTGGCAATGGCTGTAGCCATCCTGGCCCTGTCGCTGGGGCTGTGGCTGGACCATACTCCTCTCTCACCCAGGTGAGAGACCACAGCAGTTGCCAGTGATTCAATGCCCTGAGGCCTGCTCCAGTATCATCTGTGCCAGCACAGGCCAGGCTGGGCTGGGCTCTGCTCCAAGCATGATGTGGTAGACCCTTTCTGTTGGCCTTCCAGATTGTCTTGGGCTGGAAATCCACTTCACTCTGTCATTTTGTGGCTTCTGCTGCTCTAGGATTTGTTTAGAGTCATTTTTAGAGATATTTTGAGAGATTTGGGGGGAGAGCTCAATCAGGTCCCTGCTTCTACTCCACCATCTTGGCTCCACCTGCCATAACAGATAATTCTTACAATCATTGTAATAATGTGGTATGGTCAGGTAAGAATAGTAATAGTGCTAACATTCAGAATAAACTGAGGTTTAATGAGAAAAGTGAAGGAGAACAAAGTAGGCTTTTAAAGCTATATTGAAATAACTAGAATAAAGTCAAATTTAGACTATTGCTCAAGATAGATAGTACAATAAATACTGATAAAAGAGAGTGAAAGTTTCACTTTTCAATTTGTATTTTGCTTTTGATTTCTTTATCAAACAGAATGGTCTTTGAAATGGAAAGGGCAAAATGAACATTATGAAGGGAACTGGTGATCATGATTAGTAAGGAAATTGGAATAAAGTACCTAATTGCTCTTTATGGTTCAATCTGGACAGATTTCAGATACAAACGGACTTTAATAGGTTGATAATTGGGCAGAACATGGTATTTCATGGAGGGAGGATGGCTAGGCAGCAGTTCTAGCAAATATACGTGCGTGTGTGTGTGTGTGGATAGATAGATAGATAGATAGATAGATAGATAGATAGATAGATAGATAGACAGATAGATAGATAGATAAAAACATTGGAAGGTACCATCAAGGCTATCTAGTCCCCACCCCTCATTTTACAGTGGAGGAAACTAAGGCCTGATGGAATTAAGTAACTTCCTCAAAATAAAGCAGAGGGTAAGTGCCAGAAGTGAAATTTGAACCTTGATCCACTGACTTCAGGGAGAATACTCTTTGCACTATACCACATCAGGAATTTAGATGATACTTACAATGATGATGATGATGATTTTAAGAGCATTCATATAGAAATTTGAGGATTCTAAAGTACATACAAATATCTCCTTCCATCTACACCAACCCTAGGAGATAGATACTGTTATAATCTCCATTTTCTAGAAGAGACAACTGTGGCAGACAGAAGTTAACTGACTTGCCCAGTGTCATACAGCTTAGGTCAGTTTTGAATTCTAGTCTTCCCTGACCACCTAGCTCTTCTCAAGATCAACGTGGGTCAACAGTGTACTACAGCAACTAAGAAAGCTAATGAAAGCAGGCTACGTTGTGAAACAAAGTGCTCCGAGACTAGGGAAAGGTGAATACTTCCATTGTACTCTGCCCTGGTCATACCTGATTTGGTATGTAGAGAGGGATATTAATGTCCTTTTAGGAATGACATTAATGATCTGGAGAACATTAGAGACATATGGAGAATTCTCTCTCAGAAGAAGTCTTTAAGCAAAGCTTTGATGTGCACTTTCCTGGTACTTGGGGTGGGGTAGGGGTTCTTGTTCTGATATGAGTTGGACTAGGTGGCCCTTGCCTGCTATGAGATTTTGTGATATAAGCATTTATTATCTGCTATGTGACACGCAATGTGTTGGGTAATAAGAAAACAAATGCAAAGAATAAAACAATCGCTAGTCTCAAAGAACTTACATTCTGATTTGGGAAGATATCAAATAATTATATGAGTATGAAAAGAATAAATGTTAAGAGAATAAGCACAAGTAAATAAAAAGTAGTTAAATGCAATGTTATTTGAGTTGGTGGGACAAGATACTCAAGGTTGGAAGAATGAGGAAAGGTTCCACATAGAAGGTGTTCCTTGAATCTGATGGCAGAGAGATGTTATGAGGCAATGGTGGAAAATTGTTGAATTCTAGAACTGGGGATTGCCCATGCAAAGGTATAGAGATGAGAACTGGATTTTCAAATGTGATAAACATATAAATGGCCAAGTTGGCTGTATCAGTGATTACTTAATAATTGCATTAGGTTTCAGCACGGGTAACAGTTCTTTTTATAGTCAAGGTAGCCTGATTGAAAAGCTATCATTTTTGTTTTATAACATTGATATTGAGTCTTACAAACATTCTCTGGATCAGAAAGATTATGTTTTTGTCCAAATTGGGTAATGTCAGCTTAAAACGATATAAAATTTATTTTTCCAATTGAATCTGTTGATGAGAACATTTTTCATTAAGAGTCAATGTGTGAAATTGCATTGGTTTCATGGCTATGATAGTTTCTATCACTGAAAATGAAAGGTCAGGCAAGCAAGGACAACAGTGAAAAATATCACATCTAAAAGCTAATTTCAAGTACATTTCTTGACTTCTGAAATTGTCCCTTAAAATCATATTTCAGTGTAATTCATGCAAGTCTAGGCAAGCAATATTTGAGGATAAAAATTGAACTTGGGATGCAAATGAGTGACAGTTACCATCAAATAAAAAAGAGGAAAGACTGAATTGTGAACATAGCCAGTCTCTCCTAGAATTATTTGTTTATCGTAAACAGTTTTTAATGGATGAAACCTTTCAAAGACATTTTGTCCTTGGATCCAAGAAAATGATACTATTCCAAAAATGGAAGTTATGAAAAGACTTTATAAAGTTGGAACAAAATCTTGTCACATTATAATAGAAATTTTAAAGAATTTATGAGGGACAGTATAAGATAGTGCATCAAGGGTTGACATTAGGGCTAGAAAGACTGAGTTCAAGTCCATCCTCTGAAACATATTGTTTGTCTGACCCTGGGCAAATTATTAAACTCAAGACAACACTCTAAGATAATCAAGGTGCTGGCCTGCATTGGGAGAGGGAGTTTCTTCATCGAGAAGTTCTCCACGGCACTGAAATTAAAAGCCCACCCTTCATTCCCCTACAGTTGTTAGAAACACTTGTTTCATAAGATACACACACACACACACACACACACACACACACACACACACACAAACACGCTCAATGAATCTACATTCAGTGAATTAAGTCATCCTTGAAGCCTTGGTGTGTTGTGACACTATTGCAGACTGAGGCAAAGAGATGGTGCCCATTCTTTAAAGGAAGAGGTGTCATCATTTTCACAATCATCTTTCTGATTTGAGAGATGAAGTGAAAAGAACACTGAATTTGAGTCATATCGATATTAAAGTCCCATGACTTCTGCAAGTCATGTAACTTTTCAAGGTGCTCAGTTTAATGTCTTTAGTCAAATATTTATGTTTCTTAATTGAAGAATAAAAAAGACAGCCTCAGTACTATAATACTGTCCACAAAATGTTCAAAGTCATACAGGAAGGTCCCTATCCTTGTTGGAAGATTTATGGGAGGATATAGGCAAGAATCACAGAAGGCCGAGAAGACATAGATTAACTGACTGCACTCATGGAAGGATTAATGAGATCATGGACCCAGGGACATATCCAAGTCATTTCTTAACAGGGCTACTTTTAAGCTAAAATGAAATAATGTGTATATCCCATTTTGTACTTGTCAAGCCCTACAAAAAATCAAGGTGTTCCTTCATTCATGCGTCTCTTCCATCCATTGTGAATAAAAAGATATAAAGTTCTCAACAATGAAAGAAATTTCTGGTCTCACTTTGGGAGGATCTGTCATGTCAATAAATCCTGAGGAGCCTCAGTTATTTAAATTTCAAGAATGAGCTTTTTCTTAAATAACATGCTTTTATATTCTCCTTTCCATTATTTGTAAAAAATAAGTTTCAAGATATCTTTAATTTCTTCCTCTGAAAATGCTCGAAATCACTACTTGCTAGAGAAAGGCAAATCAAAATAACTCTTAGGTACCACATCTTTCCTGTCAGATTGTCTAAAATGACAAAACAGGAAAATGATAAGTGCTGGAGAGGATGTGGGAAAATGGGAGCACTGTTACATTGCTGGTGGAGTTGTGAACTGATCCAGCCATTCTGGAGAGCAATTTGGAACTATGCCCAAAGGGCTATAAAAATGTTCATGCCCTTTTACCTAGCAATACCACTTCTGGGGTTGTATCCCAAATTGATCACACAAGTGGGAAAAGGGCCCATATGCACAAAAATACTTATAGGGGCTCTTTTTGTACTAGCAAAGTACTGGAAATCAAGGAGATGCCCATCAATTGGGGAATGGCTGAACAAGTTGTGGCATATGAAGGTAATGGAATACTATTGTGTGATAAGAAATGGGGATGATAGGGACTTCAGAATAACATGGAAAAACCTACACTGTATAATGCTGAGTGAGCGGAGCAGAGCCAGGAGAACATCGTACACAACCACAGATATATGGATTCTGTGATGACTAACCCTGATAGACTTCACTCTTCTCAGCAACACAAGGTGCAAAGACAACTCCAAAGGACTCATGATGGAGAGACCTATCTACATCCAGAGAAAGAACTATGAAGTATGAATGCAGATTGAGGCACACTGTTTGTTCTCCTTTTTTTCCCTTTGTTTCTTTTTCTCTTTTGTTTGTTTTTGGTTTTGGTTTTGTTTCCTCTTTCTCATGATTCATTCCATTGGTCATAATTCTTCTTTACAACTTGACTATTGTGTAAATAAGTTCGGTGCAAAGTTGTACATAGAAGATATATCGGGTTCCATGCCATCTTGGGGAGGGGGTGGGAAGAGGATCTGGAACTCAAAATTATAGGGAACTGAGTATTATAAACTAAAAATAAAAAATCTTAGTTATGAAAAAATAAATAAAATAAAAATGGGAAACAGAAAAAAATAAGTTTAAAGGAAAGTCTATTAATATTTAGAAACTAATGCGAAAAATGTATACATTTTCTAAAACTTTTCTAACAAATAATTTTTGTTTCTTATCTTATTTAATTAATTTATTTTATTGAACATTGATGACAGCATGCTATAGAGTGCAAAGGGCCCAGAAATTGAAATCAGAAATCTGAGGTTCAAGTCTCAGCAATGATTCTCTGTAATCATGTGACTCTAGATAATTCAAAATACATTGTGAAAGTTGTACAGTAATTGTCCCATTTTTTTGTCTAACAGAGTAAGTGCTCTGTCTCAGATAAAACCTCAGAGCTAGTGATCACAAATTCACTAAGGAGGCTATAGATTTATAAAAATGTGTGGCTTAGGAAAAGGACTATAACAAATACCAAGCTATAAGTTCAGGCAGTTAATCATTCAATAAAGAATAACAGACTGCCTTTTGTTTGTGTATTGCTAGGTAACATATTAAGATAAATCTGATGATTACCTAGTTACTTAATTCTTAATTCCTTGTAAATATATGAAAGAAATAAGATTTTTATATGCAAAGTTTAAAGAGTATCATAGTCAGCATTAAGTGGAGAGAAAGCTATCTGAAATCAGGGAGAGAACAGTTCAAGTCCCATCTTTGGAACTTTTCACTAGCCGCATGACCCTTGAAGTCCCAGTGTGCCAGATAACCTCATTGGTAGAGAGGCTTACTCACAGGCATTTCCCTTCACCAATGAAGTTGGTAAAAAAAAATCTCTCTAAAAATTTTAAAACAAATGATTCTATGTCTTTTGCCAACTAAGCACATCTTTACTTGAATAATCTGATTATACTAATAATATGATTATAATAATACTGATTATAATCTATTGAACTACTGCCAATATTGTTATATTGTGTAAAAACAAGTCTAATCAGAGACATATGTAAAAATAAGCTTACCTATTTAATATTGCTCTGGAGTATGGAAATTACCTCCCCTAAATGTTATATCAGGATGGAGAGTTTTGTTGTCAGTGATTTCACTAAGGTCTTCTAATACACAAAATTGAATAATGTCCTTCCTGAAAAAAAATGTTGTTCCTGCCCTAAATTTTTGGTATTTTTAAATGGGTCCTTATTAGCTACAAAGTTTATTTTGTTTTAATCTTACATTGTGGACCTAAATTATAACATTGGCGTGTTATCCTAAGACATATTATATAAACAGATCATAAATAGAATCATGTTCATCCATATGAAAGAGTTGCTAGAAATGATCCAGCCCCAAACTTTCATTTTATGTATAAGAACACTGAGATCCAAGGAAGTTATCTACCTCTGGTCCCACATGTATTAAAGTGGGATTTGAGCTCAGGTGCCATGACTTCAAATTCTATCTTTTCTGTTCTACTTTGTTGTTTTATCATTTCAATCATTTCTGACTCTTCATAATCCCATTTTCAGTTTTCTGGGCAAAGAGTCAGTTGCCATTTTCTTCTCTGGCTCATTTTTCCAGATGAGGAACTGAGGCAAAAAGGGTTAAGTGATTTGCCCAGGGTTACACAGCTACTAGGTGCCTGTGGCCAGATTTGAATGCAGGAAAATGAATCTTCCTGGCTCCAGACTGCCACTCTATTCACCACCCTACCACTACCTCTCTTCTAAAGAATATGACTTTCTGATAGGTATAATTCAGATTAAATGTAAAATCTGAAAAGGTGAGTTGAGATTTAATAGGACATTAGAATTAGAATCAGAGAAGCTGTTTCATTTTTAGCATGTATGCCATCACCAGAAACAGACAACATTGGTTTAGTAGAGTAACTACTGGATATGGAGTCAGGAAGATTTGGATTCAAATCCTAACTCTGCTAACTTACTATTTGTGTGATCCAGGGCCAGTCACTTAATCTCTCTGAGCTTTACTTTCCTCATCTGCAAAATGGACAATTTTACTACTTCTTTCACTGGATTATTGAGAGGTACAAATGAGAAAGGGGAGTTAGTTGGTGCAATGAATAGAACACTAGGCCTGAAGTCAGGAAGACATCTTTGTGGCATCTCGCCTTAGATACTTACTATCTAGTAAGTATGACTCTGGACAAGTTGCTTAACTGTACTTGCCTCAGTTTCCTCATCTGTAAAATGAAAGAAATGGTGAACCACTCCAGTATCTTTGCCAAGAAAACTCCAAAAGGAGTCATGAAAAATCAGACATGACTGAAAAGAACTGAACAACAAATACAAACGAGATGACCTAATTAGAAAGATTTGCAAGCATTTAGCACTGCAGTCATAATATCATCATCACCATCATTGAATAACTTTAGTCATCTTGCTCTTTGTCCAAATCAATCAATCAACATTTCTGAAGAGTGTACTATATGTCAGGCACCGGAGTAAGTGCTGGGCATTCAAAAGGACGTGAAATACAATCTTTACCTTAAAGGAACTCATAATCCAATTGTTTAAAGTTTACTCATCTTTTTCATAGTAAGAACAATTCTTCACTGCTTGTTTGCAGAGAGGAGTGGTATTTTGGGAAGAGAATTATGTGTAGAAAATGTTCAAAAATGTTTTTAAAGCTCCATTATAAATATATTTGTCTTTTGTTATTTTTGTTACTGTATTACTAAGAGGACCTACTTTGCATAGAAGGAAACCTTTATTTTTGTTTGGTACAAAGACTTGTAGAGAAAATTTCATATCAAACATCTACACTTCTTTAACCTCCATAGCCCCTTTTGTTTGTGTAAAAATTTTGACATTTCAATTAGTCTGTCTCGTGCTATTCTCTCTAATGGTTTTTTCCCGACACTGTGAACTCCTTTGAGTTCCAAGAGCTGGTCATAGATGTCCATAACCAACTCTTACGGTACCTAACAAAATGTTGGGCACAAGTCAAAGCCTCAGGAAGTGCTTGATTTCTTGATTTGAAAGTCATGTTACTTGCCCCAAAAGATTCACTTTAATCACAGAGGAGGGACCATCATTTGAAAAGGCATTCAAAAGTGGCAATTATTCAAATATCTTCTTTGCTTAACGTCAAACTCAGTGTTCCTTTCAAATGTTTTGAATAATTTTTCTTCTTTCTTTTGCTACTTGTCATAAATATTGTCACTGTAACAAGCTCTTCTCCCTTTCCCAATCTGTGATTTCCTCCTGCTTGGGCCCATAGTTAGAGATGAGCCAGCTGAATTAAAAATAAGATCCTCTCCAACATGAGATGGAAGAGAAAAAAAGCAGATATATCTAAAATTCACTGATTCTTTGATAATCAGTTAAGTTGAGGTTAACTTCTAACTCGGAGATAACACTACGCTCATGGTACATATGCAATAAATAATTATTGAACTGAACTCAAATTCCATTTACTGGAAACATAGAAAATATTTCCCTCAGTTGAGATGGATATTTTGAAAAGCATCTTTTCCAGGGTGCCCTGCTGCAGTTCAAATCGAATAGAAGCCCCAAAGAACATGGCATCATTAAAGTATTTCTTTGCTGTTCTACAACCAGGTAGTAGTTTGTGACTGAATACTTTAAGTCATTCACTGCTAACTCTTCTTTCACCCTCTTTTCTAATGAATGGATCATTTATACTGTATTATCTCAGCCTGATTCAAACAGCATTATTAAACATTTGTTGGTACTGATTTTTTTTTAATTAAAGAAGTCTATTTTTAACAGACCATTTTAAACATAGTTGTATAGA
Source organism: Trichosurus vulpecula (assembly GCF_011100635.1). Lineage (NCBI taxonomy): Eukaryota > Metazoa > Chordata > Mammalia > Diprotodontia > Phalangeridae > Trichosurus > Trichosurus vulpecula. Next base: position 411,826,205 of record NC_050573.1, on the reverse strand, counting down.
AGTTATTGAAAAAATACAGTGGTTTCTTCACATAACACAATAAAACATTATTTTCCCTTTCTCCCTTTTCTTTGCAGTACAAGCAAGTAGAACAATACATGTCATTCCACAAGTTACCAGCTGATATGCGCCAGAAAATTCATGACTACTATGAACACAGGTACCAGGGCAAAATCTTCGATGAGGAAAACATCCTTAGTGAGCTTAATGATCCTCTGAGGGAGGTAAGTTCACTCTCACTCATTGTTTAATACAATTTTGTCTTTTCTTGCTGTGGGAGAATTTTATGTTTAGATCATGAATCAGAGGGGGAAATGAACAGTTCATAACAGAACAATTACCAGGGTTTTTTTTCCCCCTGCAATACGCAGAAAGTTCAGGGTATGATTTCTTCTTGTTATTTTTATTCTCTTTAAAAAATGAAATTAGGCAAATGTTATCATCATCCTGATTTCATGTCAGATGAGGCAGTTGCCCCTGGCTAGGCATCCTTGCTTTAAACTTCTACAAGTAAAGTCCTGACAAATCCTGCCTATACTTGAGAGATTAATGTTGTTTTCTTATTGATTTATTCAGGTTTGGATTTATTTTATTTAAAAAAAAGACTTTCAAAGGGAAATGGGATGTATAATATACATTTGTACTTTCTTTTAGGGGTAAAGTTTCAAATGTATCCACTTCCTTTTTCTTTAAAGCAGGAAGCAAACTTTCTAACTAAAAAGATTAAATAAGAAGAAGAAACATTCTACCTTACATCAATGTGTTTATTTCAGTTCAGTACAGATATTTCATTTAGTAGTTGACAGGCCTAGGTTTTGTTTCTGTTGTTTTTTTAAATAGGAGTTGAAAAAAAATCTTCATCTCTGTCCTTTTTTCTAATCTACCACTCTTTTTTGTATAGTGAACAAAAAGAGCTGACCTTGAAGCAGATAAGAACTGGGCTCAATTCTCCCCTCTGGCACATACTGGCTATGTGATCGTGGGCAAACTGTTTAACTTTGCAATGTTCCAAGCAGCTTCTAAAACTAAATTGAAGAATAGTGGCCAACTAGGGTTGCTAAAGGGAGTCCCTTCATTGGGCAGTTCTTAATAAATCAAAGTTATAGTCTATTTCTTTTTTGGATGGGCAGGATGCTGTTAGGAACCTGGGATTTTTCTGTGATGCTAGGTTTGGAAATGTTTTTCAATAATATCTACTATAACTCTACTATAATGTATTATCTTAGAGAGTCATCAGGGTTCCAGAGAGGTTGAGGGACTTGTCCATGGTCACAATGTTAATTTGTGTCAGAGGCAGAAGGTGAACCCCAGAATTTCTGACTCTAAGTCTGGCTTTCTGGGGTGCCTATCACATCATGCCTCTTTACTTTCGAATATTTTAAAATGAAATGAAAAATAAAATCATTAGATGTAAAATTGTGGCCTCAACTAGATAATTTTTTTCCTTTTTCCTCTTCCCCTAATTCTCCAATACCTGCTACTCATCAATGAAAAAAATTACTTCTCTAGGTGGGTTAGTTAAGTCTTTTAGCTTCCTTGAACAATTTTTAATCAATACTACTTGGAAAGCTATTGATTAAGCAGTAGAGTAAAAGCCATTTGTGGTTATCCAGTACAATAAGAATGCTTCAAATATGTGTGTGCGTGTGTGTGTGTGTGTGTGTGTGTGTGTGTGTGTGTGTGTGTAGTATATTTATATACTGGAATATTCAAAAATGTGATATTTATTCTTTTGAGCAAATTTTTCCCAATAAATTATGTCAGCTCCACTGTTTTAAGCGAACATGTTATTTTCAGTTTACAACTTGGATTTCCCACTTTTTTAGGTTTTACTTATAGCAGGAGAATGGGAGTTAGAAAGATGCTTAACAAAACTATTTCATTTATTATAGGAATTGCACAGAAAGGTTTAACTGATATGATCAACAGTTTATAGTTACAAGGGAGCTCACTAACCACCAAATCTAGCTCCCTCATTTTATAGATGAGGAATTTGAGGCCAGTGAAGGTGTCGTGGTATAACAGAAAGAAAAGAGACAAAGAGACGTGTAAGGAATATCCATTGGTTTCTCATAAGCTGTAGTTAATCAAATAATAGTGGTTAGTTGAGATTCTGCTATTTCAGTGATGCCAACCTCCCTGTGTTCATTGAAATAGATGCTGCATCCCCCAGATCTTAGAATTTTTGCTGGATATTACCCATGCCTGGAATGCTCTCCTTCCTCATCTCTTAATGTCTCCAGCTTATTTCAGGTCCCAGATACAATGCTCCTTCCTCCAGAAAGCCTTTCCTGATGTTCCTTAATGCTGATACTTTCTGTCTGTTGAATATTTTCATTTTTTCTTGTATATAGCTTATTTACACATAGTTGCTTACATAGTGGCTCTTCCATTAGATCATGAGCTCCATGAGAGCAAAGACTATTTTTTGCCTTTATTTTTATTCCCAGTACTTGGCACAATGCCTGGCACATAGTAAGTTTATTGACTAATTGATATGTAAAATACTGTTCATCATAATGAGAGAGCTAGAAAGAAGTATAAACCATAGCCCAGACCCTCAGAGAGCTTACATTCCAGCTGGGTAAATAAGCAACATACTACTGAAGAAACAGGATTAATCATTTCTGAGCAAAAATAAGTGTTTCCAACAAATGGCACAGCCATTGAGTGTTATAAAAGTTCTGTGGAGGGAAAAATCATTTCTAATTAGGGAAGACTTCACAGAAATGGTGAGAATTGATCATGATCTTGAAGCATATGTAGGATATGGAGTATCTGTGGTGAGCGTCATTAGCCTGAGAATTGCTGAAATACAAAGTAAATAAAGAGTATATTTAAGGAAACTGGTAAATAGAGAAGTATGGCAGGAGCCAAGAGGTCACATAAGAGTAGTGGGAGATACAGCTGGAAAGATAGGTTACAAACAAATTATAGAAGACTTTGGAGGCCGGGATAAAGAGACCAGATATAATTATTTAGATACTTGGAATTCATTAAAAGTTTTGAGGCAAAGGAGTGATATGATAAAAAAATGAAGTGCTATTTCCAGAATATTAATTTGCTTATAGTTTTTGAAGTACATGGAATGTAAGAAGAGATAAAAAGCAAGAGATGACTTAATAAACTTTTGAAATAATGCAAGGGAGAAGTGATAAGGTGCTGAATTATAGTGACAGTGGGGATGAAAAGAAAGCAACAGACATAAGAGAAATGACAAAAGTAAAATTGATCAGTCTTGGTGACAAACTAAAAATGGGAAAGAAGGGGAAGAATCAATATGTTATTTAACAAGAATTAATTAATCACCTACTTACATGCAAGATATTGGAGGTACAAAAATGAAACAGTTTCTGCCCCCAAAGAGATTACATTTTATCAAGGGAGACTTTGAGTCTGAATGATTGGAAGGATAGTGCATAGTTGATAATGCATTAATGTTACCACTCAAATATTCCTGAATAACACAGTGGATTGTAACAGGGTTTAAATTAATTTGGGAGGCATTGTAGAGAGGAAAGCTTGAGTATTTACTAATTTTGTAAGAGAAAGTGAAAATACAGGATGTACATTTCATATACATTTTATAGCTTTAATATTTATTTTTGTAATGCTGTTTTTAGTTTGGCTTATATCATTGAAGCATTATGAAGTAAAAATAAAATGTTTTTAATTTTAGCTCAAGTGGTTTTATATGAAAATTACTCTAAAATAGATCTTTATCAAAATATGCTCATTGTTTTCTTTGACATATTATTTGCCCTTATTAGCCTGTGATTACTATATGAATCCAATATGCAAAAATTTCATGGCCAAAAGAGAAACAAATCAACTCTTTTAAATTAAATTCCAATAGTGAGAGATATACTTATTATTCTAAAGCCACCATCTCTCTCTCTCTCTCTCTCTCTCTCTCTCTCTCTCTCTCTCTCTCTCTCTCTTTCTCTGTGCTTAGGAGATAGATGTGGATTTCTAATTTCATCAGTAGAGTGAAAAGTAAAAGGGAAAATTCCCTCTACCGACACAGACCTTTTCTGCAAATTGTAGTCTCAGAGGATTGCCTAGGTTATTGAGAGGTTATCACTTATAACATAGTAGCTTTCAGAAGACAAACTTGAATCCATGTCTTCCTAAATCTGAGACCAACTCTTTTTCCATTATCCCAGGCTATTTCTCTGTTGAGAAAACATACCTATACCTAATTCAGCCCGTGCTCTGTTTTGTTGATTTCACACCACAGACTTTCCCCCGTAGTGCTTTTGAATAATTTCAAACATAATCCAAATAATGCAAAAATGAGCCTCTAAAATTGAATTCAGATGACAGATATTTATATGAATTTAAAATTTATTCCAAATGGCTGACCTCATATGCAAATAACTCCATTCAGATGGTGGACATTTTTTAACTGGATGTGTTGGAATGCACTTAATTTCTGTGTCAAAAATTAAATAATTTGCCTTTGCAATATGCTAGAGACAAGTGGTCAAAATTGCCTTACAAAAAAAAAAACTTCTACAAGTGTATATCTAAGTGTTACCTTATTTTATTAGGCAAATCACAATATAGATATATGACTTTTGAGTATCTCAGTGATAACATAGAAAGAATAAAAATGAAATGTGCTTTTATTTCTAAATCTATCTTCTATTTTCTGAATTCATTTTTGTCCTGTTGGTACCCATAAGTTATCAGCGGGACCACCATAAAAATAGGGTTGCTTTGGCTAAGCATGTTTTCTATAGGTTGATTAGTTTCACTTTTTATTCTCTACCTGTCATCAAGGGTCCTTGGTTAAGTTTTGTGGCCAGGAAATAAACCTTTCTGATTTCAGAGTCCCATCATCTTTGACTCAGGAATGCCTGAGAGAAGTCAGAAGGATTCAGCAGGTGTCAGGAATGTAGTTGTTATCTTTATTACACAGAGTAGGAAAGGCTCAGCCCTTTGGTCATCTCATGCCTTATACCTCAGACAGTTTTCAATGTAATGCATAAAGATTCCCTAAGGATAACTACTACATAGACAAATAAACAAAGGCACATAGAGATAGAACTCAAACAATTTCTGAGCTAGAAAGGACCCTAGAAATATTGATTTCTAATATATTTTGGAATCCTCACCTTACAGACAGAAAACCATTCAAGGACTATTTTTTTTCTTTTTCAACCATTCAATCAATAAATATTTACAAGTACCTAAGGGGGGTCATGGATAGATTTTTGGAAAGAGGATTGTGAACTTGGATGGGGAAAATCACACATCTTTATTTTCACTAACCTTTAACTGAAATTTAGTATTTCTTTCAATTATAAATTGTTAAAAAATACTCTGAGAAGGGATCTGTAGACTTCACCAGAAGTCCAAAGTAGCTCCATAGCTTCTCTCTCTCTCTCTCTCTCTCTCTCTCTCTCTCTCTCTCTCTCTCTCTCTCTCTCTCTCTCTCTCTCTGTCTCTCTCTCTCTCTCTCTCTCTCTCTCTCTCTCACACACACACACACACACACACAGAATCTTTATTCTAAAGCCTGTCTTCTTCCTTATCCTCTTCATAGCACACCGATACATTGCTACTTAGTGTTTTCCTGAGTCAATGACATCACAAAAGACAGTAGAATAGAGCTGGAAAAAACTGTAAATACTATTGAATTCAATTCTTTTATTTTATAGATGAGGAAACTGAAGTCCAGAATGAGTAAGTGTCTTGCTATGGTTCACAAAGTTGGTAAACATCTGAGGCAGGATTTGAATCCATTATCCATTTCCACTTCATGACACCATACTGCCTCCCAATTTGACCTCAAATGGCACAATGGTGCCCAATCCAATGTTGTTCAGGCTTTTGTTTTGTCAACTTATTTTTTTCTTGGCCTTCCCTCAAAGGATTACACAATATTTTCATTATTATTATTATTAGTTGGCCTCCCTAATTCTAATTCTCTGCCTGGTGGCACAATTCTCATAACTTTTCTTTTAGAAATCTTCCTATCCCAAAGGCTTAAGTATCAGCCTTGGCCAACAGAGACTTCTATTGGCCCTTGTAGTCAAGGCCTCCTATATTGTTATTCTGAGGGAGATAATGATCATTGTCATTTCCAAAAAGAGGATTTGAATGAAAACTTTAATCATCTCTGGGTTTAGGAAGACTTCTAGGTCAAGTGACCAGAAAGATACATGATTAATCACTTTTTTCCAAGTCATTTCCACCCACTAATCCTAAACCTTGCCCATAGACCAAGAAAAAAAATTGTGTGTCAGATATATAGTATAGCATAGTTATAGAAAAATACACAGCAGAAAGAATAATGACAAGGTAAAATTCTCATGAATGAACCCTGATTAACTTTCATACTTTAAGAACTCATTCAGTGGTCCTCCCCCATCAGCTTCCACACACAAGAATTCAAAGTAATTTCAATGTTCCTATAGGGTCTCATCTAGTGAAGGGAAAGAACACCAGATAGGTCCAGGCTTGTCCCCCTCAGAGATTACTCAGAGAAGGGACTCAAAGAAACAAAGGTAAAATTCCTCCACTAGAAAAGCTGAGAGAGTCTTGCAGGCCTGCATCAAAGGTATATTTGCAAACAAAGGTGAAGGCACATAAAATGAGTGAAAAAAATAAGAGGTAAAACACCACAAGTATCAGCACTGATTAAAGGCTAGCTCAAATGAAATAACTAAATAGATCTTAAAAGCAGAAAGAAGAATGAGTAAAGCTTCAATCAAAATACAAAACTCTCTTAATAGATAATGTAGTGCTAAGAAAGTGAACAAATGCCAGATTTGGAGTTGGGGCGGGGGAAGATTCTTTTGAACAAAGCACAGAAGAATAGGAAGAACTTTTAAAATAACTGAAAAAGGGGAAAAAATCCATAAATGAAGAAACTATGGAAGTATGTTAGGAATAAAAGCTGTCAATGAAGAAGGTAGAAATCCAATTAACAGATTAGAAAATGTTAGACCACTAAGGAAAAATCTCTCTGAAGAAATGAGAGGTGAACAGATTTGGAACACAATAGTATTGAAGTGGAAGAACATTTTCCAGAAAGGAAACAAACAAACAAAATTTAAAAACCAACCAAATTCTATGTCAGCTGAACTGACTGTCTTTGAAGAAAAGTTGTGTAAGAGATTGCTCCTAGAACAACATGAAAAAATTAAAAAGAAAAAATTATCATGTTGCAGTAAGTATGTATATAGTAAATAAAGACAAGAAAATAAAGATCAAGAGAATTTATGGATCAAAGCTACAATGGGGATATGTGAGGGGAAGAAAGGTACAGACAGTAATGACAGTAGTCAAATGTAACTATCTCGATGATAACCAACTTTGGCGGGAAAGGAGAAAGACCTTCAAACACAAAGAGAAGGATATTAAAATAACCAAAGATTATTCCACCAGAATGGCTCTACTCTACCTCACCTCTAAGCTGGAGACCATAACATTTCCTGAGGCCCTAGGATTATATTCAGTTTGCCTGAATCTCAAGAAAACACTCCCTGGAGTTCTACCGGTATAGATCTTTTTTATCTGTTCCACTGGGGATTTTAGTCCTGCTTCTGATAGCCCCTTTCAATTGATCACTCCCTATTTCCCTTCCTGCCTATGCCCACAAGCCTAGGTAACTAAATCCCACTCACCAGAAGAATGAGTTCTGGATACCTCAGTGTTACCATATTCTAGGAGACTGAGCACTGGCTAGCTAACATTTGCCCAATCTTTGTAATCCCTTGCATCAACCCATCTAGTTCAGAGCTTCCTACCCCTGTATGTTACGGACTTCTTTAAAAATGTGGTGAAATCTATAGATCCTTTCTTAGAATAATGTTTTTAACTACATAAAATAAAATACATAGGGTTATAAAGGAAACCTAATATATTTAAACGCATCTTTTCTTATTTTTTGTTTCCTTCTGCATAAGTTGTAAGGTTGCTTTTTAATTTCTCATTGCACCTGCCCCATCTTCCTTTGTCTAAACAAGATATTCCTGCTTATAAGGACAGTTTCTAATCCATGGACTAGGCTAGAAGTGTAGCCATCTCCTGAGTCAATAACTCATCCATCATCAAGTACATTTGAGATGGCAAAACTATCTCCTCCTCAGTCCCCACTGCTATTAACCCAATTGCTTCCTCATGATATTATGTGACCAGGCAGGCATTTAAAAAAAAACATCCATTTGAGAAGATTTGCTAATTAAAGTAAAATTTTTCCCCAACTAAGTTCACAGACCACTTGAAATCTATCTATGGAATCCCTGCTTTATGTGAAGTCTAAATCTAGCTAGCTGTAGATGCCATTGATTCCTCTGACTTCTGCAGTCTAGGGCCAAGATGACTAAGTTTATCTTCTTCTACATTACAGCCCTTCAAATAATTGAAGACAGTTATGTCATCAATAAGTCATCTCTTCTCCAGACTAAGCATCCCTAATTCCTTTAACCAATGGTTATATGGCATGATTTCCAGGACTTTCACAGTTGTCTGGTTGCCCTCTTCTGGGCACATTCTAATTTCCTATGTCCTACCTAAAACCTTTTGTCCAAAATGGAACAAAATTAATGATTTAAGTTACAATTTAATTGTGGAGGGGCTAAATGAGAAACATCTTCCTCTCTTTCCTTATTGCTAACTCAGACATATCCAGTTTCATGAGTCAGTGACTCAAGAACTGAAAATGGAGACCTCCCCTTTTGTTACATAAGAATCTCTTCAAGGCAGCACTGCTGGAGGATATAACATAGGTAGATGCTGTTCATGCCTATACTACAAGCCTTCTTAGCATCATTAGCCCTCTTCGAAACTATTAGAATTCCAACTTTTAGAAAGGTCATTATTCCTAATTCATTTAAAACAGAATAGTAGGTAAAAAACTTGTAAGGGAACAGCTGCATTATTCTAGGGGAAAAAAATCTCAAGGCTTACCTAGAAATCCTGTATTTTAAATTGTAATGACTATTTTATATTGAACTCATTCTCTAGCATTTAAATCCTTTCTTGGTAGCTGTTGCTTTTCCAAGGCAGAATTCTGAAGTCAGCAAAGTTTGTTTTCAGACATTTTAATCTCCCTGCACTTTCCACTCTCTCCCTCTCCATTCTATTCTCCAGCACAAATTGTCTCTTTGGACCACTAACGCTTGTAACAGGTACCCTTCATGGAAAACTAGGTATTAGAGCTTTCTCTCATTGATTTAGTAATGGAATCTTACCATGCCAACTAAAATGGATTTTAATAGAGATATCCTAAAGATGGGGTTTGAGCCCAAAGAGGTACATGGGACTTTAATATAGAATAACAAAGTGTGACTGATATATTGGGGGAAGCAAACCTTTAAGTAATCCTGGCATCAATCACACATAAACATACACACACTCACATTCATCAGATAGTCATAGAACTGCACCCATGGGGAATACCATAAGTTAATTATCTTTGACAAAGTATTTTAAGATTGCAAAAAGCATCACGAAATGTTACCCTTGTGGCCCCTAAAAATACCAGCCTCTCTTTGCATCAAACTTTCTACTGGTGACAGACATGCATTTAGAGAAGTAAAACACACTCTATTAGAGCCCCTACTATCCATTGTGTCCTCCAGGCAAATGCATACGCTTTTAAAATGTCAGAATAACCAGGCAAATAAGACTATATTTACAATAGTTCACATAACTGACATTAGAGCAACATGATGGTTTTCTTTTTAAAAAATAATATTCTGAATTTTTAAATTTATTTCATCTTTTATTTCTGAATCTGTCACCTCCTTCCAACCCAGTGAGCTATGCCTTACAATAATTAAAATATTTTAAATGCTGTATTTTTTAAAAGATCATCTATTTTGATTTTCACCTCTAGACAATTGATTATGCTTAGGACCGTCCAAGACAATCTCTTTAAATATATATTTATCAAATGTTGTAGAGATTAGGAAAAGCTAGTGCAGTGTCTTGTTAGCCAGAGACTCACAGACTGCAAGTACACTATGAAGTTCCATTCTTACTAAGATACTAGCTTATACAGACCATGATTCCAGGAAGAAGACAAACTTGAGCAGTTGAGAAAGAGGTTAATGCCCTTCCTGAGCCAATCATTGAAGTTCAGAACTGTTCTATTTTTAAACCACTCTGTGTGAGAAGCTGCAGGCTGAAAATAGGTACAGATCATGTGTCCCTGCAGAATATAGAACATTGGGATATTTCATTTCCACAGAACACAGGTCAGGCTGAGAGCAGAATCCTGTCTCCTCTGACCTTTTATTTGTCTACTTATGTTGTTATTTCAGAATTGCATGATTTGTATATATATTGACTCTGAATATACTGTGATTCCAGATAGTTTTCCAGGTTATCTGCTTTTGTGAACTTATTTAGCCAAAAATGAATTATTAAAAATCAATTCCAGTTTAATAACTTAAATGTCAATGACATTGAAACAAAATCATTTATAATCATCTAACTGTTTAACTGAACTGAATAGTAGAGATCATCTAGTCCATTTCCATCATGTTAACAAATCAAGAAATGGAGATGCAAAGAGATTTCATGACCTTTTCAAGGTCAAGTAGCTCGTAGAATATAACAGAGGTCTCCTGACTCCAAATTCAATGATCTTTTTACTCTTCCTAATAAACCACAACATCTTCTTCCCACATGCAATTATTTTAATAGGCTATTTGCAAATTGTATAATTCAAAACAACACATGATAATTGAGTGTACGATAATGACAAGGCCCTACCTTAAGTGCTATGAGGAATAGAAAGTTGAATGGTACATTTTCTCTATTGTTAGATTTTAAACTCTAATGGATGACAAGCAGCATAAACAAAAATAACCATAACAATGTCAATAATACACCTTTAAATCATTCTTTCAGTTGTGCAAAGGACTAAACTTTTACATTTGAGCCTCACAACAACCTGGCAAAACAGATACTCAACTGTTGTTCTGCCAATTTTATGGATGAGGAAACTAATTATCAGAGAGATTATCAAGGGATAATCTTGTACACACTGTAATAGTCATGTGACATGCCAAGGAAGCACAGAGGAAGAAGAAATTGCTTCCAGCTTGAAGAAAGAATGGGAAATGGGCAAGAGGGAAGACCATCAAAGAAGCCTTCATGGAGTGTATGAAGTTTGCTTCCAGTTTTGTAATTTGGTTAGTCCTTTGACTTAAGGTCAGAAAGAAGACCTCCAAGGTAGAGAAAGCAGTTTAAGCAAAGGCACAGGCAGATATGGATAGGATGTTTTCAAGGTATGGTGAATAGTCCATTTTGATTGGAATAAATTTCCACTAATATAATTGGTTTTCTTTTTAATCTGGAAATATAAACTCACTGGAACATTTTAACCTCACTTCTGCTATTTTTTGATATGTTTTATGTTATAGATACATAAGAAAATTTTTGTTATACATAAATATATGTGTGTGTATATATATATATATATGTGTGTGTGTGTGTGTGTGTGTGTGTGTGTGTGTGTGTGTGCATTTGTTTCTGTATATATAAACACACGTATATGTCCGCATGTAAAATACTCATGCGAATCTGTGATTTCATCAGTTGGGCATTACTTTCAGTGATAAAGACTGTGCCCCATCAATGCATATTCCTCCCATGTAACTTTTCTCATGTGTTATCGAAGTATGTCATATGAGTTAACCCATATGCTGTCAGCCTTGTTTGTTGCCTCCTGACATCGTGAAAATGCCAGTGGGGTACTCTGGCTACCCATTTGTTGTTCCTCATTCTTGTCATCTGACCAACTCATCTTCTCTTCTTACCATACAGTGACTTGATGATATCTTTTACTCCCATTCTTCTTTAGAACTCCTCATTCTGAAACATTATAGAGCTTTCTGGAAGGGATAAATGATCCCTCAAAGAAGTTTGCCCTGTTCATCCACACAGAGAAGACTAAATAAATAATTAATGTCTATTACCCAGATTTCAACATGTGTTTGGGTAGAGTTAATGCAACAGTTTGTAAATCTGGGACTTATACTTCAGGTGGAAAGCTGATTGGGCCCAGAACAGGAAGAAGAAAGAAGACTAAGGAAATTGTAAATCTCCTATCATCTAATCAAAGCCAAGGCCACTTCTGTTGACACTTGCATTCAAAAAGTATAGCTAAATGGTAAATGGCAGCAAGAAATGGAATAAAGTTTCTTCCAAAGAACTAAAAATAAGTGTTGCGTACAGGGGAATAGTGGGGAACATGGTGCATCTGATCAGGCTGTAATACATCACTAATTTATCATATATATGACATTTTTTGTGAAAAATATTCTCTACTAGCTTATGAGCTCTATGAAAATAGTTGTCTCAATTTTCTTTGATCTCTCCCAGTACTCAGTTAATTCCTTTGCCCTTAATAATAGTATTTAATAAATCTTTGTAGAATAAATTAAGAATGGATAAAGCATTGGATAAGTAGGTAGTGGCAAGAGGAAGGTAATATAATCGACAAGAATTGAGAGGTAACTTAGAAATCATATAGTCTAAAGTATATCTATATTTATATTTTATATATATTTATCTATCGATATCTATAGATCTATATTTATATATCTATATCTATACATCTACATCTATTTCTATATCTACATTCCCTCCAACTACCCTAATACTGAGAAAGCCCAAGCCTCAGAGGTTTTCTGCAGCTCTTTTCAGAGATATTTCTAGGGACCTGTAAATTTTCAGTTCTTCCAAGGTTGTATTATCAAAGGAGAGATGTTTACTCCTCTCCTAGTCTGTGCTCTGGTCTGTGAGTGATCACAAGCACTCTTTTTCACCCTGAAACTGTGAGGAGGATTTCCTTTCCATCACCACCACAAGCTCCACCATGCCAGTGCTCCTCCTCACCCCAGGACTACCACCAAGGACTGTGACCCAGATCCAAGCACTGGCAAAGCAAGAGAATCCTGCCTCAGCACTACCAAAGAGATCCCTGCAATAAACCTCTGATCACTTGCTGGAGCCCCCCACCATTTGTGGGCCAAGAGCCCCAGAAGCAGCTACTGCCTCTGACACCACCACCACCACCACCCTGGAGGTGGGCCTAGTCCCGGAACTTGCTCTTCTCTCACTCAGTTCTGACAGAACTTTCCTACTGACTTTCTAAGTGATTTCTGGCATTTGTGGATTGAGAAGTCTAGAAACCACCACAGCTGCCAGTGATTCAGTCCCCTGAGGCCTACTCCTGCACTGTCTGTGCCTGTCCGTGATGGACTGACCTCTTCTTTCAGACTGGTGCAACAGACCTTTCCTGTTGACCTTCCAAGTTGTCTTGGGCTGGAAATTGCTTTCACTCTTTCATTTTGTGGGGTCTGCTCCTCTAGAATTTGTTTAGTCATTTTTACAGGTATTGGGAGGGGTTTGATGGAGGCCTCAAACTTGCTTGAGCAAGTTCCTGTTTTTATTCCACCATCCTTCCTCCCTCTCTTTCTCACTATTAGGGAGGGAAACATGAAGGGACTCAAGATCAAAAGCCCTGAGACAAGTATGACTAGATCAGACTGGGGTCACTTGTCTTCAGTGGCTATGCTCTTATCGTAGATCATAGGATTTAGAGCCAGAAAAGACAATTAAAATGCACTAACAGCTCTCATATTTGATCGATAAAGAAACTGATTCCCAAAGCAGTTAAATGACTTGTCTAGGATCACATAGACAAGAAGTTGCAGAGGCAAAATTCGAGTCCAGGTACTCACTCTAAATTGAGTTCTTTTTCTATTATACTTCAGTAATCTGGTCAATTCTGATTACACCTCATACTTTCTCCTTCTCACCATGGAATGGTGGCCTCACCATGAATTCTCACACTCCTGGGAATGCTGAAGACAAGACTTCTGTCACTCGGAACACTGCCTAAGGCTCTGAGCCAGAGGGAAATACATATACTCGCAGAGAAGGACAAATTACAATCCACCTCTCTAGGCTATATCAAAGGCAGCATTTCTCTGAATATCATGTCCCAGACTAATGTTGTCTCTATGCAGATCCCCAATTTGGCAACAACTCCCCAGACATACCAGGAAGTAGTTAATGCAAACATGAGAAATGGAAGATGTCCAAGGCTGATGAATAGAGCCTCAGATTTACTACTTTTGGTAGGAGAGGCAACTGATCTAGTCTGTGCTTCCAGTTGAACCATGTGTGAGTTTGATGGCATTTATGTCCCTGTACCCTTGATGCTTGTCTACTTTTGAGTCTTCTCTAAAGATGGCAACTAAACTTCTGACAGAGAAGAAGGAGCCAGTGTAGTGGGAGAGACTAAAGAAACAATGAAGAGAGTTTATGGATCAAGATGCCAAAGGCGATGGAAGAATATGAGAAGGGTGTAGGCAAGAAGGGCACCCTCGGAAATGAAAAAGGATGGATCATACATTTAAGAATATCCTAGGGAAAAAATGAAAGGCAGTAGATGGCATTACACAACCAACATATCATATCTGAAAGAAGTGAATCTTTACATGTTTATAGCCAGCAGGAAGAGATGAAGCTAGTCAGATTTCATGTGTGACATTTTCATTGAATATGAAAAGCATCAAACATTTTATTGCATTTATGCCTTGTCTATTTCCAATTCCTAAAGAGTTATGTAATCCTTAGTCCTCATTCATGACACTCCTGAGCTTTCCTACTTACCATGCCTCCAGGATACACACACACACACACACACACACACACACACACACACACACACATATATATATATATATATATATGTAAAGGCTGACAGATAAGGTCCAAGTGTTTATTTTTTTAATTTTTTTGGTCGTTTGTTCTCCCATATACCCAGTATTTTTTTTAGTAGCGATATACCTGAAAGGCATGCTGAATTATCTGAAACTTTGTTTATTACATTTGTGCAAATTAAATTATCCAAGCTATAGATGAGTTCTACCATACAATGACATCCTAAAAAGATCCATGTTCATGAAGCAGAGAATGTAATCTTTCTATGATCAGTAGAACCCCCATGAGTTGACAGCTTTGGTGGAAGTAGACAGAAAATCTCTACTAAATGATAAATATCCTTCTGCATGTAGCAGAAAGCTACTTGATGCAAAGGACGGGTAAACAAAGATTAAATTCCAAGTGGATATCACTATAGGTCTGCTCTAGAAAGAGTACCTGGGTTTTGGGAGCTAGTTCCTTTCTATATATATTGAAATACATCCTAAAAATTATAGTGAAAGGGACTCAGGAGAAAAACTTATTTTACTCAAATTTGTTTAGATGCACGTTTTTGTAAATGCATTTTTTGTGGTCAGGTCTGCCTATAAGTTTTGGCCTTTGGATGATTTCACTTAATTCCTTGCATCCTTCTTGTATGCAGCTAGAACTGAGTAAGAAAACCTACTCTGGCAAAGAAGAGTATATCAAAATCTAACTTAAGCTTTATTTGGAGACATTATGAAAAGCTAGACTAATTTGGTGAACCCTAATGATTTCCTTCTTCTTGAAGGAAATACTAGTCTACCCAGAAAATAAAATTAAAAAAAAAAGATTCCTGAATTGATCCAGTTTTCTAGAGTCTCTCCGAATTATCAAAGTCAGAGCATAACTGTACCTGACTTCTTACAGTGGCCCTCGATTAACATAATCTTCTTCAAGCCTGCCCCAGTTTAGTTAGGATTTCTAGAAAAGCCTAGACTCTAGTGCAAGGGTTAGTTTTGGTTTTTAACCTCTTAACCTGGGGGCCATGAACTTTTGTGTGTGCGTGTGTGCGTGTGTGTGTGTAATTATATCTCAATTCAGTTGGTTTTCTTTTTAATCCTATTTTTATTCATTTAAAAGCATTATTCTGAGAAGGGATCCATAAACTTCAACAGAAGGCCAATCGGTTTCATTTCACACACACACACACACACACACACACACACACACACACACTAAGAATTTCTGCTCTAGTGTGCTAAGTACTTTAAAACTTGACACATACTATAGTGTAGTCCATACTGACCAACATATCATCCTTATTATCTTAGATCAGGAATTGGCAATCTTTGGCCTATGTATATTTTTTTCTTCATGTAGGCCACCTGTTGTCACTTAACCTCCATGTACCTGAGCTTCCTGCTACTGCTACAACACTACATAAGTCTTTACGTGTTAGGGATGACATAGATAGGATTCATTATTTGGGTGGTAGCTATACTGGAAGACTTCTGAGTGTCCTTCCAACTCTGAGGTTCTAGGACACCACCCCACTCTCAAAAGAGTTGCTGTTATATCATCGGAAGAAGTGAGGCTTGTTGTTTGGCCACCATCACTACAGCCACTTCCCTCTCTCCTCTACCCTTCCAAAGATGGAAAGTGGACAGGTATGCAAACATGGTAGATTGCATTAGAAATTTTGCCAGTACTTTTTTAGAAGCTCATTTGAATGTTCTGGCATATTCTGATAGTTTCTGAGAGATATTGGAATGTTATCAAACCAATTCTCATCTACCCTTTCCTGCTGTTTTGTATATCATTAGCCTGAGGACAGGAGCATCTGACTCTGGCCAAAGCAAGTTCTCAGTTTTAGTTAGATTTGTCTACCATGTCCTATAAAGTTTTTCTATACTATCTACAATAATCCTACTGTGGATATCTCCTATACCACTTACTTTTAGCAAGTGTTTGCCCTTTGTGAGCAGAAGCAAAAGAAGAAGCAACAGAAGAGAATATGTAGCCTTGAAGTATTCAAAGGATTGAAAAACGTAGAATTGACATATGCATGGAAACAGACACACTATCTTATAAAAATTGACTGACACAGGTACATCATTTCTTTTGTTTTCAACATATCTAACAATTATAGTCATAGAGAATTGTTTGGAACAATGAGAGGTTAAATGACTTTCCCATGTTCCTGTGGCTAGTGTATTTCAGGGGTAGGATTTGAATCTTTGTCTTTCTGACTCTAAAATTAGTCTTTCATCTACTCGCACATACTACATGTAGTCTGTACCTTTCCAGGTTGTGCTAAAAATACTACCTTCTGTCTTTCCTGAAATGTGTCATTGTGAACGTATGGCAACTCCATACCTGGCTGTAATAAACATTGCATTTCCAAAAAAAACTGAACCAAATATTGAGATAAAGAATAGGACATAATTATTCTACTTCTAAACCCAACTGCTCGTGTGTGTGTGTGTGTGTGTGTTTGTTTGTGTGCACATGCACTCGTGCTCATAAGCATGCACATGTACTTATCTTTTCATTTTTTGTGTATGCAAGTTAGTATGCATGGATTAATCAGTTATCTCTACTAGAGAGATATTAATGGTCAATAGCATTTATATGCTCTCTGAAATCTTTAATGTGACTTCTAAACATGGATTTGCAACCAAATTCCTTTAATCATCTTCAACTGGTAACTTTCTCCTTTCAATTCTCTATGAACACTTTCTACTTGTCTTCATCATTGGAATGCAATTGTTTTCACATTGGCATCGCCCTTGGAGTCTGTTTGTTGTATTTGAGAGTTAGAATCTTCCCCCTTCCTCTGATGCTCAGTAGAGCTACCTCTTTTTCATGAATCACTATTGTGCTTTGCTCTAGGCAGCACTACTTTCTTGTGTACTGTGTTCTAAAATGAAACCATATTGATTTTGCTATGCCTATCGTGGTATATGAGACACAGTCTAACGATGGGCTATCAATGTAAATATTCAGTTTTTTACTGTGTGTGTGTGTGTGTGTGTGTTTGTGTGTCTGTGTGTGTGTGTGAGAGAGAGAGTTTTCCTATTTCTACATTGAGGTCTTTATTGCCCCTAATTGTATCCCTAATTGAATTGAACAATGTCTACTCTCACCCTACATCAAACTTAATAGTGTGATATATTTATGTTTATCAGGATAGCAAAGAACTAAGACTAAATTAATTGCAGACTTCATTTGTATTCATAATTTAAAGTTGAAATTTGATTGAATGTGGAGAAATTAAATTAAATGCAAAACAAAATGTAGCCACAAGAAAGGCTAAACAAAATTTTAATGTGTATATTTCAAAGCTCAGTAGCTTTGATTAGATTTTGTTTAAGTCACTTAGTTATATTATGCCATTTTTAGCACTGAGACACATTAGGCCAATTGTTGGGTTTTTTTTAACTCAGAATAGAAAAAGTCTTCTAACATACTAATGATATAGCTGGGTTTCTTAACCAGTACTCTTTAGAGAATTTTTAAGATATTAGTCTTTGCCTACAACCCCCATCTCTCAAATCTTCAAGCCCTAAACCTTTCTCTTTCCTGGACAAAGACTTACAGAAACATTTCTAAATCAAAACCAAAAACCTCTCTCTTCTATTTTTAATTTTTATTTAGCATCAAATCCAATCTTGAAAATGTCTGCTTTAAATTTATTCCTTTGAACTTTGTATTATTTCATAGCAAGATGTAGAGAATGTGGTTTGGTGGCAGAATCTATGATATATACATAGGCAGCAGGGTTCAGTGAAAAGAATACTAAACTTGGAACCACAGGACTGAAGTAAGAATCCTGTTGAGCCACTTGTTACTTTTGATAATTTAGCCAAAGCTTTTAGTATTTTTTGTTGTTGTTTGTGTTTGTCCTTCGTTCTCGAAGAGGACCATGATGTCATTTTTGTCACGTCTGACTTTTTGTGCCCCCACTCTTTTGGAGTTTTCCTGGCAAAGATAATGAAATGGCTTGCCATTTCCTTCTCCAACTCATGTTACAGATGAGGAAATTGAGGCAAACAGTACAAAATGAATTGTGTAGGGTCATACAGCTAGTAGTTATCAGAAGACCAGATTTGAACTCCAAAAGAGGAGTTTTTCTGATTCAGGACAGATACTCTATCCACTGTTCCACATAGCTCCCTTCTTAACATCTTAGGGCTTCAATTTCCTCATTAGAAAAAGAGAGGAGTGGACTAGATGACTATCAGGTCCATTTCAACTCTAGTTCTCTGTTCCTTTGGTAACAAAAAAAAGTTTTTTTAAAAATAAAATCAGAAAAAAACAAAATTTCTCCAAATGCCTTGGTGCCTGGCATCTAAAACATCCTTATTGAGAGAGAAGTCAGATGGGAAGAGAAAAATCAAAATAATGTTTGGGATTTAGAGGATGTAAACTGTGTCTTTTGTTTACATTGTCACTTAGGGCTGTATAACATAGTGCAAGTGGGAATGCCCCTGAAGACAAAAATCTAACTGAAGAAAAAGATTCCAGTTTGAGGTAGGAGCCATGAAAGAAGAGGCATCAACAGGGGAAGGGACTGTGTATATGCTTCCTACCAATAGGGAAAAAAGTAAAAATCAAACACCCAATTATCAGTAGCTTTAAGAGAGTTTACTTTCTCTTTATGGTATTAAAGATCCTCACACTTATTCTATCTATTAACTCAGGAAAAAAATAATCAAATGTTGTTCATTGAGGAACTAAATAAACAATTACGTAGTTGAGTGAATAACCCATTTCAACAAAGACTGACTCTAACAGTGTCAAAACTTATAGAAATATGCTCAACAAGGAGGTAATATTGATTTTAGAGTTTATATGAATCTATGATCAGTGGTTGTGATAGGTTTTCTATTTTGACCATAGTAGATATCACAATAGAAGCATTGAGAATCGTCCATTTTATAGATCATCTAGGATGATGCTTAAGATTCTTGAAGCTAGGCTTCAGCAATATGTGAACTCAGAATTAGCAGAAGAGCAGGCTGGTTTTTGAAGAAGAGGAGGAACTAAAGACCAAATTGCCAACATTTGCTGGATTATAGAGAAAGCAAGGGAGTTCCAGAAAAAAATGAAAAAACATAAAAAACCTCATCTACCTGTTCCCCATTGACTACACTAAAACCTTTGACTGTGTGGATCACAACAAAATGTTGCAACTCCGTAAAGAGATGGGAGTACCGGATCATCTTATTTGTTTCTTGCCTCTACATGGATCAAGAAACAACAGTTAGAACTGAACATGGAACAGCTGGTTTAAGATTGGGAAAAGAGTATGACACGGGTGTATATTGTCATCTTAATTAACTTATATGCAGAGTACATCAAGTGAAATTCCAGGTTGGATGAATCAAAAGCCAGAATTAAGATTGCTGAGAGAAATATCAACAATCTCATATATGCAGCTGATAGCACTCTGATGGCAGAAAGTGAAGAGGAATTAAGAAGCCTCTTAATGAGGGTAAAAGAGAAAAGTGTAAAAGATGGGTTGAAGCTTAACATTAAAAACAAACAAAAAATTAGGATCTTGGCAACTGATCCCATCACTTTTTGGCAAGTAGAGGGAGAAGAATTGGAAACAATGTCAGATTTTATATTCTTAGTTTCAAATATTACTTCAGACCATAACGGCAACCATGAAATTAAGACATTTGCTCCTTGGAAGGAAAGCTACAGCATATATAGACATTATATCAAAAAGCAGAGACATCACTTTGCTGACAAAGGTACATATGGTCAAAGCTTTGATTTTTTTCCGGTAACAATGAGAGTTGGCTTGTAAGGAAAGATGAACATGAAATTGAAGCTTTTGAATTCTGGTGCTGGAGAAGACTTTTGAAAGTCACTTGGAGATCAAGAAGATCAAAACAGTCAAAACTTAAAGAAATTAACTGTAACTGTTCACTGGAAGTACAAATACTAAAGCTGAAGCATAAATACTTTGTCCACATAATGAGAAGATGGGACTCATTGGAAAAGACTTTGACACTGGAAAAGATTGAAGGCAAAATGAAAAAGGGGACAGAAAAGGATAAGGTGGATAGATACTATCACAGAAACAATGCATATGAAGTTGGACAGACTCTGAGAGACGTGGAGGGTGTGCTATGATCCACGGGGTCAAGATCAGGTGGACATGACTGAATGACTGAACAGCAACAGTGACAAAAAGCATCGAGATACCTGATCAGTCAGCATGTGTTTATAAAGTACTTTCTATTTGTTAGGTACTGTGGTAAATCCTAACGATACAAAAAAAATGCAGAAATCTGGCCCTTGCCCTCAAGGAGTTCAAATTCTAATTTGGGAGACAACATGTAATTACCTAGGGATATATAAGACATATACAGAGCATGTGAAAGGTAATCTCAGAAGGATGAACGAACCCCAGCCAAGAAAGGGAAGAGCACCGGGGAAGCCTTGCTATATAAAATAGGATTAAAGCTGATTGTCATAGGAAGCCTAGGAGGCTAAGTGGAGAAGGGAAATGAGATTGTTAACTTTTTCCTTTAGATATTTTAGCATTCTTCCCTTGCCACCCTTATCATTGAGAACGCACCAATTAGAGTCGTTATAGCCATGCCATTAATAGAATCTTTCTCATCAGAACATTTGCCTACCAAATGTACTTTAAATCTTTTTTGGTTTGTTTATTTGTTAAAAACTGTAGCTTACTGATAAACCTCTAATGACCTCTCCTATTCAGTAGAATGACCAATGACTGATCTAGTCAAAGAATTCTTGGATACAGTATAGGGAAAGTACATTTTATTTATTGGAACAAATAAATAAATATGGCACATTTAAAGCTGTGAAAATCAAACTAGCCTAGTGTGAAATGGAAATACTGACAATTTATCTAGATTTTCAACTCAGATTTTAATTATTTTTATAGCAGATGGAGTTTCCATGGTAACCATTGCACGAAATATAATAAAAATAATGTAAACTCTTATGACTTTTTACCAAAACTACACGAACTTGAAAATTCAACCAAGCAACAAATGAAATGCCATTAAATAATATGCACTTGAAGCTGGCACATGACCACAAACTTTGAGTTTAATTTTGCTAAAAATTTAAATGATCTCAGGAGATATTTCCAGTTTTCCTTTAAGCAAAATCATTAAGCAACCAAATGGTAATCTAACATGAGTTAAGTACTAGAAAAGATTCAATAAAACATCTCAAGATTCAATAAAATTTTCATCTGGCCTGTTAGGAGAGTAGCTAAAAATTCCTTTTAATTGAAGGCTAAGTGTTCTCTTTCCTAAAATATGAAATCGAATAAAAAGGCACTGATTCTTATATATGAAGTGATATTTTCCCCTCTAAAGTCCAAAGAGGAAAAAATCTGGGCAGATAGGTAGGCAGTACAGTGGACAGAGGACTGAAGACTCAAACTCAGGAAGACCTAAGTTAGAATCAAGCCTTAGATACTATGAGCTGTGTGACCTTGGACAAGTCATTTAAGCCTTTTTTTCACCTCAGTTTTCTCAACTGCAAAATAGCACCCACTTCCCAAGGTAGGTATGAAGATCAAATTATTACTTGAAGAGTACTAAACATCAGGCCAGGCATATGAGAGGAGCTATATAAATGCTAACTGTAATGATTATTACTTGACCTATATACATTAGAAAATCTAGGTACAAGTGCTGAGTTGGATAACTGCTATCTATCTTGCGATGGGCATGTATCTCATATTCTCTAAACTTCATATTTCTCACCTAGAAAAAAGGGAATAACTATTTACAGCAGATATTTCATAGTTCTATGTGAGGAAAATATTTGTAAACTTTAAAATGTGTTATTTTTTTCTTATTTGTTGTTAAAACCCTTCCATTGGACCAGGCTTATAAGGTCCAGTAGAGAAGAATCTTGCTTTGTGATTTTCCTTCCAAATGCTAAACACTTGCTCACCTTTTGTCTTATTCTTTCTGTTCTATCCTCTGAAGTAAAATAGTCTCTTTTTATATGAAGGCCTTTAATAGGCTAATCTTCATCTCAGAGGATTTAAATGGAAATTTCAGGCAGTGTGATAGACCTAAAGATAATGCTTTTTCTTCTCTTTTTTTAAACCATAACTCACAGGTATACAGGTATGAATAGAATCAGCCCAGTCCTTCAGCAATTCCCAAGCAAAATAATACAATGTACTTCTCTAGATTTTTAGAGAAAATTTGCATCAAGATTCTGTGTCCTAAAGCATTCTAATCTTAAGAGTCAAATGGCACCTTTACCATAATCAATGTGTACAGAATCTGAATATCTGTCTCTGTCGGTGTAAATTTTGTGGTTTTATGTCTTTTTGTAAATTATTAAATAAAATGGATTTTGTGCCTGACAGTGTCGTTTAAAAGTGTGAACCTGTGAAATGCTCTTAATGATGATGATGAAGGTGGATGGGAAGGGGAGGAGAAGGGGACAGGGAAGAAATTAACTATAGTATCTGTGATCAGCGACAGTAACTGCAGCAGGAAGAGCTAAGGCCTGAAACAAATCTCGGTATTTACTATTGGTAAATATTGTTTGCAGAGGCTCTTTGGGATTCAATTGACTTTGGGATTTAATTTGCTTATTGTAATATTTGTGGAATAATAGTTTCATCTAAAATATATATTTAATATAAAATTATAATGTTTTAACATTCTCAAAATACTAAAAAAAGATAATAATAATAATAATAGCTAATATTTATGTAGAGCTCACTGTGTGCCAGGCACTATGCTAAATATTTTAGAATTTTATTCTCATTTGATCTTTATAATAACCCTGGGAGGTAGGTGCTACTGTTATCCCCATTTTACAGGTGAGGAAACTGAGGCAAAGAAAGATTAAGTAACTTGTCTAGAGTAACACAGCTAGTAAGTATCTGAGACTGGATTTGAAGTCAGGAATTTCTCATTTCAAGTCCAGCAATCTCTCCACTGTGCCACTGAGCTAGCATACATACATAAATACACAAATACATACATATGTGCATACATATATACATACATACATATATATGTACATATATGCACACATATAAACATGTGTATATACATATATGCTTATAAAAGGTATATTTTCTCTAGAGAACATAAATTATGTATACTTCTAATTTCTATGTTATTATTATGCATATATGAGATATTTGGGCAGCTAGGCTATACAGTGGACAGAGTGCCATGCCTGGAGTCAGGAAGACTCATCTGCCTACATTCAAATTTGGCCTCAGACACTTACTAGCTGTGTGGCCCTGGACAAGTCACTTAACTCTATTCTTGTCACTTTCCCCATCTGTAAAATGAGCTGGAGAAGAAAATGGCAGACCATTTCAATATCTTTGGGTCCTGAAGACTTAGAAACAACTGAAAATGACTGAAAATAACAAGAGATTTCCAGTTTTTAAATGCTTTATTATAGTCAAAATTATTTGATAAAATTTGATAACCCTCCTGGGTTAGAAATAATCAGTCAAATTCAAAATATTTCAAGGGAACAAGGAAAGAAAACGTTTTACTTAAATGATTAATTCTGAAACCCATTTTTCTCAACTGCTGGGCAGTCATAAGTTTGGCAACTGAATGTAAATCTCTAAAGCATATTTTATTATTGCCATAATATTCCTGCATTGGCTTCTTGCTGGCACTTTTCTATGTTCTTTCCCTTATTTTTTGTTTGTTTTGTACAACAGCCAAAAACATGCTCTAAATGCAGTAATGATATGTGTCGCATTGTTACTCTGGACAGGAAAAAGTATTTATAGGAGCTAAGTATGTTGATAGCAACAATAATAATATTCACACACATTAAAAGAGTAGGCATGTGAAGATAGGTCAGTCAGTCAATCAATACCCACTTACTGAGGACCTACTGCAGGCACTATATACTATGGGCCGAGAGTACAAATACAAGCAGAAAAATGTACCTTCCCTCAAAGAGATTATATTTTAATGGGGGAAGACAACATATAAAAGGGAACTGAAAATAAGATGGGAGAAAGCCCTATGGAGATGAATCAGGAGTGCAGCCTAGAGAAGAATTAAGAAATGATTAGGCATGGGTCTCTTCCTTAAAATGGAGGTTCTGGGAGGGACCAGTCAGTCAGAGGGAGAGGCCACAGGAGCAGACTGTGGAGCAAGGATGAAGAGATTTCTGCGGTGTGGTAGAGAAAACCTTGCCTTTGTTGAAACATATATCAACACCCCTTTGCCTTAACAGATGATACTCATGAGTTTCTCTGGTTGAAAAAAATCCTTTATGTCATGGCCAACCTTCAGGTGACAAATCTGTACTTGGTACTTAGCTAAACTGTATTTATACAATCATTGGAAGGGCACATTCTCAGAGCCTTTCTAGACTTCTAGTAACTCCCAGATCTTATGTTCTGCTAGGATATACTCTGAGATCCCCAAAATCAGAATCTATTTCATAATGAGGCATCAGAGGAGGACTCTAGAAGAGGAAATCTCCCCTTACAATGAGATTAAAAAAAGAAAATCACATGCTCTGCTGATCTTGTGGGAGGTCAGTAGTATTCACTATGCATATGAAGGACAGTCCATGCATGAAAATATATGCCTATTTTATAAATGAGACATTAAAATACTAAGAGATGTATAAATACCAAGAGATTTGCCCAGGGGTCATGAAGCAGTTCAGTGGAAGGATCACTTTGCATCTTTAGTTAACAGTGATGCTAACAGGGATAATTATACAACAACTAAATTATGCCTTTGAAGAGCTTACAGGATTATTAACTTCTCCAAGTATATGTTCCCCAAGGATTTCCACCTTCTTGTGCTCTTCGGGAATGTGACATTTAGGGGAAAAAATATATATATGTGTGTGTATATACGTACATACATACATATATATATATATATATATATATACACACACACATACATATACACACATACATACATACACACCCATATATACGTATATATGTGTGTATATGTGTATGTGTGTATACATACATACATACATATGTATGTATGTATATATGTATATACACGTTTTAGTTCACTCTCAGATTTACCAAAATGCTTCTTTACTTAACTTTTAGGTCCCCAATATAGGCAAATGAAGTCTCCAGTGGAAACAAGAGAAGCCATTAAGATCTCTTAAGGGGGCATTTAGATTCAAAAAAAGCCTCATTCTGATTCCATCTGTTTCCTCCTCACATATTTGCTAGCTTTGTGCAGCTTAAATTAGAAGGTGTTCATGTAGAAATTTTAAAAAATACAGAGAAATAAGATGAGAGAATTCATCTTAATAACAAAAAATGTGATCATGGGAGTACCAATGACAAAGCTGACTTTATTCAATAAGTATGTATTATGTGACTGTTGTAATCGTTTAAGCTTTGTCCAACTCATTGCGACCCCATCTTTGGGTTTTCTTCTCAAACTTATTGAAGTAGTTTGCCATTTCCTACTCCAGCTCATTTTATAGGTGAGGAAACTTGAGCAAACAAGGTTAAACGACTTGCCCAGGCTCACACAATTAGTAAGTGACTGAGGCCAGCATTTAACTCAGGAGGATGAGTCTTCCTGCTCTAAGGCCCATACCCTATCCATTATACCACCTAGCTGCCGCATTAAGTGCCTACTGTGTGTCATGTACTGACTCTGGGCTGGTCACACACACACACACACACACACACACACACACACACACACATCCCTGGCCCCAACAAACTTTCACTCTAAAGGAGGAGACTACATGAAAATAAATAGATCACTATAAGATACATAAAGAGAAATGGTAGGTAACTTTAGAGGGCAGCTGGGAGAACAGAAAAGGCTTCCTGCTGAAACTGGAATTTACACTGGCTATCGAAAGAAGCTAGGGACTCTCAGAGGTAGAAGTGAGGAGGGAGAATATTCCAGGAATCAGACAGCCAATGAAAAGGCCCAGATGGAGTATCTTGTGAGAGAGAATGCAAGTAGGCCAGTATAGCCAGGTTGTAGAGTGAACAGAGGGAAGTAAAATATAAGGAGAAGGAGAAAATTGTGGGATGCCAGATGGAGAAGAACTTTAAGTGTCAAACAAAGGACTTTTTATTTCATTCTGGAATCAATGGGGAGCCATTGGAGTTATTGAGGAGGGAAGAAATCATTTTAGCTTCATGGAGAATGTGTTGTAGTGGTTAAAGACTAGAGTCAGGAGGACCAAAGAGAAGGCTATTGCCATAATCTAGATGAGAAGTGATGAGGGCCTGATGGGAGCCTTTAGAGAAAATATTTATTCAAATACATACAGGGAAATTGAAAAGGCCATTAAAATATATCAAATTATTTTCTACTACAGCAAGATGAGAGAACAGGGATAAAGAACGTAGAATGGAAGCAAAAATCGTCTCTACTGCATATTAAATAAAGATTAGATCACAGATCTTCAAATGGCTAGGTGGCACAAGGACAGAGCTCCAGGTCTGGAATCAAGAAGACTAATCTCTGAGTTCAAATCTGGCCTTAGACACTGACTAGCTGAGTGAACCTGGGCAAATCATTTAATCCTGTTTGCCTGTTTCTTCATCTGTAAAATGAGCTGGAGAAGGAAACGTCAAACGACTCCAGTACCTTTCCAAGGAATCCCCAAATGAGGTCATGAAGAATCAGACATGACTGAAAATGATTGAACAGCAAAGATCATAGATCTAGAACTGGAAGGGTGCTAAGACACTGTCTAGTTCAACTTTGTCATTTTATAAACGAGGAAACTGAGGCCCAGAGGGGTTAAGTGATTTTTTTAAGGTCATATAGGTAGTAAGCGAGATACAGAATTTGTACCCATGTCCTGTGACTCCAAAGTCAGTTTTCATTCCCCGATACCACAAATAATATCATCTACCTTTTTATAGGACTTTAAGGTTTAAAGATTGTTTTTATCACAAAACCCCAAGAGGTAGTAATGAAAGTATTATTATCTCCATTTAAAAATGAGAAAATAGTCTCAAAGGGTCTTACACATGGCCAAACAGGTAACAAGTGCCTGATGAAGCATCTGAACCTGTGTTAAATATAGCTCTTCATAGAGTCCATAGAGAGGACTACACATTCTCCACATCCATTGAAAACCTAAAACCAAAACCCTAAACCTCACCTTTACTTCTCTTTTCTTTGGTATCTTAGACAAATGGGTGCAGATCCATATGTCCTGGTCGGGAGAATTCCTGGTTAAGTTTTGCTTGGCCTTAGACCCATAGAATAGAAAGAGAACAACAGAATTAACAAGCCTGAGGCACAAACTACAGACCCTCTCAGAGGTCATGTCAGGACATGTGTGGGAGGAAATAGCTATTTTTCCTAGTGTTGCCCATTTCATGCCAACCAGAGGAGAACCAAAATCCATTCTAAAGAATGGTGGTTTTTTTTCCTTTCAGTTGTTGTGAACAGTGGGATCTAGCTATACCATTATTTTTGTTCCCAGAAATCAGAGTATCACTTTTGTGACCCAGCTATCCATGGTCACTGATGCTAGGTGGAGAGTTTTGATTAAAAATAACAATAATAGTAATCCTTTTGCCTCTCAGCTGGGTATGTCTCAGTATTAATAATGTGTGTACAAGGAAGGACAATTAAATTATACTAAAGAAAAGCATGTATGGTGCATTTTATAATGCTGCATTTAGCAGGAAATGATTAGACTTTTTTCTTCCCTGAAAAGGTTATAAAAATGACTAGAATTTCTGACATTTTCTAAAGTCTAAAGCCTGAAATGCTAAAAATCTGGCAGAGTTATCAAAAATATGTGCTATACTGGGACTCCTGAGTTTATATTTCTAATTTTTCAATGTGATTTCAATGACCCATTCCATTTTTAAATATATGCTTGCTTGGATATCTCACCTCCACCTTAATAATTTTTTTTCCCTTTTTCCTCTCACCTTTTAGGAGATAGTCAACTTCAACTGTAGGAAGTTGGTGGCCACCATGCCACTTTTTGCTAACGCCGATCCCAATTTCGTGACAGCCATGCTGAGCAAACTAAGGTTTGAGGTATTCCAGCCTGGAGATTATATCATTCGAGAAGGAGCTGTGGGTAAAAAAATGTACTTCATCCAGCATGGTGTGGCTGGTGTCATCACAAAATCCAGTAAAGAAATGAAGCTGACGGATGGCTCTTACTTTGGAGGTTAGTGAAAAGGAAATCCAACTAAGGTAGAAAGAAGAAATTTGAGTTATATTCTGACTATGAAGGGTACCTGAGTTTTTTAATGTTATTGTTGAGTGTGGATTCCTGCTTGGATTTTGATAAGGGGATTGTTGCATAACATGTTTTCGTAATACAGAAGCTGTGTTTTTTTATTTCATTTTGTTTTGAAAGTACGGGAGATTTCCTTTTGAGGAAGCTGTTTTCTAATGAGCCTAGTATCATAGAACTTTAGTGATGGAGTGATGGTTAGAGAATGAGTCACTTTACTTTCATTTCTTTTAAATATTCCTTTGGTGCTTTTTTTGGTATGTTTAATGTCATTTGTTTGATCTATACCATCAATAGAACCTCTGTTTTGTAACCAAGTTGTTGATGTTGTTGAGTCATTCCAGTCATGTCTGACACTTCATGAACCCATTGGGGGTTTTCTTGGCAAAGATGCTGGAGTGCTTTGCTCTTTCCTTCTCTAACTCAATTTATAAATGAGGAAACTGAGGCAAACAGGATTAAGTGACTTGCCCAGGGTCTCACAGCTAGTACCTGAGGCCAGATTCAAATAAGATGAATATTCCTAATTCCAAGCCCAGCACTCTATTCACTGTGCAACCTAGTTGCTCCCACCCAAAAAGTAGAGTTAAGCAGAATAAATTGACATATTGGTCACATCTGGTAGCATATGTATCTTTTCAGCCATGTGGCATAGTGAAGGTACAGATCACTGAATTTCAAGTCAGGAAGACTTGCGTTAGAAACCAACCTCAGACACTTGCTGTGTGACTCTGGGCAAGTCACCTAAATTCTCTAAATATTAGCTTCTTTATTGGTAAATTGAAGTCATTAGATTTAATGATGCCCAAGGTCCCTTCCAGCTCTAAATCTATGATTGTTTTTTACATATTGTCTGCTACCTCTCAATTAAAAAGACGATTAGTCATGATTAGTCCTTTAGAATCTTTCTTGTTTTACAGGTGAGGAAACCAAGATGCAGATACATTAAATAGCATGCCCAAGGTAATACAGCTAGTTAGTGGCAAAGAAAGGATCGCTGGAACTTGGTCTTTTTACGTGACACCAAAACGTCTCTCTAGTATTAGGAAGATAGATTCACTTTGAAAAATTTCAACAATATTCAAGTAGGCTTTATAATGCTTTTATCCCAAAACAGTGATTTCAGAGAAAGAGGAGAAAAAGTGCCTGAGTAGGAAACAAGTAAGCACTGTCTGAGCCACATAGGAAAGTTACAAAGGCAATATTCCTTATAGAAGTAAATGATTAAAGGCATTGTGCAGGAGGAACGGGGACTGCAGTCATAAAGATGAATTAGTATGAGAATACAAAGTGAATTTGATGAATAAATAAGGAAAAGGAGATTTTAAGAGGGGCATAATAGGAAAGAATTTTTTAAATATGTATTTTTGAACAGCAGGAGGAGAGAAAAGTGAAAAGGAAGAAGCTAAGAAGAAAATAAAACAGATAAGTCACAGGGATAGGATAAAATGTAGAGCTTAGAAAATAAGAGTATCTAGCTATCACAATTTAGGAAAAGACTAGCTGTCAGGTATGTACAGGAAAGTATAAAACATTCACCAGGCTTGCAAGATTGTGTGGTGGAGTTGACAGAAATTATTCCCAAGGGAGAGATAAAAGATTTAAGAAAAGAGATAAGGTGGTCACCCTTTTTCATAAACTTTAGTTAGAAGCAAGATATCCAGAAGGAGATGAGAAAGCAGTAGAGTAGATACAATGTGTAAAAAAGAAATGTTGACAAAGCTAAAGCTATAGATATAGGACAGTGATGATGTCTTGAGGACATGGGATAGAAAAGGTCCCCATGTAGCTGACAGAAAAGAAATAGTAAATATATAGAACAGAAAATAGAAGAAAACTCTGTTTAATAATAATGGAAAATAGTAAAAGTGAAAGAAGAACCTTTACAGGAGATTCTGAATGTTACAAAGGGAAAATGAGTGTCAGTGTAAACCATGGATGAGTCAAAAGCTTTTAAACAGTTTTCTAGAAATAAAACAACAGATCCACAGAGAGACATAAGCATTTTTAAGTACTTCTTATGTGCCAAGCACTGTGATATCTGTCATTTACAGAAATCTCATTTGGTTCTCACAAAAACCTGTGAGGTAGATGCTATTATGATCTCTTTTATAATTGTCCAGGTTCACAGAGGTAGAAAGTGTCTGAAGCTATGTTTGAACGCAAGTCTTCCTGACTCCAGGTCCAGCAATCTATCTACTTCACCATCTAGCTGCCTGAGGAGTATTGACCAATAAAAAAGGACATACATAATAAGCCAGGAAAACCAGGAAGCAGAGATGTAGAGGAAATGCATTGCAGGCATGAAGGACAGCCAGAAAAAGTTCCCTAAGCCTTTCTAAAAAATGGTGTGATTTATTGAACAACTAGGTGACTGTTGTCACTGGATTGAAGAGTATCTGGCAGGGATTAACATGTGAAAGGTCAAAAAGGTAGGAGAAATCTAGATTATGAATGACTTTGAATGCCAAACGGAGGACTTTGTATTTGTTTCATCCAGGAAGTGATATGGAGTGATTGAGTGACCTCAACAGTAAGAGAGAAGTTTGACAACTGATCACAAGGAGATTATAGGACATGCTCTTTGCTGGCACTGGGGGAAAGACTCTGTTGCTTTGCCCACATTCAGATCTGGGTTGCAACTGAGTGACTGTCCCAGGGTGAGGAGGAATACCAATATACCAGAGCTTGTGGCTTCAGTAGAACAGGGACTCTCATCACAGTTCCAGGGCAGAAAAATAATGCTTGTGGTCACTCATAGACCAGAGAACAGGCCAGGAGAGGAGTAAACAGCTCTTCTTGGATTATACCACCATGCAAGAACTGAAACATTAGAGGTCCCTAGAAGTATCTCTAAAAATAGCTGACCAAAATCTCTGAATCTTGGGACAGTGCACCCTCTACCCTGGAATCAGAGCCCTACTTTAACAAAGAGTTAAAAGGTCAAGAAATAGGCTGGGGAAATGAGCAAGCGAAAGAAAAGTTACTAGGTTGACAAGGAAGATCAAAACACACACTCAGAAGAAAATCACAAAGTCAAAGCTCCTACATCCAAAGCCTCCAAGAAGAATATGAATTGGTCTCAGGCCATGGAAGGGCTTAAAAAGGATTTTGAAAATCAGGAAAGGTAAAGGGAAAACTGGAAAGAGAAATGACAGTGATGATAGAAAATCATGAAAATCAGTCAACAGCTTGATAAAGGAGATACAAAAAAACTGAAGAAAATGACACCTTAAAAAACAGTAGATAAAATGGTAAAAGAGGTACAAAAAACCAGTGAGGAGAAAAATGCATTGAAAAGCAGAATTGGCCAAATGGATAAAGAGACACAAAAATTCACTAAAAATACTCCATAAAAGTTAGAATTGAGCAAATAGAAGCTAATGACTTTATGAGAAATCAAGAAACAATAAAACAAAATCAAAATAATGAAAAAAGAAAGAAGACAGTATTAGATATTTTATTAAAAATAACTGACCTGGAAAATAAATCCAGGAGAGATAATTTTAAAATTATTGGACTACCTAAAAGACACGATCAAAAAAAGACTCTAGACATCATCTTTCAAGACCATATCAAGGAAAATTGTCCTGATATTCTAGAACCAGAGGATAATGTAGAAATTGAAAGAATCCACTGATCACTTCCTGAAAGAAATCCCAAAATGAAAACTACCTAGAATATTATAGCCAAATTCCACAACTCCTAGGTCAAGGAGAAAATATTGCAAGCAGCCAGAAAGAAACAATTAAAGTATCCTTGGGACACAGCCAGGATAACACAAGATTTAGCAGCTTCTACATTAAAGGATCAGAGGATTTGGAATATGATATCCTGAAAGGCAAAGGAGCTAGTATAACAACCAGGAGTCACCTACCCAGCAAAACTGAGTATAATATTTCAGGGAGGAAAAAATGGGTATTCAATGAAATGGAGGAGTTTTGAGCGTTCTTGAGAAAAAGACCAGAGCTGAATAAAAATATGATTTTCAAATATAAGGCTCAAGAGAAGCTTAAAAAGGTAAATGGGAAAGATAAATCATAAGGGACTTAATAAAGCTAAACTGTTTACATTCCTACATTAGAAGATGATACTTGTAACTCATAAGAACTTTATCACTATTAGACAGGAGTATATATACATATATACACACACATGCATACATACACACACACACACACACACACACACACACACACATATCAACAGACATATAGGAATTATTTTCTTCGGTGAGCTTTTGGACCTTCTTTTACATTTTTCCCAGTTCTGCTTTTTACAGCATTCTTCTCCTCATTGGCTTTTTGGAGCTCTTTTGCCATTTAGATTATGGCTTTTCCTCTGGGCTCTTTTTTTCTGGTACTTTTCTCCTTTGTCTCAGTCTGTGACCAGCTCCCACAAGTTCAAATATCCTAACTATGACTTCTTTTTTTAAAATTTTTGAAAAATATATATATGTAGGAAATCTAATATGTATATATATATATGTATATGTATATGTATATATATATATGTATATGTATATGTATATATATCTAATTGGAAAATGGTTCAGGAATAAGTACTGAGAAAATCTAAAATTTTATAGAATACATAAATGAATGTCTTACTATTTCATGGAAATTTTCTTTGGAAATATAATATGTAGGCACTAGGAGTGGGGAGCATTGAATGGTATTACAAAAGAAAAAATGTTTTAAGAGACTAGAAGGATTCATTGTAGATATGGATGCGATTCCTGAAGTAGTTGTCCATTTATAGTTAAAACATTTGACTTGTTAGGGATAAGATGAAATTATATATATATATATATATATATATATGTAACAATAATAATAATAACCATGAGAAAAATGTATAGCATATGGTTGAAACACTTTTATCCTGACCTATTTAAAGACGTTACTGATAATGAAAGATTGGTAATGTATAACAGAAAGAGCATTAATACCTGTTATAATAAATTCATATAAAAGCTGTGTACATAGACCTATGTACATAAACTTATGTACATAAAGCAGAGACCAAAAAAGCCTTAATACCTTAGACAGGAAACACTTAAATTACTTGTCAGGTTGAGAGAGATGACAACTAAAACAACCCATGTTTGTAATATAAATGTGTTTTTATATTCTTATGAATAAATGTAATGGAAGATCATTAATTGTTATTAATCTTCCATTATGAGACTATTGCCTTATAAAATAAAGTATAGAGGGTAAAATCATTTTAAAGAATTCTTGGCAAGAGACCCAACTAAGTGAAGTCATCATGAGGATAAAAATACAAGAAGGGAAACAAACAAAAGGAACATGGAAAAGATATTCAAATCATTCTTTAAGAAATTACTTCCATTCAAGGACAGTAGAACCACACACTGCCAAGCAGTTCCATAGTAAGTGATAAATTATTGACTGGTATAAGGTTAACAGAAGGTTCTTCCCTGCCCAGTAATAAGCCTCAGGTGGAGCTCATTAAGTGAAGCTTGATTAAGGGAGGCTTGTTTGTAGGAAAGCTCACACCTTTTGCTAATTTCTAATTAGGCACTGAGTCATGAGAATTATGATTCCCTCTGGCTCTGAGAAGGGTAAATATACTCTAAGGTGAGGTTTTGCATTGGGGGCTCACTCATTGGAAGAATGTTTGTATGATTTGGCCAGACAAAACTCTGGATAGCCATTAAGGAGCCCCAACCCCGAGCTTTGAAAACCCAGATGGTGTTGCTTCTCTCACTCTGGCAACTATGTATGTATTGCCTTGGTCAGACAGTTGGATCTGTCTGTTGATCTGTGATAATTTCTCAGACAGAAGCCCTGTCTGTTGATCTGTCACATTTTTTCTGCTCATAATTTCTGCTTGTAATCTCTGTGATTTCTCTGAAGTTCAGGTTGCTTACTTTTCTGCTGAACTAAGTGAAATATAGATAGATAGATACATATGTTTAACTAAAGTAAGATTGTTGACCCCTTTAAAGTTGCTTTCCTTTAGAAAAGAAGGTCAAAGAAACCACGGTAGCAGGCATCCTGACTGTAACAACTGGCTATACCTAGCCTCTATTATCCTAGTCATAAATGTCTTTTTAGAGTTTATTGAGAAGGTACTAAGAGCACTAAAGTGATTAAAGATGGTAAAAGTCACCAGATTAGCCTAAGTTGTTATATACAGATGAATGCATCATTGTATGCAATGTAGTTGTGAGGGTATTTCACTAGATATCTTGTGTTTTCTAATTTTCAAGGATTTTGTGAATAGTTAATGAGATCTTATATGGAGAGTGCTATATAATTGTAGATTGCAAAGATTAACTATATATGCAAGTATATGCAGATTTTCTAATTTTAACATTGTTTTGAAATGGGTGATTAGATACTATATCCTATCTAGATTGAGTGCATTAGATCAGTGGTGTCAAATTCAAATAGAAATGGGGTCCACTAAACCATACATAAGGGTCTCTGTAGGTTACATGTCGACTTTGTTTTTTAAAATGCCAAATTATCTAAGTTTTATTCTATTTTTTACTTACTTTGTTAAATATTTCTCAATTACATTTTTATCTGGTCTGGGTCAGATATTATAAATGTTGTGGACCATATTTGGCCTGAAAACCATATATTTTATGTCTTTGCCTTAAATGACCCCTCATTCTCTACCAGTCCTAGAAGATATGAGTGAATGAATCCAGTATTACATTATGAAAGTCAACAGTCTAGAAATAATGTTCTCTTCTGTCTGCTGTGGGAGGCCAGGTCTTGGGAGGAGAGAAAGAAAATGCAAAAAGAACCAATACGAAAATCTTGCATTTACCATATTTTAATTTGACCTTTCATAGGTAATACATTATATTAGATAGATATGCCAGACAGGCATTCGGGGTGTTCAACCCACACAACTTTCAGTTCCTAGTAGCTTAAGACTTTAAAGCTAATATGAAAGAAAAGATGCTACCATAAATTACATTGATGCTATGGTTAAAAGCAATATACCTCTGGAAAATATAAATTATTATAAATCATTCACTCAAAAGGTATTATATCTAATATATTCGAACATTCCTCATCTCTCCTAGTCTATACCTCAGGAACCCTCTACGTATTCACATTTACTCTCTGCTTCTACTGGCACTAGTCTCTAAGGAAGAGTTGATTCTTTTCTTTGCCAAATCCCAAACCTCTATTTGTGTCCACCCTCATCCCCAGGGAGCTTGCTTGTCACCTCAATCATTCTTTCTCTCTTACCTTCAGTGTCTCCTTATCTATTGGCTCTTCTATCATTGCTCAAATATGCTTGTTTACTGTCCTAAAAACAAACAAAACAAAATCTTTCACTTGACCTTGGCATTTTCAATAGTTATCATCTTCTATCTTACTTTTCTTTTACTGGCAAATATCAACGATAACATGTCCTCACTTCCCACTCAACCCAAAGTTGTATGGCATCCAACTTGAGCTCTTAGCTGAAACTAGGCTCTCCAATATTATCAACAATTTAAAAACTCCTAAAAAATGACCTTTTGCAGTCTTCATTCTCTTTAATCCCTCTAAAATTGTTGATAATGTGCTTACAGGTGCTGCAGGGTGCAAAAGTTTAGAGACATTTCTACTTCAAATGTTCATATGGATTATTTATGCCTGACCTATGATAGAGCCTTCCAAGATCATATTTGTCTGATTGGCCATAGTCAGACACGCTCTAACTTGACCCTGACAGAGTGATATCATTTTAGTCCTCCTGGAGCATGAAGGACAACAAACACCTGCAATCCCCCCTATCTGATCACTGTTTTCCCAGATCATGATATGAAATGGCTTTTCCTCTGGGCTCTTTTTTTCTGGTACTTTTCTCCTTTTCTTTGTCTCAGTCTGTGACCAGCTCCCACAAGTTCAAATATCCTAACTATGACTTCTTTTTTTAAAATTTTTGAAAAATTATTTATTTTTAGTTCACAATATTGGTTTCCACAAGCTTTTGAGTTTTAAATTTTCTCGCCCTTCCTCCTCTCCCCCCTCCTCCTGGTTGGCATGCAATCTGATGTAGTATCTACATATACCCATTAAATTTGTATAAATTTTATTCATTTCCTTTTAGTTTACAACATTAAGTTCCACAAGCTTTTGAGTTCCAAATTTTTGCCGCTCCCTCCCCTCACCCTCCCCCTTCCCAAGACTGCATGCAACTCAATATAGTCTCTACATATACATTCACATTAAACGTATTTTCACATTATTTATGTTGCAAAGAATTATAACCAATGGAATGAACTACAAGAAAGAAGAAACAAAACAAAAAAGAGAACAAATAACATACTTTGAACTGCATTCAAGCTCTTTAATTCTTTCTCTGGATATGGATACCATTTTCCATCATGAGCCTTTTGGAGTTGTCTTGGAAGCTTATGTTGCTGAGAAAAGTCAAGTCTAACAAAGTTAGTCATAGCACAGTGTGGCTGGTTCTTCTCCGTTCACTCAGAATCAGCTCAATTAAGTCTGTCCAGGTTTTTCTGAAGTCTGCCTGATCATCCTCTCTTACAGCTCAATAGTATTCCATTACATTCATATACCACAACCTGTTTGGCCATTCCCCAGCTGATGGGCATCCCCTCAAATTCCAATTCTTTGCCCCCACAAAAAGAGCTGTTATAAATATTTTTGTGCTTATGGGTCCTTTTTTTCCATTTTATGATCTCTTTTGGATAAAGCCCTAGAAGTAGTATTGCTGGCTCAAATGGTATGCTCATTTTCATAGCCCTTTGGGCACAGTTACAAAATGTTTTCCAGAATGGTTGGATCAGCTCACAACACCAACAATCATTCGTGTTCCGATTTTCCCACATCTTCTCCAGCATTTATCATCTTCCTATTTTGTCATGTTAGACAATCTGACAGGTGTGATATGGTACCTAAAAGACGTTTTGATTTGCATTTCTCTAATCAATAGTGATTTAGAGCATTTTTTCATATGACTATAGATGCCTTTAATTTCTTCCTCTGAAAACTGCCTCTTCATATCCTTTGACCATTTGTCAATTGGAGAATGACTTTTATTCTTCTAAATTTGACTCAGTTCTCTTATATTTTAGAAATAAGGCCTTTATCAAAGACACTGATTGTAAAAATTCTTTCCCAGCTTTCTGCTTCCCTCCTAATCTTGGTTGTATTGGCTTTCCTTGTACCAAAACTTTTCAATTTAATGTAATCAAAATTATCCATTTTTCATTTCATAATGTTCTCTGTCTCATGTTTAGTCACAAATTCTTCCATTTTCCATAAATCTGACAGGTAAACTATTCCTTGCTCTCCTAATTTGCTTATAGTATCAACCTTTAAATCTAAATTTTATACCCATTTTGACTTTATTTTGGTATATAGTGTAAGATATTGGTCTATGCCCAGTTTCTGCCATACTATTTTCTAGTTTTCCCAGAAGTTTTTCTCAAATAGTGAGTTCTTATCCCAGAAGCTGGAGTCTTTGGGTTTATCAAAAAGTACATTACTATAGATATTGACTACTGTAACTTGTGTACCTAACCTATTCCACTGACCTACCACTCTATTTCTTAGCCAGTACCAAGTAATTTTGTTGATTGATGCTTTATAATACAACTTAAGATCTGATATGGCTAGACCACGTCCCATGCATTTTTCATTAATTCCCTTGATATTCTGGATCTTTTTTTCTTCCAGATGTATTTTGTTACAATTTCTTTCTAGCTCTAAAAAATAAGTTGTTGGTAGTTTGGTACAGTAAGTATGACTTCTAAATCTATATACCCAAACCAAATCTTCCTCCGAATAACAGTAGTGTGTTATTAATTGCCTGCTAGAGAGCTCCTCCAGGTTGTCCTATTAGCATATCCAAATAGGCAATGATTATTATTACCTCTAAAAATCTACCTTCAGATTTCCCTATTAAAATACTTTTTAATGATAAATTTTGATTTTAATTTACCTATTTTTCCTATGTTCCTCCTTTTCCCCCTCCAAGAGGTCATTCCTTATAAAAAATATTTTGTAGTTGTTGTTAAAGAAAAAAGGAAGAAGAGAAAAAATCAATAAAACTGATCAATGCATTGAAAGCATCTGACAGTATTCTCAAAGATCCACACCTTAAGCCCTTCCCTCTCCAAAGTAATCTTCTCATAATTTTTCTTTGGAGCTAAGCTTGTTCTTTTTAATTTTGTTACTTTTATGTATTGTGGGGGGGATGGGCATCGGTGTTCTTTCTACTTACCTTATTGTAGTCTTTGTCTATGTTGTTGTAATGTTTCCTTGACTCTGCTGGGTTCACTCTGCATCATATAAATGCTTCCATGCTTCTCTCTATTCATCACAATCTCCATTTCTTACAGCATAATAATATTTAAATTCATGAAAACCTTTCATTTTATTGTCATGCAAAATTCCCTATTTCTATTGAAGATCTCATGATCTTCCAGGTTACCCAGTTTTATGACCTTGGAGTAATTCTAGAATTCTTTCTACATCACTCACAGTCCTATCATTTGCCAGATGTCTTGTCACCTCTACTTCCACCACTATGTCCCTTTCTATTCATTTACACAGCTCTTCCCAGAGTTTAGCCTCTCATCAACTCTTATCTAAATTACTATTGGTAGCCT
The DNA here is from genome assembly GCF_011100635.1 of Trichosurus vulpecula. Lineage (NCBI taxonomy): Eukaryota > Metazoa > Chordata > Mammalia > Diprotodontia > Phalangeridae > Trichosurus > Trichosurus vulpecula. The sequence goes on along the minus strand of NC_050573.1, from coordinate 411,786,685 downwards.
TTAAATTAGTCTCCCTGCTTCCAGTCTTCTCCTCTCAAAATATTTACCAAAATAATCTTCCTGAAGCACAAGGCTAATTATGTCACTACTCTACATAAAAATCTTCAGCTGGTTCCCATTATCTTGACTCTATGTCATATGACTCTTGCCTACCTTTCAGATTTTATTTCATACTACTCATGTTAATAAGCTTAATATTTCATCTAAATGACACTAGTATTTCTGGAACTTGAAACTCCATTTACTACCTCCATGCAGTACCCAACATCCAACATCCAAAATGCACTCCCTCCTCCTCTCTTATGTCTCATCAACTTTATCCTCTTACAAGGCTTAGCCTAGGTTCATCTACTTGATGAAGACTCTCCATATTCTCCCAACTATTAGTATTTTCTCCTTCTTTAATTTTTTCAACCTCAGATCACACCCTTAGTGGGCCACTAAGTGGCACAGTATATGGAGTACTGGGCCTGGAATCAGGAAAACTCATCCTCCTGAGTTGAAATCTGGCCTTAAATATTTCCTAGCTGTGTGACCCTGGGCAAGTCACTCAACCCTATTTGCCTCCATTTCTTCATCTTCAAAAATTAGTCAAAGAAGGAAATGGCAAACTCTTCCTGTATTTTTGCCAAGAAAACCCCAAATGGGATCACAAAAGTTGGACACAACTGAAAACAAGTGAATAACAAAAACATTTATTTGTGTAAATGTTGCAACAGTCCCAGTGTTATGTAGTTTCTTTGAGAGAAGAGACTGTTTTGTTTCTACCTCTGTATGATCAGTACCTAGCCTTCTACCTTATCATATAATAAGCACTTAATAAATGTTTGCTAAATTGAATTGACCTGGATTTTGTAGCATCATGCTAAGGGATTTGGGAAATACGAAGTTAAAATATATGGTCTCACAACTCAACAAATTTATTCTCCAGGAGAAGCAAAACCAATACTATATATGGTTTAATAAAAAACACTTAGCACAGTGCCTGGCCCATAGTAGGCACTTAATATATGTTTATTTATAGGTTGATTGAATAATATAAACAGTGATCACAGTATAATAAATTAATTAAGTGTAATAAGTTAATAAATATTAACATTTTGGTGAAAGAAAATTATTGTGAGTCTTTGGTGATTATGCTGTTCCATTTTTGCTGCCACCCATGGGTTATTTAGATGACCAGAGACAGATTAATGAATAGCCAAAACATATTTTAGATGCTTGACTTAATAAAGGAAACAATAAAGAACTTTTCGTTGTGTTGTCATTGTTGCTGTTCTGGTTAGCATGGCAGCCTCACTGTCACTCAGCTGAAGCTTCTATTTATTTTCTGTGTGACTTTACACATGACACCCTGCCTCCTTGGATTTTAGTTTCCTCATGTGTAAAAATGAGGGGGGTGGTAAAGATGGTCTCTAAGGTCTCTTTCAACTCTAAGTTTATGATCCTTGGAAAAGCATCTTAAATTAACTAGCCCTGTTTATCCACTGGGTTATAGAAAGAGCGAAACATACCGTTGTTACTGGAACAAAGACTTTTTAAGGCTCTTAAAATCACCAACTTTCCTCTTTTCCCACTGTAGACAGTCACCCTAACCTATTCCAGACAGATCAGTGTTTCTCCTGATCTGGAGAAAAAAAAAGGCTGATGAGACAGTTCTACATTTAGTTTTACATTTCCTGCTGTTATTTGAAGCCCATTTCCTTTTGCTCTTTCCTCAATGGATCCATGGCACAGCTGGCCACCATCCTTTACTGAACAACATTGTCATCACTCAGACTTTTATTCTCCTAACTGAATACTATCCACTCATTCAACTTTTCTTCATAGATTGTATTTTCAGCTCATAATTTTGGCTGTGCTCCTATGAGTCCTCTGAATCTTCTTGAAGTCCTTTTTCAGTATGGATTTGAAAAACCTGATAATATGTTCTGGCAAAAACTTCATTAGTGCAGAGCATTATGGAACTATTTCTCTCTGGTTCTATCCTCTGAATCCCAACATTATGCTTGCTTTATCAGCACAGCACTCTGCAGAGCTGGCAGAACTCAGGAAATACCAAGTCCTTCTTTGCTCCATGTTACAGATATAGTCATTCTCCATCTCTCGATAAAGGGATTGATGAACAAACATCGCTAAAGCACTTGAAAGTGAAAAATGATAGATGGACATATTATTTTTCGTTTCTTTAGGTTTTTTTTGACATACTATTTTTCTATTGTGACACATTCTCTAAAGACATAGGAAAGTTCTTCCCTGTACTTGCAGCCTCTGAGATAGACAATGGTTGGGGGTAGGGTGGGGGAAGGGATGTTTCCTTAAAGTGTATACATGCTCTCTCCACAAAGTACAACATTTGCATGTAAAGGTCTGTTGTGACTACAGAACCTCTTCAATCTAAACACAAGTTAATATCCACTAGCACATAAAGTTGTGACTTTTTATTCCCTCAGAATAAATGAAGGTTCACACAACTTGTAAGTATCTGAGGTCAGTTTTGAACTCACAAAGATTAGTCTTCCTGACTCTAGGCCCAGCACTATCTGCTTTACTGCCTAGTTACCAGGGGAGTTCCCTAGGCACATTAAACACCCTGTATATCAGGTATTTTCATTGTAACTATGTTGCCTGAACCCCAAATGGGCATTCTTGATCTGAAGGATTTTTTTTTTTGCAGTTTAATAGGCACTTTAAAAAATGGGACTATCCTAGGGAAATATAGGAAGTGTGGCCACTTCGCGATTAAATATATACTTAACTTAGCGAGTTTCATGTCATCTTATTGTCACAGAACTGACTAAGCAAGTTGGAAGAAACCTCAGTGGCAATCTAATAATAATTGCTAACATTTATATAATGCTTTAAAGATTGCTAAGTGGTACACACACACACACACACACACACACATATATGTATATATATATATATATGATTGTTAAGTGATATATATATATATATATGATTGCTAGGTGCTATATATATATACATATATATATATAATCTTATTTGATCTCCGTAACAATCCTGGCAGGTAGGTGCAATTATCCTAACCATTTTACAGATGAGGACACTGGAGCTGAGCTAGGCCAACTGACTTGACCCAGGCACACGCAGCCAAGTGTCTAAGGCTGGATTTAAAAATCAGACTTGACTCCAATTCCAGCACATCCACGGCCACACAGGAATCCCTAGTACAGAACTATTGAACGTTGGCATCTCCATGAGAAGACTTACATGTAGTGATGCCTCTGAAAATGGCTTAGTCCGTATGGAGCAACTAATTTTTAGAATTTTGCTTTCTATTGTTCTCATATTGAGTTACAATCTACCTCTGCCTCTTCTGCTTTAGTGTTGTTAATTTGCTTTGATTAGCCAGCCAACCCTCTCTCTTTACTTTAGCAGTACTGTTAATAAGAAAAGCAAGAAATCTTACAGATTCCTTATTAAAACAGATACATTTGGGAGGCAGCTCAGCATCCTGTGGTTATTCTGTGTGCTTTGTTGCTGGTGGACAGATGGTTGATCTCTCACTGTGTCCTCATTCCAACTGTATCTCTCTAGCTGGCTCCCTTTCCACATGGCCTTCCACCTGTGTTAATCATTGAGACTTTTATTTCCTTCCCCAAAACACCTCCTTTTCAAATTCAGAGCCTTTTCCCATCATATATCAAGGACCTGTAGGCTCCTAGTAGTGTTGAACTATCTGCAGTTGTATTCCCTAGTCATTAGACCTGGATTTTTCTGAATTCACCATTTTAGAGACCGCAAGTACAAACATTTTGTTGTTTCGTGTAAATTGTAAATTATGAAATTAACAAATTAACAAACACTACTATGTGGATCCAAATTATATTATGCCCATGAATCTAAAAGATGACCTACTTTTAAAAAGATTTCTTTTTCCCCCTAGAAAATTAGCAGTCCAAATTCTTCCAATTTCTGAGAAATGAGGGTAATCTACAAGTTGTTTTTGGAAATAGACCCAGTTCTGGAGACTCTACTTTTCATTTGTATTAATGTTGCTGACTGCTTTAGAGCTAACATTTCACTTATGGTGAAAGAAATGGGGAAGATAATATCAGGAGCTGGGGACAGTTTTCTGCTGGGGCAGCAGTTCATTAATAGTGTTCCAAGGACAGGGAAAAATAGAAAATGCCAGGGACTCTGTTCATTGTTTGAATGGACATCTATAGTGCTCCAGCACTAGAGAATGTGGTAGGAGATTTTCAGAGTCATTCGCAGAGTCAAGTATTGTCATAACCCCATAACAGTGGCATGGAGGTTTTTCTATATTTACACAATGAAATTTCTCAAGACAAGCACCAGTGGAGGTGCTTTTAAAACAAAAGTTCTTAACCTTTTTATGTATGTCATGGATCATTTTGCCAGTCTATGAAACCCATGGGCCTCTTCTTCAAATAATGTTTTTTTTTAATTCATAAAAGAAAATTTATAAAATTACAAAAGCAAAACAACTATACTACAAAAAAAGATTAAATTTTCCTCCATCTGACTTTATGGAAAACCTGAAATAAAAGGGTCTATGTATGCAAAGTTAAGAATCCATGTTCTAACTGGTAACTTTAGGCAGTGTGAGAACTCAGAAATTATTACTTTGCTAACTTTTCCAAGTAGACATCCTATCTGATAGCAGAACAATAGTTATAAAACAACAATATTAATAATCTGCCTCAGACACTCACTAGGTTTGCAACTCTGTTCAAGACAGTTGACTTTTGGGACTCAATTTTTTCATTTATAAACTAAGAATATTAGACTTGACCACTAAGCTCCTTTGCAGCTTCAAAACTATAGTCACTTAGCTAGTAAATATCACAAGTGAGATTTTAACACAGGTCTCCTTGATTTTGAGTTTAGTAATCAATGTACTACATCATAGTGCCTAAAGGTGTGTGGATTACAAAGACAAGTATTTAATAGACTCTGACCTCAAGGATGGGGGCAGCTAGGTGAGGCAGATAGCACACTAGGCCTGGAGTCAGGAAGACTCGTTTTCCTGAGTTAAAATCTGACCTCAGACACTTATAAGCTGTGTGACCCTGGGCAAGTCACTTAACCCTGTTTGCCTCAGTTTCCTCATCTATAAAATGAGCTGAAGAAGGAAATGACCAACCACTCCATTATCTCTGCCAAGAAAACCCCAAATTGGTTGGAACATGTCTGAAACAACGGAACAACAACATCCTCAAGGAATTTAAATTTTACTAGAGGGCAATATTTTGCTAGAGGATATAACACGTACAGAAATAAATCAAATACTAAGAAAACTGAGAAGGGAGAGAACATGGAAATTGGAAGTAAATTGTAGAAGTTATCATGCAAGGAATGTCATCTGACCAGAGGTTGGAAACAAATCAGTGTTATGGAGAGACAGAGATGAGGTGACAGTGCATTCCCAACATAAGCAATAGCTTGTGTGGATAAACAGGAAAGGGAGATGAAATATTGGTGTCACAAAATAGCCCATAGTCCAGTTTTGCTAGATTACAGAGTTCTTGAAGTAATGTAGATGAAATAAGGGTGAAGAACTAGGACAAAATCAGATATTAAATCTTAAACTCCAAATTACAGTCTGTTAAAATTTATATATCTTAACAAAATAATAATAGTAAGATTCTATGTTTTTTTTGTATGTAGTATCAGATTTTTTGCATCCAATTAAATTTCATTCAATTCAATAAACATTTATGAATTACTTGCTATTTGCTAGGCATTGTGCCAAGGACTGGGGATACTGAAGACAAAAACTAGAGTTCTTGCCCTCAAAGGGCTTACCTGCATGGAGGAAAAACAAGTAACATAGATAAGTAAATACAAATTAAATTCAAAACACTGTGTGTGTGTGTGTGTGTGTGTGTGTGTGTGTGTGTGTGTGTGAGGGTGAAAGCACTAATTAATTAAGGCAATCAGGAGACCTGTCTTGCAGGGGGTGATGATGCTCTAGTTGCGTTATGAAGGGCAGTAGATTTCCAAGAGTTAGAGGACTTGAGGGAGTGTGTCCATTCCAGCAGTGGTAATAATGAGACATGGGATGTCAATTATGGGCAACAGTGAGTAGGCCAGGTTGGCTGGAAGAGACTTTGTGAAGGCAACAAATGTGGCACTATTCTGAAAATTTATCTGCAGTTTGTTAAAGGGTCTGAGAGCCAATAGAGGAGATTCTATTTCATCCTAGAAGTTATAGAGATCCTCTGAAGCTTCTTAAATGAGGAAGAACTCTGTTTGGGTTATCAGTTTAGTAGCTGCAAGGAAAGACTAGATGTAGAGAGACCTATTGCAATAAGAACTGAGAGGTGAAAAAGGTCTGAATCAGTCTGATAGTGCTTTAAATGGACAGAAATGGTTACATGTGACAATTAGGTTGCACAGTGACTAGATTGCTGGACCTAAAGGAAGACTTGAGTTCAAATCCAACCAGATATTTACTGTCTACATGATCAAGGACAAACCTTCTGTCTGCCTCAGGTTCCTTATTAGTAAAATGGGGATAATAATAGAACCTACCTTCCAAAGTTATGTTGAATATAAGATGAGATGATATTAATAAAGTACTTTACAAAGCTTAAAGCACTATGTAAATGATAGATATTGTTATTATTGTTAAGGAGTTAATAGTTGAATTAACTTCTTGAATTTAATAGCATTGTCTGTGGTAGTGTATCCCTGTAACCCCAGCTACCTGAGTGGCTGAGACTGGCAGATCTCTTGAGCTCAGGAGTCCTGAGCTGCAAAGGGCTGGGCTGATTGGTGTTTGCACTATGGTCAGCATCAGTATGGTGAGCCCTCAGCAGGAGGGAGTCATCAGGTTGCCTAAAGAAGAGTAAACCAGTCCAGCTCAGAAACAGAGCAGGTCAAAGGTCCAGTTTAAATCAGTAGTATAAGGCCTGTGAATGGCCCCTTAATTTCCTGTCTGGGTGAGATAGGGATACTCAGTCTTTAAAAATAATAATGATAATAATACTTTAACATAAATAATAGAAATAATTTAAATATTGTAATATAATAATATAATATAATAATAAAATAATATGAAAATTACTTTCTGAATTAAGCATGGTACTTTTTAGTACTATGTGTATCTGTTTTTATGAAACTTTCCAATTTATATTCCAAAGGAATTTTAAACTCTATAATTAATTTTCCCCTATAAACTGAATTGTTCAGAGGTATATTTTTGAAGTATTTCATAAACATTGAATTTTAAACCAAGAAAGGAACTCAGAAATACAGGTGATTTCTAGGACAACTCCCACATGTTATATTTGAAGAAATTGGGGAGAGTAAGGTGTTTGCCTTAGGTCATCTAGCTTGTTAGTGACTAAGATGAAATTAGAATTCTCTTGTCCTGCCCTATTTCTACTAAACCTCACTGCTTCCTCTCCAAGTTACATATGGTGCTGTTTTTACACCTTTAAGAATAAAATTTATTTTTACTTAGTTTGAGTTATGAAATGCATCATAGAAATAAATACAGACCTTTTGTCCTTGAATGTCAAATAATCTGTATTTGCTTCTGCCTTATGCAGACCAATTAAGCACAACTATTTTGATTTATCAATTATTTATGGACTACTTCCTTGTAGTTGAATTTACTTGAAAACAAAATGCAACAATTTCTCAGAAGTCAAGGAAAGATAATGAACTGGAAAATGTAAAATCACTTTGTATTTATATTGTCTTTTCTTTTCAGGGGCAAATGATTTGAGGTACTGCAATTTTTGAGAAATTTGTAAAAAGTCAGGGACAAGACTAAAATGTCAGTTAGCATTACAGAAAGATTCATTGATGCAGAAGATCATTTTAAAATATATATATACGTATATATATATATATATATATACGTATATGTGTGTGTATATATATATATATATATATATATATATATATATATATATATATATATTGTGTACCATTTATTACAAGTGAAGTATACCTCAACAATTCATATACCGGGTACAGAAAGAAGAAATTAAATGGACAAAGAGGATTCACCAAACCAATGTTTATTGAGTTCCTACTATGAAGGGAGTCCAATGCTTGGTACTGGGGAAAGCAATGAAAAGAAATAATAAATGTAGATAGCATTTACATAGCATTTGCTATGTACCAAGAACTGTTCTAAGTGCTTTAGAAATATTTTCTCATTCGATCCTCACAACAACCCTGGGAGGTAGGAGCTACTAATTTCCGTTTTACAGTTTAGGAAACTAAATGGCAGTGTCTGTTCTCGTTGAGTTTATACCCTGCATCCTCACTGTAGGAAGGCAGGCATTTCATTCCTCCCTGATTCCCTGTCTTTCTTTCCAACAAAGCTCTTCCAGACCTTCTCTTCCTACCTCAGGCAACTATATCTACTCCTCCCCCCTCTCTCTCAGCTGAGACCCTTTGCTTCTTATTTTGCTATATTTCTCTTTTCCCATTCTTTTCATCTCAAGCCCTTCTGCATCATCTCCCATTCTCCCTTCCTTTCCTCAAGTCTCTGACAAGAGCTGTCCCTTCTCCTTGTCCAGGTCAACCCTCCTTATCTATATGTACTTGATCCCCTATTCTCCCATTTTCTCCAGTAGATTGCATCATCTATCATTCTCCCTCCCTCAAAACTTCAACTTTTCCCTATCAGTTACCTCTTTCTCTTCTTTTTAAAATCTTTTCAGTTCTTTCTTTATTGTCTGCAAATATGCTGATCTCCCTAACAACAGCAACAAAAATCCATAGACCCTATGTCCCCTTAAGCTATATATTGTTGTATATCTTAGTTTATTTGTCATCCAAATTCCTTGGAATTTTCTATATTTATCACTTCCATTTATAATCCTTAATTACTCAACCTTGGCGACTAGGGAGATAGTACAATGGATAGAGTGCAGGGCCTGAAGCCAGAAAGACTCAATCTCCATTTACACTATCTTTATGCTATGCCACCTCTCTACTCAGACAGCCACCACCTAAATTCAGGTCTTTATCATTTCTCACCTGAAGTATTGAAATAATTTCCTAATTGTTCTCCGTCTCTCCTCACTCTACTCCATTCTCTATATAACTGACAAAATTATTTTCCTAAGCTCACTTCTCTACTTAATAAGCCCCATCATCTCCCTATTGACTCTAGGTTCAAATATTATTTTACCTTTAACTTGTTCCTTTTTAATTAATATTTTTGCATAAGATTTATAATGTCCATAACCATAAACAAAATAGTACATATGTATGTACTATAATTATAAATTATAAATATAAATTATATTATATATATATTATTATATATATAATAATATATATAATATTATATATAATATATATAATATAATATATATTATATATATTATATTATATATAAATATAAATTATAAATATAAATATAAATTATAATTTATAATTTATGGATAAGTAACACATTTCAGGATGTATGTCTATTTTTTTAACTTATGGAGATATGTTATTTAAAGTATTTGGAGACCATTGACATAGGGATCAATTCCTATATGGGAAAACTCCCTCTACCAATGCAAGGGGCAAGTATTATGAAATTCACTGACTCCATAGGTTGCCTGGAAGACTTCTCTCTCCTGTAGGCAGCCTCTCATATGTCAATTATAAATCTGGAAATATGAGTGAACAGTTTGGAAGTGGGTAGGGCTTTTTGAAAATTAGTGTGTTAAACCTATTTTCATTCAATCAAATACTTAATAATTTAATTTTGAAAGACTTTTTAAAAAATCTGTATTTTGTGAATAAGGAAACAGAACTATGGAGTATCATTCTTTACCTCTTAGCACTACCCTGTCTATGAATAAGCCTAGATTAGAATTCCATGTTCTTATTTCAAATACTGGGTCTCACCATGCCCTCATCTAATCAGGAAAGAAGTGACATAGAGGGAACTGGATTTCTAATTTTTTTTTAAAAAAACTTTCAGTTGATGAATTTGTCTTGTGTTTGGTACTTTTTTGAGACACTGATGCCTGCAGGACTGAAACTTTCAGGTGACATGTACACAGAACAAAGTGAGATTGGAGAATTGATGGTTGTATAAAAAATGTTTTCATTCTGGATTTTGAATTTTGAATTATAATTGCTTTAGTCAAATCAGATGCATAATTGATTTGCATTATCTTTATATCATGTGGATGGGACTTCCTAAGACATTGTATTACATATGGAGATTAATTTGCATCCTTATGCAGTGCCTTGGAGACTTCAGGTACTTCCTAGTTAGCGGTGTGGCCCTGGCAAGTCATTTAACCTCTATTTCCCTCAGTTTCCTAATCTATAAAATGGGGATCATAATAGTACTACCTCCCAGGATTATTGTGAGGAAAAAAAATGATATATGTAATCTGTTTTGCAAACCTTAAATTGCTTTGTATACTCTACTTTTTATTATACTTATTAAAATAAAATTATTAGAGGATAATGAAGTAGGAATAAAGAAGATAATGAAGAGAAGAGTTTTGAGTATTTTAAGGCTTTCAAAATACTTCAACTCTAGGCTGATTGCCTTCCAAGGAAAATTTCATGGCCACTGGATTGGAGAAAAACTTCTATACCTTTGGTAAGCCATGCTGAAAGTACCATTTTGCATGAGCTCTTAGGAAGTATGCCCATCTTGTAGTTCTGAAGCTCAAATCATTATGTCTGACTGACTTCAAACAAGAAAACGGATAACTACAAATTTACAATTTAATCACAGGTTTGAAAGAATGTTACTTAGAAAGAAAAAATATAGTATTCACCATCCACATGTTGCAATAAAGCTGCAGAAAGAATGAGTGTCTTGTTCATGGAACAGCCAGAAGGCCATTGTCAGTGGATTGAAGAATACATGTCAGGGAGTAAGGTATAAGACATGGAAGATACGAAGGGGCTAGATTATGAAAGCCTTTGAATATCAGAGTATTTGATCCTCGAGGCAATAGGAAGTTGCTGGAATTTTTATTGACTTCAAAAGGCCTTTACCTCTATCTTCTTTCACTCCCTCAATCCTCTTACTTCCCTTTTCCTAAATATATGTGAATCTCTGACACCCTGACATAAGTAGTGGTTAATTGTAAGAGTTTCCAGCTCAAAAGGTCTACCCAGATATCCAGCAGATTCACGAGCCTCTGAAATTTTCGAGATTACACTGGCTATTGAAGAAAAGATGTTCCACTTCCTCACCTTTCTTTCATATCTCCTTTTTGCCTATTCTATTATGCTGGAGATGAACCTTTTGACTTGGCAGTGAGTTACAGTTTCTCCTCCCCTCTCAAGCACTCTAGCTTTGAAAGAAGCTTGCACATGGCTCTGAATATTAGCCAAGTGCAGCTGGCCATCCCTGATCTAGTTAATCTGTTAACTCAGAACATCAAAGAACTGCTGGATCCCACGAGGGATGATAAGGCTATTCATGCCTCTTTCTAATATGTGCAAGTCCGCTGCTGTGCCCACCATAATCACCACTTTGACCATCATCAGAGTGTTCTTTTAAATGTGGACTAATATCCTGGAATTTCACTGGAGCTTAAATACTGTTTTAGAAGGAGAAAATTCCAATTTCTCTGCCAACATTTTCTGAAACAATCATCAGCTCTGGGCAGAGAACACATAGTGTGTCCTTTTGTCACTAAAACTGTGAAGAGAATGAAAACTAATACTGATTTGTCTTGGCTACATTTTTCAGATAACACTCTGGTGATTATCTCAGGTACTATAAGAATAAATAGGATAGGAGACAATCCCAGAATACACACAGTTTTTCTTGCCAAAACCAGACAAATTTTTGTAAAATTAAAAACAAAAATGCTAAAGCAAAATGCCCCTCAAAAAGAAACTTAGCATTTTAAAAGTTTTTGTTTCCATGTTGTCTTAGAAAAGGCTGAGGGGAAAAAAATTCCCACTGGCTTCTGAGCAAGAAGGAAAATAAGAAAAAAATGTTACAGACTTGAGAATGAGACAAACAAAGAGCCCCAGGAGTGTGAAATTTCATTTCCAGAACTGACAATAATGTTTTAGGGAAACTTTAGTACTGAATATCCTATCCTATGTCTACTGAAACTGCACAAACAGTACCACTACTTAACACTGGCCTACTTTGCAGTGAATAAAATGCTCTGAGCCCAGTGACTTGCTTAAGGATGGAGTATATGTATGTAGTGGGGTGAGGAAAGAAGTGGGAAAATGGTCACATTTGGGGAAAACAAAACTACTATTTAAAAAAGAGTTTTATAGTTGTCTGTTGTTTTCGTATGTAAAACATTTCTGAAAAGAGGAGCACTTCCCAGCCCTTCCATGCACACACATATACATTCTTCTCTACCATTCCAGACACTGGACCTTCCCTTGAAATGAGGAATCAATTAATCAACATTTATTAAGTGCTTTTTATGTGCAAGGTGGCAGCTAGGTGGTGAAGAGGATAAAGTACCGGGCCTAGGGTCAAGAATATTCCTTTTCCTGAGTTCAAATCTAGCTTCAAACACTAGTTATGTAATCTTGGGAAAGTTAATCAACCCTGTTCGCCTTAGTTTCCTCATCTGTAAAATGAAATTGAGAAGAAAATGACAAACCACTCCAGTATCTTTGTCAAGAAAACCCCAAATGGGCGCAAGAAGAATCAGACATGACTGAAACTACTGAACAACAAGAACATGTGCAAGTCACTACAGTAGGTATGAAGGATACATGTTTTTAAAAAAGAGAGAAAGATTCCCTGCTCTCAGGGAGAATATTCTACTAATAGGATGTAAACATATTTGTAGATAAATAAACTTCACCTGATTTATATTCCCCCTAAAATAGGAGTGATGCTAGCAGTGAGGGGAAGCAGGAAATATATTTTGTAAAATGTGGCACTTGATTGAAGGGACTAGGGGTTCCAAGAGGGTAAAGAGATGAGGAGGGAAGACATCACAGGCATGGAGAAGTCTGTGTACTGGTATAGAGACAAGAGAGAGAATGTTGTATACAGGAAACGGCAAGCCGGACAGTCTGGCTCAACTACACAATACCCGTGGCAGAGTAATGTGTAATCATCCTGGAGAAATAGGTAGAAGCCTGATTGTTAAGGCCTTTAAATGCCAAACAGAGGAATTTGTGTTTTAACCTAAAAGCAACAAGGAACTTCCAAAACTTCTTGAGAAAAAGATTGATGTAATTAGACACTTGCCTGGAGAATAATAATTTGGACTCTATATGGATAACTCATTGGAGGAGGAAGATACTGTGTGCCTAGAGTCCTACTCTGAGGCACTTGCAATAGTATAACCTAGACTGATCTAGGGTGACTGTATTGTGAGTAGAGAGAAGGAGATAGATGTAAGAGATAGCAAAATGGGTTCAACAAGACTTGACAATTGACAAAATACCTGATTTGGGGGTTTTGACAATGTATACAATATTCTACCTCTGTAATCCTCAGCTCTCAGCAGAAAGAAACTTGTAGCTTTCTTTAATCTGTTACCTTGGATAATTGTGGGGTTTTTGCTATCCAAACATGAGCTACTTTTTTGATGATATTTTATTTACATTTTTGTAGTTCTTGCATATTTACGTTTTTATTATGTTACTCTATCATTTCATAAAAATCTCCTCATGTTCTTCTAGTTTTCATATATTCATGATTTCATATTTTTGAAATCATTACATTATTGTTTTTGTTATTATTATATTACACTTGTGATTTCAGTGGTGTAGAGAATTCCCAGTGAGGAAACTCCCACTACCAATGAAGATGAGCAACTTATCTAGAGTTTGTATACTTAGAGTTGTCTGACAAGTTAAGAGAACTGTATGTGCCAAAAGGAGTATTCAAACCCAGGTCTTCCTAACTCTGAGATTGGATCTCTAATACACTATTCTTCCTTTTTAGTATTTATATCATTTATATTTTGTTTTGGATTTTTTTCCCATACTGTAATTGATGGGGTTCTGCTTTGTTTCCAGTTCTTTGTTATAACACAACCCAATTTTTCTATTAATATTTTAGCATATATTTAACCATGGCTTCTGTCTTTTACCTCCTTTGAGATCCATAACCAGTTATGAAATTGCTGAATCAAAGAGTTTGAAACATTTAGTCACTTTTTTGTGTAGTTCCAAATTGATTTAAAAAATTATCAGACCACTTTGAAGCTCTTCCAATAGTATATTGAGAGCACCATGGCTTTTGATGTTGCCTTTGCTTCTGTTCCTAACATCATCCTCACTTTATAAAACACATATGTCAGGGCTGTATATGACAGAAAACCAGCCCATGGGAAGGGGATGGGAGCCCAGGAGCAAGGCGACAGGAAAGCATCCACTCAGTAGATACATAATATGTGAGAAGCAGAAGCAAAGAGCAGTAGAGCTACAGCAGTAGATGGAGAAAGTAGGACTATATAGCAGTAACAGGCTTGAACTTAAAGGAGTGCAGGCTACAAGATTTGAGGGAAATAATGAGTGGGGGCAGAGAATTCCACTTTAGAATAACTTAGGCAGAGGAGGTAGGGAGGGGAAGGAAGAAGGGTAAGAAAAAGGAGGAAGGAAGGAAGGGAGGGAGGGAGGAGGAAAGGAAAGAAGGAAGGAGGGAAGAAAGGGGGAAGGAAGGAAGAGAGGGAGGGAGGGAGTGAAGGAGGGAAGGAAGAAAGAAGGAAGGAAGAAAGGAAGAGTTTATTCCCCCCATGAAGTGAGCACTTATTATTGTACTAAGTAGCTCCTAAATATACAAGTTCCAAAAATGTGATTAAATCATGAGAAATCGTTGACATATTTACACACAGCTCAAGGCACTTTCCATGGGTAATCTCTATTCCTAGTGTATTGAATGTCACATAATGCAAACTCTTGGGGCTGGCATCACCAGACTCCAGATTTACAACTAGCATATGTAACAAAAGAACAAATCAAGAGGAAAAGAACAGTTTTAGAATGATTGGTTCAATTCAAATTATGGGTAGAGAATAACTACCCAGGGATTCATTGTGACTCTGCTGACAGTACCCAGGAGTGAGTGCTGAATATAAGAGGCAGTAATCATTCCACTCTTGGGAATTCCCAAGAATAGGAAAGTACTTGAAGGTGTTCAAGTATATGTGAAGAACAGTAACATCAGGGCCTCTGTAGCATAATAACTGATATCATGATGATGATAGTAATTTAGGAACAGAAATTGAGCAAACATTTATTAAGCAGCTGTGGATAAAACAATGTACTATGCTTAGGGACACAAGGAAAATGGAACAGCCCCTGCCTTCAAGAATCTTCCAATTTAATCAGGAAGTGAGGCATGTATATATACAAATATAATACCAAGTTAGAATAAGAAAAAAATTCAAAAGGGAAAAAATCAATCACAATAATTTATCAGGCTCTTACTGGGTACCAGGCCCTGTTGGGTTATGAGGATATAATGACAAAAACACTTAAAATTTCTGTTACGTTGAATTGTAGAGTAACATGGTGAGATAAGGGCACAAGGAAAACCACTTTGGCAGCTGTGCAGGAGGGGAAACTGAGAAGGCATGATTCAAGAAAACTAGGATGCTATTGCAATAATATGGGGAAAGATGATGAAAGAGTGAACTAAGGGAATCACTGTGTGTATTGAGAAAAGGGGGCAGATGTGAGAGATCTTTTAGAGGCAAGAAGCAGGAATTGTCCATTGATTGACTATATCAGGCGCGTGAGAGGGAGACTTAAAGATAACACCGAGATCACTAACCTAAGAACTTGAAAGAATGGTGGTATCCTTCACAGGAATAACATTTTTGGTAGAGGTGAGGGTTTGGGGGAAAATATAATGAATTCTGTCTTGGACAGGTTGAGTCAGAGAAGCCTTTGAAACTTTTAGTTTGAAATGTCTAATAGGCAGTTGATGATGCGGTCCTTCAGCTCAGGAAAGAGCTTGTATATATACATATATACAATGTACTATGTATATATTGCTGAGCACCATCTGAAGAATGGTGAACATTGATAAGATCAGCAAGTAAGAGAGTACAGAAAGAAGAGGAACATGGAAAAAAGTGCTCTTTAGCTGTGAAAATCAGGGAAGCTTTCATGGAAGAAGTGGCACCTGGGCACCACATAATTGACATTTAAATTGCGCACAAGTCCTATGTAGTAGATGTGCTTATTATTATTACTATTATTATTATTATTACAACTCATTTAAGGAGCAGAAAAATGAAACACAGAGGATCTAGTAACTAGTCCACAAAGTCCTTAAAAATGAAGTTGTGTGGGCTAACTCTGGTTTTAAGTCTCATGCCTATTCTCACTTATTGACATAAGGGGAGAGCTATGATTTACTAGGCACTATTTGCTCTATAGTCTGAGTGAGTTATACTGTATCTCCCTGGATAAACACAATTAAAAGTGTACCCTTGCAAGTGCTTAGTGATTGATTCATAATATTTCAGAATTGAATGATCCTTTTACAGAACATTATTCTATGATGACCTTTGTAAAATTTCAAGTTTGAAGAATCTCTAGACCAGATAGGTGGCACAGTAGATAGACCACTGGACCTGGCATCAGGGAAACACAAGTTCAAATGTGACCTCGGACACTTACTAGCCATGTGATCCTCAGCAAATCATTTAACCCTGTTTGATTCAGTTTGATCCAGTTTAAATTCAGTTGATTCATCTGTAAAATGAACTGGAGAAGGAAATGGCAAACACTGCAGTATCTTTGCCAAGAAAACCTTACATGGATCCATGAAGAGTGGAACACAACTGAACAAAAACAACAAGGAATTTCTGCTTATTTTTATTAGTGATTTTTTTTTGCAACATCCTTAAAATTCATGGTCTTATTAGTATTTATATCAATGTTAAATTATAATTTGGTGCCAAATCATTCTCCCCCTCATCCCCACTCATCTACATGGTAGCTGACAAAGCTGGAATCTCATTATTGCATTACTCAATATTAATGAACTCTGCTCGAAAACTGAGCAAAATGTATTCTAACAGAAAAGATTTGGGCTTAGGTGACATATAATCAATTGTAGAAATATTCTTACTGTCCATTTTCTTGATCTTTTATAAAACTCTTTTACAAATTTGATATTTGCAGACAAATATCTTGGCTTTATTATTGGCCTCCAAAATGGTTTTGATACAACCAAAGAATTGAAGAAAAAGTTCACATATTTTCACGTAGTTTGCAAAGCACACAGAAGATCTATATAGTGAATATTCAATTAATCAACATTGATGACTAAAGGATTTAATGGATCACCAGCCTTCATTTCAAAGACAAGTGAAAATTTCAATGACAAAAACCTGAATACCATTCCAGAATTCTCCCTCTTGGAAGTATTTATGTTACCTTAGAGTCAAACAAATCAAGACTATATGCAATGAAAAAAATCTAACCCAAGATAAAATAATTGGAGCTATTAAAAAGAAAAAAAAATTGCCTAAGGAAATTATTAAGAGCACATATGAAATGATGTCACACACATGGATGTGTATGTATATATATATATATATATATATATATATATATATATATGTATACATATACATTTAATCTCGCCCTTAAAAATTAAGCTCCTTCAGACCATGCTCCCCTTGGGGAAGATGGATATCTGAGTAGGCTGCATGGTCCTGGCTTACATCTCTTCTCCCCTGAGAATAGAGGAGGAAAGGCACTGGTAGAGGAGAGAGCAACAATGGAAAGTCCCATTTATAATGCAGGTTAGGGGTGATAGAACCCAGAAGTGTGGTAAATTAACTAGAAAGGAATGGAGGCAGAAACCAGTGACAGAGCAATAGAAGATTCCCAATAATATCCAAGAAGGGATAAAGAAGTACAGGGTCTTGGTTTTCAAGCCCAGAAATGCCAATAATAGGAGGCAAAGACATTGAATTATACAAGAAACAGAAATGTTGACTTTTGCACTCAAGACTACATGAACAGCTGCCAATTTTAAGCAAGCTATTAGCTGGATACGTTTGCTTAAGCCCCTGTTATCTGGGAAAGTCCTTGTGCTGTAATTGCCCTCAATATCTTCCAGTGAAAATATAGACAGGAGTAGTGGGCCCCTGTCACCAGCAAAGTTCTCCAGCAATTCCCTTCCTCACTCTTATTTAATTTTCATGGAATCTGATTTGGCCAGAGGACATCCAGGGTGCTCTTTTATTCCCCTCTCATGTGTTTCCCCCCTCTAATTCTTCTTCTACAGAGCTAAGTGATTTCCCTAAAGTATGAGTCTGGGCATGATACTCCCTGAATGAACAAATCTCAATGGCTGCCTATTGTCTCTATGATTAAATATTAACTCTTCTTTTCAGCTTTTAAAACCCTTCACAACCTGTCCTCAAACTACCATTCAAGGTAAATTTACGTTATTCCCCTTCTTACATTCTATAGTTTAGAGTTCTTACTATTTCACACAATGGCCATTTCCCTACTCCACACTTTTATAGACTGTAGCTCATGTCTGGAATTCACTCCTACACCACCTTTGATTCTTAAAATGCTCTAATTCCTTCAAAACTCTGTTCAAGCAAACTTCTACAAGAAATTTTTCCTGATTTCCTCAACTACTGGTCTCCTCCCCCAACAAAATTCCTTTATATATGATTTATGTTTACAAATATTTTCAGTAATATCCACTGTGTTTTCCCCATACCAGAAAAAAAAAAAAAACTCTTGCCCCACACTTACTTGATGTCCCTTAAATCACATTACATTGCAAGTGCCCCAAGGGCAGGGGCTGCCTTTTTTTGTTGATTTTTTTGTTTGTTTACTTTTTTAATCCCAAAGCTGAGAATGGTGTCTAGCACGTAATAGGTGCTTAATAAATATTGATTGTTTGTCTCTACCTAGTAAATGTGAGTTCCTTGCAGACAGGTGCTATTTATTTTTCGTTTGTTCACTTTGCATAGGCTAGGTATTTAAAAACTTATTGAATGGAATAAAATTCTAGGCATAGTTATCAAAAAACATAAAACTACTTGAGTCAAGTAGTTTGAACACTAGATTTCCCTTGAATCTTTTCACTTTACAAATTTATCAGTCTTTCACAGCAGAATAATTTTATTGCCAAGTAGCATGAATTAGTTCACTCATGCATTTCAGATATTCAATATGAGCAAACAACAGAACCAAAATAGCATTCTTTCTTCAAACCCATAGCTGTTCATCCAGAAAAAAGGTTATTGGCTGATCAAGATATTGGGTAAGCAAATCTATTATCAAGGACTGAATATCCATAGGACACTGAAATTTAGACAGTGCTGAAAATGTTTATACGTCATCAGCAAGTTGAAATATCTGAGTTCAGCAGCTTATTATCAAGAATGATGGGTTAAAATAATAAGCTATCAGGTATCACTTCTATTCCCTCTCTAAGTGTGCTCCTCCTTAGTCTATATATCCTCATCCCACTTCCTCTAGAGTCATTCAACAAAACATGATATTGTAATATTCCAGTGTCTTTTAGTTTCCACTCACTCCCCCCTCCCCATAGAGAGACAGCTATCTTTGCTAGTTTTTTTGAGGAGGGGAAGGTAAGGCAATTGGGGTTAAGTGACTTGCCCAAGGTCACACAACTGGTAAATGTGTCAAGTGTCTGAGGCAAAATTTGAGCTCAGGTCCTCCTGACTCCAGGTCCGGTGCTCTACTCACTGTGCCACCTACCTGCCCCAGAGGCATCTATCTTTATAAGAATCTCTATCTCCTCTTCTCCCTCTAATTTTTTAAGACAGATTTTAAAATTCATCTTTGAAAGTTGTGCTACTTTTTCTATTAGTGATGGCTATGAAAAGCAATAGCCCTTTAAATGGAATCAACAGTGTGATACTTGAAATTAAGATTGCAGTTTAGATCTGTAATAAAGAACCTTGTTTTAGGACAGTTGCTGACCCCTCCCTGCATTATAGCACACATCTGTGTACCAAGAAGAAAGTGCCTTGCCACACATTCCTGTAATTCCCCAAGGAACCCCCACCCTCTTGCTTCAACCTAAATTAGCACAAGACCCTGTCTCATGACTATGGCCTAAGGAACAAGGAACTGACCCACACCCAAAGTGAACAAATAAGTCCTGTTATGGGTATGTCCCTCAAGGTCCCTGCCCCCAAACAGTGAAATAATAAGGCAGCATGAATGCAGTTAGGCCTCCAGGGGCTCCTTGAGGCCTATTCCTGTCAGCTAAAAAGGATAAGGTTATGCAAAGATGGGCATTTGCTAACATCCCTGTTCCTTGACCCTTTTGTCCAACCCTTGTGCAACGACCCATACAGTTAAAGGAAATATCTAACCACTGAACCTTGGGTTCTGTACCCTTTTGCTTGCTCAACCATTAATAGTTCGGTATAAAAGTCTCCACTGAGCTCTGTTCGGGGCCGCTCTGATTTGGGTTGCTTGTGCCCTGGACAGCCACCAGCTAATAAATTCTCCGATTAAAACTTATACTCTGGGACGTGTCTTGCTCACTGCGCAGTTTGGTATAACGATAGTTTACAAAGGAATAGACCATTAGAATGCAGACCTGCTTGCTACTTCCCCTTCTCTTACATAAACCCAGTCCCAAGAAGTCCTAGTCTGTGGCCTCGGATCATGGAATTCCTTTTGCCTAAAGTATTTTTCTGAACCTTGTTTTGTTGTTTTTCAGTTGTTTCAGTCATATCCAAATCTTTGTGACCCCATTTGGAATTTTCTTGAAAAAGATACTGAAGTGGTTTGCCATTTCCTTCTCCAGCCATTTTTACAGATAAGGAAACTGAGGTAAACAGGGTTAAGTTACTTGCCCAGGGTCACATAGCTAGTAGGCAGCTGAGGCAAGATTTAAACTCAATTCTTCCTGACTCAAGTCCTGGCACTCTATCCACCATACCATGTAACTGCCTTTTCTGACCCTAGCTGCCAGTTTTTGGCAAAGTGATGCTGAGGTAATAATCTTTTCTCTAGAGTGGGGTGAGGATGGGGAATAGAGACTTAAAAGGGAGGGAGACCAGGAAGCTCTATTGCTGGTTTTTATATGAATTAATGAAGGAATGAAAGAATAAATAGATGAGTAAAATTGATACAAAAGCACTTTAACACTTACTATATGCCAAGCCCCATTCTACCTACTGAGAATACATACAGAAAAAAGGATATAGTCCCTGACCTCAAGAAGCTTACATTTTAATAATGAGAGATAACACATATAAGGAAATGGTGGCCAGGGAAGAGTTTCAGTCTGGTGAGTCATAGGGATAACAAGTTGAACAATAATAGGACAGTTCATTGACATGCCCCTTTCAGAGGCAATGGTAGTATTTATTTAATTGTAATTCTTACCGGAAGAGATGAAAAGGCTAGAGTATGGTTTATGTGGGGGCAGGGCAGAAAATGGCTAGCAGGAAGATTATGACACATGGTCCTAGAGAGTACAGAACTGAGTGATTTCACTCTGGACACACGTGATCTCTGGAAGTCTGGTTATCAGTAACTGAACATAAAATGACCAGGCATTTTCAGGAACAGGAAGCACAGTCACAGGGAGTCTTGTGCTGAGTACAGAGTTAAAATGAAGTTCCATTTGTTTCTACTGTAAATATCCTTGTCCTTTTTTGGGCAGGAGGAAAGAGGTAAGGAAACACAAATCTCCTTGCTGAGTCACCTAACAAATGAATGTGAAATCACATGACCATGCATTTTGATTTGGCGGCTTCTCTTCTTCAGCAGAGCAAAGAAGCCATATGGCCCACATTATGGCCTTCCCATTTACACAACAATTTAATATGCCTGGTTCATGATGAAATACCAGCTCCCAGCTGGGAAATTAAAGCAGCATTCAGCTCTTCTCAGCAGGAAAGCCACAATTGGATATATTCTGTAAGCTGGATTCTGCAACAGCCAAGGGAATGGCTTGGCATAGCTAGGGAGCCCAGTTGGACTTGTTAAAACAAATGTTTCAGTGCATAGATACTCAGCTTCTTTAGGATTCTGTACAGGATAACTGTTCTGGGTGATGTTTGATGCTGAGAAATATTGCTATCAACTAAACATAGTCTCATATAATCTTGATAAAGTGAATTTGAGGTGATGACTCCTTTAAATTGTGAGAGGGACATGAAGTCCCATTCCTGGTTTACAGAAGGAGGGCAGGGAAAAATGGAGGAAGGGAAGAGATCAGAAGGAAGGAAGAAAGGAAGGAAAAAGGAAGGAAGAAAAAAAAGCAAGGAAAAAACAATTTAGTCCCTTCTCTGTTCCAAGCACTGTTCTAAATACAAATAAAAGTGAGATGTATCTTCCCTTGAGAAGCTTAAATGCTAATAGGGGAAGACAATACATATAGGGAAATGATGGCCAGTTAATCCTGCCTCACACACTTACTAGTTGTGTCACTCTGAGCAAATCGCTTGCCTCTTTCAACCTAAGTTTCTTCAACTATAAAATGAGAGTCATAATACCTAACTTACAAGTTTGTTGCAAGAACCAAATGAGATAATGCGTAAAGTCCTATGCAAACCTTAAAGCACTATTCAGAAAAAAATTCTATTTTTTTATAACTTTAGCTCCATTTAATTTTCTTCTCTCCAGAAAATTGAATGGTGCTTCTAGTGCTTCAAGGATAGACTAGAATTTGGGTGTTTTGAGAAATCTTGCAATATTCTCCTTTTCTACTGTAGTCACTCTTATGTTTGATGTTCCTGTAACATGGAGACAGGTCATGTCTAAGAATATTTCTCTTGGTTTGAACATCCACCTAGGAAACATGTACAAGACCATGCCACTGGACAAACCAGTGGGATGCCACTTGTCACTTACGTGTCCTTCGGCTTCATTGTGTCACAAGGAAATTTGGTGAAAGAAAAACAATTAAAGTACAAAAGAAATCACGGTAACTTTAAGCATTCATGTCTTCAATAAGGTAATGTAGATGGAGCACAGGATATCAGAGTTAAAGAAACTTGAGTTCAAATACTAGTCCTGCCACTTATTACCCATGGGACCTTGTACCAGGGATTTCACCTTCCTTTCTTGGTCTTAGTTCTTGTTTCTTATTCTTAGTTTTCTCCTGTAGAAAGATGGGATTGGACTAAGTGGTCTCTCAGGTCCTACCCAGTTTGAAATCTTTCAATCCCAGGTGCTTCTTGGTATTAATAGTTGTTATATTAAGGATATCTTTATATCAGGCTACTTTATCACCCTTTTCTAATGTGGTCACAAAGCTAGATTGGACTGCTCACTCTCTTCTGATAATCTACTCCCACTACTGTATATTATGGCTCAGTGAGTCTCCTATATTTGTGTGATTATATATTCTATTGGCAAGGTGAGGTAATCTATATTCTGCTGGTAGAATGGCCTCTTTCCTGGTGCCTGATCTCCATATCATTTGTTATCATCCATAGGGTTCTCTGAGTTTCAGCAGAAGCCTATGAGTTCTCTTGATTTAAACTTTTATAACTGCTCTTTCATCAGAATGCATTACTTTCTTTTTTTCCCCATACTTTATTATTTGATATTTTTAGTTTTCAGCATTCATTTCGACAAGATTTTGAGTTACAAATTTTCTCCCCATTTCTACCCTCCCTCCTACTCCAAGATGGCATATATTCTGATTGCTCCATTCCCCAGTCAGCCCTCACTTCTGTCACCCCACTCACTCCCCACCCCCATCCCTTTTCCCCTTATTTTCTTGTAGGGCAGGATAGATTTCTATACCCCATTGCCTGTATATCTTATTTCCCAGTTGCATGCAAAAAAACCTTTTTTTTGAGCATCTTCTTTTAAAACTTTGAGTTCCAAATTCTCTCCCCTCTTCCCTCCCCACCCACCTTCCCTAAGAAGTCAAGCAATTCAGCACAGGCCACACATGTATCATTATGTAAAACACTTCCACAATACTCGTGTTGTGAAAAGCTAACTATATTTCCTTCCATCCTATCCTGTCTCCCTTTATACAGTTTTCTCCCTTGACCATGTCGCTTTTTGAAAGTGTTTGCTTTTGATTACCTCCTCCCCCATCTGCCCTCCCTTCTATCATCCCCCCTTTTTTATCCCCTTCTCTTTACATTCCTGTGGAGTAAGATAAGATTCACTCATTCCCCCTCACCTGCCCCCTCTTCCCTTCCAACAGAACTGCTTTTTCTTGCCACTTTTATGTGAGATAATTTACCCCATTCTATCTCTCCCTTTCTCCCTCTCTCAATATATTCCTCTCTCATTCCGTAATTTTATATTATTTTTTTTAGATATCATCCCTTCAAATTCAACTCATCCTATGCCCTCTGTATATATATATATATATATATATATATGTGTGTGTGTGTGTGTGTGTGTGTGTGTGTGTGTGTGTGTGTATTCCCTTCAACTTCCCTAATACTGAGAAGGGACTCATGAATTATACACATCATCTTTCCATCTAGGAAAGTAAACAAAACAGTTCCACTTTAGTAAGTCCCATATGGTTTCTCTTTCTAGTTTACCTTTTCATGCTTCTCTTGATTCTTGTGTTTGAAAGTCAAATTTTCTATTCAACTCTGATATTTTCACTGAGAAAGCTTAAAAGTCCTCTATTTTATTGAAAATCCACATTTTACCTTGGAGTAATATACTCAGTTTCTCTGGGTAGGTGATTCTTGGTTTTAATCCTAACTTCTTTGACTTCCAGAATATCATACTCCAAGCCCTTCATTCCCTTAATGTAGAAGCTGCTAGATCTTGTGTTATCCTAATTGTGTTTCCACAATACTCAAATTGTTTCTTTCTGGCTGCTTGCAGTATTTTCTTTTTGACCTGGGAACTCTGGAATTTGACGATAACGTTTCTAGGAGTTTTCTTTTTGGAATCTTTTTTCAAGAAGAGATCAGGGGATTCTTTCAATTTCTATTTTATCCTCTGGATCTAGAATACCAGGGCAGTTTTCCTTGATAACTTTTTGAAAGATGATGTCTAGGCTCTTTTTTTGATCATGGCTTTCAGGTAGTTCAATAATTTTTAAATTCTCTCTCCTGGATCTGTTTTCCAGGTCAGTGATTTTTCCAATGAGATATTTCACATTGTCTTCCATTTTTTCATTCCTTTGGTTCTGTTTTATAATATCTTGATTCTCATAAGGTCACTAGCTTCCACTTGCTCCAATCTAATTTTTAAGGTAGTATTTTCTTCAGGGGTCTTTTGGCCCTCCTTTTCCATTTGGCTAATTCTGCCTTTTAAGGCATTCTTCTCCTCATTGGCTTTTTGGAGCTCTTTTGCCATTTGAGTTAGTCTGTTTTTTAAGGTGTTGTTTTCTTCAATATTTTTTTCAGTATTTTTTTTTGGGTCTCCTTTAGCAGTTCATTGACTTTTTCATGGTTTTCTCACATCATTCTCATTTCTCTTCCCAATTTTTCCTCTACTTCTCTAACTTGCTTTCCCAAATCTTTTTTGAGCTCTTCCATGGCCTGAGACAAGTTCATGTTTTTCTTGGAGGCTTTTGATATAGGCTCTTTGACTGTGTTGACTTCTTCTGGCTGTATGTTTTGATCTTCTTTGTCACCAAAATAGAGATTCTAAAGTCCGAGTCTGAATCTGTGTCTGTTTTCACTGCCCATTCATGTTCCCAGCCAACTACTCGACCCTTGAGCTTTTTATCAGCATATGACTGCTTGTAGAATAGAGAGTACTTTGTCCCAAGCTTTAGGGGCTGCACTGCTGTTTTCAGAACTACTTCTACACAGCAAACTCTGCCACACCAGTGCTCCTCTTCTCCCAAGAACTGCCAACCAGGACCATGACCCAGATCCAAGCAGGCTCTGCACTCCCGCTCTGATCCACCCCTTAATTCCTCCCACAGAGTGGTCCTGGGGCTGGAAGCAACCGCAGCTGGAGCTCTGGAAGCAGCCCCAGAGCTGCACCAATTCCACAGCCAACCACTGGGGAGAGCCACTCACTCCTTTCACTCTAATCTAGTTTTTTCACTAACCTGCTCTGTTGTCTTTGATGTTTGTGGGTTGAGAAGTCTGGTAACTGCCACAGCTCAATTATTTAGGGCCCCACTGCCTGTTCCACCTGGCTCCCAGTCTGGTTGGTCCTGGCGTGGCCCACACTGGGCTCTGCTCCACTCTGCTCCCAGCTCCATGTGATAGACCCTTCCCAGCAACCATCCAGGCTTTCCTGTGTGGGAGCCCTGCTTCCCTCTGATATTTCATGGGTTCTGCAGCTCTAGAGTTTGTTCAGAGCCATTTTTACAGGTGTTTGGAGTAACCTGGGGGAGAGCTGAAGCAAGTCCCTGCTTACCAGCAGGGACGTCTTGGCTGCCATCTTGGCTCTGCCTGCAGAATGCATTACTTTCTAGGCAGACCTGTGACAAATCAAGGGATTTTCCTCTTGAAATTTTCTTATCATTTATAAAGAATTGTAGATTTAGAACTGGAAAGGACCACAAACCTGGGTAACAAGAAAGAGGTCATCTTGACTAAAGCCAATGTTATGTACTGTGGAATGGTGGGATATGAAGTTAATTAGGCATCAGACACTCAGGGGAGAGTAGAAATTAATTTTTTAGAGGAAAAATTCACAGCTTTCCACAGACAAAAGAAAGACACAAAGAAAAAGAGGTCCAAAGTCTGCGTGTATGTATGGAAGATGTTTCTGCATTTTTTGAAATGAGAAAATCTCTTGCTTTTCTTAAAATATTGCTTTAAAATGCTCCTTTTTTTGGGCCAAGCTATATCCCCATTGTTGGAAATTTTCACAGCCCACTTTGCTTGCCTCACCTTTGCTTCCAGTGCTAGCTGTGATGCATTAGTTTTTCACCAGGTTGTTGCTTCAAGGCATACAGTTACAGCTATCTTTCCAGTTTATTTCCAATCTTCAATCAAATGTTAATATGACATTGCAATTATATAACATGACAAGATATCTTTGATGACATTGGGTTAGCAAATGGTGCAAGAGTCTTCATAGATTCTTCAGCACTGACTTAGACTTTATTTTTTTTTCCTCTGTAAATTGATTCCTTTGTTTTTCAAGCTGTGGTTCCTTTTGCTAAGAACTTTTAGGACATATATAGACTCAGAGCATTAAGAATACTTATGGAATTAATTTTAGAGCATCTTTCTAGTCATTATGATATGCCAGATAACCAGTGGTAATAGCATAGGGAATAGGTGACCATATTGTCACCTCTAAATCAATCTAAGGAAGCAAATATTTCACTGCTATTTTGAAAAATTGCCACCTTCTTTGTTCCCTGGATGTGCCTTTTCTCTGTGGCAGTCTATACATAAGCAATTTTTTATGTTCTTGATCTTTTCTTCAGGAATAACTATTCTATTTCTTCATTTAAAATATGCAAGCAAAATTTTCTTCTGGCCCCTGCCAAATTAATTCATATATTAAAATTAAAACAATCAGTTGATGGCTTTAAAAATTAGTGAGTCTTTCTTTGACCTTGTATGACCTTGACCAAGTTACTTTAGTCCCCTGGGCATTCTGTTTCCTCATCTGTAAAATGATGGGGTTGGACTTAATGGCTTATAAGTTCTTTATTTCATCTCAACTTCTACCATAATCTTATGAATATTTGACCATGGTAAATGTGCCACTGTCAGAGAATGTAACTCCAATGAAATCCTAGGCCCATGAATCATCATGGCATGGAGGTGACCCTGGGGCCTCAATAATTTAGCCAGAAGAGCTAATACTTGAGTGAGCCTAAGGATGTCCTGTAATGGAAGACCCAGCCTTTCCATGCTTGGAAAGGCCCATCATTAGGCTGATATTTTGAGATGTAGCTCTTAAAAAACATCTACTATGTAGTAGCAGGGCTATGTTCTTTGTCAGAGGAGAGTACTTACATGGACAGAATCCTGAGTCCTTGAAGAATTTAAGTTACTTAGCAGAGGCTAAGTTTTGACAATTTGGAAAGAAACTACTTTGACCTTTATGATGACACCAATACAATGATGATTTTGCAAAAGATGATGCTTAACTGGGTTTCCTGAAGAACTTTGTTTAATATAGAATATAAAGGCCTAAGCTTATAAAAAGCAAGTATGGAGAATGCTAGCTCTGGCCTGTTTCATTTAGTGGACTAAGATTCATAGAAAAAGGTTTAAGACTATTTCTTTCTTTTTTTTTTGACTCAATCCTTTTCTATATTCCCTAAGCATATTTACAATAACTTCAAGCTACAGAGTTTTTTCTTAAAGTCATATTTGATTATTGGCTAAATTGGAAGCCAGATTTGATAGTAATTAAAAAAAGCTCATTCAGTTCTAGTTCACATCTGTAGGATTCAGTGAGACATGCAGGATTTAAGCTTATCATTAGAGCTCTTTTTTCCCCCAAAAAATTGGTGACCCAAGTGGTCAAGGAAGGAGTCATCTTTCTCAGTCTTAAAAGTAAATACATTACCAAATATTGTGGAACTTAACAATTTAAAAATGTACCTAGCATAAAGTAGGTGCTTATAACTTTCTTAAATTGAGTTGAGTACCTTTCCTCCTTCAAAATTCCTAACGCCCTTCTAGGCTGACTCAGGTGCTCCCTCCTATACTAAGACAAACCTATCCAGATCCACCCAGCCATTTGCTCTCTCCCTGCTGCAATTACTTTGCAAATAAGTTTGCATTACATATTCATGTCTCTATCTCTATACCTATCTACATATCTACCTATCTATACATCCTGTAGGTATGTATGAATACTTACACATGCATACATATACATATATGTATGTGTGTTATTTAAGGTGTACAATAGAGGCTCCTTGAGGGCAAGTACTAATTTATTTTTCTTTCATGTAACAGGCACCTAAATGTTTGTTTGCTCAACCACTTCCCTGTGACTTGGAGGCTTTTTACATCTTCTGAGGCAAATCCAGCATTCTGAAGCAGAGCTTTCTGCATTATATGAGTATTCAATAAGCATTAGACTTACTTTTAATAGTAGCCAAGTTTGAGCTTGAGCTTGTCAAGCTCTCACGCCCAGGATGCCTTTTATGTGATTGGAAGAATCAGCAGAAAGATGTCAAGAGCAGCATCAGCCACATCAGTGCAAAACCTTTATTAAGTGTCATGGGTAGATACAAAGAGAATGGGAAGGAGTGTGGGAACTTGAAACTGACAGTCTAACTGAGTCTAACAAGCAACAGACTTTGCTGCTTACTGTGTGATTTTGGACAAATGGTTTAGCCTCCTCAGGTATTCTTGGTATGGAGGAAGATACAAAAGAAATGTACCTAAGGAATCAAGAAAAGTGCTTCAGGGTTGTGATTCATATCTTAGTCTTACTGGTTGGCCATTCACAGTACATTTAGTGATGGAGTCCCTGACAATTTGGAAGAGATTTAAGAGTAATTTGACACTTTTAAATTGCAGGTGGCAAATTTATTGACAGAGATAGAAGAGGTTCAATTCAGACCAACTAATTTTACTCCATATTTTTGAAACATGAAAAAGACGTATGGATGTGCCCTAGCTGCAAAACACCATAAGATATTTAGGATTGGATTGTAGAAAAAGAAGATTCTGCCAGAAATGTAGTTATTTGAACATTTTCAGTTCTTAAAATATTAAAAAGCATCAGAATGGACAAGATTTGGCTTAGAGCTAGAAGATATGCAGACCATTTTATGGGTCTCTGGGCAATTATTTTAGCTGTACTGTGCAGAATGAGGGCTCCATCTCTCAAATTCATGCAACCCTGAATATTCTGAACATTCATTGAGCTGTTCAACATATTCTCATTTCCAAAGATTAGATAATTGAAAATAATTGAAAGTGATCATTGCTACCTTCTTGGAACTTGTAACTCAGGAAGCAAGCAATGAGTAGTAGTCTTATATTAGATTTAGTAGAAGTATATTGAGACCTAAAGAGACTAATCAATGTGTTGAAAGTCATATAACAAGTAGCAATTACTCAGTAATTGAGTGACAATGCAAATAACATATGATTTAAAATGTTCAGTCAAGGGGAAAAGTCAACATGTATTTGACTCTCCATGACTATTCTACTTATTGGAATTGAATCCTAGAATGGAAGTTTTGAAGGGAGGGGACTGAAACACCAGATATTATAGATGAGAAAACCAAAGCCTAGGGTAGGGGTGGGGATCCTGCTGTCTGGAGGCCATATGTGGCCCTCTAGTTCCTTAAGTGTGGCCCTTTGAATCCAAACTTTACAGAAGAAGTCCTTTTATTAAGGATTATTTAAATAAAAGGATATTTAATAAAAGGATTTGTTCTATGAAGTTTTGACTCAGTCAAAGGGCTTCACTTAAGGATCTAGAAGGGCACATGTGGCCTTGAGGCCACAGGTTCCCCACCCCTGGCCTAGGGAGTTGAGGTGACCTGCTCAAGGTATGCATATCTAGGTTTATTTAATCGTTTCTTTAAAATATTTTTTTCCAGTTACATATAAAGACAATTTTTAACATTCATTTTTTCAAAATATTTGAGTTCCAAATTATCTCCCTCCCTCCCTTACTACCCCCTGAGTCTAGTATTAATCTCACTAGACTAACATTTTAAGATGACTGGGGTCAAGTTCACAGGACCTAGAGGGCCCAGCCAGCCATATGGCTAGCTCTTTCACCATGAGCAAGATGACCACCTCCTTGCTCTTCTGAGATGGAAGAAAGTAAGGAACTAAGCATTTATTAAATGCCTACTATGTTCCAGGCACTGTCGTAAGTACTTTTAAAAATATTATCCCTTTTGATCCTCACAACAACACTGAAAGGTAGATTCTATTATTGTCCCAATTTTACAGTTGAGGCAACTGAGGCAGGCAGGCACGAAAGGACTCCTTGCTCAGGGTCACGCAGCCTGAACATAGGTCTTCCTGATTCCAGACTCAGCACTTTATCTAATGCATCATCTAGCTGCCTTTTCAGAAGTAGATTATGCTCTGTTTAGCATGGAAATAATACAATATCCATCATTACATGCCCTTTTTCTCACTTTTATACAGTGATAGCCACAGAAGTACATACTTCATAGCTAGCTAGTCTAGGTGAAATGTGGCTCTCTTTGGCTCCCCAACATAGGTCTCTTCTGTTTGCCAGGGGTTACAGCTCATCTTCCTTCTTCCTGGTCTCTATAGTTTCACACTGATGTATGACTGCATATGTGTGAACAGAGTCAGTGTGGGTTTAGTCCATTTTTCTACTTATATTTCTGAACTTCACTCCTATATCACCAAGCTGTGCTTTACAGAATTTCAATCAGTGGAGAGAGTGTTCTTCTATCTTTTGTTACTTCTTTTGGAGTAACTTTTTTTTTTACTTTGAGATTTACTTTGAGGTCTCTTGATCTTCTTTGATTATAGACATATTTATAGAATAGTCCCTCTTTTTCTGGCTGGAATCATGGCAGGTGTAGAACAAAAGAAGAACCTACCACCCATTTCAGAATCGCTACTGAAAAAGCGAAAGGTTTTTGCAATGCTGAAGGCCAAATACTTGAAGAAGAAGATGGCTATAAAAAAGCTCCATAAAATACAGAGAAAATTTATCTATGAAAAAGCTGAAGCCTACCATAAGAAATAAAGACAGATGTACAGAAGTGAAATCCAGCTCTCTAGAATGGCATGCAAAGCTGCCAACTACTATGTACCTTCTGGACCCAAGTTAGCTTTTGTGATCAGAATCAAAGGTATCCGTGGAGTTAGCCCAAAGGTCCAAAAAGTATTGCAGCATCTTCATCTTCACAAAATCTTCAATGGCACTTTTGTTAAGCTTGACAAAGCTTTGATTCACATGCTGAGGATTGTGGAACCATACACTGCATGGGGTTACCCAAACCTGAAGTCTGTGAATGACTTGATTTCCAAATGTGGCTATGGCAATATCAAAAAATGGAGAATTGCCCTGACAGATAGTGCCCTTATTGCAAAATCTCTTGGTAAATATGGAATTATCTGCATGGAGGACTTGATCCATGAGATCTACAATGTTGGCAAGCACTTCAAAGCTGCCAACAAATTCATGCAACCCTCCAAATTATATTTTCCACGAGGAGGAATGAAGAAAAAGAATAAACATTTTGTGGAAGGTGGAGATGCTCATAACAAGGAAGACCAGAACAATAGTCTTATTTGAAGAATGAACTAAAGGTCTCTACCGTGATTATTTTTCTAATAATCTGTTAATAAAAATGCCTGTGACAAAAAAAAGAGTGGTCCCTCGGCATATAGTGCTCTCTCTCTCTCTCTCTTCCCTCCCATATCTTTATCTCTCTCCCTTTTCCTTCTTCTTTCTCTCTCTTTCTCCATTCTTCCATTTCTCTCTTTTTTTTTGTGGAGGGGGTTGAAGAAGAGGGGAGATTAGTGCGCATATCCCAAATAAGGATTTTGCAAATGAATCACATATAGCAAAATTGTCTTAAATTGCTGGACAGAAAACTGTGTGTGTGTGTGTGTGTGTGTATGCTTGTGTGTATAGTTTTTTTAAAATAAAAATCCTAAAGGGGTTTCTTGCCTGTATTATGTAGGAGAGTTACTCAAACTTCCCATGGTTCACGCCAGTCAAACAATTGCCTTGAGAGATTTATTAAGCCACAATAGCACAACTGACTCAGAAATCAACCATTTAGCAAAAAAGTATTTATTAGGCACCTATAATGTGCTAAGTATTATGCTAGTTGCTGGAGATTAAAAAAAACTAATACAGTTCTTACATTCAGGAACTACATTTCACATGCATCAATAAGTTCTTCATGTCTTCTTCAATTTGTTTATAATTGATAGGAATGAGTAACTCTTCCAGAGTAGCCCTGTTGTATTTACTGAAAAATTGCTTTGCTAAAATATATATTTCATTTCTATGTAGCTACAGAGTACTTCATTTGATTTCAGAATTTTTTCATTATCCCACCTAAATCTCTTTACAATTCAATTTTAATTTCTGTTAATAGTTATTAATATGTATATACTTTGGATTTTCCATTGATATGTATCTTTTGGTTAAAAAAAGAATTCTTCAGCTTGTCCTATTTAATAAAGCTCTTTAGTAAATTGTTATTATATGAAAGTTGGATTGAAGAGATCAATATCTTTATGAGCACATGTATGTGTATACACAGGCATGTATGAGTGTACAGTTTTTCAAATATGTTCATATAGCCTTCTTTCACTTGGAAAGTGAATAGTATTCTCCTTAGACTATTTTGAATCACTTCGAAGAAGCTGCCTAATTAAAATAAAACCACCAAGAGTTTATTACAGATCTGCTGTCATCTAATACTTATTCTTTAACCATTTGTTGTAAAGACCCTCAAAGTTGAACACAGGCATGGATGAGGCTCATTTCGCTATTTTGAATTTTTATAAATTGTAAAGGAGGATGAATGATATGGCTTATACTTCTTTCATCTTAGTGGTCCTTGCTTAGTGGTCCTTATACTCATACTGACATCATTGTTCAGTTTCCCATGCTAGATCTCATTCCAGACCTCAGCTGTCATTTGTTACTTCAGGAGGTTGTGTGTTGGATTTCCTTAAGCAATGGACATCAGCTAAAAAGTAACATATTGAAGTAGGAGTAATTGAAATAGCATTGAAAAACAGACTTTGAGATAAAATATTCTACCCTTATTATTTAGGGAGGCATACAAGTGAGCAATTTTTCTGTGGGTTACAATTATATAGAGTTGTCCAAGCATACTGAGAGGTGCAATTTGACATCTTAAAAAGTTGCCTGCAGACACAACCTTAGCTATGTGGATTGAGCTTGGTCACATCACCACTTGGCTAAACTGGCCTTCTCCCTGTTCCTCACATATTGTACTCAATTTCTCATCTCCCTGCCTTCACAGTGGCTACCACCCATGCCTGCAGTGCATTTGCTTTTACCTCCGCCTTCTAGGATCCCCCTCTTCCTTGAAGACAAATCAAACAACTTTAGTGGCAAGCCTTTTCTGACACCCCTTCCCCAATTGCTAGTGACCTCCTTCCTAAATTATCTTTATTTAGCAACTTTGTGTATATTTGTATTTGTCCATTTTTCTATTTATGCTGTATTTATTTGTGCATATATTTCTCATTAAAAGGTAAATGTCTTGTAATTTAGGAATTTTTTTCTTTATACTTACATCCATTGCATGTAGTACACTTTTGGCACATAGTAGGGTATCAGTCATTACTTGTTGATAGATTGATTAAACCCAGGTCATCCCAATTCTAGGGTTGGCTCTTTATCTACCAGATCATGCTGCCACTCTAGTGCACATTTGGTTCTATTTCTGAATATGGTTTTTGCATGAATCTATATTTAATTCAATTCAATTTAACAAGTACTTATTTGGCAACTACTATATTTCAACTACTGGACTAGGTTCTGAAGATACAAAGACCAGACTGAAAAGAGCTTCTGCCCTTAACAAGCTTACATTCTAGTGAAGGGAGAAAGCAACCTGCACACTGAGAAGTAAATATAAAATGTACAAAATAAAAACAAAATTATTTCAGGCATGGGAGAATCTTTAAGAACTAGAGAATCAGGAAAGACCTTGTGTAAGCGGTGGCCCTTGAGAGGAACTATGAGTGGAGATAAGGCTTCCCAACAATGCAGGTGGAGAGCAAGATATTATAGTCATAGGGGGATAGTCTATACAAAGACACAAAGGACAGGCATGAGATTCTGTGTGAGGGACAGTAAGGAAATGCTTGGGACTGGAAATGTATGGAAAGTGACACTGTCCTAGAAGTGGATGATCCTGCCTTGCAATTTTTCATTCAATTCTTTTGTCTGTGTATACATCTCTCCTGCTGTACTTGCTTATAAACTTATGAAGAGATCAAAGACACAGGATTGTCAAGTTTCATCTCTGTATCTTCAAGGCCTCAAACGTAGGAGGCACACTTATGAAAGTCTTTGGGAAGTGAATTTTGCTGGAGAGGAAATAAAAGAGTACCAAGTACAATGAGGAGTCACTCAGTAGTGACACTATGCCATTTCAATAATGAGCAACAGATTGAAAAGAAAGATGAGAGGAGAGAAGATGGAGTATTAAAACCAGATCATTCACTGCCCCGAATCGTTTCAAGATGGGATGTTATGTAATGTTATATAAAGCAGGAAAGAGAATTTGGAGCCAGATTGTGAAGGATTGTAAATGTAAAACTGAATATTTTATATCGTCTTCTATAGGTAACAGGGGGTCATCGGCACTTGTTTTCAGGTCTGAGGAAGATATATCTTTTTTTCTCATTGATGTTGACATTTGTATCAAATGGTTTGGTTAATTAGATCCAGGCTGTACCAAGTCTGTTGTTGGAGGTTTTTAAAGAAAATACTTTTTTTCGTCCTCTTTGTCTCATCCTAAAAGTTTCTCAGTCTCTTGCCTTCTGTCTAACATTTTTTTCACCACTTCTCTTATCTTGCCCTTCCAAGTTTTCCTGCCTCTCCTAGAATCTTTACTTACCCTTAGTTTCTATCAATTTGTAAAAGAGCAAAACTACAAGAGGGAAAAGTGGCATATTAACTATACTTTAAAAGAAAACACTTCATGATGCTTAGTGTCTTCACTCCACCCATTCAACACATCAGTTCTAAAGGGAGATTTGGGTTATTTTTCTATGGCTCATACGTTTGATAAATTAATTTTAAAATGTATGTAAAATGTTCTAAAATACCATCTGATATTTCATTTGACCTACATGAATCCGTAAAAATAAATATTTTCTTTAATATAACTCAGGTATGTCTTTATTTGTTACCATTGTTTTCCATTTTAATTATATATATATATACATATATATATACATATATATATATAATATATTTTATGGAAGTCCTATAATAAATTTAAGGTAAAATTATTTAAACCAACTATTTTTAGGAATTCCTACTTTATTCACCGCAATTTTCTCATCAAATGGGAAATCTAACCATAACCCAATCCATTATGTAAATATCCTTTTTCTTAAATATTTTCATATCTTCTTATGCATTACTTTAATCTCTACCCCCACTACGTGCTCATTTTATATATAGTCTTCATCAAAGATAAGTACAATTGATTTAAAATACTTTAAAATTTTTTTAATATCTTTTCTTTTTTAAAGTTACTCTGATTCTCTTGAAACTCACCAGATACCTTTCTAAAAACATTGCATCTTATTAAAGCATGCTGTATATCGTGCTTCATCTCTAAGGAGTTGTTTTTAGATAAAAAACTTTATTCTGAAAACACTTTATTCTTTTGACTAGTGTCTGTAATGTTCTTTTATCTTCCTGCCTCTGTACTATCTATATTGGCTAAGAAGTAAAATGTCTAATTAAATCTAGGATTCGTTGAGATAGTACCAAAGAGCACAACTGGCACTGAAATATTCCATCTCTATTGAACTTTTCCTTCCTTTGGGCATTTAAAAATAGGTAGATATGTTCGGCGAGTTGGTAATTACAAGCAATGTTACACAACACTCTTTATAGACTTCCAACTCTTCCTTCTTTTCTGTGAATCCATTGACCTTATTTTTTCCTGGGTTTTAGAGGTTGCAAGATATATATTAATTCCTTTAAGATGGATAAGTACCAAAGAGAATGTCTTTCTGTTTTTCCTAACACTTTAGTTTTTGAGACATTTTCAGCTTTTCCTGAGCTACTACTCATTTACCAATTGTTAGTTCCTAACAGGTTTCTAGTTATTTATGCACTTGCATTAACAATGATTTTATGAGACTATCAAATTCCAATTCAGTACTTTTAAAAACCCTATAACCTATAACAAAATGTTCTTACCAATACATTATGATTAGTTTGGATTTTATTTCCAGTTACTTATGTTTTAACCAGAAAATAATTTTTATTTGCAACCTGATCCACATTACTACACTCCAATTGAAATTTGTTCAACATTTATTAAATATCTACCATAAAAGGCCTATTCTAGCGCTGAGGATATAAATAAAAGAAGAAATATGCATGCCCTCAAGGAGCTTACATGATGCTGCAGCGAATGTGAAGGACACAATCTCTCAAGTAAATACAAAGTATCCAACAAAATAATACTCTAATTTCAAGAATGATTAATAATTAATGGGATTCAATGAAGGCCTTGATAATGTAATTTGATCTTTCTGTGATGATTCTGTTTCTTTCTGGGCCTCATATCATTATTCTATAATAGTACCGTAGAGGTACAATAGACTGCAGAGAAAAATGGGCTGGTTTTGTTTGAACTTCAGGATGCAACATGCAAATTCCTTTTTTATATCTTTTTTTTGAGGGGGTGGGGAAGGCAGGGAAGTTGAAGTTAAGTGACTTGCCCAAGGTCACACAGCTAGGAAGTATGTCATGTGTCTGAGGCTGGATTTGAACTCAGGTCCTCCTGACTCTGGGGCTGGTACTCTACTCACTTTGCCACCTAGCTGTCCCAAATTCCTTCTTTAAAAAAATTCAACAAATTGTGTTTTAGTTGGCTTTTAAATCTTCCTCATATAAAGTAAATAAAGAGCTCTCTCTCTCTGTGTGTGTGTCACACACACACACACACACACACACACACACACACCACAAACACAAAATCCAGTTCATCAAAAGATCCTGTTAATCAAGACTTATTGTAAAGTATTTTAAAAGAATTCAGTGATCTATTACTTAGGTGGGGGTTGGGGAGGGAGGAGTGGACTATAAAAGCTGTTCTTTTCTTTTTTTATTATTTAATTTATTTAATATATTTAGTTTTCAGCATTGATTTTCACAAAAGTTTGAATTACAAATTTTCTCCCCATTTCTACCCTCCTGCCCACTCCAAGATGGCATATATTCTGGTTGCACCATTCCCCAGTCTGCCCTCCCATCTGTCACCCCACTCCCCTCCGATCCCCCTTTCTCTTCTTCTCTTGTAGGGCAAGATAAATTTCTATGCCCCATTTCCTGTGTATCTTATTTCCTAGTTGCATGCAAAAACTTTTTTCTTTGTTGTTATTTTTGAACATCTGTTTTAAAAACTTTGAGTTCCAAATTCTCTCCCCTCTTCCCTCCCCACCCATCCTCCCTAAGAAGTCAAGCAATTCAACATAGGCCACATGCGTATCATTATGTAAAATCCTTCTACTATACTCATGTTGTGAAAGATTAACTATGTTTTGCTCCTTCCTAACCTATCCCACTTTATTGAATTTTCTCCCTTGACCCTGTCCCTTTTCTAAAGTGTTTGTTTTTGATTACCTTCTCCCCCCATCTGCCTCCCTTCTATCATGCCCCCTTTTTATCTTCTTCCTCCTTCTTTCCTGTGGGGTAAGATACCCAATTGAGTGTGTATGGTATTCCCTCTTCAGGTCAAATCCGATGAGAGCAAGATTTACTCATTCCTCCTCACCTGCCCTCCCTTCCCTTCCTAGAGAACTGCTTTTTCTTGACACTTTTATGCGAGATTATTTACCCCATTCAATCTCTCCCATTCTCCTTCTCTCAATATATTCCTCCCTTATCCCTTAAATTTAGATATCATTTCTTCATATTCAACTCAGCCTGTGCCGTGTGTGTGTGTGTGTGTGTGTATACATACACACACACACACACACACACACATATATATATATATATATATATATATATATATATATATATATACACACACCTAAATATGCATATTCCTTTCAGCTACTACGATATTGAGGTCTCATGAATCATACAGATCATCTTTCCATGTAGGAATGTAAACAAAACAGTTCAACTTTAGTAAGTCCCTTATGATTTCTCTTTCTTGTTTACCTTTCCATGCTTCTCTTGATTCTTGTGTTTGAAAGTCAAATTTTCTATTCAGTTCTGGTCTTTTCACTGAGAAAG
This sequence comes from Trichosurus vulpecula, assembly GCF_011100635.1. NCBI lineage: Eukaryota > Metazoa > Chordata > Mammalia > Diprotodontia > Phalangeridae > Trichosurus > Trichosurus vulpecula. Next base: position 411,747,967 of record NC_050573.1, on the reverse strand, counting down.
CTTGAAAGTCCTCTATTTTATTAAAAATCCATATTTTGCCTTGGAGCATGATACTCAGTTTTGCTGGGTAGGTGATTCTAGGTTTTAATCCTAGCTCCGTTGACCTGCGGAATATCGTATTCCAAGCCCTTCAGTCTCTTAATGTAGAAGCTGCCAGATCTTGAGTTATTCTGATTGTTTCCACAATACTCAAATTGTTTATTTCTGGCTGCTAGCAGTATTTTCTCCTTGATCTGGGAACTCTGGAATTTGGCGACAATATTCCTAGGAGATTTCTTTTTGGGATCTATTTGAGGAGGTGATTGATGGATTCTTTCAATTTCTATTTTACCCTGTGGCTCTAGAATATCAGGGCAGTTCTCCTTGATAATTTCTTGAAAGATGATATCTAGGCTCTTTTTTTGATCATGGCTTTCAGGTAGTCCAATAATTTTTAAATTATCTCTCCTGGATCTATTTTCCAGGTCAGTGGTTTTTCCAAGGAGATATTTCACATTGTCTTCCATTTTTTCATTCCTTTGGTTCTGTTTTATAATATCTTGATTCCTCATGAAGTCACTAGCTTCCACTTGCTCCAATCTAATTTTTAAAGTAGTATTTTCTTCAGTGGTCTTTTGGACCTCCTTTTCCATTTGGCTAATTCTGCCTTTCAAGGCCTTCTTCTCCTCATTAGCTTTTTGGAGCTCTTTTGCCATTTGAGTTAGTCTGTTTTTTAAGGTGTTGTTTTCTTCAGTATATTTTTCAGTATTTTTTTGGGTCTCCTTTAGCAAGTCATTGACTTGTTTTTCATGGTTTTCTCGCATCCTTCTTATTTCTCTTCCCAATTTTTCCTCTACTTCTCTAACTTGCTTTTCCAAATCCTTTTTGAGTTCTTCTATGGCCTGGGGCCAGTTCATGTTTTTCTCGGAGGCTTTGGTTGTAGGCTCTATGACTTTGTTGTCTTCTTTAGGCTGTATGTTTTGGTCTTCTTTGTCACCAAAGAAAGAATCCAAAGTATGAGACTGAATCTGGGCGCGTTTTCGCTGCCTGGCCATATTCCCAACCCACTAACTTGACCCTTGAGTTTTTCAGTGGGGTATGACTGCTTGTAAACTAAAGAGTTCTATGTTCCACGTTTGGGGGGGATGTGCCAGCTCTGCCGCAGCAACACTGCTCCTTCCCCAAACCAGTCCCCAACCAGGACTGGGCTTAGATCTTCAGCAGGCTCTGCACTCCTGCTCTGATCCGCCACTTAATTCCTCCCACCAGGTGGGCCTGGGGCCAGAAGCAACTACAGCTGTAGCTGCCCCACCTCCGCTGCCCCCGGGACTGGAAGCCAAACCACGAACTCCTTCCACTCCTGCAGCTTTTCCCACTATACTTCTCTGCTGTCTTTGGTGTTTGTGGGTTGAGAAGTCTGGTAACTGCCACAGCTCACTGATTCAGGGCGCTAGGGCCCGCTCCTCCCGGCTCCTGGTCTGGTTGGTTTGCGCCGCTCAGGCTGGGCTCTGCTCCACTCCGTTCCCAGCTCCCAGCTCCCAGCTCCGTGTGGGATAGACCTCACCCAGAGACCATCCAGGCTGTCCTGGGCTGGAGCCCTGCTTCCCTCTGCTGTTTTGTGGGTTCTGCAGTTCTAGAATTGGTTCCGAGCCATTTTTTATAGGTTTTTGGAGGGACTCGGCAGGGAGGTCATGCTAGTCCCTGCTTTCCAGCTGCCGTCTTGGCTCCACCCCCCCCAATCTCATTTTAATGGTAGTATTTTCTTCAGTGGTCTTTTGGACCTCCTTTTCGATTTAGCTAATTCTGCCTTTCAAGGCATCCTTCTCCTCATTGGCTTTTTGGAGCTCTTTTGCCATTTGAGTTAGTCTATTTTTTAAAGTGTTGTTTTTTTCAATATTTTTTTCAGTATTTTTTTGGGTCTCCTTTAGCAAGTCATTGACTTGTTTTTCATGGTTTTCTTGCATCATTCTCATTTCTCTTCCCGATTTTTCCTCTACTTCTCTAACTTGCTTTTCCAAATCCTTTTTGAGCTCTTCCATGGCCTGAGACCAGTTCATGTTTTTATTGGAGGCTTTTGGTGTAGGCTCTTTGACTTTGTTGACTTCTTTAGGCTGTATGTTTTGGTCTTCTTTGTCACCAAAGAAAGATTCCAAAGTCTGACACTGAATCTGAGTGCGTTTGTGCTGCCTGGCCATGTTCCCAGCCAACTTACTTGACCCTTGAGTTTTTCGTTGGGGTATGACTGCTTGTAGAGGAAAGAGTACTTTGTCCCAAGCTTGAGGGGATTTCCTGTTGATTTCAGAGCTATTTCTATATAGCCAGGTCTGCCACACCAGCACTCCGCCTTCCTCAAGAACCAACTACCCAGACCTGATGCAAATCTTAAGCAGGCTCTGCACTCCTGCTCTGATCCACCACTTTATTCCTCCCACCAGGTGGGCCTGGGGCTGGAAGTAACTGCAGCTGTACTTCTGTAGCTGCACCTCCCCCACTGCCCCTGGGGCAGTGGCCAAACCTCAAACTCTGTGCCCCGCAGCTTTTCCCACTAACCTACTCTGTTGTCTTTGGTGTTTGTGTGTTAAGAAGTCTGGTAACTGCCACAGATCACTGATTCAGGGCACTAGGGCCTGTTCCAGCCCGCTGCTTGTCTGGGCCCACACGGAGCTCCACTCCCCTCGGCTCCATGTGCGATAGACCTCATCCAGTGACCATCCAGGCTGTCCTGGGCTAGATCCCTGCTTCCCTCTGCTATTTTGTGAGCTCAGCAGTTCTAGAATTTTTTTCAGAGCCATTTTTAAAATTTTTTTGGAGGGACCTGGTACGGAGCTCATGCAAGTCCCTGCTTTTCAGCCGTCCAAAAGCTGTTCTTTTCTACATCACTAGGAGAAATATTCTGTGAGCCTCCATGGGATGGGGCTCCTTATTGACCAACTAGGTCAAAACCCAAGAAAAATTTTTTTTTCTTTAGTACAAATTAATTTTCCTTAATTCTCAGGATATTTGACCCAACTTTTCACTTTACCTAGATTCACAAGCCCAAGTAAAGATCAGCTCAGAAACTCTATCCCCACCCCCACCTCCCAAAAATGCTTGTCTAAAATTATTCGGTTATATAGTTAAATTAATTTACTTCAGATAGAAATTTGCTACTAAGGGCTTTTTTTAAAATCATAGAGTATGGGAAAAATAGTCAACTTTATCCTTCACCCTAAAACCTATCTTCTCCAATCACATAGAGCTTCCTATCTTTAATTCTGTTTTCAAATCAGATTCACTTTATTATTAAGAAGAACCTGTGTAATATATTCTTTTAAGACTTTACTTCCTCATACAATCAGCGGGTGAATCGAATTCACATTTGCTCTTGCTACATGTATCCTCCAAATTGCATATAGCACTTAAATAAATGCTGATTGATATGTTTTTTTTTCCTTTTTTTCTATCAGTGATGCACATGAGGGGAATTGTAGGACAAAGTTGATATGTTAGGACATCAAGGAACCCAGATCACTCACAAGCATCCCAGTAGAGCTTTAAAAATGCAACAGAAGAAAAATAATAAAGAAAACTAAAGCAAGTCAATATAAACTCCTCCATTTAGTCCAGGACTAGACAGAAATGACACCTGTTATTCTGTGCAAGAGTACAACAGAAACAAATTGCAGTAGGTATGAAGCCAACTGTAAAACAGCCAAATCTCATACAGAGCCAGAGAGCAGTGCCTATTGCAGAGCAGTTTGTGAGAGCTAGAGTCAGGAGATGACAAGACCAGGGAAGGATCTAAGCAGCCATTTCTGGACACATAATCTAGGCAGCCTAAAACTGAAACCTAACAGGAGACAAAATCAGAGAATTCCTACAGAAGGAAGGTAGATGGGGGAAAAAAAGCAAAACAAAATCTTATGGTCTTGAGGTCAGAGTGGCAAAGCAGGGGAAAAGTCGTCTTCTTTTGTGTGATAACCATTTATAAAAAAAAATGTCATTTCCTGATATTTATTCATGTAATAGTACCAAGGGCTTTTGGGGCAAGAACTTTCTTTTCTGGGTTTTCCATAGCTGTAATTACAGGGAAGGCAAGTGCTATAGTGCTCATAGAAACAACTGACACCTTGCAGCTATCTAAGGTTAGAATGTGATGAAAAGATAGTGGGACAGAGATGTTTGGAGCAAATATCATGATCTCTTGAATATGTTTGCTTCCATAGATTTGCTTCCTATGGGTCTGGTAAATATGCATTACACAGAGAATGTGATTTCTGACTAAAACATTTTTCAGGAGACTATTAAACCATAGAGAAGGACAACTGCTATCAAGTCAACATTTAAAAAATGTGTGTGTTTCCCAAGAGCCAAAAAGTGATCGATTTTTAGAAGGCCAAAGCTTTTTAAGGACATTTATAATTTAAAATATTTGACTAACTTTTAAAAGGCAAGTTGTAGATAGATTTAGAATTGAAAGGAGAAACTTGTATTTGATAAAGCACCATCTGTGAAAAGTGATCTAATGGGTTTTTTAAAATGTCCAAAAGTTAAGGAAGTTGGGATTTTATTTTGTATTGCTGTGTTTCGGAAAGTTACACAGTATACGTAATTTAATCTTTTTTTTTTAATTTAAATTTATTTATTTATTTAACATATTTGGTTTTCAGCATTGATTTTCACAACAGTTTGAATTACAAATTTTCTCCCCATTTCCACCCTCCCCCCCACTCCAAGATGGCATATATTCTGGTTGCCCTGTTCCCCAGTCAGCTCTCCCCTCTATCACCCCCCTCCCCTCTCATCCCCTTTTCCCTTCCTTTCTTGTAGGGCAAGATAAATTTCTACGCCCCATTGCCTGTGTATCTTATTTTTCAGTTGCATGCAAAAACTTTTTTTTTGTTATTTTTGAACATGTGTTTTTAAAACTTTGAGTTCCAAATTCTCTCCCCTCTTCCCTTCCCACCCACCCTCCCCAAGAAGTCGAGCAATTCAACCTAGGCCACACGTGTATCATTATGTATAACCCTTCCACAATACTCATGCTGTGAAAGGCTAACTATATGCTCCCTCCCAAGCTATCCCACTTTATTGAATTTTCTCCCTTGACCCTGTCCCCCTTCCAAAGTGTTTGTTTTGATTACCTCCACCCCCATCTGCCCTCCCCTCCATCATCCCCCCCCTTTTATTTTTTTTTTATCTTCCTCCCTCTTCTTTCCTGTGGGGTAAGACACCCAACTGAGTATATATGGTATTCCCTCCTCAGGCCAAATCCGATGAGAGCAAAGTTCACTCATTCCCCCCTCACCTGCCCTCTCCCCCTCTCCCACAGAACTGCTTCCTCTTGCCACCTTTATGTGAGATAATCCACCCCATTCTATCTCTCCCTATCTCCCTCTCTCAGTATGTTGCTCTCTCATCACTTAATTTCATTTTATTTCTTTTAGATATCTTCCCTTCATCTTCAACTCACCCTGTGTCTGCTCTCTCTTTTACATATATATATATATATATATGTAAATAAATACACACACACATATATATATATACATACATACACATACATACATATACACATAGATATATAAATACATACACATTCACTTATATATATACATAAACATGTATATATGCATATTCCCTTCAACTACCCTAATACTGAGGTCTCATGAACCATACACATCATCTTTCCATGTAGGAATATCAACAAAACAGTTCAACTTTAGTAAGTCCCTTGCAATTTCCGTTTCTTGATTACCTTTTCATGCTTCTCTTGATTCTTGTGTTTGAAAGTCAAATTTTCTATTCAGTTCTGGTCTTTTCACTGAGAAAGCTTGAAAGTCCTCTATTTTATTGAAAATCCATATTTTGCCTTCGAACATGATACTCAGTTTTGCTGGGTAGGTGATTCTAGGTAGGTGAATCCTAGCTCCATTGACCTCTGGAATATCGCATTCCAAGCCCTTCGATCTCTTAATGTAGAAGCTGCCAGATCTTGGGTTATTCTGATTGGGTTTCCACAATACTCAAATTGTTTCCTTCTGGCTGCTTGCAGTATTTTCTCCTTGATCTGGGAGCTCTGGAATTTGGTGACAATATTCCTAGGAGATTTCTTTTTGGGATCTATTTGACGAGGCGATCGATGGATTCTTTCAATTTCTATTTGCCCTGTGGCTCTAGAATATCAGGGCAGTTCTCCTTGATAATTTCTTGAAAGATGATATCTAGGCTCTTTTTTGATCATGGCTTTCAGGTAGTCCAATAATTTTTAAATTATCTCTCCTGGATCTATTTTCCAGGTCAGTGGTTTTTCCAAGGAGATATTTCACATTGTCTTCCATTTTTTCATTCCTTTGGTTCTGTTTTATAATATCCTGATGTCTCATCTAGTCACTAGCTTCCACTTGCTCCAATCTAATTTTTAAAGTAGTATTTTCTTCAGTGGTCTTTTGGACCTCCTTTTCCATTTGGCTAATTCTGCCTTTCAAGGCCTTCTTCTCCTCATTGGCTTTTGGGAGCTCTTTTGCCATTTGAGTTAGTCTGTTTTTTAAGGTGTTGTTTTCTTCAGTGTATTTTTCAGTATTTTTTTGGGTCTCCTTTAGCAAGTCATTGACTTGTTTTTCATGGTTTTCTTGCATCCTTCTCATTTCTCTTCCCAATTTTTCCTCTACTTCTCTAACTTGCTTTTCCAAATCCTTTTTGAGTTCTTCTCTGGCCTGGGGCCAGTTCATGTTTTTCTTGAAGGCTTTTGTTGTAGGCTCTATGACTTTGTTGTCTTCTTTAGGCTGTATGTTTTGGTCTTCTTTGTCACCAAAGAAAGAATCCAAAGTATGAGACTGAATCTGGGCGCGTTTTCGCTGCCTGGCCATATTCCCAACCAACTAACTTGACCCTTGAGTTTTTCAGTGGGGTATGACTGCTTGTAGACTAAAGAGTTCTATGTTCCACGTTTGGGGGGGATGTGCCAGCTCTGCCACACCAGCACTACTCCTTCCCCAAGAACCCCCAGCCCGGGCAGGGCTTTGATCTTCAGCAGGCTGTGCACTCCTGCTCTGATCCACCACTTAATTCCTCCCACCAAGTGGGCCTGGGGCCAGAAGCAGCAGCAACTGCAGCTGCCCCACCTCCACTGCCCCGGGACTGGAAGCCGAACCGCGGACTCCTTCCACTCCCACAGCTTTTCCTACTAACCTTCTCCGCAGTCTTTGGTGTTTGTGGGTTGAGAAGTCTGGTAACTGCCACAGCTCACTGATTCAGGGCGCTAGGGCCCGCTCCGCCCGGCTCCTGGTCTGGTTGTTCCACGCCGCTCAGGCTGGGCTCTGCTCCATTCTGTTCCCAGCTCCCAGCTCCCAGCTCCCAGCTCCGTGCGGAATAGACCTTACCTAGAGACCATCCAGGCTGTCCTGGGCTGGAGCCCTGCTTCCCTCTGCTGTTCTGTGGGTTCTGCTGTTCTAGAATTGGTTCAGAGCCATTTTTATAGGTTTTTGGAGGGACTCGGTTTCGGAGCTCACTCTAGTTCCTGCTTACCCGCCGCCCTCTTGGCTCCGCCAATTTAATCTTTTATATGTACACCTGGGATAATAATACTTGTTCTTTCTATATCCAACAGATCTTTTAAAAATTGGTGAGATCATTTTAGAATTACTAAGATAAAGGGGTTTAACAATGACTTTGAGCTTCTTGAAGAAAGATACTATATAAATATGACAGCAGTCAGTCCACAAAGAGATGTTTAGCATTATTTTGATGTAGAGAATTATAAAATTCATTCAAAATTCAATATTCCAAATTCTTAATGTTCATACTATGTGGTTCCTATTTCCCTCACATGTGATTTTATGTCTTTTCTTTAGAGTTTGCCTTATCTATTTACCATAGTAGGATTAATGTTTTGTAGCTATCAGTCTTACATAAGAACTAGGAAAACATTCCTATGCATGAGTGGAAAACAATGAGAAGAATAGGTAGATAATAGGAAATGTCCAAAGGCGACCAATCAAGGTGAAATAATTGTCATTTACTTATGTTTTTACTCTGGCTTCCACAATAGTGTGTGGTAACACACTGTAGAGGAAGATAAGATATACACAGATAAATATTATACAAAATAGAATATGAGTATCATTTTATGGAGAAATTACTTTCAGGTGAGTAGTTGAGGGAAGGTTTTGTGGAGAAGGAAGTATTTTATCTGAATCATAAAGTATGAGCAGGATGTTAACAGGCAGAAATGTAAATCTTGGCTTTCCAATCATTAGAAATAATTGTGAGCAAATGTCAAAATGAAACATAGATACGAAGGAATTTAATTCCAATTCCATTCAACAAATATTCAGCAAATACCTAAAGTGTATAAAGCAGTTATTTGTTTTTAAAGCTAGAAAATGACACAACCTGTAACCTTAAGGCACTTACAACTTAAAAAAGGGTAAAGGCTGAACAGGACAAACTATGATGAAAAGACAGAAGATTGCCTTTGAAAGAAACCAAAATATATTCATGACCAATTAGAACTAGGAACACGTTAATTTTATTCTATGAATCTTTCAATGGAATAGATAAAACGTGAGCAGTATGCTTAAGTAGGAACAGGATGAAAAAGAGAGCAAAGACATAAAGAAAAGCTTCAACATAGGAGCAGACAGACCATGTGTATGAGGTTACAAATGAATTTGATTTACTAGACAAGAGAGAGCCAACCAAAAATGCAACAAAAGAGCAAGTCATTGGGAAATGTTAGAAATAGAACGAGAGGCACTCTGGAGCTTGCAATCAAGAATGATCATCTATTTTGAAGTAACTGAGATACTTAGAGTTTGACTTCAAGCTTATCATGTTGGATTCTGCACGTGAAGTCTTTCAGACTGTCTCTACTGATGACTTCAGTCTCAAATAGATCTGATCTGACTCTTAAATTGCAATCAGTAAAATTTTCAGGGTGTCTGCTTCTGTAAAATATATTATATTGGGCACTGGGAATGCAAAGAGGATTATTAAAAAAAATCCCTGCCCTCAATGAGCTCATAACCCTGCTTGGGAGACACACACACACACACACACACACACACACACACACACACACACACACACCCCATTCCACCATTCGATCCAACTACATGCACCTCACTATGCTTGGTGCTATAAATACAAAGTCAAAAATGAAGTGTTCCCTGCCTCTTCTATAGTTTACATTCTCTTGATAATCAAAACTGACTTTGCAAAGAACTTTGAATAGAGGACCTCCCTTAATCCTATCAATAGCCATATGAGGTAAATGTACAGATGTTCCACATTTTAGAGACAAAGAAACAGAAGCTTAGAAAGTTTGAGCAACTTTCCCCAAATCTCTTAGATTGCGTTTATCAATGGCATGTCATTATTTTTTTGTATGTGAATAATTTATTTATTTTTAGTTTTTAACATTCACTTCTATAAGATTTTGAATTTTAAATTTTCTCCCCTTCCCTCTCCCCCCTCTCCCCAAGATGGCATGCAATCTAATATAGGCCCTACTTATACATTCGTATTAAACATATTTTCACAGCAGTCATGATTTAAAGAAGAATTAGAACTAATGGGACGAATCATGAAAAAGGAGAAACAAAACAACAAAAGAAAAGGAAAGCAAATAGTATGCTTCCATCTGCATTCAGATTCCAAACTTCTTTCACTAGATGTGGTTAGCATTTTCCATCATGAGTCTTTTGTTTACTGAGAAGAGCCAAGCCTATCAAAGTCAGTCATTGCACAATGTGGCTGTTACTGTGTGCAATATTCTCTTGGTTCTCAGCGTCAGTTCATAAAAGTCTTTCCAGGTTTTTCTGAAGTCTGCCTGCTCATCATTTCATATAGCACAATAGTATTCTAGTACATCCGTATACCACAATTTGTTCAGTCATCCCCCAACTGATGGACATCCCCCTCAATTTCCAATTCTTTGCCACCACAAAAAGAGCTGCATTAAATATTTTTTTTTGTTTTGCTTCCTGTTTTTATGATCTATACATACTGAAAAGTGGCATTGCTGTGTCAAAGGGTATATTCATTTTTATAGCCCTTTGGGCATAGTTCCAAATTGCTCTGCAGAATTGTTGGATCAATTCACAACCCCACCAACAATGCATTAGTGTTCCAATTTTACCACATCTTCTCCAACATTTATCATTTTTATTTTCTGTCATGTTAGCCAATCTGATAGGTGTGATGTGGTACCTTCAGAGTTGTTTGATTTACATTTCTCTAATCACAGTGATTTTAAGCATGTTTTCATATGACACCAGATAGCTTTAATTTCTTCCTCTGAAAACTGCCTGTTCATATCCTTTGACCATTTATCAATTGGGGAACGACTTGTATTCTTAAAAATTTGACTCAGTTCTCTATATATTTAAGAAATGAGGCCTTTATCAGAGACACTGGCTGCAAAAAAACAAATGTTTCCCAGTTTTCTGCTTCCTTTCTAATCTTGTTTGCATTGGCTGTGTGCAAAAACTTTTCAATTTAATATAATCTGTTCCTTATCTCTTGTTTGATTATAAATTCTTCCCTTCTCCATAGATCTGATAGGTAAACTATTTCTTTCTCTCCTTGTTTGCTTATAGTATCAGAAAGGCTGGTCATTCTTGACTCCTAAGTGCAACACTCTAAAAAAATCTAAAAAACCACTATACTGTCTTGCTCTGTCTCCTTGGTATCCAATGACTTGCTTGAGAGGATGGCCAAGTTGAACTGTTAATGCAATATAGTCAGAGGAGTGCTGGAGTCAGCTCGCTATCCTGAAAGAGCCAATTCTTAAATTTTCAGTTTGAGCAATTATTCTTCAGAAAAAACAAAAATTACAAATCTGAGCTTGATTTATTATTTGTATTGTCTAAGTATAAGAAAGTAGGGGAAATGTTAGTGAAGATTAAACTTAAAATCATGTTCATAACCCCTCCCCTCGCCCAAGAACCAGGTTGTTAAACACTTACCACAACCCTGGTATGATTTTAGGAGACAATAAAACTAATTGATCCATACAAAGATTTGTCAATGGCCTAGTCTTCATTGGGATTTTGCTCTAATTGATAAGCCAGAGATTGAAAAGGGTTAATGTCAAAATGATCATTCTGAAAGAAGGTTCTTCCTATTATTCATGAGCAATATTAGAGTTGAAAAGACCAGAGCTAATGTGAAGAAATGATTCATTTGTTTCTCTATCAAAATGATTCAACACTGTGGCTTGGCTCAGACTGTATTCATGGATTTCCGATGTCTATAGGGAAAAAAGTGGGAAGAGGGGAAGGAAGTCATAGAATACATAATTAAAACTGGAAAAGTCCTTAGAGATCATTTGGCCCAGACTATGAAACCCGAGAGCCAGAAAAATCTAAGTGACTTCTCCAACGTTAGGCAATTGATAAGCTACACAACAGGGGCTCTTTGAACCCAATGTGAATCCAAGTCATGAGACTGCAAATCCCATGCTTTGTCCTTTCCACAATGCCATTAGTGGTACTCTGGCCTGATTGATCATATTTTGTTTTTTCTGGTCAAAAATATTTTAAAAGGATTAAAGTTAGTAAGAGATAAGAAATAGACTTATGATTCCATCAATATAAGGGACTTCCAAAGGAGTGAATTTCCTTTACCAATATTTACAAGTAAATTCTCTCACATAAATATTTTTATGTAGTTGACTAGTACATTGAAAGAATCATGGTCTTGTCCAAGGGCCACGCATCAAGTACGTGTCCTGGATGGAACTGAACCCAGTCTTCCTAAGGCTGGCTCTCTATCTAAAACACTTTATTACCTCCCAATACAGTCAGTAGACCTCTTAAGATGTGTTAATAACAAAGTGTGATCTGCTCAAACCAGTGTACAGTGGCATATCACAGAATCAGGAGTTTGGATGATGAGTTCAAATCCAGCCTTTAAATCACAGATTGTTTTTAATCTGAACCAGTGGCATCAGTTTCCACATAAAAAACTCAGCATGGTGACAAAATCAAAGTTCCTTCAGATAGTCATATTCTAACAGAAGACAGAGGAACATGCTAGCTGTCTTCAAATATTTGAAGGATTGGTGTACAGAATGTTATCTTAGAATACTAATACATGGGCGTATCTAATAAGGATGTCATTCATGAATTAAAAATATTAAAAGGGAACAGGCATTTTCCTAAATGAACCTCTTCAAGGACCATATCTTGGCTATATGAGTCACTGAAAAGTACAGGAGAAAACAAGACTCAGCTGCATTTATTATTCTTGAATATTAAAAAAAGAAACACAAAACACAGTTGACTTGGTATAGATAAAATAGAACCTTAAAGCATCTCTCTCTATCAAGGAGACTTATCCATAAACTCACAGAAAATTCCCATATAAACACAACCACAGAGTTTTCAAGGATCTACTAATTATAAACAATGAACACCAATTGAGGCATGGAATAGGAAGCTGTTGGCTTTCAAATATGTTTGCCATATCATAGGGGATGTTTCTGGGCTGAGTCCAAAGAGAAAAAGACTTTGCCTCTAGATCATGAGATCATCTATGTAATTCTGTCTGTGGATGTTACTTCAATAGTTTCATGAAAGCCCACAACTTTACAAGACAGGCTCAGAGAAATTCATATTCAATCCATGAATCACTTAATAAATCTTTATTAAGTTCCTGCTATGTGCCAAGCACTGTGCTAGACCCTGGAAATACAAAGACAGAAATAAAAAAGAGCCTGTCCTCCAGGAACTTGCATGTTATTGAGGGAGCAACTTGTACATCTGAAAGTATATACAGAATCCATTCAAGATACATTCAAGTTACTTTGTTCGAGTAGAACGCTAGCACCTAGGGCATCTAGATAGACTATATGTAGAAGATATTGAACTGAATCATGTTGTATGCAACAAATGCTATGAAATGAGGAGGGAGCAAATTCTGCACTTCAGATACAGTCCATGAAAAGGTACAGAGACGGGAGACATGTAAGGAAGACCAAGAGTGCCAATTTGGATTAACTGTGTTGTGTTCGAAGGGAAGTAAAGTGTGATCAGACTGGAAAGATAAATTTGGGCCAGATTATGAAGGGTTTTAAATTTTAAACAGATGAGTTTATTTTTTTATCCTAAAAGCAAGAGAGCCATTAGAATTTATGGATTATGGGTGTTGACAAGTCAGATATGCACTTAAGAAAAATTGCATATTATTCAAGAGAAAATTTATGCATGAAGAAGTAAATAAATGAAAAAAAATTCATTCTTAGACTATGGCACTCAGTTGCATGATGGGTACATTGAGTTGGGGGTAGGAGTCACCAGAACCTAGAACCAATTGTTAAAATTTCAGTAGGAAGCTTAGAATTGGTAATCAACAATAGCTACAAATAAAGGCTTTATTTATTAATTTTGATTGTGTTGATTGTTTAGACTTGAGAAAGTGTTAATATTATTGATATCAATGTGTACAATGATCCCTTGATCTGTTCTATGTGCTCTGCATTATGAGTCAATTCATGTATCTTGCTATGCTGTTTTTTTTTCCTGAAAGTATCCCCTTCATCAGTTCTTATAGCATGATAGATTACATGACAATCATAATTACAGCTTGTTCAGTCATTCTCCATTGATCGGAATCCCTTATTTTCTAATTCTTTGCCCTCACAAAAAGAGCTGCTATAAATATTTTTGTCTTACATATCCTTTTCCGTTTTCTTTGATCTTTTGGGAAACAGATCTAGTAGTGGTAATGCTAGGTCAAAAGTATGTACTTTTGTCGACCCCTTTGGCATAGTTCTAAGATGGGTCACCAGAAATGTTGGACTAGTTCATAACCACACCACGGGAATTGGTATTCTAATTTGTCCACATCTAGCATTTGTCATTTTCCCGTTCTGTCATGATAGCCAATATCAAAGGTGTGACATAGTATCTCAAACTTGGTTTAATTTGTATTTCTCTAATGATGATTTAGAGCAGTTTTCATGTGATTATAACTTCATTTGTTTTTCTGAAAACTATGATTCATAACCTTGATCATTTATCAACTGGCAATGGCTCTTAATTTTATAAATTTGACTCAGTTGTCCTATGTATTTAAGAAATAAAGCCTTTACCATAGAAACGTGCCAAAAAATTCTTTTCTTACGTCCATTCCTACTTTAAGTCTAATTTTGGCTTCATTGGCTTGGTTTGTGCAAAAGATTTTAATTTCATGTATCAAAATTATCCATTTACTTCCAATGATCCTCTCTATATTTATTTTGTCATAAATTATTTTCTTACACACACATCTATCTATCTATCTATCCATCTATATCTATATATTTTCATGTTCCTCTAATTTAATTATCATGGACAGCTATGTGGTGCAGTGGATAGAGCACAGGCTTGGTATCAAGAAGGACTCATCTTTATGAGCTCAAATATGGCCTCAGAACACTTATGAACTTGATAAAAAAAATGGTAAACCACTCCAGTATCTTTGCCAAGAAAACCTCAATGGGATCGTGAAGAGTCAGACATGACTAATGCAACCAATCAATAACAAATTTACTTATCATATTTGATGTCTAAGCCATGTGTCCATTTTAGCCTTATTTTGGTATGCAGTATGAGATATTGGTCTATGCCTCATTTCTACCAAACTGTTTTCCAGTTTTCCCAGAAAATTTTGGTCAAATCTGAGTTCTTGCCTCCCAAAATTTGGATCTTTGGCTTATCAAAGACATGTGTTTGTCATCTACTAATGTCAATGTGTACCTAATCTATTCCAGCGATCCACTATTCTGTTTCCTATCCAGTACCAGATAGTTTTGGTTCATATGACTTTGTATTATAATTGAAATTTGGTACTAATGGGCTGTTTTCCTTCACTTTTTTTTTCATTGACTTCCTTGATATCCTTGACCTTTTATTCTTCTAGATGAATTTTGTTATTTTTCTAGATCTAAATAACTTTGGCACTAATAAATTAATTTAGGAAGAATTGTAAGTTCTTTATATCAGTTAGCCTATTTGTGAGTAATTAATAGTTGTTTAGATCTGTCTTATATGTGTGGAAAGTGTTTTGTAATTATGTTCATATAGTAATTGGGTTTATCTTGGCAGGTATTTATATTGTCTGCAGTTAAACTAAATGGAATTTCTCTCTCTCTCTTCCTGCTGGATTTGTTGGGAATATGTTGAAATGCTGATGATTTATGTCGGTTTATTTTATATCCCTGCAACTTTGCTAGAGTTTCATTGTTCAACTAGTTTTTAGTTGCTTCTTTAGGGTTCTCTAAGACCACCATATGGTCTGCAAATAGTAATAGTTTAGTTTCCTTATTGATTCTTATTCCTTGATTTCTTTTTTCTTGTCTCATTGCTGTAGCTAGCATTTCTTGTACAATATTGAATAAAGTTGGTCATAATGGACATCCTTACTTCATCCTTGATCTTATTAGGAAGGCTTCTAGTTTATCCCTCTTAGAAATGATGCTTGCCTTTGGCTTTAGATAGTTGCAACTTATTCCTATCTTTCTAGTCTTTTTAAAAGGAATGGATGTCGTACTTTGCCAAAAGCCTTTTCGGCATCTATTGTATAATCCTATATATCTTAATTACATTGTCAATTATGAAAACTATTTCAATTATTTTAATCTATGTTTCCATAGCCCTTTACCACATATAATTTTGTGGCATTGTGATCTGAAAAGAATGCACTTAATATTTCTGTTTCTCTGCATTTGTTTATGAGACTTTTAATGGCCTAATACATGGTCAATTTTTGGGAAGATTCCATGTTCAACAAGAAAAAATGTATACTCCTTTCTGTTCCCATTCAATTTTTTGCAGAGGTGAATCATATCTAAATTTTAAAAGATTCTATTCATCTTAAGTTCTTATTAATGGTTAGATAAATCTATTCTGAGAGGGGAAAGTTGAGGCCCCCCAGTAGTATAGCTCATTAACTTTTCTTTAAAAGTTTGGGTGCTATGGCATTTAGTGTGTATGTATTTAATATTGATGTTAATTATGTATCTATAGTACCATTTACCAATTATAGTTTCCCTTAAATCATGATTGCTCCTCCTATCTTTGTTTTTTTGTACCTCAGCTAAAACATAACAGATTCTCCTCCAGTTTCTTATTTTAATTTGTATATGTTTTTCTGTTTCAAGTAGGTTTCTTGTAAATGGCATATTTTTGAATTCTGATTTATAATGCATTTTGCTATCTGCTTTCATTTTAGGGGTGAGTTCATCCCATTGACCTTCATGGTTATGATTGCTATTCGAATATTTTCTTTCACTCTTTTTTTCTTCTCTTTGTCTTTTTTTTCCTTTTTACCCCATCCCTCTTCAAAAGTGTGGTTTTGCTCCTAACTACAGCTTCCTCTCATCTGCCCTCTGTTTATTATCCTTCTCTTTCTCTTATCCGTTTACTTCTTTCTGTGTTTGGTAAGATAGATTGCTATACCCACCTGAACGTGTATATTTATTCTTCATTCTTTCAACCAGTTCAGATGAGGGAGAGGTCCAAGTATGCCTACCTCCATTCCCATTTCCCACTCCAGTGTATAAGCTCTTCCTTGTATACCTCATTAATTTCCCCATTCTTCCTCTTCCTTTCCCCTTCTCCCAGCACATTTTTCTCATACAATTTTTAGATCATCCCAACATAACTGACTCACACTGTGCACTCTGTCCATGTAGACACCTAACTGTCCTAATGATAAAAGTTATTATGTATGTATCATTGTATTATGTATTATGTGTCTCTTCCTATAAAGGAAGATAAAAGAGTACCTTGTGATTTCTCTCTTATTGTTATCTTTTTTATGCTTCTCTTTGTCTCACTGTTTGGGTGTCAAATTTGCTTTTCAGTTCTGATCTTTTCATCAGGAATACTTAGAAATCATTTATTAAGTATCCATTTTCCCCCTGAAGGATTATACACACTTTTGCTATGTAGGTTATTCTTCATTGTAATCCAAGCTACTTTACATTCTGGAAAATCGTATCCTAAGCCCTTTGTTCCTTTAACATGGAGCCAATAAATCTTGCATTATGCTGACCTTGTGCCATGATATTTTAATTGTTTCTTTCTGGATGTTTGAAATATTTTCTCCTTGACCTGGGAGCTCAGAAATTTGGCTATGTTATTCCTGGGAGTTTTCATTTGGGATCTCTCAATGAGGTGATTGGTGGATTTTTTCAATTTATATTTACCCTCTGCATTCTAAGATATCAGGGTAGTTTTCCTTGATAATTTCTTGAAATATGATGTCTAGACTCTTTTTTAGATGGTAATTTCCAAGTATTCTAATAATTACTAAATTATCACTTCTTGATCTATCTTCCAGGTCAGATTTTTTTGTTCCTGATGAGATATTTCACATTTTCTTCTTCTTTTGATTTTATTGTTTCTTAATGTGGCCATTGAATCATTGGCTTCCACTGCCCAATTCTAATTTTTAAGGGAATATTTTCTTCAATGAGATTTTTGTACCTCTTCTCCATTTGGTCAGTTCTGCTCCTTAAGGAGCTCGTTTCTTCAGTGAATTTTTGTACCCCTTTTTACCATTTGGCTAATTCTGTTTTTTTAAGGTGTTTTTTCTTCAGTATATTTGTACCTCTTTTACTGAGTTTTATTTGTCTTTTCATAATTTTCTTCCATCACTTTCCTTTCTTTTCTCATTTCTTTCCTCTATCACTCTTATCTCTTTCTTTAGCTCTTCAGGATCATGTCCGACTTGCAATTTTATTTGAGGATTTGCTTATAGCTTTTTTTCATATTGTTGTCTTCTTGTGAGTTGTGTTTTGATCTTTCCTGTCAACACAGTAGTTTTTAATGGCCAGGCTCTTTCCCCCTTATTTTTCTTTCTGCTTATTGATTTTAAACTTTATGTTAAGTTCATTTGGGTATGGTGAGGCCCTATCCCAGGCTTCAAGTTTTTTTTATCTCCTGTTATTTCAGATCTAGTTCTAGGGATTTGCAAGTTTTTAGTGCTTCCAAGGTGATGTGATCCAGGGAGGATGTGAACATTACTCTTGTGGTCTATGCTCTGACATACCCCAGGAAGGTTTCCTACTCTCCTTAAGGCACAATTTTAGATCTCCGCTCTGCCTTTGAACTGTGACCAGATCCCTGTTCCCTTGTAGCAACAAATGCTAATGATCCTTTGCCCTGGAACTGTGACCCAGAACTGCAGTGGAGTTGACAAAAAGCCCTGAATCTAGTGCCAGCACAGTGGCCCTTATAATCCCTTTGACCAGCTTTGCAATCCCTTCGGCTTTTCCAGGTTAAGATCTCTTGAAATTGTTGTTGCTGATCCTGTCACAGTTTCCTCCAAGACTCACTGCTAGTGCTTCCAGTGTATGCACTCCAAGCAGTCTGCTACTCTAGTATCAGAGACATCTTCCAATCTCCTAAGTTTTCTTGGGCTAGAAAAATATCTCACTGGACATTTTATTGCCTATGCAGTTCCAGAATTCAATGTGGTAGAATAATTTAAAGTTATTCATAGGGGAATGTTGTGTTGGTAGAGTTTGGCTACATTGCTGTTTCTACCCCCATACTCTTTGCTATGCTTTTAGTAAGCACCTATCACGTGTCAAACACTTTGGCAAGCACTTTACTAATACCTTATTTAATCATCACAAAAAGCCTGGGAAATAATTCCTATATTTATAGTTAAGGAAACTGAGGCAGACAGAGGCTAAGTGACTTGCTCAGGGTCCCACAACTAGTGTCTGAAGCCAGTTTTGAATTTAGATCTTCTGACTTGAAGCCTAACACTCTATGACTCTGTATCACCTAGCTTTCCCTATATTTTATTCGGGCAGACACTGCAGAAAGACCCAGAATTAAACAGAAGGAAGAAAGCATCTTGAATTTCATTTCAAACAGTATGTGTTGGAATTAAGATCTCACCTTTGATTCTTGTTTTCCATATGGCCATGTACAGGTCATTTAATGCTCTTGAGCCTAAGAGACTTATCTGCTAACTTAAGATGGATTTCGTTGCATTAATGGAGGAAGGTCTTACACTTACAGTGTTATAGATTCATCATATATAAGTATATCTCAGATAGTTCCAGAGGGCAGAATTAGGACCAGGGAGTAGAAGTTATAGAAGTCATATTTTGGTTCAACATAGAGGAAATAATATTGCTAATAACTAACCACATCTATTCAGAAGTGTAATGATTTGTCTTATTGCATTGAGTTCTCTACTATTAAAAGTATTCAACCAGATGCAATGTTAAGTGGGATGTTATAATCTAAGCTCCTCGAGGGCACGGCCTGTTTTGCTTTTGCTTTTGTATTCCTGTTACCCAGCAGACAGACAGATTCTCTAGTGCCAAGTAAAGCATAGCAAGGGAAATCGTACAGATTCCCATTCATAGGAAGGACCAGTCCTCATCACTAGAGTATGACAAAGAATTTACTTCCAGATGGTATAGAACTATTACCAAATTAATTTGCCTTTGTGGTTAGGTGACTGTTGCTGCATAATTAGAAAAGTTCCCATAGAATCCTTATGCAATTTTTCTTTGGATATTGTACCCTATTTTACATGAGTTATTCCTACGTTTGCGATATAGCCCTACAAAATTCTGAAGTTCTGTGACAGCAAGGATTAGGTCTTCTTTAAACTCTCTCTTCCCCAGCTTCTAGCACAGTACTCTTGAACTCATAGTATTCATTCATTTAATGGATGTTTCTTGAATTGAGTCTAGTACAAAAGCATAACATATGCAGTCATTTGCCTTGCACAGTTAGACACTTAATAAATGCCTGTTGAATTGAATAGTAGCTGCCCAAGGGATCTTGGAAAACTACTTTTGGCCTATTCTAGCCTAAAAGATGCATGCAAATTTGCCTCTGCCTTTTTCTACTAAACAACCACTTGGAAATTCATTCCCTTCCCCACCTCCCTCCCAGACCACCAGAGCTTCCAGAAGCAATTTAATTATCCACTCTGGTAGTAAGGACATCATAGGGAACTTTGCCAAATCCTCCAGATATTTTTTTTTTTGCATTATATACATGGCCCATAAAACTCACAGATGTGTTATGAGGCTTAATGAAAGAATGTTTATAAAGTGCTTGGCAGGTTCTGGCACATTGGGGAGATACCCAGCAGGGTAACAGGGCATAGTATTATCTGTGAAGTTGAAAATAGGCCTCTAAGTAGGTTTTGGGTTCTATCCTAGAATACAGAGTTAGAACTATTGGAGATGGAAGAAGCTTGGGGATAATCTCCTGTAAGTCCCTCAATTTGCAGATAAAGAAAGACCCAAGCAGATCAAGTGATCTATCCAGTGCCACATGTCTAGTAAATGGTAAAGATGGACCTTGGAGCCAGTTTTGGGCACTGTCCCTCATATATTGCTGCCTCCCATTGAAATATTGCTAACCTTTTAAAAGTACACAAAGCATTCATATAGTAGGCACTATGAAAGATATAAGAGGTAGAAGTTCAGCAGCACTCAACCACTAAAAAGCTCACAATTTTGAAAGGGGGAAAAGATAGACAAAAAACGAAAAATATAATGAAACGAAAAATATTTTAAATATAACATTAAACATATAAAATAGTTTAATTAAACATAAACAGTACACATGAGGGGAAAGGGAATAAATGCATGGGTTATTTGATAATTGAATTTACCCTTAAAACTTTGCAACCAAAAACAGTGACATGCCTCCTAGAACTATCCAATAAATGGTCTTCTTGGTGCTGATGGTTTTGAAGTGATAATAACAACAGCAATAATAATATTTCACATTCATGTGAAATTGGGACAGTATGCCCTCCATACTGGAAGCAGAGCCCTACCTTAACAAGGAGTAAAAACATCAAGAAATAGTCTGGGAAAATGAGCAAGCAACAACAAAGAAAACATACCTGTGCTGGTGTGGCCTGCGCTGAACTGTGTTTCTGTCTCAGCCTGGTGCAACAGACCTTTTCTGTTGACCTTCCAGGTTGTCTTGGGATGGAGATGTGTTTTTCGGAGTTCTGCTGCTCTACAATTTGTTTAAAGTCATTTTTACAGGTGTTTTGAGGGGTTTGTGGGAGAGCTCTGGTGAGTCTCTACTTTTACTCTGCTGTCTTGGCTCTGCCCCTTGAAAGTATTTTCACCTTAGTCATTTTGTAAAGAATAAGTAGAACCAATGGGAGGAACCATGAGAAACGAGAAAAAAAAATACACAAAAAAGAGAGCCAAAAGTATGCTTCAATCTGTGTTCAGACTCCATATTTCTTCCTCTGGATGTGGATGGCATTTTCTATAATAAGTTTTTTGGAGTTGTTTTAGATCCTTGCATGTTGAGACTACCAAAGTCTATCAAGGTTAATCATCACACAGCATGGCTGTTACTAAGTACGGTGTTCTACTGGTTCTGCTCACTTCACTCAGCATCAAATAATTAAAGTCTTTCCAGGTTTTTCTGAAGTCTGCCTGGTCATCGTTTCTTTTAAAACAATAGCATTTCATCAAATTCAAATACAACATTGTTTAGCCATTCTCCAATTGATGGAAATCCCTTCAATTTTCAATTCTTGGACACCAGAAAAAGAGCAGCTATAAATATTTGTGTACATGTTGTTCCTTTTTTCCATTTGTATGATCTTTTTGGGATACAGCCCTAGGAGTGGTATTGCTGAGTATGTTCAGTTTTATAAACTTTGTGCATAGTTCCAAATTGCTCACCAGAATGCTGGGATCACCAGAATGCTCCACCAGCAATGCATTAGTGTTCCAATTTTCCAACATCTTCTTCAACATTTATTACTTTTCTGTTTTGTAATGTTAGCCAATAGGTGTAATGTGGTACCTCAGAGTTGTTTTGATTTGCATTTCTCTAATCAATAGTGATTTAGAGCATTTTTTTATATCAGTATACATATCTTTAATTTCTTCCTCTGAAAACTGTCTGTTTATATCTTTTGATCATTTATCAGTTGGGGGATGACTTTTATTCCTATAAATTTGCCACATTTCTCTATGTATTTTAGAAATGAGGCCTTTATCAGTGATACTGGTGGTAAAAATTGTTTCCCAACTTTCTGCTTCCCTTCCCAACCTAATATTGGTTGCATTGACTTTGTACAAAAATTTTTCAATTCAATGTAATCAAAATCATCCATTTTGTATTCTATAATGTTCTTCATCTCTTGTTTGGTCATAAATTCTTCCCTTTTCCATAATTCTGATAGGTAAACTATTCCTTGCTCTCTTAGTTTGCTTATGTTATCAGCATTTATATTTGATTCTTATAACCATTTTGACTTTATCTTGGTATAGGGTATAAAATGTTGGTCTATGCCTAGTTTCTGCCATACTATGTTCCAGTTTTCCCAGTAGTTTTTTGTCAAATAGTGAGATCTTATCCCAGAAGCTGCAGTCATTGGGTTTATCAAACAGTAGATTACCTATGGCCATTGACTGTTGTATCTTATGTACCTAACCTATTCCCCTGGACACTCTATTTCTTAGCCAGTGCCAAGTAGTTTTGTTGATTGATGCTTTATAATACAATTTAAGATCTGTTACAGTTGGCTAACTTCCATTGCATTTCTGTCCATTAATTCCCTTGATTTTCTGGACCTTTTGTTCTTCCAGATGAATTTTGTTATTATTTAGCTCTACAATATATTTTAGTGGTTTGATTGATATGGCACTGAATAAGTAAATTAATTGAGGTATAATTGTCATTTTTAATATATTAGCTTAGCCTAACCATGAGCAACTTATATTTTTCCAATTATTTAGCTCTGCCTTTATTTGTGTGAAAAGCATTTTATAATTATATTCATATAGTTTCCTGGTTGTTTTGTTGAGTAAAGTCCCAAATATTTTATGTTTACAATAGCCTTAAAAGGAATTTCCCTTTCTATCTCTTCCTGTTGGTTTTGTTAGTAAAATACAGTAAAGTTAATGATACATATGTGTTTATTTTATCCTGCAACATAGCTAATTTTTTTATTATTTCAAGCAGTTTTCATATCATCTGCAAAGAGTGATAACTTTATTTCTTCATTGACTATTATAATTCCATTAATTTGTTTTTCCCCTGTGTATACTTTTCTTTCTCCTTTTACCCTTTCCCTCCTCACTAGTGTTTTTCTTTTGACCACAGCCTCCCACAATCTACCCTTACTTGTATCAGCCCCCTTCCCTCTTCTCCCACATTTTCCCTATTACTTCTTCCCTCCCTTCTGTCCTCCTTACTATACACCTCCTTCCTTTTCTTTCACCTCTTTTCTTTCTACTTCCCTACAGAGTAAGATAGATTTATATAACCAACTGTGTATGTTATTCCCTCTTTGAGCCAAATCCAGTGAGAATTGGGTTTAACAGTTCTCACCCTTCCTTCCCTCTATTGTAATAGGTCTTTGTGCCTCTTCATGTGATGTAATGTCCCCTATTCTGCCTCTTCCTTTCCTCTTCTCCCTGCACAGTCTTTTTTTCACCTCATAATTAATTAGTTTTTCATCAAATCAAAGTCAACTTATACTCACACCCTCTGTCTATGTATACCCCTTCTATATGCTGTGATAAAAATACAGTTCTCAAGAGTTACAAGTATCATCTTCCTGTGTAGGAATGTAAACAATTTAATCTTATTGAATGTTTATTCTTTTCCTTTCCTGTTTGCCTTTTTCTGATCCTCTTGATTCTTGTATTTTTTTCAGCTTTGTTGTTTTTTCCATCAGGAATGATTGAAAGTCCCCCATTTCACTGAATGCTTAACTTTGCTGAGTAGTTGATTCTTGGTTGTAATCCAAATGCTTTCCCTTCTAGAAAATCATATTCCAAGAGCTCCAATATTTTAACGTAGAAGCTGTTGAGTCCTTCGTAATCCTGACTGTGGTTCCATGATATTTAAATTGTTTCTTTCTGGCTGCTTGCAGTATTTTCTTCTTGACCTGGGAACTGTGGAATTAGGCTACAGTATTCCTAGGAGTTTTTCTTTTGGGATCTCTTTCAGGAGTTGATGGGTGGATTCTTTCCATTTCTATTTTATCCTCTGTTTCTACAGTATCAGAGCAGTTTTCTTTGATAATTTCTTGAAAGATTATGTGTAGGCTCTTTTGTTGATCATGGCTTTCAGGTAGTCAAATAATTTTAAACATTCCCTCTTCTGGATCTATTTTCCAGGTCAATGGTTTTTGCAATGAGATATTTTACATTGTCTTCTATTTTTTATTCTTTCGGTTTTGTTTTATGATTTCTTGATTTATCATAATGGCATTAGCTTCCATTTGCTCCATTCTAATTTTTAAGGAATTATGTTCTTCAATGAGCTTTTGGACCTCCTTTTCCATTTGGCCAATTCTGTTTTTAAGGCATTCTTCTCATTGGCTTTTTGTACCTCTTTTGCCATATGGGTTTGTCCATTTTTAAGGTGCTATTTTCTTCTACATTTTTTATCTCCTTTAGGAAGCTGTTGACTCATTTTTCATGATTTTCTTGCATCACTCTCATGTCTCTTCTCAATTTTTCTTCTTCTCTTCCTTGATTTTCAAAATCCTTTTTTAACTCTTCCACGGCCTGAGACCAATTCCTATCTTTCTTGGTGGCTTTGGATGTAGGAGCTTTGACTTTGTTCAGTCTTCTAGTTATATGTTTTGATATCCTTTGTCACCAAAGTAAGATTCTTTGTCTGATTTTTCCCACTGTTTCCTCATTTTCCCAGCCAATTACTTGACTTTTTAGCTTTTTGTTAAGGTAGGACTCTGCTTTCAGTGTCAAGGGTGTACTGTCTCAAGCTTCAGGAATTTTGTGCAGCTGTTTTCAGAGATATTTCTAGGGACCTCTCGATTTTCAGTTCTTCCAAGGTTGTATGATCAAAGGAAAGGTGTTTATTCTTCTGGTCTGTGCTCTGTTCTATGAGTGACCACAAGCACTCTTTTCTGCTTTGGAATTCTGAGGAGGATTCCCTTTCCACCCCCATGACAAGCTCTACCATGCCAGTGTTCCTCCTTGTCCAAGGACTACCACCCAGGACTGCAACCCAGATCCAAGGAAGAGGCAAAGCAAGAGAATCCTGCCTCAGAATCAACAAAGAGATCCTTGCAACCCTGCTCCAATCAGCTGTTCAATCCTCCCACTGTCTGTGGGCTGAGAGCTTTGGAAACAGTCACTGCCCCTGCTGCCTCCACTGCTGCCCTGGGACTAGGGCAGGACTACACTCCTCTCAACCAAGTGTGACGAACCTTCCTACTGACCTTCTAGATTGCCTTTGGGGTTTGTGGGTTGAGAAGTCTGGAAACCACCACAGTATGAGTATTTCATTCCCCTGAGGATTGCTCCAGTTTTTGTAGGTCCTCGTATATGCCAGTATGGTCCATGTTCTTCTTTCAGACTGTTGCAACAGATATTTCCTGTTGACCTTCCATGTTGTCTTGGGCTGGAAATTTCTTTTACTCTGTCATTTTATGAGTTCTGCAGCTCTAGAATTTGTTTAGAGTCATTTTACAGGTATTTGGAGGAGCTTTGAGCCCAATTGTATTTTTAAGAAATTGTTTTCTTCAGTCAATTTTGTCCTTCCTTTTCCAAGCTGTTGATTCTCTTTGGCATACTCTCATTTCTTTTCCTATTTTTTTTTTTTAACCTCTCTTATTTGACTTTAAAATCCTTCTTGAGCTCTTCCAAGAAGGCTTTTTGGGGCTTGAGACCAATTCATATTCCCCTTTGAGGTTTTGTATGTAGTATATTGACAATGTTATCCTCTTCTGAGATTGTGTTTTGATCTTCCCTGTCATCATGGTAACTTTGTACGGTCAATGTTCATTTTGCTTCTTGATCATCTTTTTTTGCCTATTACTTGTCTTTTAAAGTTGAGCTTTCCTGCTGGAGCATAGCTGGCACCATCCAGCCTTCTTGTGCTGGGGGCCAGGGACCTGGTCACTGGCTTTGTGCAATGGGCCCGAAGGTGCTGGTAGCTGGAGGCTGTAGGGTTCTGGCAGCTCACCTGGTGATGAGCTGGGGTCCTAGTGGTGGTATCTGGTATTTGCTTAAGAAAGGAGGGGTTTTTCTGCCTTTCCCCAAGGCTACACTGAAGAACATAGGGGTCTGACAACTGGAAGATACATGCCTGCAGGAGATACACTGAAGCATGTGGAGGTGTAGAGACACTGGAGGATGCCTGAGTGCATTGGGGGCTAGGCTGAAGCACATGGGGGTACTCTGAGTTGGAGTCTGCTGGTTCCCATGGCTATGCTAAAGCATTTAGGGGTCCTGGGGTTGGCATTTGCCTGTTCCACCCCAGTGGGACTCAGGGTCTCCCACTGGTTTGCTGAGGTGACGCTTCCTGCTGGCTTGCTGGGATGCTTCTTGTCCTGGAATGCACTCCCCTTTCACCCCACTAAGATGGAACTTTCCTGCCAGCCTCCAAGTTTCCTGGGTGAAAAGACTGCCCCCTCCCATCTTTCGGCTGGCTCCTCTCTTCCAGAATTTTTCTGTGTTGCTATTTTATGGTTGTTCAGAATGAATGTGGAGAGTTGACAGTGATTTACAGCTCCTCCACAACTTGGCTCTGAAAGTCCATATGTATAGTTTTAGAGGAGATCATGTGACACCATAGCCAGTCCTCTTTCTACTGTACCATAGAAACTTAAAAATGTGTTACCAGTACTGTTGGTAGGAGTATAACATTATCATCATCAGTCATCATCATAGCTGACAGTGATATCATGCTTTAAGACTGAAAAAACCATTTAAAATGATCATATTGTTCAGAATAATTTACTAATTTAATGTAACAGTCTCCAGAATTGTGGATCTGCTTCCAATTACTGTCATTTGGCTGTGTGACATTTTGCTCTGGATCCCAAGGTCCATGTCTGCAAAAATTATGAGCACAATGCCATTCTTTGGCCATGTTCAACATTGTCCATTTTCTCACCACAATTAGCTAAGGATTCAGAATTCAGATTTCTGGAATGAAAAGATCAGTGTTTTCATAATTCTGTTACTACTCATCAGGTTTGAAAGTTTGGGACATGAACTGGATTTTCATTTTCATGCACTTTGCAAGAAAGAAAGGCTCTTTCAGGTCTTTCGATTTAGTAAATTAGACACAGGTGCTTCCTTTTCAATAAACATATATGGAAACCTAGATTTTTTTTTAAAAAAGTCAAATAGTTGGGTCATGATTCCCCTAAAACAAAAGATTTGTTGATTTTACCAAAGAAATTGCCATAGGGGCCTGGTCCATACCAGGGCATTTAGAATGAGAATGCACTTTGGGAATACATTAGCCATATATGTCAGCTATGGCCAGGAATGAACTCGTTAGAACTCTCTTCCAGTTGAGCCTGAATCACAGGAAATATCAAGCTTGTTATTTTTTCACAGCCCCAGCATCTATTTAAAGGAAATGAATCTGATGACCATATTTTCAGAAACTCTAGAGAAATTATAGCATAAGGTATATGATGATTCTTTTATGTTTTAAAAAATGTACTTAATAACCACAAATGTATGAAACTACTAAGCTGATGATAAGACTAATTGAAGCCAAACTAATGACATTTATCTCTGCAGGCAATATTATAAGCTCCTTGAGATCAGGATCCATGTTGTGTATGGTTTTGTATCTATCACAATGCCAGACTTAGATTGTTTATATATTTGCCTATATATTCTATATATTTGTTGAATTAAATTGATTTTGTAGAGCCCAAGGAAAACAGAATTTTAGAACACTGCAGATCTTCCAGTAGAGAAGAAAAAGCAAAATCTTTCTTTCTGATTACTTTGGGTTAGCAATCTAGGTACATAAATTCATGTTTTACTGTATGATATAATATAGGAGGCAGCTAGATAGCTCCCATGGACAGAATGCTGGGCCTAGAATCAGGAAGATCTGAATTCAGATCAAGCTTCAAGCATTTAATAGCTGTGTGCCCCTGGAAAAGTACTTGGCCTTTGTTTGCCTTAATCCATTGCAGAAGAAAATGACAAATCACTCTATCATCCTTGCCAAAAATTCCATGGACAATATTGGTGTGCCATGGTCCACATGGTCAGAAACAGACCTGAATAAACAGTTGAACAACAGTGAATAATTCTATAGGTATTCATTTGAAAGACCTTTATTGAGTGCCTACCTTGAGCAAGGACTTATGCTAAAAGCTGGAAAGGGAACACAGACACACCATCAGTCCTCAAAAACTTATAGGATCCTAGACTGAGAACAAAAAAGGAGCACTGGAGATACCATCTAGTCCACCATTTGACCAATCATTAAAGAGGCCCTGGGAAGTTAGGCAACATATCCAAGATCATACCGAAGAGAGTAAATGTTAAAATTACTTACTCAGGACCTCTGCCTCCAAACAAAACCTTTAGGTCGTTGTCTTTCTGAACTAGTAAGGGAGAAAGGAATGGCTTACTACAACACAGGGTAAAAAGTAATGAATTTTCAAGAAACAAAATACTTTAAGTGTCTGGGAGTAGGGATAAATTACTCCTGGATGTATATAGATCAAGGGGGAAAAAAACAGAGGTTCAATCTGAGCTGAGCCTTGAAAGAACATTTACGGCATTTGTAATATTTTTCTCTTTCAAGCTTCTGAAGATATCATTTTTGCTGTCTCTATTCAAAGCACAAGAAACTGTTTTGAAAACAGTGGATATTTGGCCATTTAATATCTAGAACTTATCATCTCCCCGGAACCTTAATGTGTAAGCTTCTTGAGGGAAGGTATTTTTTTTCCCTTTCTTCAAATCTGTATTTAGCACAGTGCTGGGCACGTATGCTTAACAAATGTCTATTCAAAGATGATGGGAATCCTCAAAAGGAATCCTGCAATTAAATAGTAACTCTACCTCTGGGCTGAGTTGCTTGGCTGGTGAATACTTCTAGTAAAAATATTTTTGGAATTTCTTAGGGCCTTAATTGACTTTTTTGCTTATTTAACATTCATTTCTTTTGCTTCAACAGAAATTTGCCTTTTAACAAAAGGCCGCCGCACAGCCAGTGTCCGAGCTGATACTTACTGCCGCCTCTATTCACTGTCTGTGGACAATTTCAATGAGGTCTTGGAAGAGTACCCCATGATGAGGAGAGCCTTCGAAACAGTAGCAATTGACCGACTAGATCGGATAGGTATTCTTTTTTATTGCATTCTTGCTCACCAAGGCAATTTCATTTTTGTTTAGTGGACTTGAAGTATCCATGTGCTTGAGTATAGGTCAGAGTTGGTGTATTAGCTAGTATACGGAAAATAACAATTTTCTGATGACTATCACACAATTTCTCAAACCATGCTTGACATTCTGCTCTGCATGCTATAGGTTTAATTTTCTTTTATTTTGCTAGCTATGCAATCTGCTTTCCACAGCGATACCAACACTGTGTGACTGTTCAGGTAACTAAAATAATAAATAAATAAAGTTGTATGTAGTAATTGAAATAGAACTAAAATGTTCAATAGACTTAAGCCTGAATCTACACTACAGACAAAACTGGGTATTCGGGGGCTTGAACCAATGTGTTTTTCAGAGATATTTGCCTCTACCTTAAAAAGTTCAAAAATGAGCACATAACCTCAGTGGGGAATGTGGAAATGACTGTAGTGTAGACACAGGTGGGATTAGCCTATTTAGAGATACCCAACATTGATATTTTTCCCTAGCTTATTAATATCTCCTTAAGTTTCCTCTGCTATTAGAACGTTTAGCTATAGTGCTGTCAAAACTTTAATCACTTGAATACTCCAGTGGGTCTGAGATCTCTTCAGTGTGAGTATTGCTTCCACTGGTGCAGATCACAACCCATCTGTGCCTTCTTGTCCTACACTATTTTTGTCCACGTCTCATGTCTGTCTTTCTGTAGATTCTGTGAGTGGGGATTGGGATCTGCTGGAGCACACTTTGGTTCTTTTTATTCAATTTTTTAAAGAGATAAAGACTGGACTTTTGATTTTATTGGTATAGGCAACTCCCTTTACCAATGCAGATCAGTACCATCTCTGCAATTTATAGTCTTGAAGGGGTTGCCTAGATTAGAGCATTGAGAAATTAAATGACATACCTAGAGTCACAGCCAATTTATGTCAGAAACAAAACTTTGAACCCAAGTCTTGGTGGCTCTAAGCCTAGCTCTCTATCCACTATGCAAAGGTATCTCTCAATCTCTTAAAAGAAGATTTAAATAATCTTTATTTTTAATTTTGTTTCAAGTCAAAACTCCCTACCTATCCAAGTTACTTTGAGAGGAGAATTTAGGGTGGCAGCATCCCTTGAAGCTGAGGGAATGAGGGTCACTAAGAGGGGAGCAGGAGCTTTACTCCTAAGCTCAGTAGTGTATACAACTTTATTTCCTCCTTTTCCTTGTGCTACCAGAATCCCAGCTTGCATAATAGTCTGAAATCTAGAAAGGATGACGTTAAGGTACTATGTGGGCATGCTATTTTATTCAACCCCTCTGCCATACATTGGGGATTCTTGTGTCTTTGATAATAAGGGAAAGTAATGCAGGAGGACTGAATGTCAGTAAATGATGAAGTGAGTTATGCCTGGAAGCATGCTTGTTTATGAGCAAGTATGCTTGGGGTGGAAGTTGTCTCTTATCCCCAGTTGTATTGGAATTAGTCGAGGGAGACAGAATCTCACAATATCTGGCTGCTCCTTGCTTATGTAGCTAAGCAACTCTGCAAACAGCATTAACTTTTCAAGGAAAGAATATACTGCAGTTTAAAAAGAACCAAAGTTTGTAACTAACCAGTATATATTGCTGGCTGATTATACATGTTTTTACAAGCAGAAATATTCAACCACAGATTGGCATAAAGTAAGCCAGGCAATTTAATGGTGCCTAAGCATCAAGCTCCTCAGCACCTTTCCTCTTTCAAAACTGTGAAATAATATCAACAGAGAAGCAGTGAGAAATAGCACATAGTGAGCCTACCTCAGAGTCAGGATAACCTGGATTCAAGTCTCACCTCTGACACATACCTGCTATATGATGACCTACACAACTATCTAGGATGCTTACTTACAGAACAGCCACCCATCTTCATTGTCAAGGAGAGTTTCCTCACTAGGAGCTTACTATGCTAAAGAAATCAGGTAAAATAACAGCTCCCAGCCTTCCTCAGTTTCCAGAGGCTTGTCAGCAGGGACCACCTGGTGATGATTTCTGGCCCAACAACTAATGAAGGTTTATCTAGGTGCTGAGGGGTGATGGACCAGAGACGTTATGGACACGTAGAGTATTAAAATAAAACAATGTAAGACAAAGGGGAAGTTGAAAAGAGAAAGAAGGAAATATGTATTTATGTAGCACCTATTATGTACCAGATACTATACAAATATTCTTATTTGATGCAAATTAATGAATACTCCTTTCATTCTTATTTGACTGTCAGAAGCCTTAAGTTCTCAGATGAGGAAATGATGAAATTAGTGCCAAGCAACCAGATGTGACACAAATATAGAGCCTTTGTATAACATTCACAGAAGCATCACTCCTCCTGTTCTGGTGGTCACTGTTTACAAATATCTAATTAGTTTCAGGAAGTATGCTAGGCAAGCATTTGTATTTATTACTTCTATCAGAGTTCAGCACTCAGGAAATTAGAAAAGCTTGATAAGTAGACAGGTAGCATTTTGATTTGGACATTAAAATTGTTCAGTAAATTCCAACACAATATCCTACCATTTTAATGAGATGTCCCATTTACATTTAGACTAACATTTTATTTAGAGTGGAGATTCTTACCTAGCATTGTGAACAGTACATATATGTATACATGTACATTCATGCATATATACATATATGTACTATTTAGAGATATTCTAGAATCTCAGCCATATTCCAGATACTAGAATATTAAGGGTATTACTAAATTAATTTTATTAATGACGCATTTGAAAAATACCATTTTTTTTTGCCTATATTCAAGGCACTGTTTCTGCTGTATCTGTCATTTCACACTGTGGTAAATACAATTTCTAGAGAAGTAGTGGTAGTAGTACTGATGATGATGATGTTAAAATATAATATAATAATAAATATTAAATGTAAAAGTGATAGCAGAATAGTAATTTGTCTCAGGGTCATTTCTCTCTGGACTCTATTGAAAATGAGATAAAAGGTCAGTAATAAGAATATTGATAACATAAGAGGCATAAGTCCTGCCCCTAACACATGCTAGCTGTGTGACCATAGAAATCTTCCTAATGCTCCAGGTAGCTCTCTAAGACTTGTTTACAGATGTATTGCCACTCTGCATTGGCAGATGGAGTTCCCACACCAAAAATTTCCTACATTAATGTAGAACACCACTTTATCTTGCCTTTCCCCAAAACAAATTACAGATCACATCTATAGTACTTTAAAGTTCATGAAAAACTTTCCTTATGACAACTACAAAGTAAGAAAATACACAAATTATTATCCCCATTTCACAGAAACAAATGAGAAAACTAAGTCTTAGGAAGCTTCAGTGAGGTTTAAAGGAATAATGTTAATAATAGTCCCAGCCTTAGGTTATCGGGAGCATCCTCAATCTGGCTTGTCATTCTTTGCTTGGAGGTTTTCTAAACTTGCTCCTTCTTCTGCTGACAGGAAAGAAGAATTCTATTCTTCTGCAAAAGTTCCAGAAGGATCTGAATACTGGTGTTTTCAACAATCAGGAGAATGAGATCCTGAAACAGATCGTAAAGCATGACAGGGAAATGGTGCAGGCCATTGCTCCGATGAATTTCCCCCAAATGCCAACCCTGAATTCCAGCACTTCAACTACTACTCCTTTCCCGAATGAGGACACAATCTCCTCCCGTTTACACAGCAACCAGCCTGTCTCATAGCAACCTGCATTCCCCAAGTCCCAGCACCCAGACCCCACAACAAGCTGTCATCCTGTCACCTTGCTCCTACACCACAGCAGTCTGCAGCCCTCCAGTGCAGAGCCCTTTGGCAGCTCGAACTTTTCAATATGCTTCTCCAACTGCTTCCCAGCTGTCACTGATGCAGCAGCAACCACCTCCACCACAGCCACCCCAGCAGACACCACCCCAGCAGCCCAGCCACCACCTCAGCCTCTGCAACAGCAGCAGCAACCGCAAACACCCACGATCTCCTCCCAGAAAAATGAGGTGCACAGGAGTACCCAGGCTCTTCACAACACCAACCTGACCCGAGAGGTCAGACCCCTATCAGCCTCTCAGCCTTCGCTGCCTCATGAGATCTCCACTCTGATTTCCAGACCTCATCCCACAGTAGGAGAGTCTCTAGCTTCAATCCCACAGCCTGTCTCTGCTGTCCATGGCACAGGCATTCAGGCAGGGGCCAGGGGCAGCGTCCCTCAGAGAGTCACTCTCTTCCGACAGATGTCTTCGGGAGCAATCCCTCCCCACAGAGGAGCTGTCCCAGCCCCCCCACCAGCAGCAGCTACACTACAGAGAGATTCCTCCACAGTCTTAAGTACAGACCCAGAAGGAGACAAACCACGATTTGCTTCAAATTTATGATCCCTGCTGATCATAAAAGCAGAAAGTACTGTTATAAACTGAGACTTTCCCCCAGAAACTATTTTAATCTATGTCCTGAATAGGTCCCTGTAGTTCTGAAGAAATATTTTAGACAGCTCTACCCTACATACAAAATGTAATATATATACATATATACATATTATACATATATATTTAAAGATCCCCAAAGAAATTTAAAGACCTGTTTAGCATTCAGTGTTATGTCTTCATTTCTTTAAATCATTAAAGGAGTCTAAATTTTGTTGTAAGATTATTTATTTTTAACCTTCATTGACTCAAAAATTCTTTGATATATGATTTCTCTACTTGATGAAGAATTCCTAGATTGAATGAAAAATCAAATCACCATAACCTCCATAGGTGAAAAGACATTGTTAACTCTAAGAACTTTACTTTTAAGAAGGTACTTCGAATGACCTAGTGAACAGCAACTAACAAAAATTTCTTTTTTTAACTTCCATTATTACACACCTCCAAATTGTGAACAATCTTAGCAGTATATTCATTGGCAGGTCCTATTTTATAGATCATACTATGTTTTGGTGCTTTCCATTCTGAATTAGGTTGAAGAACACCATCGGATCAAAGCATCTCCAGTAGGACTATCACAATCACTGCTCTGGATAGTTCCAACTGCAAACCTGGTTATTGATCTTGTTTCTGAAAGCCGAGTGAACTACTGTCTATGCACTGTGATGCCAGACATTTATGAAGAAAGACCTAATGCTCAATTAATGTCAGTTTTAAATAACTTTTCTGACCCAAACAAAAAAAATAACTGCAGTGTGGTATGCTACAGCAAAGTCATTGTTTTGGAATTCAGTGTCATCTCTTCACTTCAAAACTTAGTTGAAAATTTTACCAAACCTAACTGTGACAAGCATTCAAATGTAACCCAACAGCTTGAAACATACACTGTTACTTTTACTTACAATGTTTTTTATGCAAAATTATATGCTTGATCCTGCAAATTACTTGTATTTCACTAAAACCATCACTTTTCTTCTTCCTTGCCATAAGCAAGTGTCTGAAAATATTCCCTGCATGCTTTTTGGAAAAAAAAATAGGTTCGATCAGTCATTGTAGGGGGAAAAAAGCTTACAGTATTTCTTGGCTTTATAAAACTAAAAATTCATAAATTGT
Source organism: Trichosurus vulpecula (assembly GCF_011100635.1). Lineage (NCBI taxonomy): Eukaryota > Metazoa > Chordata > Mammalia > Diprotodontia > Phalangeridae > Trichosurus > Trichosurus vulpecula. The sequence goes on along the minus strand of NC_050573.1, from coordinate 411,713,379 downwards.
GTCTACCTTTAAATTCCTATAATGCTGGTTTGGAATCTCTAACTTAAGTCTAGAAATGAGATTTTATTTTTCTTATTATTTAAAGGGTCATTTGTAAGCACAGCTTGATTTAGAATTTCAAGTGCATTCTATGTCTTCACTGTAGCTGGTAGTTAACTGTGGTGTTAATTTAAAAGAAATAAATATAATATAGCATCAAGTCTGTTTGGGAATGCACGGCTTGCTCTGTGTATAGTGTAACTAAGTGGATAGTCAATCTTAAGGCATGTAATGTCCTACATAATCCATAGATAGAAGGTTTATTTTTAAGTGTCTACAGTAATCAGAAAAAGTGACAGAAAGCAGGATTAAAGCTTTACTGTTGTATGAATGTTTCTTTCCTTTGCTCAGATCTTCCCATGATTTTGTAAACTGGTCCTTGTTCAGTTTCTTCACAAAAGACTTTCCTAAGTAATCATTTGTGCCTACTTTCTCACAGAAAATAGTGGATAACTGGAACACACTCTGAAGAGTCCTGGTAATCAACTATTGCAAATACCAAACACATGTCCCAACCAATCCACCTTAAGGAAATGTTCTAAAGGGAAGGTCTGAAGTTTCTTTAATGCAGATATAACCTCTGAATGTAGGAGTTACACACAACCATATACTACACATGAAGATGTGTTATTGAAAACAGAAAAAATGCCAGAGTGGACAGAGTTTAGACCTATGAGGCCCGTTATGCCTTTTACTGAAATAGTATGCAGAGAATAAAAAAAAGAGTTGTTATTTTATTTTCTAAGAAATTCCCACTCATGTGGAAATAACTACCAATGGTAATCAATGTAATTTTAACCTTAATGTGCTGCTGATATTTGATGGCATAGGAATAGTACATAAGAAAGGAATTGTGTAGGCTATAAATATATAGTGTATGTTCATACACATATAGGATACGCTGTAAGACCACGTACTTAACAGAACCAAATTTTTTATTTTATTATGAAATTGAAAAATATATTTGAATTATTAAGATTTTGGTCCTTTAAACTATTTACAATTTACATTTGATAGGAATGAGGTTTAGTAGTGAAATATTTTTATATATAATTTTTTTTAATTTTGATCACTATGGAGAAATAAGTAAAATTTATTTGCATGGTCTTTCAGTGAAATGATAAACTTTTTAATGACTTTGTAATCGAATGGACAAAATCTAGGGTTTGAATGTTAAACCCCCCAAAATGGTACAGGGTATAAATCATATACATATTATATATATTTATATGTATGAATGTATATATACACTTAAGTTAGGGGAAAAATGGACCCACATTCCTGTAATATAAAGGTTCATCCGTTGCAAGTTGAAGAAGTGACCTATTTCTCTGTACATAGATAAGCTCATATGTATGAAATTTTCCATCTGTACAGAATTTAATGTGTTAATGGAAAGGTTGAATCTCCTGCTGCTGGGAAGACAATAGAACTATTGATTCTTACAATGACTGTATGATCAGGGACAAGTTAGATTTTTCTTTTGTCTTTGCTCAAAGCCATAAATATATATATATATATATGAAGATTATTAATAAATTGAAGAGAAAATAAGATAAGATCATGAATTTTTTATTTGACCAATTCAATATACCCAAACATTGTACTTTGCTAATGAGCTGGGCATTGTCTTTTATCTTGATATCTGATGACTGCTAAGTGAGCTTTGGTTTGTATGCAACATTAAATTTTAATTGTTTATATGTAATAGCAGCAGGGCATTCATTTGACTCAGCATTGAATTGAAAGGCTAATTTGATTCTTGAGTGTAATCTCTTCTCTGTGGCACCTCTGCTTGTGGTTGCTGTCCAATTTTAAAATTTAGGCTGCCCTAATTCTATTGCAATCCACTTATGTAGACTTATTCTGTTTCAACTTAGGGCTTCCCGAAGGATTTGCATATTGATGGGACATCTCTACTACACAAATGGATTTTGAATCAGATACAAAAGTATAAAAGGTAGTAGAATCCAGGGAGATTTCATTACAGATGGAAAAGCACTTAGAGGAATGCAGAAGGGACAGTAGTAGGGCTAAATACAGATCCTATTGACCAAGGCCTCAGCAGCCCACATGTAATTGAATAATTCTCTGAACTGCAAGGCTCCACTGAAACCAACTGGGTCCTTTTGCAGTCTATATATCTTTACATCAAGATTGTATTGACTATATATATAGTATATATATGTATAATATATACACATATATATTAAATCAAATGATTTAACTTGTGTGACTATCGCCCATGTTTTATTTTGTTTACCATTGAGGATTTTTTCAGGGGGATCTAAGTTGTTTGTATATGGAATTGCAACTACTTCATATGTGTTTTTTTCCAAATAATTACTAGGCAAAGCTTACTCCATCACCTTTAAATGTGTTGCCTTCCTAATGTCATTATAATGCCAGTAACTTCTCTAAGCCTTACTTTCTTCATTTGAAAAATGGATAATTGAACTAAATGACTACAAAGGCCCTTTCTCAACCTAAAATGCATTTTGCTATGAAATATGTACTATATGTGTATGTTCATTTTATATGTCACTTGCAAAGCTAGAAAAGTTCCTAATTCTTTCCTTCTTTTCTTTATTTAATTTCACCTTTAATTATGTTGCCCCACTTAAGCACCTTGGTCTTCATTGGATGGATTGGTGCTGAACATACATTACTATTTTCAGTCCTTGAGAGAAGTGCACAGGAGCTGAAGGCCACAGTGAATGCTGGCTCATGCAGAGCTGCCAGCTTCAGTCTATAGCCTTTCCTCAGTGCATGCACCCTTCCCCAGGGGAGACATGGTGGAACAAAAGGGAAAGCATTGTCATGAGGAAGGGATAATTATACCTATTGCTATTAGGCTGAAAACTTGACTTTCTAGAGAAATTTTGCTATTTTTAAAAAGAAGTTATTCCATGAGGTCAGTCAAGAAGAGACGCTTTGCTTTTAAAGGTGAGAGAAACAGGGCGAAACAAGTTCAAATGCATTCTCAAAAATCATAAGGCTTCATGGGAAGAAATATGGAAAGAAAACTTACACACTTCTGGTGACTGCTCTGGGTCTCTAGCCCTCAGAGCACGAGGCTTTCCAGTTGATAAAAATGAATTAAAATCTGCATCATTATTAATGATTTGATTCACCCTAAGTACCATCATGGTACTGGGGACCATACAACAACACAAGCATCTTTGAATGATTGAATAAGATGAGAGAGCTGGGTATCTTGGGCTTCCAAATGTCTAACCAGTTTAAAAGCCTTCCTCATTTCAAGAACATTGACTTAAAAACTTGCTAATGATTTTGCCACAGACAAATCACATGGCAGTTCTGCCTTACGGCGTACAAAACACCATTTTTTTTATTAGAGAAAAGTAACTCCTCCCTTTCTTTCCTTACTCTTCCCACCCTCAACCCAGAAAAAAATTTGAGATTTTCCCTCCCTTCAAAATTATGTCATAATAAAGTTTCCTAATACAATTAAAATCACCAAAGTTATACATGTAGTCTTTAAAGCTGGCACACAAGGATAAAGAGTAAGGAACCCACACGCTAACCACAAGCATTTGCCAACCTTTGACCTACGCACACAATAGAAAAAGGCTCAGGAGAGGTTGTCAAGTAGTCAGCTCTTGCTGACCTTTTTACATAGATTTAGCATGTCAAACATTTGGTGTACTCTGGCCCAAGACCTTAGGCATCTCCCAGCAAGAGTGGCACACATGACAAGGGTACCAAGCAGGTCAAAGAAATATGGAAATCCATGGAAATGTGGAGTCACAGGAAAAAAGCTAACTAGGGCAATCCCCCTATAGCTATGCTGTTCAAGACAAATAGCTTGGCAACAATATTTAAGTACTCTAGGCTGATAAACACTAACCCAGAAATTGTTTCTCCCTATTTTTAGTCTGCTGACTATAGGCAGTCTTGAAATGTGCAGTCTTCAAGACTAATGCCTTCAGTTTCTAACTTAGTTTTCTTATTGTAGTAACAGTAAATTGGGCACAAAAGCAGAACTCAAAAAAAAGAAAAACACTGTAAAACAAACGAATAACCACAATAATATTGTGTCTCAGCATCCCAACCCATATCCCTTACCCCTGCATTACATAATAGTTTCTGAATTTCTCTCTCAGACTTCTTTAACAGAAAGATGACTATTACATCAGGCACTGGTACTGCTGTTGCCAGCACAAAGCTTCCAATATTATTTTCTTTAGTGTAGGCTTATCATCAAGTTTTAAAAGTCTGCAAGCATAGGGCTAGCTAGGTGGTGCAATGGATAGAGAACTAGTCTGAGAGTAAGGAAGAACTGAGTTCAAATCCACCCTCGGACACTTACTAGCTGTGTGACCCTGAGTAAAATATTTAATTAACACCCATTGCCTCAAAAAAATAGGAAAAGTCTGCAGGGCCACAGTGGCTTTACGTAGAGGAATTATACAAAAAGCCTGATATGACCCAAAATTTGTGTAAAAGAATTTTGCTTATAGAAAACGATTTGCTTCCAGTGTGGAAGACACTGTATTTTATAAAGATTTTCTTCAGTAGAACCGGACTATTCCATATTGTCAAGAATTGTCCAGAATGTACAAGGAACTAGAGAATTTTTTTAAAAATCTATAAAGTTGTTGATGGTAGTGCATTCCCCAAATTGCATTGCCTTGTAGAGACCTTTCCAAACCTCATTATAGCTTAAAGTGTGAGAGATAGACAATTTTCATTAACAGCATCTGGCCAAAGTCCCAACAAACTGCCCCTTATTTTAATCTGTCTTACATCTAAATTGACTTGTTTTCTGTCTTCCCTTTAAGATGTTAAATGAATGAAATTTTTAAGTATTTCTGTGTATATTGTTATTTTGTGTATACAAGTACAGAAGTAAGAATTTTGACCAATTGTCATTAGATAGTTAACTAAAAAAGAGCTACTCTTTGATGTCAAATAACTTTATTGTATGTGGCTTTTTGTTTTTTGAGGGTAAGGACTTTTTCCAATGACCATTTAGGTCATGGATTATGTATATAGTACACCAAAGCATTTGTAATACATGCAAACTGAAGTTATAACTTGCCAATGGATACACAACATTGCCTTTCTCTTCCTGATATTGAGCCAAAATCCATGGCCCTATTGCTTTTATCATGTGATACTAATCCTACCTTCTATAAAACTATCAATAAAACGGCTGTTCTAGATGAGAGCCCTTGAAGTATTTAAAAATAATAGATAATACTTACATGAGTTTTAAGGTTCCCAAAATGCTATGCAGATATTATCTTATTTGATCCTCACCTAAATTCAAGTCTTGCCTTAGATACTTTCTAATTCTGTGTCCTTGGGAAAGTCAATTAACTTCTGTCTGCCTCAGCTTCTTAACTATAAATGGGACAATGATAACAATTATCTTCCATGGATGTTATGATGATCAAATGGAATAAGATTTATAAAGTATTTAGCACAATGCCTGGCACATAGTAGGCACTATATAAATGCCAACTATGATTAAAATTATTAGTATTAGTAAAGCCTAGAGACCTGAGTGTTCTCATTATGTTTTGATCATTCCATTGAATTGGAAGATTTCTATGTCCAGAAGTCAAGAAAAAATATTACTATGACAAATATTGTGACAGCCCTTCCTCCCCATCAAATATTAGCCCACATAAAGCTTCCATTCAATTAAAACTTTAAGTCTCTTCCATATCACCTGTACTTCTAATTTTTTTAACCCAAATGAAAAAAAGAAGAAACGCCTTATGGAAAGCACACCAGTCTGGCAGTAAGAAGTCAGTCAAAAAGCATTTATTAAGTGGTTATTGACCACCAGACACCGTGCTCACCTCGACTTTTCCTGACTATCTGCATGACTTTTGGCAACTGATCTAACCTGTGTGAGATTCATTTTCTCTTACTGAAAATAGCATAATATATATTATATATTAAAATAGTATATTTGTACTATATAACTTTCAGCCTTATAATGAGCGAACATTTGGTAAAGGCATTACTACGACATCTGGCACCTTCACTGCTATCTTCCAAGATCCTGTGGCTATGTGTGGTAAAAGAAAAAAAAAAAACTTGCACTTAAAAGCAGGTGATCTGGGGCTCAAAACCCATCTCCAGATTTTTAGCTATGTGACTCATTTCAAGTTATATAAATTGCTCTAACCTCTACTTCTTCATGTGTGAAATAATGATTAATATTTATAATGCCAGCCTCACAGGATTGACTTGATAAAATCACTTTGTAAACTTTAAAGTGTTAGCACACACTCATTATTATCATTGCTACTACTCCTTTACCCTTTGGAAGCTTAAATTCCTTCTTATTATATTTATTTAACCCTTTAATACTTTGAAAACTATTCTTCTTCTTGAGCTAACACAGAACCAATTGATTTAAATCTTGCCCAGATATTTACTATGAGATTGTTGACATTAAGGTTCTCTGAATCTCAATTTCTTCATCAATAGAATGAAAATGATAATGATAGCGTCTGTCACACAGGGTTGTTGTGAGCATCAAATGAGATGTTTGCAAATACTAAAATACTAAAATAATTATTAGAGAAGAGGTTTCTAACCTGGGGTCTGTGAATATTTATATATACATGTATGGAGATAGATAGATAGATAGATAGATAGATAGACAGATAGAAAGATAGATAAACTATTTGAACAAAGTTGATTTCCTTTGTAATCCTATATGTTTTATTTTATGCTATTAAAAACATTATTCTAAGAAGGGGAACCATAGACATTGCTAGACCACCAAAGCAACTATGACATTAAAATTTTTATGGATTCCTAAACTAGAAGAAGGCCTCCAGTGCCCTGGGAAGTTATAGAAAGACATAGAGAGGATTCACATGGAATGAGATTAACATAGGTTGTGATACAAGCCATTGCGGAATGGAGGAATTTATACATACATACATACATACATACATACATACATACATACATACATGCATGCATTATACACAAATATGTGTATATATACATACATATCACAGATCAATTGAAATATTGAAGAGAGTTTTGTGCTGATACTCTTTCCATTGGTCTACAAACATATAGGCCATTATATTTCTGATCCTTCCTTCCTGTGAATTCGTGATTATATTCTCTACTGTTATTCTTCCTTCTATATCACCTTTGTTATTTTCCATGCTATCTAGGTGACCATTTTCTATAGGTACTTCAGAGCATCATAGCCTTAGAACTGGAAGGGAACTTGTAGGTCGTCTAGTCCAGTCCAACTCTTTCATTTTACAGATAGAAAACTGAGGCCCAAAATGTTAAGTGTCTTGCTCAACATCACACAGGGCACAAATGACAGAGTCAGGGTTCAAAGCCTGTGAAATGTCAAATGTCAAATCCGGGGCTTTGTTTTTTTTTTTCTGATGCCATCGTTTATCCTTATTTGCTTAAACAGAGTTGAGTGCTATTTAGTGCTTTTATTAAATTAGAGCAGACTCAATCCCAACTCAGATACATACTTTAGGAAGACAGTATTCCTCCTATTGATTGCGTCAAAGGGTTGATCTATACCCTTCAGCTAGGAGCCAGTGACTACCGTGATGTGTCTATTCTTACTGAAGCAATAAATTTTCTTGCACCTTTGGATTCTTGTGTATCCTCTTTGTTGTTCTACGAGCACTAGAATTCTATTTCTTCCAAAGACTCAGAAGCGCATTCTGTGAGTGTAAGTCTCAAAACTGCTACATACCTCCTGGGTTCTAAGCTTCCACTTCTTTTTGCTTTTCCATGGCCTAATTTGCCTCTACCTCGTGTCCTTTTCCTACATTCTTTATGGGTTTTCCCACAATTCTTAAATTCTTTTTCCCCCATTTATTAAAAAATCCTTCCTCAAGGCAATTCTTCCCATCCATTTTTTTTGATAGCTCAGAATCCACATAGCTGTAATGCGAATGACTGACAGGAAGTAAAGAAGTACATGAATATTCAGCAAAGGGTACTGGTAGAGGGAGTTTTCATGATCAATGAAATCATGGATCCATCAAAACATTAAAATAGCCCACTTCCAATAGTCTGTACAGTGGCACAAAATATAGGAAACCATTATTATTCCCAGCCTTCTACCTAGATCTTTTCTCTTGTACATGACCAGATTAAATCGCTGAACTGAATGCACTATAAATCAGAAACAATAGGAAGTTGGCTGTCAAATGAAGAGAAGAAGAGTGAACATGAGGGTGCAGGTGCTGGAATAATCACTTAGATCATGTCACTGCCCCCATTGGAGGCAATTAGCCTCAACTTAGAAAAGCCAACATAGGAGATGGCACAGATACTGATCACTTGTCTCAGACTGGTTGAGGATATTACAGAGAAAAATTCTGTTTGATTTTGCAGATAAGGTTTATTGCAGGATTGTGGGAACTAGGGAGTTTCCTCCTTTTAGTATTTAGGGATTCCCCTGCCCATTCATATGTTGTGTGGGTTTGTGTATCACCCTCCAGAGGGTGGCATTGGCATTGACCTTTGGGTGGGTTTCCAGGAAAACTAGGACCGCTGTGTGGGGGCCTGTTGCTTTACATCTGTGGTGTGTGTGAAGAAACCAGAAAAAACTGTACTGAGCTGGGCCCATGGCTAGAGGTAGCATTTGTGCGTGAAAGCTGGTTCCAAACCAGGTGAACTAGCTCCTTTTTTGAGAATGTCTCTGCAGGTGCCTCTCAACTGAGGTTGGGGGGTGGGGTGCAAGGTTTTGCCTTCATACTCCTTAGAACTATCCCATAATGTCTAGTAAGAGGAGACAGAGTCAGATAGGGACAGAGACAAAGGGCTATTTCTAGAAGCCTTTTACTTTTTCAAGAAGAGAACTTTACTTTTTTGATACTTAGCCATCATGTATAAATTACTGCCACAAAAAGAAAAATGTATACATACATGTGTGTATGTGTGCATATGTGCATTCATGTGTATGTGTGTATAATCACCCACATACACAATATACCTCTCTCTTTGTATACACACACACACACATGCACACACATCTCTAATACTCAGTGGAACTATTTCCTAACTTTCCATATGCCACTGATCTTAAGCGATGCTATAATCCTAACACTACCTTTCTATTAAACACAGGTGCTTGAAAGGTTTCTGGGCTATTACTTCCAAGGTATCCCTTAGGTGAGCTGCTTCAAGGAGACCAATCCCATAACTTTTCTGATCTCTGTCAAACATGAATAATCTGCTAAACCAGAAACAAGTCGTATTACTTTGTTAATTTTCTCAGTTAAGCTTCTACCAAGTCCCTTAAAGAGTCATTAGATAGAATTAGGAAAAAAGTAGTTCCTACAGAGAATATTTATTCTTATTTCTTATTCCCTACTTCTTACCATATAGTAGTTTTAGCTTTGAGAACCAAGAGGCAGGAGCTACTAAGAAAATCTTCAATAAGGATACTAACCTCCTACCCAGTCAGAGGCTATCTATTGCTAGCCTACAGAAACAAAGAAAGCACAAATCTGGAGTCTGGAAGGAAAGAAATTATCATTAACTACTCACCTATTATGTGCCCAGCACTGTGGTAAGAATTTTGCAATAGTATCTCATCTAATTCTCACAACTAGTCTGAGAGCTAGGTGCTATTATTATCTCCACTTTACAGTTGAGGAAACTAAGTGACTTACCAAGCTTCCCAAAGCTAGTAAGTGTTTGAAGTTTTGAACTCATGTCTTTCTGACCTCAGGCCGCGGGCTCTATATACTGGTGACCTAGTTTATTCCAAGAAGCTTATTAATAAATACAATACAGATACAAATATATACAACTATAATGTATACTCATCTTTCTAATCAGGTTATTTCTTTTACTTATCTGTTTCCAATAAGGTTATTTATCTCATTAAAATGATCCTTGTTTCATTCACTGTTTAGGGTAATAATCTCTATAATGTAGAATTTCCTACTTTATAGAAAAAGAAAAAAATCTCAAAATATTTTAAATGTTTCCAAGTAATTTTGTGTGATGTCACTTTATTATTTATTCATCCCTTTTAATGCAGTAGCACTGGGTCTTGTTTTCCTTATATGTAACATAAAGCAAGTAGAACTAGATTATCTTGAATGCCTTTTTCCATTAATAATATGCTATAATTCATTTAGAAATATGCTTGAAGTACTCAGATGATAATATCCCAAGTCCTGAACCTTAATGAAGCATGCCTTAGGCCTAAGTATTAATAGCATTTAATAAGTTAAAAGCAATAGAGGGTAAAACAAAAAGGTCGAGATATTTCTATTGTACGGTTAAATAATCAAATGTCATACACTCTGCACCAGAGGGAATTTCTCTATGAAGATCATATTTGTATTAAATCTCAGACAAAGCCATGAAGTAATGACAAACCATGATTATGAGAATTTTTGAAACTAAGCATATTAGACGTCATACGCAAGAAGGCTTGTTCTCTTCCAAGGAATCTTCTTACAAGACAATCCTTCATTTACTCTAATCATATCATAGCTCAAAACATTTTTGGAATGACTGCCTTGTAATTATCCTCAGGACTTCTGACATATTGTTTTGAAAATCCTTAGTAATTTGACAACAGCAAATGTTTGCCCTTTGAAGGCAATTCTGGTGTATTTTTGTTTGTTCTTTTGTAGACAATGGAAGGAATGAATATGGTGAATGAGGTGAGAGATCAATTGGGAAATACAGCTTTGTCAACTTATTCAACAAATATATATTTATCAACAAGATATTCTTTATGTATGTAGAAGACAAGAGACAGAGTTTCTCATGTGGCTGATAAAATGGTGTTGAAAGTAATATTTGAGCCATGTCAGTATCATGGAAGGACTATGTGCACTTTCTGAGTGACAACTTTGGCAGGACTGCTTTCATTTGACTGTGAAATTTTTGGTATATTCATTAAATATCTGTTTCAGTACTTTTTAGTGACATTCTTTGGGTCTAAAAACCAAAAAGGGATAAATTTGTAACACGAAGAATGGTTAGCAATCAATCAGTTGCTAAATTTGTATAATCAGGGGATATTTCAAAGGTGATTTTTTAAAACAAAATATTTTGTCTTCATTGAAAACTATTAATGTCTATGTTCATTTTGCTCCTTGGATTCTGCCTCTGGGCTAGAGAGCTCTGATAGGTGAAATTTAACTCTATCATTTCTAGAATCAGCCCTCCATAGCACTTCTTCTTGGCCATTTCCAAACTGTGTCTCCGGAACTTGGCTCTCCTCTTCAACCTCTTCATCATCCCCTCCCCACATACACCCACCCACATACTTTCTAGCTCCCTTATGCTGTCTCTACTACATTAGATATAAATGTCTTATAAACTGCCTTGCATATATATATATATACATATGCATATACATACATATAACATATACATACACGTGTGCATATACATATATACACATAATAGACATGTATATGTGCATATACACCATATACATATATACATTATATATACAAACACATACATATACAAATATACACATACCACAACACGTATATATATATGGTGTATATATATGGTATATATATATGGTATATATATATATATATATATATATATATATATACGTGTGTGTGTTTGTGTGTGTGTGTGTGTGTGTGTGTGTGTATGTATATCTGTAGTGGTATAGTACCCAGCACAGAGTAAGCACTTAATGAACTATTTAAACTTCACTCATTCATAATGATTTTGACTTCCCATAAATCTTTCTCTTCAGAGAACTTTGAGTAAAAGTTTCTGAGCAATAATAGTAACAATATCATTGAATAACATACTAAATAGATTGCTTTGAAGGACACTAATTTGGCTCTATAAGTTCCAGTATATCATATTTGTTAAGGCATCAGGCTCACAATTTTATAGTCACAATATGCCTAATTAACTATCATATAAAAACAGAGGAAGACACTAGCAATGGTACTGTGTCACTTTCTCTTGGAGACATTCACCAACCATATTTGTGTTACATGTTAAGTTACTTTCTCTGCATGGGGAAGGAAAAGACATTTATGAATTTATCTCTGTGTTCCAGCTTATTAGAAGCCTTCTTGTACTAGTTCCTAGAATTTAAGAGTAAAGTCTTTATGAAGCTATTAAATAATCTTCTACATTAAAATTTTAAATTAAATTAAATTAAAGCTATTAAATAATCATCTACAACACTTCCTCAGATAAAATGATTACTAATTCACATATTTGCTAATTGCTCTTCTCTGCCAGGGACATTAAACAGGATTTGAATTTACCTATAATGAATAATGTATGTACATACACATTGACGTGTGTGTACACATATGTGTACATATATTGACTTATAGTTGAAGCTTACCTTAATGTCTACCCCCCAAAAAAGGAAGAAAAAAGATCTGACTTTCTGTGACATTTTATCCAAAATGATGTTTAGCAATGTCATCCCCAGATCCCCTTAAATATGGGGCCCTGAAAGCTAGAGCCAGATTGATAATGCTTTTTGATGTCAGTATCTACACAAATACCTAGCTCAGAGTACCCACCAATGTTTTCGTTTTATCAACACAAACCAGAAACACATCAACTCAAAACAAAGGCATATAATTAAACACACTAAGTTAATAGCAAAAACAAATAATACATATATGGAGAGGGAACACCATTCTTTATATTTCCATGCTATCAGTAGGAAACAGAACATATGTAAGCCAAGGAAGACCTTCTGTTAGGCCTCTTTTCCAACTAGACCACTTCTCTACCTCCCAAATGTCTGCTTCCTGTAACACTATAGAGCAGGGGTGGGGGAATCTGCAGCCTCAGGCCACATGTGGTCCTCTAGGTCCTCAAGTGCAGCTCTTTGACTGAAATCCAACTTCACAGACCAAATCCCCTTAATAAAATGATCTGTTCTGTAAAACTTGGACTCAGTGGCCTTGACACCTGAGGTTCCCCATCCCTGTTGTAGTATGTCTGCTGTAATAAAGTGCCAATGTGGCATAGAAAGTAGAGCTCTGGAACCTGGAGTCAAGAAGATGTGAGTTTAAATCCAGTCTCAGGCTTAGCTTTCTGTGTGTAGTTCTGAGCAAGTCAACTTATATCTGTCTGCCTCAGGTTTCTCACCTGTAAAATGAGGATAATAATAGCACCTACTCTCCAGGGTTCTTGTGAGTTTCAAATGAGATAATATTTGTAAAGTGCTTCACAAACCTTAAAGCACTTCATGAGTCCTCACTATTTTTATTATTATCTGTTTTGCTGTTTCCTCCATTGAGCTGCTCAGCTTCCATCTACTGATTTCTTCCTAGAGCTTTTATTGCCATATTCTAGTTCTTCCCTGAATTACAATCTGTGGAGTTTCAAGGGAGGAGATGGCTTATCTCCATAAGCAAAAGGCTTTAACTTTTTTGTTAACTGTTTTGTAAGGTGGACAGTCCATTGCTTAAGGGCTATTTTAGCTCTTTCATTGATCAACCCTCAGCTACCTCAGCAAAAGTCTTCAAAGATCTTAGATTCAGAGCGCAGAGGTTATCTATTCCAATCATCTCCTTGAGAATAAGGAAAACAAATTCCAAATAGGTCAAACTCAAGTCAAATTTGTCCTTTGCCTGTCTTTCATTTGCTAGTGGCAACTCTCTTGGATTAGCCTAATATCTGGTTTTGTGGTTGTTGTTGTTGAGTCACGTCTGACTCTCATGACCCCATTTGGGGATTTTTTGGCAAAGATAATGGAGTGGTTTGTCATTTCCTTCTCCAGCTCATTTTACAGATGAGGAAATTGAAGCAAACAGGGTTAAGATACTTGCCCAGGATCACATAGCTACTAAATATCTGAGGCCACATTTGAACTCAAGTCTTCCTGACTCTATCCAGTGAGCTACCTAGCTGTCATATTTCGGTTAGGGTGAATCAATTCTTCCCCTGCCTTCAGCTCCAATTTCTTGCAGATTATCTGGAGGTCACTTAGCCAGACTGCAGGGTGTAGTGGAGTGGAGGTGATGAACCATGTGTCCAGTATTGCTATATTGGTAATCAAATCACTATCCTGCCTACCTCCCTATCCCTGTGAATATAATAGGGATTTAAACATAAGGAACCCTTTCTAACAAAATAATAACCATGTATGACTGAACGAAACCAATTTTAAACTGATTACTGATCTGAAACATTTCATAAACCCCTAAGTTTCCTTTCATGTCCCCTGATTTTTCACTTTCCTTGTAATCAGTTACTGATATTATAACAGATTTCTTTGACCAGTTACAAAGATTATCCTTACGGTAAGCCCCTTCACTGTTCTTAGTGAGTTCTTTTTGTGCTTTCTTATAAGTTCCCCATGAAGTTTTATGAGCTTTACTTTTACTGGAGAGCAGAATGATAGTCTCTGGCAAAGATTTGGACTTAATTAGATTTTACGTTCCCTGAGCACAAGGACTGTCTTTTGCCTCTTCTTGTATCTGTAGCAGTTAACACAGTACCTGATACACAGAAGGCACTTAATAAATGTTGATTGATTGATTGAAATAGGAAATATCCCAAGTACAAAGTGTACAAATATATGACTGATAACTCATAGTTCAGTTTCATAATGTTACAGATGAGGAAGCTGAGACCGGGAGAAATGAAGTCAATTCCACCAAATCACAAAAAGAAGAAAAAGACAGAGCCAGAATTTGGCTCTAGCTCCTCTGACTACAAATCTGGTACTCTTCCCCATACTTCCATTATAGAGCTAATTATCTAACAATTGGGAGAGGGATTGGGAATAAATAGGATATAATAACTTATAGGTAGCACATGTCTTCCTTTTCACTCTTTTCTCCACTATCATCTTCGGTCACTTTACTATTCCTGGTCATATCCCCTCTAGCAACCTGAATATGGAAAATTCCTCAACCTCCTCAGCTCCAAAGATCCCACTTTGGTTCAGTCACATACTACAATGATTATACTCCATCTCCTAGAATTTTTGTGCATCCAGAATCTGAACTTTTGAAACTTTGTGCTCTAAGACCAGCCAAAATGGTGGAAGACGAGGAAGGAGTATAGCCCAGCTATTCAAACAAAGATTAAAGAAGTCTACAAGACTGAGTAGTGATCTAGAAATCCTAATATAAATCATAATGGGATCCATAGGCAAGTAATCCAGGCAGGGACTATGAAATAGGGGTGGGCTGGGATCAGGAACTTAATCCCAGGCCTAGGCCAGCAACATAGTATCTCCCAGAGGGGCCAGAATCACAACTCAGGCCCTAAGGCTCTGGGCTGTCAGAAAAGCCAGTCATCTTGAGCAGATTGTCCTTTCAGTTTCAGGCTAAGAATAGAGCTAAACCAATAGTGTGGGTTGCCCATAGAAGATTACAGACTCAGCCCTGGAACCAGGCCAGCAATCCAGGGTTTCCAAGAGAGGTCAGATCAAGGACTTAGTTGCCAGGGCCATGAACAGATTTTAGTCAGTAATCTGGTGTTTCCCAAAGATTGGGGAGTTAGCCCCAATCCCAGAACAAGGCTAGACCCATACTACCCACCAGGTACTTTGGGAACAACTCTAATCCCATAATAGGAACAAGCCAGCAGCATAGTCACTCTCAATCTGTTGAGCCTTTCAGCTAGCTAATAAGGGTTAGGGCCAATTACTGTCTCCTGGAGGGCCACCCAGAAGCAAGCCTGTAGCTATGTTACCTAGACACAAACTAGAGTCTAGAGACTGTGATCATATGGTGTCCCTGATTTACTACACTAGGTCTGTTGAAAGTATAACTCCCTGATCCACACTTACTCCTGTGATCATTGAAACACAGGATACAGTACTCAAAGGCAAAGGATGTAGAGCATCATGGCCCCAGATAATACAAGGCAAAGGATATAGAGCATCACGGCCCCAGATAATACAAGGCAAAGGATATAGAGCATCACGGGCCCAGACAATACAAGGCAAATGATATAGAGCATCACGGGCCCAGATAATACAAGGCAAAGGATATAGAGCATCATGGCCCCAGACAATACAAGGCAAAGGATATAGAGCATCATGGGCCCAGACAATACAAGGCAAAGGATATAGAGCATCATGGCCCCAGACAATACAAGGCAAAGGATATAGAGCATCATGGCCCCAGATAATAGAAGGCAAAGGATATAGAGCATCATGAGCCCAGATAATACAAGCCAGGAATGCACAGAGCTTGGATTTAACACAAAATCCCAATCCAGAGGGAGGCTGGAAGAAGGATTCAACAAATAAACAAAGATAAAAAGCTATTATAATTACATGGATGCCCAAGATTCAAACTTGAAAAGTAGACTAACTTGAAAACATACAGGAAACCTCAAAATGCAAAACAAATGACGATGACAACAAAACACCACTCGCCCATAAGATCAATTAGAATTCCCAGGGAAAAAATGAAATAAGATATTTAAAATGACAATATAATTAGATGAGATCAATAGAGAAAAGAATTAGCAAACATAGAAGGGCTTAGAAAGCCTTACCTAAGCAAAGACTCCCTAAAACTTAGGCTGGATGAAGTATAAGCTAATGACCCCTTGAAACAATAAGGAAACTCAAAAGATTGAAAAAAAAGAAGGAAATGTTATCTCATATCAAAAACTTGTTTTTGTTTGTTGGAAAATTGATCTAGGACAGATAATTGAAAAATCATTGTATTATCTGAGAGCCACAACCCCAAAAGGAGCATGAATATCATACAAAAAGGAAAGAGAAAGAAGAAGGAGAGAGAGAGAGAGAGAGAGAGAGAGAGAGAGACAGAGAGAGAGACAGAGAGAAACAGAGATACAGAGACAGAGACAAAGACAAAGAAGGGCAGAATTTATGACCATTATGACATTATGAAATGCAAAATGGATAATTTTGATTACATTAAATTACAAAAAGTTTTTGCACAAACAAAGCCCATGCAACCAAGATTAGAAGGGAAGCAGAAATCTGGGAAAGAATTATTACAGCCAGTATCTCTGATAAAGGTCTCATTTCTAAAATATATAGAAAACTGACTCAAATTTGTAAGAATACAAGTCACTCCCCAATTCCCCAACTGATAAATGGACTAGGGATATGAACAGGCAGTTTTCAGATGAGGAAATTAAAATTATCTATAGTCATATGAAAAAATGCTCTACATTTAGAAAAATATTCTAAATCAGAGATTAGAGAAATTAGAATTAAAACAACTCTATGGTACCACATCACACCTATCCAATTGACTCATATGACAGAAAAGGAAAACGATAAATGTTTTAGAAGGTGTGGGAAAATTGTAACACTAATGCATTGATGGTGGAGTTGTGAATTAATCCAACCATTCTGAAGAGCAATTTGGAACTATACCCAAAGGGCTAAAAATGTGTGCATACCTTTTGATCCAGCAAAACCATTACCAGGTCTGTATCAAAAAGAGATCATAAAATGGTGAAAGTACCCACAAATACAAAAGTATTTATAGCAGCTCTTTTTGTGGTGGCAAAGAATTGAGGATTGAGGGGATGCCTATCAATTGGGGGATGATTGTACAAGTTGTAGTATATGAATGTAATGGAATTCTATTGTTCCATAAGAAATGATGAGAGGACAGATTTCAAAAAAAATATTTGGAAATACTTACATGAACTAACGGTAAGTGAAATGGGCATAACTAGGAGAATGTTGTACACAGTAACAGCAACATTATGTGATGACCACCTTTGATAGACTTAGCTCCTCTAAGCAATGCAAAGATCTAAGATAATTCCAAAACACTCATGATGGAAAATGTTAAGCACATCCAGAGAAAGAACTATGGAGTCTGAATGCAGATAGAAGTATACTATTTTCTCTGTCTTTTTTTTCTTTTTGTGTTTTTTCCTCTTCTGTTCTGATTCTTCTTTCACAACATAAAAATGAATAAAAAAGAAGTGTCAGTTAATATTATCATTTTAATGACTTGATCCTCATTTTAAAATTTTAAATAATGGCAACTGACATTTATTGAGCATACTAAGATTTACCATATGTTTTACATACATTATTTATTATCTCATTTGTTCCTCACAATTAGTAGATACTGTGGATATTTTACAGATGAGGAGACTAAGGCTTGGGGAGGTCCAATAACTTGTCCGTGGTAACATAGCTAGTAAGTGCCAAAGAGAAAGTTAGTTATGCTATCTTCCTTTCCTTTTACTCCACCCCCCCCCATCATTAAGCCCCATCAATCTCAATGTGTTCAAAATGAATTTATTGTCTTCCACTTAATTAGCTCCTGTTCTAACTTCTGTCATTTCTAGTCTTTGTCATTATTCTATCATTTCCAGGCTGGAAACCTCAGAATAGTTTTTGATTCTCCCCTTCCCCTTCTATCCTATCATTGCTTCTTATTCGGTCCTCTCCATTCCTACTTACTGTAGCTCTTCATTTACATCCTAAATGACTATAGCAGAGTCTGACAACTAGCGTCTCTACTTCCGGTCTATCTCATTTTTTGACACAGCTTGCACACTATTTTCAGACTAACGCACTGATTTCATATTGCTCTTTCCAGGAGCCTATCAATGGATCACATAGACTACTCTACTTGCCTTTCAATTTCCTCCATAGTCTGCCCCTCTTCCATGTGCTTCAATACTTCCAGGATCTGTCACTTCATTAAAGTGGCTACCCTACACAATGATCTATGTCTGAATCACTGGTATGGCACTATTCATGCCATCGTAGGTAATGTCAAGAATTTCTACAAACAAAAACTCACTATTTGGTGTCTCCAATTTTGGTGATGAGTCTTATCTCTCCAAATATATTTCTTTCATTTAGAATAACTGTATAAATCTTTATTGGCAAAGTTGTTCTGTGAGACCATGTCACAGTAATTTTCCTCCTGTTTTATTGGCTCTCCAATCAAGTATCATTTCCTTAGCTAAAATGGCATGTACATATTCCCTCTTTCTAGACCTTCAGCCTTAATCTAAAATACTACAGGTAGCTAAGTCTACTTGGTCCTTTGGAATTAACTCCTTTGTCAACAAACTTTTCAATCAACATTATTTCCACCTCCTCAGCTCACAATAAACTTGACTCACTTCTGAGGACATCACATTCTATGCAAACCTTTGTTTCAGCTTACTGAGTCTGAAAGGAGCTTGACTAAATTCCTCTCTTTTGGCTGCTGCTTCTAGACCATGTCTTTTTCTGTATCTCTCAGCAATCTTTCCTCTTTTGAGCTCCAATCAATCTGTTTAGCTCTCCCTCTCCTATTCTTGTTACTGTACTCTACTTGTCCTTAAAGTCGCTCTCCCAAATTTTTCAATGATTTTAGTACCTGGCTTATGATCTTCCTTTCCCCTACATCACCTACAACTGTCCTCAGGCACTTCAATATTCATCACCCCTCCAAGCAGTATGGCTTGCAAATTTTGTAATCTCCTTAATTTTGGTGACCTCCTTTTCCACCCCACTAAAACCATGCACAAACATAACATATTATATGTCACCATCTCTTGTTACTGACCACTTTCAAGTTCCTGAACTTTGAAATTTCACTTTCTGATTACAACTTCCCATCCTTCCACCCTTTCATCTCTTACTTTCATTAAATTTACTCTCTAATTTTATTATGACCATGAGTTCCAGGAACCATCCTCATTTTTTTCATACTCCTCTACTGGAGCTTCATTTGCCTCCATTCTCAGGGACATCACCAGTGTAGACTAAAGAATTAAAGCCTAAACATGGAGGCACTGTTTATTCACTATGTATTTTGATGTATTGTTAACCTGACTCAACTGTCATTACCCCCTGATCTTTCTCATCAAACTAAGTAAAGGTTGCTTGTGTACTCTATTCTGTAGTTATCCTAGATCTTGCTTGTTGGAATTTGGGAAGACTTGCTGGTATGGGGGTGGATGATATTCTTTCAGTTTGCCTTTCGGATGGGTATTGTCTTCTCCTTGTTCAGTCCTAACAGACTTTGAAGAGTGGAGGAGGAATGGAAGTCATAGTGCTAGGCTGAAGTTATAGCCATGTTTTTTTCAAGGAATTCCCTTTAAATATTCTTCATGAAATAAGAGACAATCTAAACTGAAAGGGACCTTAGACATTATTTAGTTCAAATTATTGTTTTGCAAATGAGGAGACTGAAGTCACCAGAATTGAAGTGACATTCTCAACCTAACACAACTAGTCCTTGGCAGAGCGGAGACAAGAACTCAGTGCTCCTTAAGGGCTGTAGAAATGTAAGTATTTCTTATTTCAAAGAAGTCTGAGATATTATTACTTTATTCTGGAAGCTAAAGGATGAATTAAATTTACATGAAAGCTGAATCTGAAATACTAGAGGGCTAATAAAGCAAACAAATAAACTAGTTAGATAGACAGTTTACTCAAATCCATGACTACTTAAGGAGATTCATTTTATATACTTTTTAATAATTTCTCCTTTCCTGCTTTCTCCATCCTATACATGACAAATCTCTATCCCTTCAGATTTACAGACAATTAGAATAATAGTACAGAATAATGCATTCCTAGGTTCACCACTCTGGAATTAAGGCAGGAAAATTAGGGGAAACGGTTTCTGGAAAAGCTAAGATTTGAATCAATCTATATCTACAGAATTTAAAGTCTCATTTAATAAAGAATTTGAAATTATAATGGAATCACAGCTATTGAGCTAGATTCATAAATCAAATATATGTATATATACTTTATCTACATGTAATACCTCTCTCCTAAGCAATTCCTTTGTGATTCTGCCATTTTTACTACATTGTAAAGGAGTTGACTTTCTACACCATTATTGCCCATATAGTTTCCTTGAACATATTTTATTTATGATGCTCATTTATGGTTTTGACTTATGAGAGGCAAATTATGATGATCGCCACTTCGCATTTCTATTAGTGCAGAGAAAAAATCCTTCACTATGTCTGTCACTTGTCCTACCTCTGATTTCCACAAAAAAAGACAAGGAATAGGATTCTTCTCTCCCTAATTCTGAAACCGATTCTTTAAGCTGTTCTTGTCTTCCCTCTTCTAGGCCATACAAGCTACAGGGCCAAAACAAATTGATCTCATTAGTGTCTCTAGTGTGGATTTCTTAGATATTTTCTATGGACCTTTTCTATGATTCCATCTTTTGTGAATGCATTAATAAACTCATTACTTAGAAAGTATGGGTAATCTGGAATTCATAAAATTTCTTTCCTTCTTTTTGCTTTATTTTTCTTTTACATTTCTCTTATTATTATTTTCATTTTAATTATTTATTAGTAGGCTTAATATTTTATAATTATATTATATTTTAAGAGATCTTCCCTCCAGTCTAATGTCAAGGTTTTTTAACAACCAGTGGTTTCCATGATGGCATCCACTATTAACCTACCTTCAGATGTATTTTTTTCATTCCTTTATATTGTTTAAAAAAAAACCCTTAGGAGTGTAGATTTAGAGATATGAGGGACAGTAGAGGTCATCCAGTACAAATCTCTCAGGAATCTGAGGCTTAGAGTAGTTAAATAAGGTCACATGGGTTATGGATATCATCAGAATTTGAACCTAGATGATCTGCCTTCTAACTCAGGGCTCTTTTCTGCTGTACAAGAAAGATGTCATTGGATATTTCAAAGTTTTCTAGAGTTCTCTAAACTGTCTCCCTCCAACATGATTGAATGTAGAATAATATGTCTTAACTACATTATTTGAGATATAACTTCAAATTCAACTACATAAACATAGGGCACAAATGGAGACATAATGTTTTTGAAAACAAGAACTCTTTATTTCTTTATATATTTAAAAGATGAGTGAGCCTCTTTAGCCCTCTTTATTGGACATGGTACAATCCAATAATATTACTGGAAATGAGAGAGAGGGACAATCACAGCCCTGTCCATGATTGCATCTTTGCCCAGAAAACCATGGTGGGGTCAGTGAAGTTACAGAAAAGGTTAAGGGGTAATGATGTCACCAAACTTCTATTCTTTAAAGAAGAAATAAAATCTCAATGCTACATTTTTGTTATGTACCTACACCATGTAAGGGGTTGTATACAGTTTTGACTCTTTTACTTAGCCAAACCCCTGAATCCCTCAGAAGATATGCAGACATACCAACCAACAGTGGGTTAGCTTTGTTTTAATCCACAATGTTCAAAAAATCAGAAAAGAAACTTCTGCTGTTCTCTGAGAATAGTGTTGATTTATATATATGCAAATTTACTCTGATATTATGGATTGTTTTTCTACCCTGTGTATGTGGGAGGAACAGAAGACAGGCACAGTAAAGAACAATTTTGAAATATTTAAGCAGGGTTTCAATTCATGGCATGACTTTACATTTCAAGTTGCTCAATTCTTTGTCTCCTGCTGATTTTAAAGTATTTTTGAACTTTTGAGATTGTTTTGAATTTAAAGATTTTCTTTTTAATACCTAACAACCAAAGTAAATGTAATTCTTTAAAAAACTTTAACCAAAGCATTTAGTGCAACAATCTAGGTGATTTCCACGGAAGAATTTTCCATAATAACATTCACTCTTTTAGTATATATGATACAGGAAAAAAAAAACAGCCACCAACTGGTCAATCAAAAAGTATTTATTGATGGTCTATCCCCACCCCCAGGTCACATATAGTCACATATAGTCTTTTGAGTGATGAGGAATTGTGGGAGCAGTCTACAATCACATATTGACAGAGATGATGCTGGTGGTGATAGTAACAATAAAATGTAGTCTTTATTCTCAAAAAGCTAAAGTTTCATCGGAAGACTTGTGCAGTTAGGTCATACAGTAGATGGTTCTCTGGGCCTGGAGTCAGGAAGACATGAATTCAAATCTAATCCCAGACTCTTACTGTGTGACCCTTGCAAGTCACTTACCCTCAACTTGTCTCAGTTTCTTCAACTATAAAATGGGAATAATAATGGTACTTTCCTCACAGGGTTGTTGTAAGGATCAAATGAGATAGTATTTGTAAAAAATGCTTAGCAGAGTGCCTTACATATAGTACATACTATATAAATGTTTATTCCCTCCCATCCTTCCCCAAATACAGCAACAAGTGCAAATCATTATATCACCACACATCAATTGTGAAGTTACAAGTATTTCTCTGAAATCTGCAGCATTATGTGGACGTTTACTAAATATTTAGGGATTTTTTGATAGTACTAAGGATGTATTTATATTAAGCTACCCAGGTGTTTTGTTTTATTTTATTTTTAAATTTTGGATTTGGTCAACAGAAGCTATTTTAACTTCTGTTCAATCAGTCATTATTTACTAAATATTTTTTATGAGCAAGGAAACGAGGAATCCAAATAAGCACAAATTAGGCTTTCCAATATGGGTCCATCCCATATGAGTCTAGCTCCCTCATGGCAGTGTTTGATGCTACCTTTAAGAAATGCAGGCAGCTACGCAGAGCCCTCCTCTCAGACAACTGAGGCCTCCTAACTGAAAGAGGAAACACTATCACCCACCTCCCACATTCACCCTCTTTTTGAGACACTCAGTCTTCTTTTACTGACTTTAGGTTTGTGGCCCACCAAAGTGTCTCTAACCCACCTGCGATAATAGCTCTCAGGATGTAGTTCCTCCTCAAGGCAGCTGCCCTCTCAAGAGCTCTCCTTGTGAAACTGTTGATTTCTTCTTTGAAGAGTGATTTGTATTTTCTTTTGGATGTCAGACTAAGAGTCCTTCTCAAGCCTGTCAATTACCTTGATTATTTGCCCAGAGCTGAACCCAGTCTTCTTTATGCATGTGCCTAACGCTCTAGCGAACAGCAGCTTAGATTTTCTCATGCTCAGCTCCCATCAAAGCTCCTTCCTCACCTCACCCCAAATAAGGGAAGCAGGGAGTCATAGCTTGCTTCTAAGCATGCGAATGACATAGAACAGAGTTCAGCAATCTATATCCGTAGGCCAAATCTGGCCCATGAAGTGATGAATGGTTTTTACATTAAAAAAAAAGCAATAAAACTGTATTTGAAAATATAAAATTTTTCCTAAATCCTATATCTACAAAAACAGTTAATGGTTGAATTTGGTCTGTGAGGTAATGTTTGACATAGAAATGACCCAGTTATTCCAGTTATTAGTTATTCCTATCTTAATTAAAAAAGGGATCATGCTCAGATCCCTGGCTTTTTGCTGAGGTGCCAGTGACACCCATTTTACTAACAGTAAATATGTTGTTTTTAATAAAATGCAATCTTTCCCTGGAGAAAACAGTGCCACAGTATCATTTTCACTTGCTACAATACACTGTATCCGTGGGAAGAGTAGGCTCAAACTTAGAATACATTTGTAGTGAGATATACACATAAGCTAAAAATGTGGTCAAGATAATTCAAAACTAATATTGCTTCACAGTGCAGAAGTACTTTGTTTCTTCAAAGACCCCTCACACACCTCCCCTTTAAAAGAGCATCTCTCCTTGGCTAATTACTCAGCTGATTTTCCAGAATATGTTCCTTTCTTTTTTTCCTAGAATATGAGGAAATCCAAGCTGTTCTTCCCTAGAGAGTCTAGGCAAACACATCAAAAACTGTCTTTTTTCTCTAATGCCAAGAGTCCCATTACCCACAGTTACTTCTTCCCTCAATTTATTGACATTCTCTATCTTTGCCTATCTAGAACATGTGTCTCTGTTGATACAAGTTTGCCTTGAACTCTCTGAAACTAACAAACTCTTGAACTAGGAAGATGGTTCTACCGTTAGTTTTCATGGCCAGTGAGGCCAGTTTCACTCTCTGAAACTAACAAACTCTTGAACTAGGAAGATGGTTCTACCGTTAGTTTTCATGGTCATCCCCTGCCTTTGCAAGGTTCTTCTCAACAAAATGCTACTGAAAATTTTGTTCATCCAATTAGGTCATTCCCTTAATCTATCAGAAAGGCAAGAGATCAGGGCATAGATTAATAATTATAGTTACTATAACACCTTGTTAATGACTTTGTGATTACATTCTGGACCTTCTGGGATGAGAGAGTAAGTCATTTCCCTACACCAAGAAGAGATTGAGATAGGAAGAAGGAGGCACCAAGCAGAAATTCTTTCCTGCATCATACTTTTAAATAGAACTAATTTGATAGTAGAAGGTTCTTCTTAAACATGTCTTATAAACCAAACTAACTAAATCTAATATATAAAGTTAGAAAAAATAGCTAATATAAAAAGGGAAAAGCTGTAGTATTTGAAATTCTTGCATAATGAAATTTTATATATGTATAAATATATATATATATATGTATATAATTTTAAGTGGAAGTTGGTAATAAAGCAAGGAGTATATATTAAAGGTCCTAATCACTTAATCCACCATTCTTCTAAAATTTCAACACCATCTTAAAGAGTGCCCTAGAGTGCAGTAGCTCTACATTATTCAAATTTTATGTAAATTGGCACATGACCCCAATTCTCCAGAGGTTTTAAAATAATGATATTTTGACAGTGGCTATTACACATCTTGGCAGGTTAGAGATATAGCATTGGCTTCAAGGATATTGTGGAAGATAGAACAGATTGAGGATCTTGGCTAGGGGTCAGGAAGATTTGAGTTCAAATCTTACCTCTGAGTCATTGATAAGTCACAAATTTATCCTCACCTTCTAATTATTTATCTGAAAAATGGTAATTACACAAACACACACACACACACACAGTACCTACTATGTGTGTTCATCCCTATGACTGTTATTGTCAATGATACTATGATCTTGAGGAAATTGCAACCTGAAATGGGAAATGTTATACATATACCCATGAATTCCATTCAAAAAACATTTATTAAATGCCTTCAAAGTGTAAATGGCTATACTAGATAGGGGAAAGGGGGATACAAATGCATAAAAGTAAAATTTCAATACTCAAAGAACAACGCAGATCAATATAAGAAACAGAGGGTGATATGATATACTGCAGGAATCATTCTTTTGTTTATGTTTACAATTTCCCCTAAATATTCAGATAAGTGGCAACTTAATTTATTTGTATTTATTTACTTCCTTTTACATCTCACGCCTTCTTGGAAAATAAAACAGAAACAATCAATAAGAATTAATTGAACGATTACTTACATTGTGCCAGCACTGCTCTAAACTCTTAGGTGTGAGAGTTTAGTAACAACCAAAGCACAAAAATATTCCCTGACCCCTAGGAGCTCACATTCTAATAAGAGAGACAACACAGAAATAAACAGTTGCATACAAGAGTAAGTGGAAAGTAATGGTAGAGAGAAAGACTTGTGTACCTCGGAGCTGAAGACAGGGAAAAAAATGTTTTGCTGGTTTTGAAGGAAGCCAGGAATTTTGAGAGGTAGAGGTGAGTATGGAAAACATTCCATCCATAAAGTACATTAGTAGAAAGACACTGAGTTAAAAGATGGAGTGTCCTATGAAAATAACAACCAATTGGTTAGTGTCACTGAATCATAGTATGATGTAGAGACATAAATGAATCATAGTATGATGTAGAGAAATAAGTGATATCAGCAATTGGGATAAGTTGGAAACTGAAGTTGAACTATGCATTTAGCTCCACATTTACTAATAGAGAAGTGGGGGAAAAACAAATCTGGATGAGTGTCATGACTCTTATTGTCTGACAAAAAGAAACATAAATTCTCCTGGGGAGACAAATTTTCGTGACATAGAACTCATTAAGATATCTATTTCCTGGCTATTTATGAAAGGAATGTAGGTAAAATAATAGGCAGGACCATTAATGCTAGATCCACAAGTCACACACATAAAATAATTTAAATGTATCCTTCTTTTACTGACCCATTTAAAAATGAAAGTAGAATATTGGGGCAGCTAGGTGGCATATTGGATAGAGCACTGGCCCTGGAGTCAGGAGGATCAGACTTCAAATTTGGCCTCAAACATTTATTACCTATGTGACCCTGGGTAAGCCACTTAACTCCAATTGCCTGCCCCCACATCCCAAAAGTAAAATTTTAACAAACTCAGTGAAGACATTTCCACGATAAATGGAGGCAGTATCATCAAAGTATATGGCTTTCTAGTTATGCTGCAAGGTCCATGAAGACAGGGATTAATTTTTTTTTCATTTATACATTCCCCCAGGCCTAATACAGTCTCTTAGATATAGTAAAGATTCAATAAACATTTGTTAAATTAAATTTATCAACAAAATTATAGAGTTTAGAGAACCTAGGAAAATGACCAGTTTTCTTTAGGCTGCCACTCCAAGATCAATTGGCAGTTACTTCAAGCCATCAGTGAGTGCTGGCTCACAATCAATTGATGACTAAATTCTCTGAAAAGTGTCTGAAATCCCAATATTCTGTAATGAAGAAATATGCATGAGCTTCAGCTGGTAGAAATACAAGAAACAAAGCCGACATTTTGCTTTAAAAGTTTAGGAGCCTAATTTGAATTCATATCCAGAAAAAAAAATCATGCCATTTCAAACCTAAGGGTACCTAGGGGAGAACCGATGATTTCTTTTTCTTAAAGAAGTTTTGAATTTCCTTAGATGCTTAGGAAAATACTGGGTTGAGCTCTGGGAGCACAATATATTATACTGCAAAAGACTCTGTTTTCATAGGATCATGTATTTAAAGCTAGGAGAGACACTGGGAGTCATCTAGTTTATTTTTAAATGTTTTTATTGATTTTGTTTTGTTTTTATTTTTTGCATCACAAAATTTCCCCAAGTATACATATCCATCAAAGAAACTCATCCTATTTTAAAAAATGTTTTAATGACAAAAAAGAATGAAAATATTAGCATAACTGATCAATACATCCAAAAAATTGTCCAAAACAGAACTCATTCTCTTTTCCCCCAACCCTCTATCCCATTGTAGAGGGCAACATTATCCTTCTAGTCCTTAAGGCAAGCGAACTAGGAATCAACCTGGATTCCTCACTATCTTTTGCCCCTACTCAATAAACCCCAGTAGCTACTATCACCTCTAAGATCAAATACAAAGTGCCTGATTTGGTGATCGAAGTTTTTATAACCTGGCCCCCTCTATAAACCATTTTCTTGGCTCTGCTTACTTCATTTTGCATAAGCTCAAGTGGATCTTTCTGTGCTTCTCCATATTCATCGCATTCTTCATTCTTACCGCACAGTAATATTCCATTGGTTTCATATGTCACAATTTGTTTAACCATTCCTCAATCAATGGCACCTACTTTCCTTCTAATTTTTTGTTGTCATGAAAAGAACTGATATAAAGGTTTTGTTGTATATGAAGACTGTTTTTCTCAGTAGATTCCAGATATAAGGAATATCTATGCCAAAATGTATGGACATTTAGTCACTTTGTTTGAAAAATTCTAAACTGCTTCACAAAATAGTTGAATTGATCCATAGCTCTACCAAAAATACATTGATGAGTTTATCCTCCAACATTGACTCTTCTCATCTATCGAAATCTTTGTAAATTTACAAAGTACAAGGTAAAACCAGAGAGTTGTTTTTTGTAATTTGCATTTCCCTTATTATTAATTATTTGGAGCATTCTGTCATGTGGTTGTTAATAATTTGCAATTCTTTTGAGAAATGATTGTTCAGATTTTTGACTACTTATCTATTAGGGATTGGATTTTAGTAAATACATATAGTTTGACAGATACATAGATAGAAGGAAAGAAAGACAAACTGAGTTATAAATATATGTATGTACAGTGTATATACAAACTAAGTTGTTTATATATATATAATATATATCATTCATATATTGTTTACATGCTTTTTATATGTATATTCATTATCATATGTAGCATAGTATATATGTATACAGAAACGTGTGTGTGTGTGTGTGTGTGTGAATGTAAACCCAATTCAAGCCCATTGGTATAGGACTCTCTCCTCACTCATGGAAATGTATGTCCTGCTCTGCATTAGGGGCAGGGAACAGTTGAAGTGAGTGAGAGAGCTTAATTCTCTTCAATTCTCTAGTCCTCTTCAAATTCTGTTCAAGCTTCAAGTCATTTTGGGCCTAGCAGTCATTCTGTGTTTCTGGCTTCCAGCTTTGAGATAAAAGATGTAAGATACCAACCTCATTTTAGATTACTGAAGGAAAAGACTCTGGAAAGAAAGGACAGAATCTGACAGTTCCCATCATGTTCCTATACCCAGTCTGCTACAATAGAAATATTGAGGAACTTCCCCTTGAGCAAAATCTGGGTCTCTCTCTCTCTTGATTGACCTTGGTTACCTCATTCCCAGTGGGAGAGCTCCTTCATTCTGTGTTGTCTGGTATTTATTATCCTGTGCAAACTTCTTCTGATTTCTTCTTTTCAAGCTATTTGATAAATGGGTTCCTTAGCTTATTGCTATGTGTTTTCATTGTGAAACTGATATTTGGTGAGAAAGGGCTCAAGCCTTGGATATAGAGCTTGGGATCCTAATAATATTTAATATGAAATGGAACTGTATCCTGATGGGTCTTCCAGTAAAAATTAATTAGGAAATGTAGTTCCATGTGGCTACATGAGTTAATCTCATAGAGGGACTCAGAAAAGGGAACATATGTACCACCAAGTGAAATTATTTTACACAGGAGGAAATTGAGAGCCAGTGACAGGGAAAGTGACTTACAACTCAAGTTAGTCATAGGAATTTGAGCCCATTCTAAAAGGAGTATATCTATTGAGTTAATTGGGTCAATTAACTTGTCAAGAATTCAGACCTATTACTCAGAAAAGGATAAAAATAACTCTGAGAGTGATTTTGTACTAGGTGAAGGACCAGCTTTAGGTTACTTATCAGGTGTATACAGTTATTTTGAATAATTAGATATAAACTTTGAAGAACATGAAAAATAACCACAAATATACTAGAATGAAAACTTGTCTAGTCATCTGTGGAGATTAGGACTTCCACTGTTCACCTTGTAAAAGTCATTTCATGGCTAAAAATGGCCCTTTCATTATACATCAACGCACACTCCCAGAAGCAGCCTCATGAAACCTCCCACACGTGTTGTTAGTAAGTAGTCTGTTGCACATGCTCATAGGACTAGGTGGAGATCACTGTCCAGTCCCATTACAATCAAACATATACGTGCACACACAGGTATATGTATATCCATATGCATATATGTATATACATGTATGTGTATGCATGTATGTATAAGTGCACATGATATACACACAAATGCATATGTGTATTGTATTGTATATTAAAAATATACATTAATAATGCACTCAACTCTCAGGTATGGCTCCAAGAAGTTATAGCATGTGCAGTGGCCATACCCTGGTCAAACTGACTCAGCAGATGGGCTAAACCATATTGAGGGTAACTAACAGGCCTCAAACATGTCAGTGAGGTAGGGAGGTGTCTACACTAAGCATGTGAAGAATTTGTTTCAAAGGCCATGAAGGTAGCTGAAGCAGCTACTGTGGAATGCTTAGAGCTTTGTCAGACATCAAAGAGGCCAAGGTCATCCACTGCAACCCAGGTCATCACCAGACTTGGCTTTGTCTTTCCACTGGACTTCAGTGGCTGGAAGAGAGAGTAAGGCTGACAACTTTGCACAGCTCTGCCTCACATAAACCCAGTTCACTTGCAAGTAAAGACATGAACCTTTTGATATCATTGATCCTCTCTGAAAACAAAGGACAAACAACAACATACACGTGTATCCATGGACCTACATATGAATATACCTACATGTATTATTGTTGTTCAGTCATTTTCAGTCCTGTCTGACTCTTGTGACCCCATTTGGGGTTTTCTTGGCAAAGATGCTAGAGTGATTTGCCATTCCTTCTTCAGCTCATTTTATAGATGATGAAATTGAGGCAAACAGGGTTAAGTGACTTACCCAGAGTCACATAGCTAGTAAGTATCTAAGGTTAGATTTGAATTCAAGAAAAGAGTCTTCCTGACACCAAGCTGTCACTCAATCCATTGTGCCTGCTAGCTAGACAACCTATATGTATAGGTGTACTTATATACCTGTGCAGCATATGCAGGTTATATATATATATATATACATATATGTATGTATTGCTATGTGTATAAATACACATAAGTGTAACAACATGTTGCTTGTAGTCACTGTGACTGTGTAAGACCAATAACACCAGCACACAGAAGGGGTGCCAGGACAGGTTCTTTGATCTGCTCTTCTAAGGAAAGCAACTTTAAGGGGTAAACAATCTCACTTTAATCAAACATACATATATAATTCAGTTAGGTCAGGGGGAAAAGCCAGCACCCTGAACTTCAGAGCAAATACAAACAGAAATTACAAACAGAAAATATCAACAAATCAAATAACACAAACCAGTAAACAGGCTTCTAGCTTTCTGTCTAACACCTCAGTACATAGTTACCAGGGAAGCACCAACATCTGGATTTTCAAGCCAGGGGCTCTTAACAACGGCTGCCCAGAGTCTAGTCTAGTCAAATCACACAACACTCTTCCAATGAGTGAGAGCCCCAAAGCAAAATACTAACCTCCAAGTATGCATACCCTTCTTAGGGCCAAAAGGCTTCACTCCTAATCAGCAAAACGGGGTAGGCCTGGGGCTTCGCACTTAGCAAGACTTAATCAAAGGCATTTGATTAATTTAGCATTCGAAAACAGTAAAAAAAAAAAAAAGCTCAACCTTAATTACCATTTCAATATGTAAGGGAACGGATTTGTGATTCATTATACACACACTTATATGTTTCTATACATACATATTTGTATGTATATGTGTGTGATTTTTAACAATGTGTTGGTATGCTTCTGACAGTATGGGGGGGCGGTGATTAAGTGGGATTTGGCTGAAAAGGAGAATTAGTTATTCCTCCTCCCTTTGTCTCTCTGTCTTTGTCTGTTTCTATCTCTGTATCTGTCTCTGTATGTCTTTGTCACTCTTCTTTCCCCTCACAGCTAGCCAAACATGTCTCCCCCAGGTGCTTTTAAGCAATTAAATACATTTAAAACAGTAATGAGTTAGTTAATCAGTTTTATCTTAATAAAACAGGTTGTTAGAGAGGAGATGGACAGAAATGCAAGACAAACTTTAAAGAAATAAATATAAGACTTGAATCTGATATATTCTTTCCCAGGGAGGGAGAAGAGAGAGGAAAAAGGATGAGCATGGTCTTGGATCATCTCTCCTGGCAAACTCCACAACCAAGACTCACCCAGACCTTCCTCTTGGCCCCAGAATCTGGTTCTGCTCTCACTGCTTTAGCTCTTCTCCTGACTCCATGGCAACTGCTCTCAATAGCTCCTTCTGGTCTCAGTCTCCCTCTCATCTGCTTGGTTCCTAGCACCTTTTGTGTTCTCATCTTTGTTCCCAGTGGTAGTAGGCTGGGATGTGGAGGGCAATGATAATAGCCCAATCATGTGGCTCTGTTGTGCCAGCACAGAGCAGACTGGAATCTTTTCTTCTTCTCTAGTCTTTAGTTTCCTTTCTTCTCATACTTTTGTCATGACTTCTTGCTCCTGTCCATTCCATAGGAAGAGGAAGTTTCCCTGCTTCACAGATTTACTGCTCTCCAGACGCCAAGTGTATATGAATTGATCTGATAGAGGGACCTTAAGAAGGGACCTCATGTATCATGGAGTTATGTGTGTAAGAGTGATTCTCTAGCAACCACAGTCTGAATGCCAGATGTGTTATGTTTTAGCCCTCTGCAAGGGTTCTACAGTACCTTTAGTAGCTGTGGGAGGTTCCTCTTCTCTGCCACTGATTCAAGCTCCACCAATTATGTTCCCTCAATTTTAGTTGTACGCATGACCCTAGTTCCATTGAACCACGTTAGATTAGCTTTCAATAAAGAGATATTTGTGTAACCCTGGCTAGCTATGAGGGGCCTTTTGAGCGTGCTTAGCTTGGCTAACATGGAGCCTACTTTGTCCTCTACCATGTGGTTAGGGATAACCTCCTTTCATTGACTTAAATCTGGCAAGACTGAACAGTTCATCGCTTTTGTGGTTGCTCTGTTTCTGGCATCTATTAGTAGATGCCATGAACTGAATCAGTGATATGGGAAAGAAAATCCTTTTCCTGCTTCCTCTCTTTTACCCCAGCTATTAGAAATGGGTCTGGTGCCATTGGTTTCTAGTCTATATTTTTTCATCCTCCATTTCAAGGCACAGGAGTGATTCTCATGAGAGAA
This sequence comes from Trichosurus vulpecula, assembly GCF_011100635.1. Classification (NCBI taxonomy): domain Eukaryota; kingdom Metazoa; phylum Chordata; class Mammalia; order Diprotodontia; family Phalangeridae; genus Trichosurus; species Trichosurus vulpecula. Next base: position 411,680,255 of record NC_050573.1, on the reverse strand, counting down.
GACAAGATCTTGTTCAAGCAATGAAGACCTTGGAGCAAGGATTGTAGGCAGGGGGTCCAGTCAGCCAGGCCAGCGTGGAAGCCCAGAAAAGCCAGGCCTCCTAAGAATCATTCTCGGGAGGGGGGAGTTAAACTTGGCACTAGAAGTGTACTCTATAAGAACTGAATGAATCTAACCCCTTTCCCCTCCCCGGATCCTGAGGTGATGAAAAGGGAGAGGAGGATTATGTCTCCCATGTATTGGGGGAGTACGTTTGTATACATGTGATCATCTTTTGAAGTAACTATTCTTTATAATAGTATTTCCTTTACTTCGGAGGTTTAGTCCAAACAAACATACAAACATTTCCCCCCATCAGTTTAAAATCTATTATCCCCTGATATTACCCCAATTACCTCTGGGAGGAGAGGAGGATTAGGCTTACAATTCCCATATGGCATTAGTCCCATCAAATTCCAAGTCCAAAAGGAGAATGGAGGGGGGTTTGACTTGGGACCCTAGTACATCCCAACTGGGCTAGCAGTAACTTCTGGCCCAGAATCCTGGCTCCAAGGTCTCCATGACTCCTGGGTCCAGGACTCTATTCCTTGAACCTAGAACTAAAAAGAATGAACAAAACAAGACCAAAAACACAGGACCTAGGTGAAAGAGGACCTTGAGCCCTTCCCCCACTAAGAGTGAATTAATCCATCACCCTTGGACTCCCCAAGAAAGAGAGCAACTATTCCTCAGGCAGAAAAATTTAAGACACTACCAGTTCTGGCTGCGCAGCCAATAGAAGAGATTGCTCCCAATCATTTGATGAAGCTACCTCAGAAGATTGCCTTCCAAAAGGTAGACCCTAAAACCCATTAAGGGGATTTTTGAGTCACAATGTAGAAACCTGTCAGATACTTAATAGCTGTATAAGTCTGGACAAATCACTCAAGTAATGTCTGTCTCAGTTTTATCACCTATTATATAGGGATAATAGCAGCACCTTCCTATATCGCAGAATTGTAGAGAGGATAAAAGGAGATGATATTTGTTGAGTGTCGGCAGACCTTAAAGTGCTATGTAAATGCTAGTGGTTATTATTGCTGTTATTGTTGTTGTGGGTTATTATTACCTTAGGTTATCTGGGCATGCACCAAAGCCCCATCACATTTGTAAAATAAAGGAATATGCACAACATATATGTTTTATACACACACATATTATGTTACATACAAGTACGTATATAGTCATACGTAAATTCATAGCCACACAGATTTAGAGCTGAAATAGAAACTCAAAGTTTATTTAGTCCAACTCCTTCATTTTACAGATGAGGAAACAGCCACAGGAATGTCAAAGGATGATTTGGTCAAAGAGGGGGTAAGTAGCAGATCCAAGATTTAAGCTCTTTCCCTCTGACCTCAGGTCCAGTCTCATTCCACTTTGTCATCTCCTTGCCCTTCCTTCTCCAATGCCCAAGGGACATTATGCCTGAACATCCTACGTATTACCGTGGCTTGTATTGACATGACATTTTGTTTGCCTGAGATACCAAGCACAAGGTGATTTACAATACAGCAGTACATCCCTCCCACTCTGACACGACCTGAGAAATGGTTTTTGAGAACTGCTAGGCTGAAGTTTTATGACCGACAGGAAACATGGTATAAATTTCTCCATATTTAGATAAGCTGATCCTCAGATAGGTCCATGTTCTGGTTCCATACTATAAGAGCTTATGCTAATGAGTCATATTTGTCAGAGTTTATGGTCTATTGATATAGTCTTTGAGAACTCTGAGTCATCTTCATACCACACTAAGACATCAGAGTAAAGAAGAAGAAGATGATGATGATGATAATGATGATGATGATGATAGCCTCTGTGTAGGCTTTAAGGTTTGTAAAGTGCTTTACATATGTTATCTGATTTGAACCTAAGAATAACCCTAAAATAAATGCTACTTTATCCTCATGATTTCTCATTTGTTTTTGTTTTGCTGTCACAGATAAAGGAACAGAGGCTGAAATAAGTCAAATGACTTGCCCACAGTCATACAGATTGTATGTGTCTAAGGCAAGATTAGAATTCGGCTCTGCCTGACTACAAGTTTAATACTCTATCAATTGAAAAAAAAAGCTTGTGCCTGAAAAGACTTCCCATTGGAAGTCATACCTAAACTGAGTCTTGAAGGGAGTTAAGAACTCTAAGAAGGAGGGATGAAGGGGAAATGGATTCTAGGAAAGGTGGACAGCCAGTAAAAAATCTCATTCAGTAGGATGGGACACATGAGAGGTGAGAGAACAGTTAATAGGTCAGTTTCACTAGAATATAGAATACATGAAAAGATCAAACATGAAAGGAGCCAGATTGTGGAGGATTTTTTTTTTATAAATAAGAATTTTTATGTTTAGTTTACAATGTTCATTTTCACATAATTTTGAGTTCCAGATTTTCTTCCCCCACCCAACTCCCCAAGATGGCATGGAATCTGATATGTCTTCTACATCAAACTTATTTACACAACAGTCAAGTTGTAAAGAAGAATTATGACCAATGGAATGAATCAGAAGAAAGAAGAAACAAAACCAAAAAAACCAAAAACAAACAAAAGAGAAAAAAAAAAACAAAGGAAAAATAGACAGGAGAGCAAACAGTGTGCCTCAATCTGCATTCATACTTCATAGTTCTTTCTCTGGATGTAGATAGCTCTCTCCAACATGAGTCCTTTGTAGTTGTCTTTGCAGCTTGTATTGCTGAGAAGAGCAAAGTCTATCAGGGTTAGTTATCACAGAATCCATATATCTGTGGTTGTGTATAATGTTCTCCTCATTCTGCTCCACTCACTCAACATTATATTGTGTAGGTTTTTCCAGGTATTATGAAGTCCCTATCATCCCCATTTCTTATCTCATGATAGTATTCCATTACTTTCATATGCCACAACTTGTTCAGCCATTCCCCAATTGGTGGGCATCCCCTAGATTTCCAATTCTTTGCTACTACAAAAAGAGCTGCTATAAATATTTTTGTACATATGGGTCCTTTTCCCACTTGTGTGATCTCTTTGGGATACAACCCTAGAAGTGGTATTGCTGGGTCAAAGGGTATGAACATTTTTATAGCCCTTTGGGCATAGTTCCAAATTGCTCTCCAGAATGGCTGGATCAGTTCACAACTCCACCAGCAATGTAACAATATTCCAATTTTCCCACATCCTCTCCAGCATTTACCATTTTCCTGTTTTGTCATTTTAGCCAATCTGACAGCAGAGATGTGGTACCTAAGAGTTGTTTTGATTTGCATTTCTCTAATCAGTAGTGATTTAGAGCATTTTTTCATATGCCTATTGATATCTTTAATTTCTTCCTCTGAAAACTTTCTGTTGAACTCCTTTGACAATTTCTCAGTTGGGGAATGATTTGTATTCCTATAAATTTGACTCAGTTCCCTGTATATTTTAGAGATGAGGCCTTTGTCAGAGACACTGGTTATAAAGATTTTCTCCCAATTTTCTGCTTCCCTCCTAATCTTTGTTGCATTGGCTTTTTTTAATACAAAAAGTTTTCAATTTAACATAGTCAAAATTATCCATTTTGCATTTTGTAATGCTCTCTGTCACTTGTTGTGTCATGAATTCTTTGCTTTCCCATAAATCTGATAGGTAAACTATTCCTTGCTTTCCCAAATTGCTTATAGTATCAGCCTTTATTCCTAAATCATGAACCCATTTTGACTCTATTTTGGAATATGGTATAAGATATTGGTCTATGCCCAGTTTCTGCCCTACCATTTTCCAGTTTTCCCAGCAGTTTTTGTGAAATAGTGAGTTCTGGGGGCGGAGCCAAGATGGCGGCTGGTAAGCACGGACTAGAGTGAGCTCCATACCCGAGTCCCTCCAAAAACCTATAAAAATGGCTCTGAACCAGTTCTAGAATGGCAGAACCCACAGAACAGCGGAGGGAGGCAGGGCTCCAGCCCAGGACAGCCCGGATGGTCTCTGGGTGGGCTCTATGCCACACGGAGCTGGGAGCTGGGAGCTGGGAACGGAGTGGAGCAGAGCCCAGCCTGAGCGGCGTGGACGATCCGGACTGGAAGCCGGGCGGAGGGGGCCCTAGCGCCCTGAATACGGGAGCAGTTACCAGACCCCTCGACCCACAAACACCAAAGACTGCGGAGAAGGTTAGTGGGAAAAGCTGCGGGAGTGGAAGGAGTTCCCGGTTCGGCTTCCAGCCCCTGGGGCAGCGGAGGTGGGGCAGCTACAGCTGTTGTTACTTCCGGCTCCAGGCCCACCTGGTGGGGGGAAATAAGTGGCGGATCACAGCAGGGGTGCACAGCCTGCCGAAGATCTGAGCCCAGTCTGGACTGGGGGTCCTTGGGGAAGGAGGAGTGCGGCTCTGACAGAGCTGGCACCTCCCCCCCAAACGTAGAACATAGAACTCTGTAATCTACAAGCAGTCATACCCCACTGAAAAACTCAAGGGTCAAGTTAGTTGGTTGGGAATATGGCCAGGACGCGAAAACGCGCCCAGATTCAGTCTCAGACTTTGGATTCTTTCTTTGGTGACAAAGAAGACCAAAACATACAGCCTAAAGAAGACAGCAAAGTCATAGAGCCTACAACCAAAGCCTCCAAGAAAAACATGAACTGGCCCCAGACCATAGAAGAACTCAAAAAGGATTTGGAAAAGCAAGTTAGAGAAGTAGAGGAAAAATTGGGAAGAGAAATAAGAAGGATGCGAGAAAACCATGAAAAACAAGTCAATGACTTGCTAAAGGAGACCCAAAAAAATACTGAAAAATACACTGAAGAAAACACCTTACAAAATAGACTAACTCAAATGGCAAAAGAGCTCCAAAAAGCCAATGAGGAGAAGAATGCCTTGAAAGGCAGAATTAGCCAAATGGAAAAGGAGGTCCAAAAGACCACTGAAGAAAATACTACTTTAAAAATTAGATTGGAGCAAGTGGAAGCTAGTGACTTTATGAGAAATCAGGATATTATAAAACAGAACCAGAGGAATGAAAAAATGGAAGACAATGTGAAATATCTCCTTGGAAAAACCACTGACCTGGAAAATAGATCCAGGAGAGATAATTTAAAAATTATTGGACTACCTGAAAGCCATGATCAAAAAAAGAGCCTAGATACCATCTTTCAGGAAATTATCAAGGAGAACTGCCCTGATATTCTAGAGCCACAGGGCAAAATAGAAATTGAAAGAATCCATCGATCGCCTCTGCAAATAGATCCCAAAAAGAAATCGCCTAGGAATAATGTTGCCAAATTCCAGAGCTCCCAGATCAAGGAGAAAATACTGCAAGCAGCCAGAAAGAAACAATTTGAATATTGTGGAAACCCAATCAGAATAATCCAAGACCTGGCAGCTTCTACATTAAGAGATCGAAGGGCTTGGAATGCGATATTCAGGAGGTCAATGGAGCTAGGATTAAAACCTAGAATCACCTACCCAGCAAAACTGAGTATCATGTTCCAAGGCAAAATATGGACTTTCAATAAAATGGAGGACTTTCAAGCTTTCTCAGTGAAAAGACCAGAACTGAAAAGAAAATTTGACTTTCAAACACAAGAATCAAGAGAAGCATGAAAAGGTAATCAAGAAACGGAAATTGCAAGGGACTTACTAAAGTTGAACTATTTTGTTTACATTCCTACATGGAAAGATGATGAGTATGATTCATGAGACCTCAGTATTAGGGTAGTTGAAGGGAATATGCATATATATATATATGCATATATATATGTTTATGTATATATATAAGTGAATGTGTATGTATGCATGTATCTATGTGTATATGTATGTATGTGTATGTATGTGTATATATATATATATATATGTAAAAGAAAGAGAGCAGACACAGGGTGAGTTGAGGATGAAGGGAAGATAGCTAAAAGAAATAAAATGAAATTAAGGGATGAGAGAGTAACTTACTGAGAGAGGGAGATAGGGAGAGATAGAATGGGGTGGATTATCTCCCATAAAGGTGGCAAGAGGAAGCAGTTCTAGGAGAGGAGGGGAGTGGGCAGGTGAGGGGGGAATGAGTGAACCTTGCTCTCATCAGATTTGGCCTGAGGGGGAATACCATACATACTCAGTTGGGTATCTTACCCCACAGGAAAGAAGAGGGAGGAAGATAAAAAAAAAAAAATAAAAGGCAGGGGGATGATGGAGTGGAGGGCAGATGGGGGTGGAGGTAATCAAAACAAACACTTTGGAAAGGGGACAGGGTCAAGGAAGAAAATTCAATAAAGCGGGATGGGTTGGGAAGGAGCAAATTGTAGTTAGCCTTTCACAACATGAATATTGTGGAAGGGTTATACATAATAATACATGTGTGGCCTAGGTTGAATTGCTCAACTTCTTAGGGAGGGTGGGTGGGAAGGGAAGAGGGAAGGGAATTTGGAACTCAAAGTTTTAAAATCAGATGTTCAAAAACAAAAAAACTTTTTGTATGCAACTAAAAAATAAGATACACAGGCAATGGGGCATAGAAATTTATCTTGCCCTACAAGAAAGGAAGGGAAAAGGGGATGAGAGGGGAGGGGGGTGATAGAGGGGAGGGCTGACTGGGGAACAGGGCAACCAGAATATACGCCATCTTGGAGTGGGGGGGGAGGGCAGAAATGGGGAGAAAATTAGTAATTCAAACTGTTGTGAAAATCAATGCTGAAAACCAAATTTGTTAAATAAATAAATTGCATTAAAAAAAAAAAAGAAATAGTGAGTTCTTAGCCCAGAAGCTGGATTCTTTGGGTTTATCAAAGAGTAGATTGCTATAGTCGTTGAGTACTGCATCTTGTGTACCTATTCTATTCCACTGATCCACGGCTCTGTTTCTTAGCCAGTACCAGGTGGTTTTGATGAATGCTGCTTTATAGTACAGTTTAATATCTGGTATAGCTAGGCCACCTTCCCTAGCATTTCTTTTCATTAATATCCTAGATATTCTAGACCTCTTGTTCTTCCAGATGAATTTTGTTGTTATTTTATCCAGTTCTGTAAAATAATTTTTGGTTGTTTGATTGGTATGGCACTGAATAAATAAATCAGTTTGGGTAAAATTGTCATTTTTATTATATTAGCTCAGCCTAACCATGAACAACTGATATTTTTCCATTTATTTAGATCTGACTTTATTCGCATGAATAATGTTTCATAATTATGTTTATATAAGCCCTGGGTTGGTCTTGGCAGATAAACTCCCAAATATTTTATAGTGCCAACAGTAACTTTGAATGGAATTTCTCTTTCTATCTCTTGCTGTTGGGCTTTGTTAGTAATGTATAGGAATGATGAGGATTTATGTAGGTTTATTTTATATCCTGCAACTTCACTAAAGTTGTTTATTACTTCAAGTAGTTTTGTACTTGATTTTCTAGGATTCTCTAAATAAATCATCATATCATCAGCAAAAAGTGATAATTTAGCTTCTTCTTTGCCTATTCTAATGCTTTCAATTTCTTTTTCTTCTCTTATTGCTACAGCTAACATTTCTAGTACCAAATTGAATAGTAGGGTGATAATGGACATCCTTGTTTCACCCCTGATCTTATTGGGAATGCATCTAGCTTATCCCCATTACAAATAATGCTTGTTGAGGGCTTTAGGTAGATTCTATTTATAATTTTAAGGAAGGTTCCATTTATTCCTATGCTTTCTAGTGTTTTTAATACAAATGGGTGTTGTATTTTGTCAAAGGCTTTTTCTGCATCTATTGAGATGATCATATGTTTTCTGCTAGTTTTGTTGTTGATATGGTCAATTATGCTAATACTTTTCCTAATATTGAACCTTGCATTACTGGAATAAATCCTACCTGGTCATAGGGTATTACTGTCCCGATAAGTTGCTGCAATCTTTTTGCTAATATTTTATTTAAAATTTTTGCATCAATATTCATTAGGGAAATTGGCATATAATTTTCTTTTTCTGTTTTGACTCTACCTGGTTTGGGTATTAGTACCATATTTGTGTCATAAAAAGAATTTGATAGGAGTCCTTCTTCACCTATTTTCCCAAGTCATCTACAAAGTATAGGAATTAATTGTTCTTTAAATGTTTGATAAAATTGACATGTAAAACCATCTGGCCCTGGAGATTTTTTCCTAAGGAGTTCATTGATGGCATGCTCAATTTCTTTTTCTGATATGGGGTTATTTAGAAGTTTTACTTCCTCTCCTGTTAACCTAGGCAATTTATGTTTTTGTAGGTATTCATCCATATCCCTACATTCGTCAAATTTATGGGCATACAATTGGGTAAAATAATTCCTAATTATTGTTTTGATTTCCTCTTCATTAGAGGTGAATTTACTCTTTTCCTTTTTGATACTCATAATTTGGTTTTCTTCTTTCTTTCTTTTTTTTTAAATCAAATTGACCAAAGATTTATCAATTTTATTGGTTTTCTCATAAAAACAGTTCTTTGTTTTATTTATTAATTAAATAGTGTTCTTGGTTTCAATTTTATTAATCTCTCCTTTGAATTTCAGTATTTCTAATTTGGTATTTAATTGGAGATTTTCAGTTTGTTCTTTTTCTAGGTTTTTCAGTTGCATGCCCATTTCGTTGATCTCCTTTTTCTCTGTTTTATTCATGTAAGTATTTGGAGATATAAAACTTCCCCTAAGAACTGTTTTTGCTGCATCCCATAAGTTTTGGTATGTTGAATGAAGTTATTAATTATTTCTATGACTTGTTCTTTGGCCCACTCATTCTTTAGAATTAGATTATTTGGTTTCCAATTAATTGTTACCTTATTTTTCCATGGTTCTTTACTACAAATAATTTTTATTGCATCATGATCTGAAAAGGATGCTTTGACTACTTCTGCTTTTCTGCACTGGATTGTGATGTTTTTATGCTCTAGTACATGGTCAGTTTTTGAGTATGTGCCATGTACAGCTGAGAAAAATGTATATTCCTTTTTATGCCCATTCAGTTTTCTCCAGAGGTCTATCATATCTGCCTTTTCTAAAATTCTGTTCACCTTCTTAACTTCTTTCTTCTTTATTTTGAGGTTAGATTTATCAAGTTCAGAGAGGGGGATGTTGAGGTCTCCCATTATTATGGTTTTGCTGTCTATTTCTTCCTGTAACTCCCTTAACCTCTCCTCTAAGAATCTGCATGCCATACCACTTGGTGCATATATGTTAAACAATGATATTTCTTCATTGTTTATGGTGCCTTTAGGCAGGATGTAGCGTCCTTCTTTATCTCTCTTAATTAGATCTATCTTTGCTTTTGCTTTGTCAGATAATAGGATTGCTATCCCTGCTTTTTTTACTTTAGCTGAACCCCAATATATTCTACTCTAGCCTTTTGCCTTTACCCTGTGTGTATCCACCTGTTTCAAATGTGTTTCTTGTAAACAGTATATTGTAGGATTATGGTTTTTAATCCATTCTGCTATCCATTTCCTTTTTATGGGAGAGTTCATCCCATTCACATTCACAATTATGATTACTATCTGTGCCTTTTTCTGCATCCTATTTCTCCCCTATTTATGCTTTTATTTCTCCCTTTCCCCTTCCACTCCTCAACAAAGTTTTGCTTTTGACAGCCGCCTTCCTCAGTTTACCGCCCCCCTCATGATTTCCCTCCCTTATCTTCCCATTTTCCACTTGCTACTTCTTCCCTCCCTTCTGACCACCCCCTTCCCTTTTTTCACCCTTTCCCTCCCTACTGCCTATAGGACAAGTTAGATTTCTATATTTATCAGGGTATGTTATTCCCTTCTTGAGCCAAATCTGATGAGAGTAAAGCTCAGATACTGCTCTTCTCCCTCCCTTCTTTCCCTCTACTACAATATGTTTTTGTGCCTCTTCATCTGGTGTAATTTATCCTTTCCTACTACCTCCTTACCTCTTCTCCCGGAACCATCCCTTTATAGCTCTATAATTATATTTTTTTATCATAATATTGGTTATTTTATACTGACATCCACAGTCTATGAATATCCCTTTCAACTGTCATAATAAGTATTCTATTCTCAAGACTGACATATATATATATATATATATATATATATATATATGTACATATATATCAAACATATATAAAACAAATAATCCTATATAAAGATGTAATTAATTACCCTTATTGATTAACTAGGGTTTTTTCCCCCATTTACATTTTTGTGTCTCTCTTGAGTTTTGTATTTGGAGATCAAATTTTCCATTGACCTCTGGCCTTTTCATCAGGAAGGTCTGGAATTCCCTTAATTCTTTTTTTTTTCTTTGATCATTTGTTTAATTTGATATATTTAATTTTCAGCATTGATTTCCACAAGATTTTGAGTTACAAATTTTCTCCCGATTTCTACCTTCCCCCCACTCCAAGATGGCATATATTCTGATCGTCCTGTTCCCCAGTCAGCCCTCCTTTCTATCATCCCCTTCCCCTCCCTGCTCCTTTTACCCCTACTTTCTGGTAGGGCAAGATAGATTTCTATGCCCCACTGCCTGTATATCTCATTTTCTCATCACATGCAAAAACAACCTTTTTTTTGACAATCTGCTTTTAAAACTTTGAGTTCCATATTCTTTCCCCCTCTCCCTCTACACCCACTCTCCCTAAGAAGCCAAGCAATTCAACACAGGCCACACATGTATCATTATGCAAAAATACTCCCACAAATAGTCATGTTGCAAAAGAATAACTATATTTCCCTCCCTCCTATCCAGTCCCCCTTTATTCAATTTTCTCCCCTGACCCTGTCAAAGTGTTTGCTTTTGATTACTTCTTCCCCCTATCTGCCCTCCCTTCTATTGTCCCCCTTTTTATCCCCTTCCCCCCACTTTCATGTGGGGTAAGATACCCAATTGAATGTGTATGGTATTCCCTCCTCAAGTCAAATCTGATGAGAGCAAGATTCACCCATTCCCCCTCACCTGTACCCTCTTCCCTTCCAATGAACTGCTTTTTCTTGCCACTTTTATGTGAGATAATTTACCCCATTCTATCTCTCCCTTTCTCCCTCTCTCAATATATTCCCCTCTCATCCCTTAATTTTATGGTTTTTTTTAGATATCATCCCTTCATATTCAACTCACCCTGTGCCCTCTGTCTAAATATATATGTATATTCCCTTCAGTTACCCTAATACTGAGGTCTCATGAATTACACACATCATCTTTCCCTGTAGGAATGTAAACAAAACAGTCCAACTTTAGTAAGTTCCTTATGATTTCTCTTTCTTGTTTACCTTTTCATGCTTCTCTTGATTCTTGTGTTTGAAAATCAAATTTTCTATTCAGCTCTGGTCATTTCACTGAGAAAGCTTGAAAATCCTCTATTCTATTGAAAATCCATATTTTGCCTTAAAGCATTATACTAAGTTTTGCTGGGTAGGTGATTCTTGGTTTTATTCTTAGCTCCATAGACCCTTCCCCACTACCATCCAGGCTTTCCTAGGCTGGAGCCCTGCTTCCCTCTGTTATTTCGTGGGTTCTGCAGCTCTAGAATTTGTTCAGAGCCATTTTTCATAGGTGTTTAGAGGGATCCATGTACCCAGCGCTCCTACCCCTCTCAGTCTACTAGTGGCTTCTAATTCTCTTAAATCTGCTCAGATTCACATTTTTAGATTTATCTGAAAGAATTTGTGAGAGAACTCTGGTAGTTCCTTCCTTTCACAGTGACATCTTGGCTCTGCCCCTGATTGTGGAGGATTTTAAATGCAAGGCCAGAGAGTTTGCATTTTATCTAAAAGAAAAGAGAGTCATTGATTTTTGAGCAGGAGAATGTCATAGTTAAGACATATTTTAGGAATATTAATTTGGCAGCTGTGAAAAAGACAATCCTATAATCTTGTATCTGGTAGAGTTAGAGAGTACCTTTTTATTCTAGTCATTTCCTGATTTTGAGATTGTATTCCCCCTGAAAACATATCTGGATGCTGAATTACAGCAAAGAGCACAAAAGGTTTATTGGAAGTTAAATTTCACAGAAAAGGACAAGAACTTGGAGGGGAGAGGGAGGTTTTGAGTTGCTGGGTGCTAGTCTCATATCCACTTTATCTGGTCCTCTTATTCTTGCCTTTCCCTACTAAATTATTTGAAGTAGCAGGTCTAAAGTATTTTGGAAGTTATTGTGCCTTAGACTCACACAATCCTTTGTGGATTGTTGTTTCTAACTCTACATCAGAAAGACAATCATAGAATCATAGCTCTAGAGCAGGAAGGCTTACTGTAAGCATAAGCAAAGTGGATTTTTGTTAGTATTTTTTGGAGTTTGGGGTTTTCTAGGATCCACGGCCATAACAATCTCTTGCCCCCAGGTGTTAGATATGACCCATGTAGATTGTATGGGCCAGGTATCACCTGTTTAGATGGTAAAGGTCAGGACCCTCGAGGGGTGGAGTGTAAGTATAAAGCAGGTAGGCACTGGTCAGTGAGTGAGGAATCTTTAGGGTTGAAATGCACAAGCTAGGATGCTGTGTGTGCCTTGATTGGCCCCCATCAAGGGTTGGGGGGAATCTGTGTTTGCCTCAACTGGCCCCCATTGAGGCTTGAGGGGATTTAGGGGGCTATACAAATTGTGCCTGCCTCGATTGGCACCATCAAGATATAGGGGGAGTTGCCCCCTCCCTTCTCCTGGCCCCTGTGAGAAGGGTGATTAGGGAATACTGTAGGAGTTTGTGCTCAGCAACCCTTGTGAGAAGGTTAGATAGAATAAAGTCTGCATTGCTTAATTGTTACCTCTTTGAAGTTGTGTTTCCTTTATAAAAGCAGATCAAAGAACCTGTGCTAGCAGGCCATCCTGGGAGTGCTAGGGTGCTTGCTAGTACACTTACTCAAGATGTAATCTAGCCAATATCCTTGGGAACTGAGGCTGAGAGTGACAAGGCTCCCCTGGTAGTAAGTGGAATAACCACAAATTCTACTCAAGTTGGGTTACTTCAAGTTGAACATTCTTTCAGTGTACATAACACTCCACTTCTGAGAATTCCAACAGGCTGTTCCTCATGCCTGGAATGCTTTTCCTACTTATCTCTGCCTTTTAGCTTCCATGTCAGAGAAATACTTATTCCTATCTTATATTCATAATGAATTATTGAATTAGGACCAGGATTTTTTTTTCAGGAGTCTATAGATTGTTCAGTCTCTGAAGGACATTGTTAATAGATGAGATTGCCCAAATCCCTGTGGGCACATACCATTCAATCCTAGGTGGGAGACCCCACCCAACTAGAGAATCTTACAAAGAATTTAATCTAAGGTGAATTTTGGCCCACTATGCTCCACTCAGCCAGAACTCAGGTCAGAGTAGAGGTGGACAAACTTTTGTCTAGATTGCCCTAGACAGGTATAGTCTAGATAAGAGATGAGCTTCTTTGTCCAAGACTGAGTGGTCAGTCATGTCCCCCACCCTCTCATTAGAATTGGCCCACCTCTATTATAATATTCATTCCCTTTTTACTTGCTAACCAATCAGAGTCGATTGCCACCACTCTTCCAAGGGCATATAAGGGTTGAGTGGATTCCATGAGGGGACTTTGGCATTTGAGAGTTAGGGGAAATTCCATTAAGGAGTCTTGAGCTGACCCCACTTCTTTGTGAAGAGACAGTTTGAGCCCAGTGGTCATGTATGTTTGGGACTTGATAAAACTTCATAAAGGGAATCTACTTGGAACCATATAGATTAGAGAAGAAAAACAAACAAAAACACAATTTACATATGAAATAAAAGTTTTAAAATGTTTTGCTTAGTGGCCAGGCAAAGCTCTTGATCTAAACTAAAAGAAGCTGATAGATACTGGTAATTTTCCTGGGGCAAATGGAAAAATAAAATTATATTTCCTTAACCTTTCTGGTCAGACATAACAGAAGGATATGGCTTGAAAGTATGGACCCTTTAGCAAAGAACTCATTTGCAATGCCCTTAGGTTTTATCTTTTGACTATAACTTTTTTTATTCCCTATATAGATTCCTATGTAAGTGTATAGATATATGGACACATAGATCATGAATGAACATTGCATACAGGTATATTTGTGCATATACTTATGCATACATATGTGTATGTATATATCTATAAAATTGTGTATATACGTATATGCATGCACATACATATATACATATACACACATACATATGCACACATATATACATATACATATATACATATACATACATATACAAATACATAAAGAGAGAGAGAGAGAGAGAGAAAGAGAAGGAGCATGTTGGAGCTTGACCAAAGGCACTTGTTAGATCCAATTTTTAATTTTCAATGCAAGCATTTATACCGCAGAAATGAGCAAATGCTATAAATTAGAGCTGTATTTATTGTTTTTTAAAATGATCTAAACTTAAGGAAGCAATGGAGAAAATGTTAATATCCAAATTAAAATCCAGCCTTAGACAATTATTAGCTGTGTGACCCTGAGCAAGTCACTTATCCTCTGTCTGCCTCAGTTTCCTCATCTTTAAAATGGTGATAATAGCAACTACCTCTCAACATTGTTGTGAAGAACAAAGGAAATGATATTTATAAAATGGTTAGTACAGAAGCTGGTATACAGTAAGCACTATATAAATGTTGTCTATTTTTATTAATATAATATATAATGTAATGATACTAACTTATTGTTAAACATTTACCAGCACACTCCTGTATATATGTAACCCCAGTTTGAATAGCTCCTCCTATGGAGACTTAGATTTGGATATCATGACTGTCTCTTTAAGAGGGAAGAAATAGAATATTGGGGAGTGGAAGTTAATTGGCATCCAGAGGTAATTAGCTATCATGGCTGGTGGAGTCGCTCTGATGATTGAGAGAGGACTAAGATAACTTCTTTTTTGAGTAAACCTAGAGAGTTAACTGTCATGGAGAGTCTGTGAGACATGAGTTTGTTGACATTTTTGAGAACCTAGAGAGACAAAACAAGATAAATGATTTTGATTCTTATTCTGTGAAGAAGACAAAATTTGGAAAAGACATCCCGAAGAGAATTCCTGAGAAACTTTGACAGTTATCCTAGAAGAACTGTGATTTTGGTGTTTTGAAGGAGTTAGCAATTGCAGCTGATGTTTAGAGGAATGACAGGTTGTGATTTTTCTTATTGTCCATATATCATGGACATGTGTGTTTAGTATGGTATGGTATGGTATGGTATAGTATGATATGATATGGTATGGCATGGCATGGTATGATATGGTATGGTATAATGTGGTATGGGGTGGCATGGTATGACATGGTGTGGTGTGGTGTGGTGTGGTATGGCATGTCATGGCTACTCTGATTTTATATTAATCAGCTTTTCCTTCTGTTTGAAGAAGGCTAAGAAGGTTGTTCAATGAGGCTGATTTTCTGCTGCACACCTGCTATCATCATTAGAGCTGAGCTCCAAATCCTTACTCATTTGCTAGACTAAAAATAGTTCAAACCAATTATAGCATCAATAACTCAGCAGCCAGTCAGGAGCTTCCTCTGTATTAGAAAAATCATATTTTTGTTCAAACATGCCCAACTAACTTGACTAAGGAAATTTTTTCTTGGTGTTTTGAGACTGCTACAGATAAAGTAAAATTAAGCTGATTTCTAGGCATTTGATTACATTCACTACAATGGAAAAATCCTCACTCAAGTTGAAAGCTTATAGGATTTATTTTGTCCTACCTAATGCTAGTTAGGGGTTAAATGTGTATTTTAAGGTTAATCCCTTAATGCTCTCATAAACAGAAATTATTTGAACAAGAAAAGAAGAATCAACTTTCAATTACAAATATTGTCATATCATTTAAATCATTTTTTCTTCAAGGATACAAATGGTTTTAACCTTGTACAATAATTAATGTCTAAGGAAAATATCAGTTACTTTTTTGTAAAGAAAGACACCTGCTTTGTGAATTTGCTGGGTATTCTGAGTATTAGGTTGGATTCTGGGCATTTTGAGGTGATGAGTACACTATATTTATTCTTGACTTCCACGGATTTTTATTTTTAGGGGAAAGGTACTGGTTTGCTAACAGATTATTACAATGTACCTCAATTTAATTAAAATATTTAGTTTAAGTCTATTATTTACCAGACACTGTGCTAAGTGCTTGGAATACAAATTTAAGCAGGACGATGTGTTAGCCAGTAAACTTATCCTTTTCACCAAAAGAAACAGGTTTTGCCCAAGAATAAAACTAATTTGAGGAAATCCACCTTCCCCTCCCCAAATCTTGCTCTAATTAATGGCAAATTTCCTTGTCTTTAAGTAAGGGTGCTCTTGAGCAGCTTTACTCTTATTTTGCCTTGATCATCTTTTCCCTCTGTTTCCTTTGGTGTTCACTCACCATGGAGGATGGTACACTTCCATTATCTTCCCTAATAGCTGATAACTGTTCTATACTGACATCTTGTACTTTGTACATTGAGTACTTTTCTAGAAGAGATACTGTTAGTCCTTTTGGGGGAGTCCCTAGGTATGAACCAAATATAAACTTCGAGAGATATTCTCCAGAATTCCCAGAGTAGAGACAGAAGAAGTCAAGACTTTCAGAAAAAACCTAACACTCTATTTCAGAGATCAAACTCCCCCAAGTTTAAACCTAGTCAGTATGAGTCCAGAATAGGAGCACCATGGAGGGAAGAGGTGTTCTTTCATATTGTCCCTCATAATAGAATGTGATAATATCCCTGTATACTGTCCTTGTCAGATTTCATTTGGAGTCTTGTATTAGGTCCTGGAAACCATTGTTTAAGGATAAGCTCAACAGTATCTAGAAGAGGGCAGCCAGAATGGTGAAGAAACTTGAATTCATGTCAGGATTGAGTATATTGAGCCTGGAGGAAAGAAGAATCAGGAGCAACATGATAACTGTGTTCAAGTATCTGACAGAATGTCACATGGAGGAGGGATTAGATTTGTTCTGTTCCATCCCTGAGGGCAGAACCAGAAGGAATAAGTGGAAACTGAAAAGCAGTCGATTTAGGCTTGTTGTGTGGGAAAGGGAAAAAAAACAAACTTTCAAATAATTAGAGCTGTCCAAAAGTAGGATGACTTCCTTAAGATGTGAAAATGAGGAGAAATAAAACAGAACAGAGACCCCAAGACCATTTCTTGGAGACCTGGAGTAAAAAGAGAAAGGGGGTTAGGGAAAGATATGTTCCTTTCCTGGTTAGTTCATGGCACTCACACTGCAAGTCAATTCTATGTGACCTTCACACTTTGGATGCAACAGGAAAAGAGAGCACAGGAAAATATGAGCTGCTGTCACAGTCTGACAGTTGTTAAAGATGAATACTGTTCTAGCTACACGAACAACTGAAAGAGGATACCCCCACCCTCATAATAGTGGAATGTAGGAAAGCAGGATGCCTCCATGTCAGGTGGTCTAGGCATGCTCCAAGACCTGATTGCACTAAGAATTAGTTGTGTCTACTGATTAACTTAGTGGGAAGCACACCACTAGTAGATCACATAGTATCAGGATTGGGTAATCACAGAGTACCTGGGAAATTTGCCAAATAGCAGCCTTTCTTGGGGGATTCAACCTTCAAATTTTGGTGAAAAGTTGGTAGAGCACTCTGGAGAGAGGGTTATCTAAAAAAAAATTAAAGAGACATAGGAGTGGAGAGGAGAGAAATTAGAGAGAAATGCTTGCTGGAAGATGCAGAAATGGCCCTAGTGCCCCACCTCTTATACCATCATCAGTTTTCTTTGATTTTGTGACTAGTGGGCCAGATGTTGATTGACAAGTTAGCCTCTCATATATTAAGGAATTGTAAACAGAGGACATTACATGAGAATGTGTTGATATCAAAGCAGTGTATGAAAGCAGCAGAGGGGTCACTGGCAATTAAAAAAATAGAACAGCTAGATATTGGAAAAGTAGTAGCCACAGAGAGAAATAATATTAGCCATGAAATCCTCAGTGTCAGTCTCCAATAGTAAGACTGTGTAGACAGATCTTACATTAGGTATGTCAAGATGGATGATACTGTGTTGCTGAAAACCCCCTGGATTACAAGTGCTAGGTGGTGAGGTTTCCTTTTTCCTTCTCTCCTTTGCTCCTCTCTACTCCACTATCTTGCACCTCCTCTCCAAAGATGATGCATGCCTATTTCTTGATCTTTACTCTCATTTCTTACAAAGTTTATTTACTTTAGCTATCTATTCTGGATTATCTATCTATCTATTCAGTTAGCCATTTCATTGAGAAACTTTGTCATTACTTGAATGCATCACAACAGGACCATAAGGGAACATAGATTGATAAGTAGATGATAGATAGATAGATAGATAGATAGATAGATAGATAGATAGATAGATAGATAGACAGACAGAATAATGACTGCAGCATTTTACCAAAGTTTTTCTCTGGCTAGGTCTTCTGAACAGAAAGATAATTAATCATTTTTCATGACTTCCCAGAGAATTTGAACTGAGATTCTTATAGACAATGAATGAGTCATCAATCTGGCTAAGTTAGAAAGGACCTGTTACTAATTGGGATTACAGTGGAGGTAGAGCCTTTGTTATCTTCCTCCCCATTGTTTCCGACATCCAAATTGGATGGAAAACCATTCTTAAAGAGAAGATGGGGGCAAGGATAGGGATAAGACTAAAAGTCAAGTCTAAAGGTAGGAGCTGAGGGATTGACTCGAACTAATAGCAAAGCCTACATGGGCAAGGGGAGAGAAATATGAATTATAACCTTGAAAACCATACTTACCAACATAGCACCACATCACTATGGTATAAAAAGGAAGGAAAACAGCCAAAGGTGACAGAAAGTTAGCCTGGAAGGGGATAGAACAAAATAATTTTCTTTGATTATTTTTGTTACTAATTTGTTTCCACCTTGAAAAGCCTAAGTTTTTTCCCCTTTTGTTTTAGATACCTATTTACTTGTTTGTGAGATGCATATTTATATGCATCTCTGTATATTTATGCATCTACATACATGTATATATGTATATAAATAGGAACACATGAATACGTATGCATGTATATATGCGTATGTATATATATAATTTGACAGGTTGTTAAGTTTATATTTTTTAAAGTTTAGAAAGAAAATGTCAAGGGTCAAAACTTGGACACTTGGCTTTGAACTGCAAAGTTATTATTGAGCCCTCTACAGTTTATAACTTCTTTTCCAAACACACGCATACTCACACATGTACACCTCTTTCCCACTCTGATTTTAGTAAAACCACTTTTACTTCCTTCAAGCAGTAGGTTTGAAACTGTTTATTTTGACATCTTCTTTAGAATAAACCTAAGGCAAAGATACAGCTTAAAATTTGAATTCAATGCTTTTTCCATCTTATAAATTTGGTAAATCTCAAGAAATAAGAGACTGGATCCCAAAGAGATATGAGAAGATAACTCCACCCTACTCCTTTGTAAAAGTGAAGGGTGCACCAGTGTGGTACATCTTATAAATGCTCAGACTTTTAAAATGTATCGATAGGATTTGGTTTTTTTCTCTTCTTTAAAAGAAATGTTTGGTTTTGTTTTCATTTGGAATGACTGTGAAGAAGGAAGAGAAATTCTGGGGGAAATTTTTGGTGTAGAAGAGCAAAAGATATCAATTAAACTTTATTTTAAAAAAAGTAAGGGGATGTCAAGCTTCTAGTCAAATAAGCCCAAGGGAAAGATGAGCTCCCTTTTAATAAGACTGGCTATGACCTTTGCTATGTCTCTTAACCATTTTTTGCATTTGTTTACTCAAGTGTAGAGATAGTAATAATGGGTCTACCTCAAAATGGATATTGATTAGTTAATGTGATAGCATAAAACCATTTAGAGAAACCTCTGAGGGGCTAAATATGGCTGCGACTCAAAAGGGTGTGTGCTTATGCTCTGAGTGCCAAATGAGGCCAAAATATTTTTCCTTCTTTCTCAAAGATTGATCCCTTGAAGTACCATATGTTAACTTTTCCCATATTTGAGGGCCATTACCCTTAAATCCAGTTAAAAAATATTGCAAGGTCCTAGGAGGGAACAATTCCTTTACTTTATCCTTCTCTTTCTAGCTCTTCCTGGAAGCCTCGGCAAGAACCTCTGTCCTCCAATAGTGCTGATATCCACGTGCCATGAGGAACTGATGAAGGGGTCATCTGGAAGGAAACGAGTACAAAACAAACTCTGTTATAGTACAACTGAGGTAAAACTGTATCTATATAATGTCAAATAAGATAGATACTACTCCTATCCCCAATACTAGTATTTGTAGAGTTTCCATTTTAATTAAGAGTTATTATTTAGGGAAAGATGGACCCAACCAGTTGCTTAAGACACTCTGGTAGACCTCAAAGCTCAGCCTGATAGCTTTCTTGGTCAATCGTCTTTGCCAATACTTCCTTCCTACTCCGACCCCCCATCTCCCAACCCTATAGTTTTCAAAGGTTACTAATGGAGAGAAGGATACTTCTGACAACAGTGGTTTTTTTTTTCACCTCCCATTATTAGCTTCTCTCCTCCCTCACTCCCCATTCTTTTTCTCCCTTTCAGACCCACTATTACACACTCCTCAGGTATTCCAAAGCTTCAGATAAGATTCTTCTTATAGAAACCCTAGTTTTAGCAGATGGTGAATTGGCTGCTCCATTTGCACTAAGGAGAGAACAGGAAGTGAAAGACTTAGATTGCAGCAGGATTTAGAAGGGATTTTCTCATTCTAAGGTTATGACACTATGATGCTTTGCCAAAGAGGGTTTTGAAATCTCATGCTTTGGAGATTTTTAAAGAAATCAATCTCCTGCCATCTGTCTGGGGGTAATTTTATGAGAGCTTGCAATATTAAATTCAACTTCCTTCTTGGGTATGAAACTGAATCCTTTCTAACCCCATGTTTCAAGTATGATACTTCTCTCTATAACACTACCATACATTGTTGAAGGACTATGTTTTCCTTATTCTTACCTCTTGTTTCTCCTGGACTCAGTGTATGATACACTAAAAGAAAATATCACCTCAATTTAATTCAGTTCAGTAACCACTTATTATGTACCTACTATGTACCCATCATTGTTCAAAACGTTATCATAGGGGTTTTTTCCTTTGTTTTTTTTTTTTTCAATGAGACTATTTCTACCCTCAAGAACCTTACATTATCCTGGGGAGCTCATGCATCCTCCTACTCATTTTCCTCCTGATGACACAGAGCAACCTATGTCATAACTCAGTGAATTTCATTTTTAATCACATCTTCCTCTTAAGAGAATAGCATGAAGTTTTTTTCTTCAACCATTCTGTCTTTGTAGATGATTAGTTTTCCTGACCCTCCTATCTCCGCAGACGTGGTCTCATCTAATAACTCCGGATCATATGAAGCTATTTTAACAGCAATATCCTGAATTCTGCTTTCTTTGTCTCCATTTCCTTTCCCTTCTACATTTTCAATATACTCATCAGTCTGGAAACTCATTATTATTACTGCTCCTTCAGTACTTCCATATTTTTCTAGTCTATTACTCCTATTTTTTTTAATTTCCCTCCTTCTTCAATATGATCCTCCATTCAAGCATTGCAGCTAAATCATTATTCTTCACATTTGAATCCCTTGTCTTTCCATGATTTTGTCATTGCTAATTCCCAACCCAGAGTCACTATCAATAGTCATTCCTTCAGCTCTTGCTGGTGAGTTCCTAAGGACCATAGAATCATCAACTTTTGCTCTGGAAAGAACCTCAGAAGTCAGTATGTCCTGCCATGAGAAAGGAGAAGATTGTTGTGTTTGTCCTTCATTCTTGAAGAGGACCATGAATGACATCAGAGAAATGATGACATGACTTGCAGTTGACTTTGATTTGAGTGAGGGAGGGCTGTGCAAGGTCACCAGCCTCACTTTCTCCTTCACAGCCATCTGGGTCCAGTGGCCAGATATTCATCTGTAAGAGCTCATATTTCAGCTGATGAACTTGCCTACTGCTTTATTTATAATGTCTGGTGTGAACTTTGTAATTTCCTCTTCTTCAAATCTCAGTATTTTTCTAGGTATTTACCTACCACTTTTCCTTCATTCAGATTTCAAATACGAAGTGATTGCTCTTTGCCAACATTAATCCTTCCAATTGTCCCTGAGATCTATTTTTATTTTTTCCTACAGATCTGTATTCCATCAATCTTTCCCTTTCTTTTCTTTAATCTCTCCCATAAAACTGTTTTCTTTCCTCCTGTCTACAAAAAAATCTCACAGAGCCTATCCTAGAATAAAAGCCTTCCCTTTACCCTGTTACCCACTCAAATTATAATACTATCAGTCTCTTCACATTCAGTGTTAAACTATTTGAAAGATTTTATAGTTGTCATGTATGTGCTCTTTAGGGACTAAAAGTGCAAAACCAAAATAATTTCTTTTGATCTCCAAATTAGATTGTTTGATCTAGATAGTGTAGGAATTAGTATTTTAAAATATCATTTTACAAATGAGAAAACTGAGCTTTAGAGATATTTTGTAATTTTCTGTGGTCACACAGTTTAAAATAAATTGTAGCATTCTCTCTACTATCCCAAAAATAAATTCTCAAATTCCACTTCCTCACTAGCCACTTTCTTTTCAACCTTGGAACTTACTCCTCCACCAAGAGAAGCAGTATGATTATCATACCCCATATTCTATTGAAGCTGCTTTTTCTAAAACCACCAATGACATCTGAATTGCAAAATCATAGATTCACAAATTGCCTGAGCTGGAAAAAACTTCAGAAGCCATTGAATACAACCTACTCCTGAACAAGACTTGCCCCATGACATCTCCAAAAAGAAGGCATCTTGAGCATTCACCTTCACTTCAACTTCACACAAGATCTATAGTGAGAAGGGAAAGAATCATTTCCATTTAATGTCTGGATAAATCTAACATTACTGTTTTGTTTTGTTTTTTCTTGCATATACACCAAATCTGTCTTTCTGCAACATCCACCCTTTTGATTCTAGGCCCTGGACCCAAGCAAAATAAGTATCTTCTTCATGACAACCCTTCACATCCTTGGAGATAGTTACAATTTTTTTTCTTTCTAAGTTTTGTTTTCATCCTCTAGGCTAAAAACCATCAAATCTTTCAATTGATCCTCATATGACATGGTCATGAGAACTCTTACCATCAGAGGCACCTACCTTCCTCTGAATTTTCTCCAATTTGTCAATGTTACTCTAAAATGCGATATCTAAAACTGTTGTGATATGACCATGGCACAGTACAGAAGAATGATCATTTTCCTTCTTCCAGATACTGTCTCTTTTAATAAAGCCTAATATTATTTTTGGGGGGAAGAGGGGGAATTTCATATAATAGTTTTGAAACAAACTCATATCTATTCATACCTCCCTTTTATCCTGAAGTTGGTATATGTATATATACATTTATGTATGCATGCATGTATATGTATATGCATGTGTATATTATATATACACACACACATTATTATTGTTGTTATAGTTCTTTGTCCTTAATTTTCAAAAAGAACTAATGACATCACAGGGTGATGTCTTGACTCATGGGTAAATTGGATTTAAGTGAGGCAGAATTTCAGAAAGTTGTCAGCCTTAGTCTCTTTCAAAGTCATTGAAATGCAGTGGCAAGATGAAAGTCAGGATAACTGGCAATAGCCTGGGATGCAGACATCTTCAATGTCTGACCAAGTTCTGGAGTACTCCCCAGTGCCTGCTTCAGCTACTTCATGGTTGTTGGAACAAATTGTTCCCATCTGTCCATTCCACTGGGGGAAGTCTTCACATGCTTGGCAGAGACATCTCCTAACTTCCCAGCATGTTTAGAACCCACTGATTACCCTCAGCCTGGTTTAACCTGTCTGCTGAGACAGTTTATTGAGGTGCGGCCACTGCACATGCTACAGATTCTTGGAACCACAGGTGAGAGTTGAGTGCCAGGTGATCACCAAATATGGATGAACATCCCAGAAAAGGGCTGGGCAAGTCCTCACATCATAATTGCTGGTCTTCCTTGATCACCCGTATACCCCATTATACACATACAAAGAGAGACTATATATAAATATATATATACTTACATCAACAAAACAAGTACAAGATAAAGGAGGGAGGCTAGACATGATTTTGTCTTAAAAGTAATAAATGCAAAGTTACATGTATATATTTATCATATATTATAAAAAATTTTAAATTCATTTTATTAAATTTCTTATTATTCTACTTGACAAGTCATTCCAGAGGTTGATACTGAAGCTGTTAGTTGGCATCTTATTATTCTTTATAGCTTTGTATCATCTGAAAATTTGACAAGCATGTCATGTGTGACTTCATTTGAGTCATTACTGATAACCTTCACAGAAGTCCTACTATGATGTTTCATTGGAGTGAGGAGGTAACCATTTGTTCTTTGAGTCTATGTACTGAAAATAGGTTCTATTATGCTTGAAACTGATGAGTATAGCCCCAGAACCAGTTTCTGTCTGCTGTCTGAGGAACATCCTAGTTGAGTACAGGAGATCTCATCACTTGTAGGCTGGCCACAGGGGTTTAGCCATGGCAACCAAATAAAAGAAAAGTACAAATATTCTCAGTCCTGAGCAGGTTTCTTCTGCTTCTGCTGGGAAAGGCATCAGAGGGTGCTAAGAATCAGTTGTCAGATTTACATCAACTTCAGTGTGTTGGTACTGAATATATGATACTTATGTAATAATTACAATTTGAATATTCCTTTAATCTAACCAAATATTGATGGAGATTGCAGTTTTAAAAGGATGTCACATAGGTTTTTCTTAGATAGCCAAACAAAGTGGCTGATTGATTTTTTTTGTATCATTCATTCATGTGCAACAAGAAATAGCAATTTCTGGGACATTTGGTCATCTTTTATTAGAGTGTTTATCATAAGCCCTTGCAACAAAAATGCCATGAGAATAATGAACCAATATTTGTTGCAGAGGATGAATAGGCAGACAGCTCCAATGAAAAATTGGATAAGACAAATCAACATGGACTTTAATGATGGTTGATTCCAATGATCAATGATGAACATGGGGGAGGAAAATGAATAATATTCTGGAAAATATGATTCTGGAGTGAGAAATGAGAGGCAAATGTATATACATGATACAAAATCTCCACATCCATATGTTATGAATCATTTTCTTTAAAAAAGAGCCATAAATGGATCAACATGGTGAGTACCAAACGTCATCACAAAAATGAACTTGATTACGTCTTAACAATTAATGAATCCCACTTAACTAAGGTAGGAGTCATTTTGAAATCAGATATCTTGCTATAGTCAAGTGAATTTCAACGGGGTCTATTAAGATATGTTATTAGTGCTGCAAATTGGGATTTGGTTAAAAGATTATGCATCATAAGAGATTCTCATAATTCCCCAATTTTCTTATGTAGTCAAACACCAGAAAGAAGTCAAACGATCCTAGAAAACTTCTAATAGAGCAAACACTTTATCTCCTTGCAAATCAGAGAGATACAGAATCCAAGGAGAAAATGATTATGTTTAAAAATATCCTAAAATGATGTTTCTGGATATAATTGGTCAGAGGACAATAAATAGATAAAAATGTAAAATATCAAAAACTATTTCCTATAAAATTATTTTTCATCAATTATAATGGAACCACCACATTTGAATTCCAACATAATAGTCTCCGAAGGGTTTTATAAGTAATTAGAAATGGTACTAAAAAAATGAGAACAGTAGACTAGAAAACATGCATACAGAAGTCTGTCCTAAATGTGACACATTTTTTAAAGATGCCGAAGGACTTAGTCTCAAGACATCTTAAAGGGTAGAGGAAACAAACAAAAAAAATACCTTGGAAAAGTTTGAATGGAATTATTACTCCAAAAAAGTTATCTAGAAAATATCAATAACTGTTAACCCATAATTCTTCTTTCCCATCTCTAAAAAAAGATACTGTCAAATGGCTGATATTGATCTTTATGGACTATCTTTTTTTTACTTTGTTTTGAGATCTTTTTTTTTTAATTTGTCAATTAATTTTTAGTTTTCAACATTGACTTCCACCAGATTTTGAGTTCCAAATTTTCTCTCCATCTCTACCCTCCCCCCTCCCCCAAGATGGCATGCATTCTGATTACCCCTTCTCTCAATCTGCCCTCCCTTCTATCACACCACTTTCCTTCCTTTAGCCCCTTCCCTTTTTATTTTCCTGTAGGGCAAGACAGATTTCTACACATCATTGCCTGTACATCTTATTTCGCAGTTGCATGTAAAAACAATTTTTAACATTTGTTTTTAAAACTTTAGGGGGCAGCTAGGTGGTGCAGTGAGTAGAGCACCGGCCCTGGCCTCAGACACTTGACACATTTACTACCTGTGTGACCTTGGGCAAGTCACTTAACCCCAATTGTCCTGCCAAAAAGCAAAAAAAAAAACCAAACCTTTGAGTTCCACGTTCTCTCCCTTCCTTCCTCCCCAGCCACACTCATTGAGAAGCCAATTCAATATAGATTATACATGTGTAGTCATGCAAAACCCTTCCATAACAGCCATGTTGTGAAAGACTGACTATATTTCCTTCCCTCCTATCCTGCTTCCCATTTATTCTATTTGCCCTCCCTTATGTCACCCCCCCATTCCCATCCCCTCTACTTTCCTGTAGGATAAGATAGATTTCCAGCAGGGCAGAGCCAAGATGGCAGCTGGAAAGCAGGGATTAGCATGAGCCCCCTGCCAAGTCCCTCCAAAAACCTATTAAAAATGGCTCTGAACCAATTCCAGAACTGCAGAACCCACAAAATAGCAGAGGGAAGCAGGGCTCCAGCCCAGGACAGCCTGGATGGTCTCTGGGTGAGGCCTATCCCACACGGAGCTGGGAACAAAGTGGAGCAGAGCAGAGCCCAGCATGGGCGGCACAGACCAACCAGACCAGGAGCTGGGCAGAGCATGCCGTAGCGCCCTGAATCAGTGAGCTGCAGCAGTTACCAGACTTCTCAACCCACAAACACCAAAGACAACAGAGAAGGTTAGTGGGAAAATCTGTGGGAATGGAAGGAGTTCGCAGTTTGGCTACTGCCCCTGGGGGCAGTGGAGGTGGGGCAGCTACAGAACTACAGCTGCAGTTGCTTCTGGCCCCAGGCCCACCTGGTGGGAGGAATTAAATGGCGGAGAGCTGGAGTGAAGAGCCTGCTGAAGATCCAAGTCCAGTCCGGGTTGGGGGTTCTTGGGGAAGGAGGAGTGCTGGTGTGGCAGAGCTGGCACAGCCTCCCAAGCTTGGAACATAGTTTTCTTAACTCTCCAAGCAGTCATACCCCATTGAGAAACTCAAGGGTCAAGTTAGTTGGCTGGGAACATGGCCAGGCAGCGAAAACACACCCAGATTCAGTCTCAGACTCTGGAATCTTTCTTTGGTGACAAAGGAGACCAAAACATACAGCCAGAAGAAGTCAACAAAGAAGACCCTACAACACAAGCCTCCAAGAAAACCATGAACTGGTCTCAGGCCACAGAAGAGCTCAAAAAAAGCAAGTTAGAGAAGTAAAGGAAAAATTGGGAAGAGAAATGAGAAGGATGCAAGAAAACCATGAAAAACAAGTCAAGGACTTGCTAAAGGAGACCCAAAAAATACTGAAAAAATACACTGAAGAAAACAACACCTTAAAAAATAGACTAACTCAAATGGCAAAAGAGCTCCAAAAAGCCAATGAGGAGAAGAATGCCTTGAAAGGCAGAATTAGCCAAATGGAAAAGGAGGTCCAAAGGACCACTGAAGAAAATACTACCTTAAGAATGAGACTGGAGCAAGTGGAAGCTAGTGACTTTATGAGAAATCAAGATATTATAAAGCAGAACCAAAGGAATGAAAAAATGGAAGACACTGTAAAATATCTCATTGGAAAAACCACTGACCTGGAGAATAGATCCAGGAGAGATAATTTAAAAATTATTGGACTACCTGAAAGCCATGATCAAAAAGAGAGCCTAGATATCATCTTTCATGAAATTATCAAGGAGAACTTCCCTGATAATCTGGAGCCACAGGGCAAAATAGAAATTGAAAGAATCCACAGATCACCTCCTCAAATAGATCCCAAAAAGAAATCTCCTAGGAATATTGTTGCCAAATTCCAGAGCTCCCAGATGAAGGAGAAAATACTGCAAGCAGCCAGGAAGAAACAATTTGAGTATTGTGGAAGCACAATCAGAATAATCCAAGTTCTAGCAGCTTCTACATTAAGAGATCGAAGGACTTGGAATACAATATTCTGGAGGTCAATGGAGCTAGGATTAAAACCAAGAACCACCTACCCAGCAAAACTGAGTATCATGCTCTAAGGCAAAATATGGATTTTCAATAAAATAGAGGACTTTCAAGCTTTCTCAGTGAAAAGACCAGAGCTGAATAGAAAATTTGACTTTCAAACACAAGAATCAAGAGAAGCATGAAAAGGTAATCAAGAAAAAGAACAAGAAAAAGAAATTGCAAGGGACTTACTAAATTTGAACTGTTTTGTTTACATTCCTACATGGAAAGATGATGTGTACAATTCATGAGACCTCAGCATTAGGGTAGCTGAAGGGAATATGCATATACATACATATATATACATATATATATGTATATGTATATGTGACTGCGTATGTATGTATATATGTATGTGTATATATATATAGAGAGAGAGAGAGCGGGCACAGGGTGAGTTGAAGATGAAGGGAAGATATCTAAAAGAAATAAAATCAAATTAAGGGATGAGAGAGGAATATATTGAGAGAGGGAGATAGGGAGAGATGGAATGGGGTAAATTATCTCGCATAAAAGTGGCAAGAAAAAGCAGTTTTGTAGGAAAAGAAGAGAAGGCAGGTGAGGGGGAATGAGTGAATCTTGCTCTCATCAGATTTGACCTGAGGAGGGAATACCATACATTCTCAATGGGGTATCTTACCCCACAGGAAAAAAGGAGAAAGAAGATAAAAAGGGAGGGATGATAGAAGGGAGGGCAGATGGGGGAGGAGGTAATCAAAAACAAACACTTTCAAAACGGGACAGGGTCAAGGGAGAAAATTCAATAAAGCGGGATAGGTTAGGAAGGAGCAAAATATAGTGAGTCTTTCACAACATGAGTATTGTGGAAGGGTTATACATAATGATACGCTTGTGGCCTATGTTGAATTGCTTGACTTCTTAGGGAGGGTGGGTGGGAAGGGAAGAGGGGAGAGAATTTGGAACTCAAAGTTTTAAAAACAGATGTTCAAAAACAGAAAAAAAAGTTTTTGCATGCAACTAGAAAATAAGATACACAGGGAATGGGGTGTAGAAAATTATCTTGCCCTACAAGAAAGGAAGGGAAAAGCGGATGGGAGGGGAGTGGGGTGACAGAAGGGAGGGCTGATGGGGGAACAGGGCAACCAGAATATATGCCATCTTGGAGTGGGGGGGAGGGTAGAAATGCGGAGAAAATTTGTAATTCAAACTCTTGTGAAAATCAATGCTGAAAACTAAATATATTAAATTAAAAAAAGGAAAAAAAAGATAGATTTCCATTCCCAATTGGGTAGACATGTTGTTCCCTCCTTAAGTCAAATCTGATGAGAATAAGGTTCACTCATTCCCTCTCACCTCTCCCCTCACCCCCTCCACTGTAAAAGTTGTTTTTGCCTCTTTTATGTGAGATAATTTACCTCATTCTAACTCTCCCTTTCTCCTCCCAGCACATCCTTTCTCACCCCTTAATTTTATTTTTAGATATTATCCTATTATCCCTTAATATTCAATTATGAATTATGCCCTCTGTATGTGTTTACACACACACACACACACACACACACACACACACATATATATATATATATATATATATATATATATATACATATACCCTCCAACTATTCTAATACTGAGAAAGGTCTCATGAGTTACAAATATCATCTTTCCATGTAGGGATGTAAACAGTTCAACTTTAATAAGCCCTTTATGATTTCTCTTTCCTGTTCCCCTTTTCTTGTTTCTCTTGATTCTTGTATTTGAAAGTCTAATTTTCTATTCAGCTCTGGTGTTTTCATCAAGAATGCTTGAAAGTATAGACTACTGTCTTGATGAGAAGTAAATTTGTATCATCTGATGAGAACACTTTTTATCTCTACGACTCTTACTGTTCCTCTTTCCTTTGCCCATACTGAAGTATTTGAGTCATCTCTGTTCAAGTATGTTTTGACATTATGTGTAGTTATGGCAATGGTCAATATTCCAGCTATCATCTGAATTGGCAGTAGTTGGCCAGAGGGAGTAGAGACAAAGAGATTTTCAGCAATGTTTTGCTGATAGCAACTCATAATATTCCTACCTGGTATATACCTCAAGGAAGTCAAAGGCAAAGGGAAATATCCCAAGCTAGAACAAATAATATTTATGGCAGCACCTATACTGTATCAGTAAGGCAAGATTCATGACCTTGAAGATGACCATGAACATGCCTGTATAGTTAGGAATCACAAAGTATAAGAGATTCTCTAGGTAGAAGGCAGAGGAAGCATAACATTTATTTAGACACCAGAGGATAAAACCCCAAGACCAATAACTCCAACCTAACATATCACTTATTATATTCCACAACCAGTAAGTCCACCTCAATGTGACAACAAGGAAATTATAACACAGTATTACAGCAAGGAACCAAGTCATTCTGTAACCTTCCCCCCTGATGGGGCCTTCCTATAAACACTCAGGAATCCCAAGTGTCTGTTTGCCTGAGTTCTCTCACCCCTCAATTCTCTGGTCTCTGAGGGTCCCTGGTTTCCACTCTCTGTACTCTCTCTGCAGCTCTGTTGACTCCTTCTTGGGCTAAATTTTGAATTCTCAATGGCTACATTCTAGGTATATATACTCTTTTTAGGGCCCAAGGGCTTCACGCCCAATCAGCAATGGAGTGTAGGCCTGGGCCTTAGCAGCTAGTAGGTAAAGGGTGTGAGCCTGCCTACAAACAAACCTCTAATCAAGCTTCCCTTAACTAGCCCCACCTGAGGCCTATTGGATGGGTGGGAAAGGTATGTAATCACTGATTGGGATCACATGTATTCATAAGGAACTGGAAATAAAGTAGATACCCATTCTTCAGAAAATGGATAAAAAACTTGTAGTACATGGCAACATGATGAAATAGTACTGCTTCCCCCAAAATTATAGTAACAAAAACTATTTTTAAAAATTGAAAGTGTACCTGATTGTGATTGATCAAAGTGAGCAGAACAGTTTTAAATAATGACTTTAATAAGCTCAGAGATTCCTCAGTTTAATCCTTAAACCATTTGTTTCTGATTTCTTAATTACCACCTGCAATACAAACTAAAAAACTGAATGCAGTAAAGCACATAAACCAAGAGACATTTGGGACACTCTATCAGCCAACTCCATGTATCATATTGCATTGGGATCTTAAAAAGCAATATGTGCAAAATTAGAAATAGAAATAACCTGGGATCTCCAGAGAACTAAATGAATTAAAATAGATCCTTGGGTAAGGAAAATTACTTTTTTTTTGCCAACCCAGCACTTATTTTAGAGTTTATTACTTGAGTGAGGATGAGTCATTAAGCCTTAAGTTGCATTTCTGGGGCAGATTTCGTGTTTGCCACTGAGAGGTAGGGAGTGTTTAGGAAGAGACTATTAATCAAAGTGTAGTTAATTTTTCTGTGATATAAATCAAAGTCAATGGAATTCAATCTCTCTCTCTCTCTTTCTCTCTCTCTCTCTCTCTCTCTCTCTCTCTCTCTCTCTCTCTCTCTCTGTGTGTATGTGTGTGTGTGTGTGTAACTTAAGGACAGTCCAAATGTTGTTAAAAAGTCCCAGTTGTACTTGCCAGTGCAAAAAAAAATGGCCAAAATTATATGGGCAGATACTTTTCAAGAGAAGAAAAGTATCATTAAGAACAACTTGATAAATTCTCAAGCATATTAAAAAGTGAATTAAATTAAAATAATATTTAAGCTCCATATTCCACCAATCAAATTGATAAAAAAAAAGAATTAAAAGCAATGAAACCCAAAGATATCAATGCTGGCATGCTCATTCATTGTTGGTGGAACTGCAAATGTAGAATCTTTCTTGTGAGCCATCTGGCAGAATACATTAAAGGTTTAAAAAATTACATTTTGCTATTTCAAAAGCAAAATATACTGACAATGTTAACATTTCTTCCCCACCCTAAACAAAAAAGCTTTTCAGAGATTTTCATAGGATCCATTATACATAATTTGAAAAAAAATGAAGCAACTTACATGTCCCCTAGAGGGGAAAAGTTGAATAAGTTGTGGTATGTTAATGTAAGGGCATACTATAAAATAAGATGTACAATCATGAGAAATTTTTTTAAAAATCTACAAAGACTGAAAACTAATGCAAAGCAAAAAAGGCAGAACCTTAAGAATGGCATAAACATTATGATCATATGCAAACTGACTGAGAATAAATGGACAGAGATTCCCGATGGGAACTGAAATTGATAATTTGAAAAAAAAAGTATTATAATTCTTTAGCTTCTGAATTTAATGAGTTTAAATGTAAATAAATATAACAATATTGTTTTTTTGTATTGGTATTTATAACACCAATGTGATATTCACAGCGGCTACAGCTGCTATGAATATGTGGCATAGTTCTGAATCATAAAATGTAAAAGACTGTCTCCCTTGAAGGAGGAACCAAAATATTACTTCAAATACCAGAAAGCCCAATCCCAAGACCAGAAGGCCAAAATTCATCATAGCAACAAAGAAATCTATACACATTATCAGTGGAGGGGCACCAACATCCCCAAGGTGTCCCTCCACCATACATTCCCACAAACCAAGCTCCCTTGGGCAAAAATGCCCCTCTCTCATCCTTGCTAGCTGCTCTGTTCTCCACCTCTCCTCTCTCCAAGTTATAACTCCCACCATCTCTTTCCCACATCTGACCCACATCAACTTTCTGCCCCACCCACTCAGCAAGCTCCTCCCTCCTCACAGACTCATGTGACTTAGACTTCCATGTGACTCAGACAAGTCACATGGGCCTATTAGTGGATGGGAAAATCTTAAAATTGTATTAACATTACAGTATTTAACTTTGTTTATTTGTAGAAAGACAGGTCACAGATACATCCAAATACTATTTTTTGTACTAGCAAAATGCTAGAAACAAAGTATAAGTGAATCATTTTGGACATGGCTAAAGATGGAATATAACTTTACCATTAAAAAATTAAAACTGAAGAGAGAAAAGTATAAGAAAACTTGATATGAATTGTTGTAAAATAAAATAAGTATAACCAGGAGAACAGTGTGCATAATTTCTATAACAATGCAAAAGGAAACAACAACAAAACCTGAAAACTGTGAAATCATAGAGTTCAGAATTTATCTCAAAGAAGAAAAGAGCAAATTCAATTATTCCTTTATAGAGATGGGGGACTATAGGTATAGTACTTGGCATACACTTTCAGACTCAGTTGATGTGTTGGTTAGTTTTGTTGAACTGCATTTTGCCCCCTCTTTTTCATTCTTTGTTATAAGGGATGTTCTCTGGGTACAGAAGTTTATATTTAGAAATAGTGATGTAAAAAAAAAACCACAGGATATCAATTTAAAAATTAAGGAAAGAGGGAGCGGAGCCAAGATGGCGGCTGGTAAGCACGGACTAGAGTGAGCTCCGTACCTGAGTCCTTCCAAAAACCTATAAAAAATGGCTCTGAACCAACTCTAGAACGGCAGAACCCACAGAACAGCAGAGGGAAGCAGGGCTCCAGCCCAGGACAGCCTGGGTGGTCTCTGGGTGAGGTCTATTCCACACGGAGCTGGGAGCTGGGAACGGAGTGGAGCAGAGCCCAGCCTGAGCGGCCTGGACGATACAGAACAGAAGCTGGGCGGAGGGGGCCCTAGCGCTCTGAATATGTGAGCTGCGGCAGTTACCAGACCCCTCGACCCACAAACACCAAAGACTGCAGAGAAGGTTAGTGGGAAAAGCTGCGGGAGTGGAAGGAGTTCGCGGTTCGGCTTCCAGCCCCGGGGGCAGCGGAGGTGGGGCAGCTACAGCTGTTGTTACTTCCTGCTCCAGGCCCACCTGGTGGGAGGAATTAAGTGGCGGATCAGAGCAGGAGTGCAACAGCCTGCTGAAGATCTAAGCTCAGTCTGGACTGGGGGTCCTTGGGGAAGGAGGAGTGCGGCTCTGGCAGAGCTGGCACCTCCCCCCCAAACGTAGAACATAGAACTCGTTAATCTACAAGCAGGCATACCCCACTGAAAAACTCAAGGGTCAAGTTAGTTGGTTGGGAATATGGCCAGGCAGCGAAAACGCGCCCAGATTCAGTCTCAGACTTTGGATTTTTTCTTTGGTGACAAAGAAGACCAAAACATACAGCCTAAAGAAGACAACAAAGTCATAGAGCCTACAACAAAAGCCTCAAAGAAAAACATGAACTGGCCCCAGGCCATAGAAGAACTCAAAAAGGATTTGGAAAAGCAGGTTAGAGAAGTAGAGGAAAAATTGGGAAGAGAAATAAGAAGGATGCGAGAAAACCATGAAAAACAAGTCAATGACTGGCTAAAGGAGACCCAAAAAAATACTGAAAAATACACTGAAGAAAACAACACCTTAAAAAACAGACTAACTCAAATGGCAAAAGAGCTCCAAAAAGCCAATGAGGAGAAGAATGCCTTGAAAGGCAGAATTAGCCAAATGGAAAAGGAGGTCCAAAAGACCACAGAAGAAAATACTACTTTAAAAATTAGATTGGAGCAAGTGGAAGCTAGTGACTTTATGAGAAATCAGGATATTATAAAACAGAACCAGAGGAATGAAAAAATGGAAGACAATGTGAAATATCTCCTTGGAAAAACCACTGACCTGGAAAATAGATCCAGGAGAGATAATTTAAAAATTATTGGACTACCTGAAAGCCATGATCAAAAAAAAGAGCCTAGATACCATCTTTCAGGAAATTATCAAGGAGAACTGCCCTGATATTCTACAGTCACAGGGCAAAATAGAAATTGAAAGAATCCATCGATCTCCTCCTCAAATAGATCCCAAAATGAAATCTCCTAGGAATATTGTTGCCAAATTCCAGAGCTCCCAGATCAAGGAGAAAATACTGCAAGCAGCCAGAAAGAAACAATTTAAGTATTGTGGAAACCCAATCAGAATAACCCAAGATCTGGCAGCTTCTACATTAAGAGATCGAAGGGCTTGGAATGCGATATTCAGGAGGTCAATGGAGCTAGGATTAAAACCTAGAATCACCTACCCAGCAAAACTGAGTATCATGTTCCAAGGCAAAATATGGATTTTCAATAAAATAGAGGACTTTCAAGCTTTCTCAGTGAAAAGACCAGAACTGAATAGAAAATTTGACTTTCAAACACAAGAATCAAGAGAAGCATGAAAAGGTAATCAAGAAACAGAAATTGCAAGGGACTTACTAAAGTTGAACTGTTTTGTTTACAATCCTACATGGAAAGATGATGAGTATGATTCATGAGACCTCAGTATTAGGGTAGTTGAAGGGAATATGCATATATATATATGTATATATATATATATATATATGTTTATGTATATATATAAGTGAATGTGTATGTATGTATATATCTATGTGTATATGTATGTATGTATATATATATGTTTATGTATGTGTATATATATATATATATATGTAAAAGAGAGAGAGCAGACACAGGGTGAGTTGAAGATGAAGGGAAGATAGCTAAAAGAAATAAAATGAAATTAAGGGATGAGAGAGTAACATACTGAGAGAGGGAGATAGGGAGAGATAGAATGGGGTGGATTATCTCGCATAAAGGTGGCAAGAGGAAGCAGTTCTATGGGAGGAGGGGAGAGGACAGGTGAGGGGGGAATGAGTGAACCTTGCTCTCATCAGATTTGGCCTGAGGGGGAATACCATACATACTCAGTTGGGTATCTTACCCCACAGGAAAGAAGAGGGAGGAAGATAAAAAAAAAATAAAATAAAAGGCGGGGGGATGATGGAGGGGAGGACAGATGGGGGTGGAGGTAATCAAAACAAACACTTTGGAAAGGGGACAGGGTCAAGGGAGAAAATTCAATAAAGCGGGATGGGTTGGAAAGGAGCAAAATGTAGTTAGCCTTTCACAATATGAGTATTGTGGAAGGGTTATACATAATAATACATGTGTGGCCTAGGTTGAATTGCTCAACTTCTTAGGGAGGGTGGGTGGGAAGGGAAGAGGGAAGAGAATTTGGAACTCAAAGTTTTAAAATCAGATGTTCAAAAACAAAAAAAGTTTTTGTACGCAACTAAAAAATAAGATACACAGGCAACGGGGCGTAGAAATTTATCTTGCCCTACAAGAAAGGAAGGGAAAAGGGGATGAGAGGGGAGGGGGGTGATAGAGGGGAGGGCTGACTGGGGAACAGGGCAACCAGAATATAAGCCACCTTGGAGTGGGGGGGTGGGTAGAAATGGGGAGAAAATATGTAATTCAAAATGTTGTGAAAATCAATGCTGAAAACCAAATATGTTAAATAAATAAATTGCATTTAAAAAAAAAATAAAAAAAAATCCAAAGTTAAAAAAAAAAATTAAGGAAAAAAAGTCAAGCAACATTCTATGCTATACATTTCTATTACCATTCTATAAAACTGTACAAGAGTTCAGTTAACATATTTGTAATTGTGCTACCAAAACCAAAGTCCTAACATCAATAATATTTTTTCTTTATAAAAGTTAAGGCTCATCATCATCCCTATAATCAAATTGGGCATAATTATAGATTTAATTTATATGTGTGATTTGGGGTTATTAAACATGCCTTAAATATATGGTTGTGAAATGAAAGCATTCTATATATCAAACAATTATAATGAATCTGAGTTAAATAATGTAACTATTAATATCCCCTATTTACAGATGAGGAAACTAAGCCTTTGAGCACTTAAATGACATCTTCAAGATCATATAATTCCAGTGTTTGTTGTATAATACCATAGTGTGATCTCACTAA
Source organism: Trichosurus vulpecula (assembly GCF_011100635.1). Taxonomy (NCBI): domain Eukaryota; kingdom Metazoa; phylum Chordata; class Mammalia; order Diprotodontia; family Phalangeridae; genus Trichosurus; species Trichosurus vulpecula. The sequence goes on along the minus strand of NC_050573.1, from coordinate 411,643,348 downwards.
GTGGTGGATAAAGTTACCTCTCCAGAGTGAATATGTGAAATTGGAATGAGAATTTGCTCACCTGTCCTGAACTTCTATTCTCCTTACCTAAAATGTAAGGTTTCTATTCACAAGGCTTTTGCTAATTAACCTGACACACATCTAATTGCTCCTTTACTCTGCATCCATTAGCACAGTTTAGCCACTCAGCAGTCAGTTAACAAGTATTTTTAAATGCCTATTTTCTGAACAATGAGGGATGGGAAGAAATATAAAAAAGAGGTTTTTTGCCCAAAGGAGTACACACTTGATAAGAAATGTGTGTGTGCACATACATACACACAAACACACACACACACAGAGACACACAAAGAATAATTTTCAAAAACAAAGTATATTATCAGTAAGGGTATGCCTCAAAGTTTCTTTCAAGCTTTTCCTGGTCACATCTATACATGAAAGGAGTAGAAAGAGGCTACACAAGCAGAAGGAATAATAATATTTTCTCTGGGCTTAGCTTTGTCTCCATGTTTTCCCCTGCCCCCCAATCTATATGGCAGAATAGAAGAAACTTGGAGTTTTTAAACTGGGGGATTGCAAACTGAAAAGCTGTTTGGAAGTTATTAGACAAGTATCTATCACCTGACTTGACTTCGGAGATTGAAATTGGAAGATAAGTTGAATGTTCACCACGAACTAGGTAGCCCCTATAGATAGGCCAAAGGAAATATCAAGCCTAAAGTCAGCCTGAGAGAATCTTAGTCCTTGTTCTAAAGAGTGTGTTAAATAATTTACCTACAGTGAGGTAGCTGACCTTGATGCCATTTTCACCTTTATTAAAGGCATCTGACAATATCATTGAAAACATCAGGTTAAAAAGCATGGGATAGAGAATCAAGTAAAAAAACTACTTGAAATAATAAACAACTTTAGCAAAGTTGCAGGATATAAAATAAACCCACAGAAATCATAGGCATTTCTATATATTACTAACAAAGCCCGACAGGAAGAGATAAAAAGAGAAATTCCATTTAAAGTTACTGTAGACATTATAAAATACGTGGGAATCTATCTGCCAAAATAAACCCAGGACCTATATGAATATAACTACAAAACACTTTTCACACAAATAAAGTCAGATCTAAATAATTGGAAAAACATCATTCACTCATGGGTAGGTCAAGATAATATAATAAAAATAACAATTCTATCCAAATCCACTTACTCATTCAGTGCCATACCAATCAAACTACCAAAAATTTATTTTATAGAGCTAGAAAAAATAATAAAATTTATCTGAAAGAACACAAGGTCCAGAATATCAAGGGAATTAAAGAAAAGAAATGCTAGAGAAGGTGGCCTAGCCATACCAGATCTTATATTGTATTAGAAAGCAGCAATCATCAAAATTACTTGGTACTGGGTAAGAAAAAGAGTGGTGGATCAGCAGAATAGGTTAGGTACACAAGACTCAGTAATCAATTGTTATTGTAACCTACTGTTTGATAAACCCAAAGACCCCAACTTCTGTGATAAGAACTCACTATTTGACAAAAGCTGCTGGGAAAATAGGATAGCAGAAACTGGGCATAAATCAACATCTTTTACCATATACCTAAATAAAGTCAAAATAGACACACAATTTAGCCATAAATGCTGATATTACAAGCAAACTGGGAGAGCAAGGAATAGATTACCTGTCAGATTTATGGAGAATGGGAGAATTTTATGACCAAATAAGAGATAAGAGAAGATGATAAAATACAAAATGGATAATTTTGATTACGTTAAATTGAAAAGTTTTTACACAAAGCCAAAGCAACCAACACTAGGAGGGAAGCAGGAAACTGGGAAAGAATTTTTACCAACAGTGTCTCTGATAAAGGCCTCATTTCTAAAATATAGAGAGAATCGATTCAAATTTATAAAAATAATACTTATTCCCCAATTGATAAATGGTCAAAGAATATGAACAGGCAGTTTTCAGATGAAAAAATTAAAGCTATCTATAATCATACAAAAATACTCTAAATCACTATAGATTAGAGAGTTGCAAATCAAAACCACTCTTAGGTACCACATCATATCTGTCAGATTGACTAACATAACAAAACAGGAAAATTATAAATGCTGGAGAAGACGTGGGAAAATTAGAACATTAATGCATTGTTGGTGGAGTTGTGAACTGTTCCAACCATTTTGGAGAGTAATTTTGAACCATGCCCAAAGGGTTATAAAACTGTGCATACCCTTTGGCCTAGCAATGCCATTTCTGAGTCCCTATCCCAAAGAGATCATAAAAATGGGAAAAGGACCCACATGCACAAAAATATTTATAGTAGCTCTCTTCGTGGTGTCAAGGAATTGGAAATTGAGGGGATGCCTATCAATTGGAGAATGGCTGAGCAAGTTGTGATATAGGTGAATATAGTGGAATACTATTGTGCTATAAGAAATGATGAGCAGGCAGACTCCAGAAAAACCTGGAAAAAGCTGAGTGAAGTGAGCAGAACCAAGAGAACACTGTACACAGTAACAGCCACATTGTGTGATGCCTAACTTTGACAGACTTCACTCTTCTCAGCTATGCAATGATCTGAGACAACTCCGAAAGACTAGTGATGGAAAATGCTATCCACACCGAGAAAGAACTACAGAGTCTGAATGAAACATACTATTTGTTCTCTTTTTAGTTTTTGTCTTTTTCTTTCTCGTGGTTCCTCCCATTCATTCTAATTCTTCCTTACCACATGACTAATGTGAATATTTTAAAAAAAAGAGAGAGAACTGAAGGAATTCCTATTCTGATACAGGGAGGATGCCATGATTTCCAAGGTTACTTCCACTCTGGCATTTTGTTCTGTGCGTGTAAGTTTCTTTCATAGGAGCTCCTCAAGGGCAGGATCTTGGCTTCTCTCCCTTCACCCAGGCACATGAAGGGGCCAATTACAGACATGGTAGGAAAAAAAATACTAAATGAGAGAAGAACAAAATGTTCCCATTTTCCAAAAAGAAAAGAGCATGGAGTCTACAAACTGGTGTCCAAAGAGCTTTTCTTTGGTTCCTAGAAAAATTCAAAAATGGATTCCTCAGTCAATAAGCATTTATTAAGCACCTACTGTTTACTGGGCACTGTGCTAAGCACTGGGAATACAAAGCAAGTCAAAAGACATTCTCTGCCCTCAAAGAGCTCACATTCTAATGGGGGAAATAACATGCAAATAACTATGTACTAATAAACTATGTTCAGGATAAACTGGAAATGATCAACAGAGGGAAGGCTCTAGGAAAATCATCAGTGAACTCTCTACAAGAGGAACCAGCTGTGACAGAGCCTTTGTTACTGAACAGGTTTTGCCAGAAGAACCTTTTGTTAACAGGGTTTCTTAGGCTGGGGGTTCAGGAGAACAATGTGGGCTGCTTGACAAAATTAAAAAAAAAGCATGGGAGCAAGCACACAGCCCTACGTCACTCCATTGGGGACTGGGAAAGCATGAGAGCATTGTCCGTTACCCAGAGCCTGGACAAGCATGTCATCATGAAACTGACATATAATACTGATGAACTTCTCTAGGCAACAAAATTTTGCCCTAATTTTCCATAAGCCCTAACAGTAGCAAAGGCTTTGATCAAATTGATAAATGTTGTGTCCAGACTTCTGTTCTGCTCCTGGTATTTCTCCTGGAGTTGTCTAGCAGCAAACACCATATCAACCATTCCTTGGCTCTTTCTGAAACCACGCTGACTCTTAGGTAGATGACCATTTTCCAGGTGAAGGATCAGCCTATCAAGAAGGACTCTGGAGACAATCTTGCTGGCAATGACTAAGAGAGAGCACTACCCCCACCCTGTGATTGTCACAGGGCAGCCTATTTCAATTTCCTTTATAGAAATGGATGGAGAATGGAGGCATCCTTGAACTGCTGGGGTATAACTTCCCCTTGACATATAACCTGGAAAATTTCAGTCAGCTTTGTATGACTAGTGAATCTCCCTGCCTTGAAATTTTCAGCTGGAATAAAATCAGCACCAGGCAGAAACATAATGGCATTCAAAACAACTTTTTTTCAGTTGGAAGTTTAGCTACAGATTGAATTCAACATCAGGTATATGGTGAATGACTTTAGTATTGATTGATGACAGCATGTTGAGAACATTATGGAAGTGTTCAGCCCATCTCTCCAGAATCACATCCTGGAGTCAATGTGGCTCCATTAGCACTAAGTAGTGGAGATGCATCATAGACCTTTGGCCCATAAATAGACTTCAGGGCATCATAAAAGCACTTTGGATTGTTACTGTCAGTATAAAACTGAATTTTTATGTCCTTATAATTGAGCCAAGAATCTCACATCTCTCTAAGCTTGATGTGCACTTTACTTTTGTTGGAGTTAAATGATGCCTTCTTAGAGACAAATTATCATGCTGGTAAACCCTGTGGAGTCCTCACTTTTCATTTCACAGCTTCTGAATTTTCCCATCATTTCGTCAAACTAATCTTGATGTTTGCAAAACTTATGGACCAGATGAATAAATGTAGTGCTGTACATTGAACCTCTGAAAGATGCCCAGCCCTTTTCTGCTCCACTGCTGCCAATCATGTGTTGGTTCAGTTTTCCCTCCAAGTTAGAAACTCTTCCCACTCACATAAGCACTCTAATCTGTTGACATTAACTCTTCTGGTAGTCTTCTTGCCTTGGGGTAGCCACTTTTGTTGAAAATGAATGTTTAACTTAGAAAGGGTAAGTCTATGATTGGTCTAGCACTCTGGCTAAACATGGCCTTTGTCAATCTAATATCCCATCTATCTATTTTCCTTAAATGCCATCTGTTAAATACCAATGTTTGCTGCAAGGGTGCATCCACAAAGTTCTACTGTATTTAGGTATACGGAAGACAGTGTTGGAGATAAGAAGATCATGGGATGCACAAGTCTTTAGTAGAAAGTGATCATTATTGTTGTTGTTTCGCATTCCATTCTTCCCAAGGACTCCCTTCCATGTCTGAGAGTCTGTGCCTACTCTGGCATTTAAGGGCATTAAGTACTCTGGAAATTACAAGCTTGACTTCTTTTAGCATATTGATGATGAGGGTCTCCAGGTCTTCATAAATTTTTTTTCTTTGACCTCATCAGAGTTCTTCACGGAGGGAGCATACACACTGATGATGGTGGCATAGCACTTTCCTGCAGGGTCAACTACACTGTCATGACTCTATCATTCACTCCTTCTGGGAGGCATGTAATCCTGTTCACTAGATTAGTTTTGATTGCAAAACCTATGCTAGCTTCATGGCACTCCCCTTCATGGTGGCCACTTAAGAAAAATGTGTATCAAGCCGTGACTTCAGTAAGTTGGCCTTCATTTGCCAGCCTCGTTTCACTCAGGGCTGCTATTTGGATGCAATACCTGCCAAGTTCTCTCACAGCAAGAGCTGTTCATTTTTCAGATCTACTGGATTTCTTGTTGTCCATAAGCTTGCACACATTTCATATATTGATGGTGAATGGAATTATTCTCACAGAAGTTTTTGTACATTTGTACATTTGTGTATGTGTGTGTGTTCAGACGCAGGGTGGGATTCCCTGCCCGTGGCAGCAAGCAGGCCAGGGTTGGGTGAAGCAGAATTTTTTAGCGCACCCTTTCTATACCCTTTCTTATGCCAGGGGGTAAGAAGTATAATCCTTTAAAAAAAACAAGGCTGCTCACCCAGGGGCTACTGAATCCCACTGCTGCTTCAGTCCAATGAGAAAGAAAACCTATGGCCTGCAACACCTGTGTTCAGAGTAACTGCAGCACCAGTATATCTTCACCTGCTGCTTCACCTCCTGTCACCACAGGACTTTGAGGTAGGTAAAAAAAAAGGTAAAATGGTTTCAGTGATATCTTTTCACTCTAGCATAAGTTGGATTTAAATGAGGCAGAGTTTTATGAAGCCATCGGCCTCACTCTCTTCCAGAATTCATGGAGTCTACTGGAAAGATAAAAGGCAAGATGACTGGTGATAGTGTGAGATGCAATGGATTAGCTTGGCATCTTCAATGTCTGACCACGCTCTAAGCACTCCACAGAGCCTGCTTCTGCCATCTTCATTGCTATTGGAAAAATTATTCTCATCTGTCCATTCTGTCAGGGGAAATTTTTATAGGATTGGGAAAGATATCCCTCTAACTCATCAAGGTTCAAGACCCCTTAGTTACTCTCAACCTTATTTATCCACTACATATACTACAGCTTCTTGGAGTCACAGGTGAGAGTTGGGTGAATCAGATGGACACCAAAGGTCAAAAGCAACCCTGAAAAGGGTTAGGCAACCCTTACACCAGAGGTGCTAGTCTTCCCTGAACATCCTGCAACCCCACCAAAAAAAGTGTATGCATTTAGGGAAGGATGGGTCTAGCTTGCAGCAGGAAACAGGCCTAATGTATGCAGAGTGGTGACACTATTAAAATATCAGTGACGCTACAGTCTGTAAGGCATACATTGTCATACATCGACCTTCCATGAATTGTGCTGGCCATATGTTTTCCTCTTCTGTATACCTCTCCTGATTATTGCCAAAGTTACATGTATTTTACATATTTCTCTCCCTCTCCCTCTCTCTCTCTCTCTCTCTCTCTCTCTCTCTCTCTCTCTCTCTCTATATATATATATATATATATGTGTGTGTGTGTGTGTGTGTGTGTGTGTGTGTATGTGTGTATGTATACATATATATATATGAATGTATATTTTTCCATGATTTTGCTATTCACCAGTGATATTATGTATATCTGTGGGAGAATTGTCCCAAGTTTATTGGGAAATTTTATTACTAATTATCTTATTGGCACATTTTATCAAATTTTTGTTGTTCTGTAGTTTTTTTAATCATGTCTGACTTTGTGACCACATTTGGGGTTTTCTTGGAAAAGATACTGGAGTGGTTTACCAATTTCTTCACCAGCTCATTTTACAGATGAGGAACTGAGGCAAATAAAGTTAAGTGACTTCCCTAGGGTCACATAGCTAGCCAGATGTGAACTCATAAGGTAGAGTCTTCATAATTCCAGGCCTAGCACTCTATTCATTGTGCCACGATTTTATTAAATACCTTTGCTTTAAACTAATTGTGTCCTCTAACTATTAAATGTCAAAACATAAATGGGAAAATGAGTCTTGTTATTAGGGGATATTTAGTCATCAAGTACTTTGAACCTGGATTAGCCATTCTTTAGAGACAGGGTTTCTTTATCTTTTTGTGTCCTAGGCCCTTTGGTGTGTAAAAGCTATAGACTCCTTCTCAGGATATTTTTAAACACATAAAATAAAACGTTTAGAATCACAAAGGAAACCAATCATACTGAAATGCATTTACCAAAATAATTTAGATAACAAGTTTACAGACTTCAGGATAAGAAATTGTGCTCTAGAAAATCTGTCCTCTGAATTGGGGCATGCTTCCAGGTACCTCAGTACCTGGATAAATATCAAATAATTGAAAAGAAAATGTGTTAAAGAAATTCATAGGGAGGAGAGATTTCTACAGGATTGAGTGATGGGGGAAGGATACCAGAGGAGGAAGAACCATAGGTGGGGCTTAAAAACTAGAATGAGATAAATGGGATGACAGAAGCAGGGTACCTGGAGGTAGACTTGAATGAGTGAAGTTATGAATTAATAGTAGCAACTCACATTTATAGAGTATTTTAAGGTCTACAAAATACTTTCTTCCCAAGACCCCTGTGAGATAGTTAGGTGGGGCTATAAGTAATGTCTAAGAGAGGTTCAGAGAGGAGAATGGCCTGCCCTAGGTCTTACAGCTACTAATATGATGGATGGGATCCAAACCCCAGTTCAAACTCATGCTTGATCTATTATATCAAGTTTGCTGTCAAGCTGGGAAGGATCAATCAAAATGTTTTCAAGAACAATGTGTAGATTAATTTGACTGGAGCTAAGAGTTTAATGGAGGGAAGGAGAGGATGGGTATTTAGCAATGCATGATCAACTTAGGGAATCATGCTTTGGATAAGTTCATCCATTGGATAAAACCTTGACAGCTTCTTTCAAATTAGACTTTGCAGACTTCACTTGCATTTTATGTGTTTGTGTTTGTGTATACACAAATATATATGCAAGCACATACACATATATATATATATGTATATATGCATGTATGTGTATTATGTAAGTTTTAATAGCTTAATATATGAAGTCATGAACATATACTAAAACTGGACTAAAACTTTTAGACCACATGCACACATGTGAGTGCATGTATTTATTTATGCATATGGCAGCGGGGGGGGGGAGTTCCATGTGTTCATTTATTAAGAAACTGAAAGCACCTTAAGACCAGATACTGTTCCTTCCAGAATTGTTTGTTAGTTTTTGCGGTGCCCCAAACTCTCTAGTTCCCAGTTTACGTTGGACATAAAAATGTATTTTGCTCATTTATTCACCAGAAAAGAAGAGATTCTTTTGTCTTCAAGTGATCTCACTCAACATTTAAATATTCCATCTGAAATAATTTTCCTTTAAAAATTCACAAGAGCTTTGATTTCACTGGTGTGGATACCTTCTTCAATGCAGATCACAATCTTTTTATGAGTTGCTGTGACCAAAAACAAGTAACACCTGGAGGTCAAATTTCTGGCATGAGCAAAGTGATATAAAGACATCAGAGGAGTTTCTTCATTCATATTCTATAGTGTGTGTGTGTGTGTGTGTGTGTGTGTGTGTGTGTTTATTTTGTCTGTGATTTCTGAAAATAGCTATCAAGGGACAGGAGGGGAGAGAAGGGAAGAGAAAGGGGACAGTTAAAGGGAAAGGAAGCAGAGGGAAGGGGAGGGGAGAGAAGGGAAGGGGAGGCAACTTTATTGTCTGATATTCTAGCACTTTTGTAAGTAGGAAATCATGTATTCCCTATTCTCATGACTACACAATAGATGTGATTCAGTCATTACCTCCAAAACTTACTTCTCCATCCCCTCAAGCAGGCTAATAGCAATTATGTTCCCCTAAACATTGATTTCCTATTGTGTGACATTAAAAGAGACTCTGTTTCCTGATGCAGCTAAGTATCCATCTGGGCTGATTATTAGCAGCCTTATCTGTTATTAACCAATGTGGAAATTATCAAGTTACTGAAAGCTACAAGTTCAGTTTCAGGATTTTTCTTCACTTAGAAAACTCAAGGGAAAAGGGCATTCTCTTCCCTCTAGTAAAAAAAAAATGAAGATACTTTATTGTTGGTTTTATACTGTTAAGCAAAGCAGGTTTATATTTAAGCACAAATGATGTTTCCCCAAATCACCCTTGATAATGTTTTCTCCAGGATCTCCAAATATCAACATACATGCATACCACTTACTAAGGAATTGAGTCTTATTGATGGAGAGTTATGATGATTCTAAGGAACCAGATACACCTAGTATCTGAAGCATTTAAAGTAGCAATTCTCCTCCAAATGGAGAAAAAATGTAAGACATGAATAAATAAACTGTACAAACTATCAAAAATGACTTCAAAGTTTACCTCCAAATCAGTAACAATAAAAGACAAAATAACTCTGAAGTTTTATCTTAATTGCAAATTAGCAAAGATGAGAATAATGCTGTGTAGAAGCTGAAGAAATTTAAGCAAACTCTATACTGTTCATATGAATTAGTCTGACTATAATAGAGAATAGTTTAGGATTATGTTTTAAAAAGAAGGTAACTAAATTGTTTATGTACTGGGATACAGAGATCTCACTGCTAAGTATTTACTCCAAGAAGGTCAAAGACAGAAAGGAGGGTTCCATATATGCAAAAATATTCTTAGGGGTTAGTTATCAAACTCCTGGAAAAAAAGGAGATGCTTATATATGGGGATATGACTAAATAACTCTCAGTACATGAATGAACAGGAATATTGTTATGCCATAAGAAACAATGAATAACTAGAACTCACAGAATCATGGGAAATTATATATATATATATATATATATATATATATATATATATGTGTGTGTGTGTGTGTATATATGTATATATATGTGTGTGTGTGTACCCACACACACACACATATGTATGTATGTATGTATGTGTATATATATGTATATATATATATATATGCAAAGTGAAAATAAACCAAAAGTCTATCAATCAAATAATAGGCATTTAGTAAGTCCCTTCTAAGTTTCAGGTAATATACCAGAAATTGGAGATGCAGAGACAAATATGAAAGGCTTTACTCTCAAACAGCTTACATCCTAATGGGGGAGGTAACATGTTCATGCATAAGTATATGTATACTGAATAGAAAATAAATACAGAGAAGTTTAGGGAAGGGTGGTACTAACAGCAGTAGCGTGCCAGAGAAAAAGACTCATGTAGAAGGTGGCGTGTGAGTTGAATCTTGAAGGAAAGAGCCAGAGGTGAGGAGAGAATGCATTCCAGGCATGAAGGAGATAGCCAAGTGCAAAAGCATGCAGACACAAATAGGGTGCCATATGTGAGGAACACCTGAAAGGACAATTTGGCTAGACTTTAGAGTGCATCCTGAAATACATATAAAACTAGATGGGCTTTAAAAGCCAAACAGAGGAACACACACACACACATGTATGTATGTTTATATATATATATATATATATATATATATATATATATATATATATATATATATATATATATATATATATATATATATATATATATATATACATATATATATGTATTTTTTTTCTCCTTAATGAAGTAGGGACCTCCTGGGGATTATTGAGTAGGGGAGTAATATTGTCAGAACTGCTCTCAATTAAAAAGTTTGGTAACAGCATACATAATGTCTACAATAATGTAAATGGAAAGGGGAAAATGAGCTGATCATAGCAGAATTGAAATAACCAATCTGGGCTCTAAAGAAGGAATAGGAAAATTCACTCTCTGCAGAGCAGTATGGAACACCTACTAAAAAAAACTCATTTGACATGCTAGTTTTGCTAACCTATTTTCTTTTTCATTTTTTCTAAATTATTTCATAAAAGCTTGGCTTGCCGATAGGTTGGAGAAGAATATATTTAGAAACTGAAGTGATATAAAAACAATAGATTCCCCTAAAATCATTTTTGTCTTTAATTTTAGACACAAATACCAAAACACAAATACTACATAGAGAAAAGAAACAAAAACATACCATAAACTTAAATGTTGGAACTTAAATTTAAAGAAAGAAAAAAAAGGCATGTTATGTGCATAGCAGAACATAAGAGAGAATTCAAAATATGTAACAATAAATTTTCATTTCAAGAAAGCCTTATAATAAATAATATGTTGTGTTGAAAACTGTCCATATTTTCTTTTAAAATCATTTTTAAGAAAGATAAAAGGCAAAATAGCTCTGAAGTATCACCTTATCACTTTGGCTAATATGATGGAAAAGGAAAATGATAATTGTTAGGGAAAAAGTGGGAAAATTGGAATATTAATGCATTGTTGGTGGAGTCGTGAACTGATATAACCATTCTGGAGATAAATTTGGAACTTTCCGCAAAGGGCTAAAATTATACATACCCATTGATCCAGCTATACCACTACTAAGTCTGTATCCCAATAAGATCATAAAAAAGGAAAATGGACCCACATGTACAAAAATATTAATAATGGCTCTCTTTGTGGTGGCAATGAACTGGAAATTGAGGGGATACCCATCAATTGGAGAATGGCCGAAGAAGTTGTGGTATATGAATATAATGAAATACTATTGTTCTATAATAAATCATGAGCATGGGGATTTCAGAAAAACCTGGAGAGACTTCTATCAACTGATGCTGAGTGAAGTGAGCAGAACCAGAATAGTATTGTACACAGTAACAGCCATGTTGTGCAATGATCAACTTTGATAAATTTAGCTCATCTCAGCAATACAATTATCATGATGGAAAATGCTTTCCACATCCAGGTAAAGAATTATGGAGTCTGAATGCAGATCAAAGCATACTATTTTCACTTTTTGTTTTTTGTTTCTTCTTTCATGTCTTTTTTTCTCTTTTTTTCTGATTCTTATTTCACAGGGTGACTAATGTGGAAATATATTTAACATGATTGTACATGTATAACCTATATCAGATCATTTGCTATCTTAGAAAGGGGGAGGGAAGGGAAGGAGGGAGAAAAAATTAGAACTCAAAATCTTACAAAAATGAATGTTGAAAACAATCTTTACATGTAATTGGAAAAAAATAAAATACTAATAAGTACAAAAAAGAAAGATAAAAGAAATTATTTAAGAAAATAAAATAATGATTTTACTCTCCAATTTCTCTACTGAACATGTAATAGAAATGCACCACAGGAGACTATAACTATATAATGTGGATCCCCTTTTGCTGTATATCAAATGAGGAATTTTTCCCTGGATGTTTATAACTAGGAAAGTACCACATGAAAGTTGCTCCTTGGCTCATTTCAGAGAGACACGAAGACCTTCCTGAATTGAGTCAGGAAGTCTAGTGGGGGCTGTTGAGTGGACTGAAACAAATAATATGTGTGTCTGGTGTATAGTAGGTACTATGCAAATGCTATTATTATGACAATCATTATCAACATCAGTATTATTAGTTTACTGTTATTATCATCATCATCATCATCATTACTACTACTACTACTACTACTACTACTATTACTACTACTACTACTACTACTACTACCACTACTACTACTACTGCTACTCCTAAATAAGACACCAGACATGGAATAAAACTGGCAAAGCAAGGAAAAGGAATTTCTCTTCCAAAAACTATATACTACACACTTCCACAAGCACTTTCTTTTATCATGTATTTAATTTTGAGGAAAAGAATTAGTATAGAGTGACAAGGACTTTTTCCCCCGGGATGGTCAATTTTAAGGGTTGTAGCAACCATTGTATTTCTTCTAGGAAAGAAAGCAGGGCATATCAGAGGTATGGCATGCAGAAGTTTGGCTGGCTGGGTGAAGCTGATGTCAGGATGGTGGAAACAGGTCCCTACTCACTCTAACTCTGTCTGAGGTTTCTTGATTTGGAAGTTGAAAGAGAACACAATCTAGACTGGTGTATGAAACCTAAGCTCCACCCTAGGCTAGAGTGAAGAGAGAGGCTAGATTTCAACCATGCCCACTTCACAATAGACCCAAGTACTTCCCTGGAGTGGGATACCTTGAGGTCAGAGGTCGCTGAAGAAGAAATAAAGGGCTTCTTTACTGTTCATCATTGATTCCTGAGACCAATTCTCAGGAAAGGCTAGTGCTTTGACCATATTCCAAATTTAAGTAAACTGCCTGAAAAAAGTCCTGGACTGGAAATCAGGAGACTTGTGTCATATTCTTCGCTCTGATACTACTTATTCTTGTTTCTTCCTCTGCAAATTGAGGGGGCTGGATGAAGTGGTCTTCACAAGTATCAGCTCTAAGTATCTGACAGTCTGTATAAATTGAGCTTCAGTTGATGCCAACTCAGCCAAGCTTCAATTGTAGTAAGAACTGAGTGAGCCTTTCCTGCTTGTCTCCAGAGCTTCAGTTTTCTACTCTGCAAAATGGTGATGAACCAAATCTGTTTCCTTACAAATCTCACATTATCTTGATGTTTTTTGAAGATTTTGTTATTGTTTGTTTTGAAAAGAAAAGAAAAAAGAATGACTCTCAGCCCCGTTCTTCAAAAGCATTGGTTTGCTGTGTGGTAACCACTCCCCTTATTCCCATCATGTTTCTAGGATGCCAAGTATGAAGAAACATTAATAGACCTTAGTATTGTGTTGTCAAGAGTAATTAGTCAATATAAGGAGTTATCAGATAGCCTGTTTCCTTTCCAAGGATAAGCAACCTCATTGTAGGTGCCCCATGATCTCTTCCCATGAGGCCTGGTATCCCGAGATCTCTAGCTTATCCTACAGGGCAACATCCCCTTTACTATTCTCTTCCATTCCCACTAAAGGTCTTTTCCATATTGACTGTTCAAGGTGCAGTTTGTGATGCTGATTCCAAAAGTAAATGTTCCCAGTTATTACTCAGATTAATATTATTCCATTCAGACTAGTGGTATTTATGGTTCCCACATATTTCCATTGTCCCTTTTACAAAGTATGCGGCATCACTTTTGTAATAATAATGAAAGCAGAGAATATTTTCAAAATGAAATTCTTTTGGTGGAAAAAATGACCAAGAGACTTGTAGTGTTATTTCTTTTCTTTTACTTTATTCCTAACAAAAGTCAGCACTGACTGTCATTAGCCCGTAGGCTTCTAGCTTTATTAAAACCCCATCCCACCAAGCTAACTGAGGAGAACGCAAACATAAGCTTTCAAAAGAGAATCTAGATCTCAAAAATAATGTATAACCATATCTGGTCATTACATATTTTTAGTAAAATGCTAATAGAATTTGATCAGTCATAAATTAGTTGATGATGAATTTATTTTGGCCTATACTATGCTGTTCTCCAGGCAAATTAATTCTTTAATTGAAATCCACAAACTTAATTTTATATGATTCATCACACTAGTAATTAGTTTAAAAGAGGCAGCATAATATAATGGGAAGAGCTCTATATTAGCAATCAGAAGACTTGAATATTAGTATCAGCTGTGTAATAAGCATAAAAGCCTTGGACAGGTAGCATCCATAGATCTGCTTTCATCCCATTCCTCAAGGGAAGTATGTTGGTAAGCAAAATGGGCTCTTAGCACTTAGTTCAACAAGTGCCCTTGAAGAGTTTGGCTTTTTCCTTTGAGTAATTCAGTGTATTTCATTGAGTCTTACTAAGTGATAAGCCCCAGACTCTAACCCCTATTAGGTGTTAACCTGACCTATGTGGATGTGAACCTCCCAGGGTCCTAAGGGGAGGGGCTAACTCAAGAACCAATCATAGCAGCCTAAGTTCTGGTCATTCAGATGACATTTGATGACATCTGAAGCCCTATAAGAAGAGAAGACAGAGCCATTTGCGCAGGGCTCTCACTCATGGTGGTGCTGAGGCAGAGACTCCGGGCAACTGCAGCTAGGAGCCCTCCAGCTTGTAACCCGGATGCTGAGACTTTGTTAAACTCTGGTAACTATGTATTGGGATTTGAATCAGACAAGGTCTATCTGTTGATATTTGTACTTTGTTTGTATTTTGCTCTGAAGTTCAGTGTGCTGGTCTTTTTCCCCTGCACTAAGTGAATGATATTTGTATGCTGAATTAAAGTAAGCTTGTCAACCCCTTCACGTAGCTTTCCTTAGTTAAGCAGATCAAAATAACCTGTGCTTTGGCAGCTTTCTAGGTGCTGGCTGTTGGTGGATCTTACACCCCCATAGAAGCTGCTAGCCAGATTGTGGGAACAGGAAGAAACTGCTGTGGAAAAGTGTCCACTATTTCCATCAATTGCTAACCAATCTACATTCACAGGGCAGAAAAATCAACGGAGCTGAAGCAGCCAAGTGCCCTAAGGGAGAGACAGGCAGTACATAGTAAGTAGATCAAACCATGACCCCCACTTTGACCACAATCTCTCCTTGGACCCTGATGCAAACAGCCCAGGATCCTAAGCCCAGGAGTCTTGCAAATCAAACTGTCACCCGAACCACCAGACCTGTTTCTAGCTCAGCTTTCATAGCCATCGAGGCAAAAATAATCATTGCAAAGAAGAAGGCACTTTCCTCATCACCAATAGCAATAACTGCTGGACTACTGACATAAACAAACAAATAGACACATAAGTATTAAGAGTTGTGGGATTCCCCAGACCAACATTACCTTCTCTAGTTTAGTCCTTACAGCTGTTTTCTGGTGAAACAATGTTTATGGAAAAGAATCCAGCTCTCCCTACCAACTGCCAACCATTTGCCACCCTCCAGGCAAGCATGCTAGCCTCGCTAAAGGCTGAAGTATCAAGGTGCTCTGAGAGAAAAGAGACAGCTTGCATCATCTAAGTCAAACGGTTACCCCCATGGCCACCATCTCTCCTTAGATCCTGATAGAGACAGCCCAGGACCCTCAACCAAAAAGCCTTGAGAATAGCAATGCTTCCCACAGCCAACCTAGGATGCAATTCCTGTGGAGATAAAACCTGACAACTGTTTCTGTAGTGCTACCGTCACATTTATTGAACACCCAGAAAAGAAAGTTCTTTGGTCACCAAAGTCAGATTTGTCAATAGGTTCAACATCAGAAACTGATCTGATTGGGGGTAGCTAGGTGGTGCAGTGAGTAGAGCACCAGCCTTGGAGTCAGGAGCAACTGAGTTCAAATCCAGCCTAAGGTGCTTTACACACTTACCAGATTTGTGACCTTGGGCAAGTCACTTAACCCCACTTGCCCTGCATTCCCCCCTGAGGAAAAAAAAAGAAACTGATATGATTTCTATCAGTGGAAATAACATTAAAGAAGCAACATTACCATCTGCTTCGCCACCAAACCCTAAGAACCATGAAACCTTTCCATCTGACTCATCTTTAACCTCCTCTGTTTGTTGTCTCTTCCATCAGAATGTGAACTATTTGAGGGCAGACTGTCTTATTTTTCTATTGGAATACCCAGTAGTTAGAACAGTGATTCGTATACAGTAAGTGTTTAATTCAACTTACTAGCTATATTACTTTAGGAAAATCATTTAAAATCACTGAGTCTCAGGATGCTCACCTACTCAAGAAAAAAGAGCTATGCTAATCTCACAGAGTTGTGAGGTTCAAATTAGTTACTTTGTAAGAGCACCTTGATTTAGTTTATTAATCAATCAAACAACTAGAATTTTTTAAGTTCCTACCCTATGCTACACACTGTCAGGCATTCTTTGAGCTACAAGGAATACTAAAAACCAAAAAGAAAGAAACAATGCTTATTTTCAAGGAATTTACATTCTAACAAGAAACACAACAAGAACAGAATAAAGAGGTACATACAGAATAAATGTAAGCAAAATAATTGTGAATAAATATAAAGTACTTAAATCCATGTTAGGAAGGTTCAACACCACCAAAGCACCCACAACTTTACTCAAAAAGTGAAGCTCAAAATGTATCTGGAAGGAAGCAAAGGGTTCCACGAGACAAAAGGAAAGAGGGAAGGTATTCAAAGCATGGAGGACAGCTAGTGCAAGAGCAAAGAGATGGGAAATGGAGTTTAGTTTAGCCCACATTTAAATAGTATTTTAGGGTTGTCAAAGTATTGAGAAACTTATCTCATTTTGTCTTTTACAATAACCTCTTGAAGAAGGTATTTTCTTTAACTCATTTTACAGGTGTGGATACTGAAATTGAGAGAAGGTCAGTGATTCCTGGAGGATCACACAGCCAGAAGTAATATTTGAATTCAGATCATCCTGACTGCAAGCCCAACACTCTATCTGCTGTGTCAAATATCTACCTTTGTAAACACTGAAGTTTTATAAATACATTATTACTGTAGAAAGACATGGCTCCAGAAATAAAAGATACTACCTAGGTCTAGGGACAGGAGGAGGGAAGAAAAAAATATGATAACCTTATTATGTATTTGGAGGAAATAGGAAATTGTATATAATAGATTTGCAGTTTCATGTGCAATCATCTTTTTTCTAAATTATACTATGCTATGGAAATGCTCATTTTATTCCATAAATTAAAATAAAGTAAATAAACATTAAAATAAAATAATCTTATCAATGGATCTCAATAATAAATATTCAGATGCTCCTATTTACAACACACAGGGTCATAAGACGGAACTGAAAGAAATTGAACTTTGTGGTTAACTTAAATATTCCTTGCCCTTCTTCTAGTCTTTCCTCTCATGCTTCCCCTCCCCCACTCCTTTCTCTCCAAAAGCCTGTCATATAGTATACATTAATCAATCTTTCTAGCAGCCTTCAAAGCCATTGAGACCTCTTAGGACCTCATTTGCTATAAACTCTAGTGATCCTATGGCTTTGAGGATGAAATAGAAAGTCAACCAGTTGTACTTTTAAACTGACCTTTATCCCCATTCCCACTGTGATGGAGTGATAATGCTCTCTACATGAAAGCTGTTTGCTGAAAAGAAAGTGTTTCTCAAAGTGTTTGTATTTAGAAAAGAAGTACCCCCTTCTACTTCATTCCTTAAGAACTGAGGCATATGTTTAGCCAGAATGTATGGGAAAACTCATTCCAGTGATAGTCTTTAAAGTGGCCAAATTCAACCTGAATTGGAGACCTAATTTTCAGTGCTGATGATTTCCTTGTTTTTAAGGTGTGATGACTTAAAGTGATTCAGGTAGAGAAACTGCCTCTTCATCAATCTCTCTTACTTCCCTTCTAAAGTTTCCCCTATGTTTCATTTTAATACCCTTCAGGAGAAATAAGCTGGTTTGTCTCTGGCCAATCATTGCCTCCAGGAATTCATCAGCTAGCATTCCAATAGGTAGAGGTGTAAAATCAACTAAAAGCCTGTACACCCAAAAGCCTCGGGGGATGCAAATGTAAGTCTCTGGATTGTGAAAACCAGAAACCTACTGACAGAATCAGAATCAGCTGTCTCGAAATTTGAAAGATTCTATGTATGGATGAACATACACACGCACACACACACACACACATTTACATACAGATAACATAAACACATATATACATGTATGTATATTTGTGTGTATTATCTGTATGTAAATGTGTATAGAAACATTCAAGCTTAAAGATGACAAGGTAGATTTAATTCCTCTGTATAATCAATGCCTCTAGCTGCTCTTACTTTGGGGAGAAGGTCTTGTTTGTGCTAAAGATTCTATTCGTATACTGAATTTCAGAACAATTCTTTATTGCTTTCCATGGAATTTTGCAGCATCTGCAAGTATCCTCATCCATGGTGATAAGTCATTTGTCAGAATTTGGGTCAGGAAGTACCTGGATTCAGCTATAGGAGACAATGTTCACAGGGATACTGATACTTGCATAATCTGAATCACAGGGCTGTGGCAATGATAGTACTTCATGATTCATGAAGTGCTATGTAAATACATCAACATTATCATCATTACTATTAAGTATCATTATTCAACATATCAATGGATACATCAACTCACTGAGGTAGCTACTCCCTTCATTGATACCAGGCTACAGGGGTTGGCACCAGGACCATAGAGAAAAGGCAGCAACTAGCCTGAGCTTTCCCCCAAACCCCTCCAAATACCATTAAATAATGTCATAAAATAATTCCAGAAAAACCCACAAAAGGATGAGGTAAAATAATTTTCCAACCAAAGACAACTTAGAAGGCTACCAGGAAAGGTCTGTCATACCTAGGTAAGAGTGAAGACCAGTACAGCACAGGTTGTACCAGTACAGACCCAGCCCCAGCATAGCAAGATCAGGTCTTGGGAGCTGCTGAAACAGCAGTGGCAGTGGCTACTTCTGGAGCTCTCAGCCCACAGACTGCAAGGGGGTGAAACAACTGATCAGAAGGCAATTATAGGAGTCTTTTTGCTAGCCCTGAGGCACAACGCTGTTGCTTTGCCCATACTCAGATCTAGGTCGCAGTCCAGGATGAGGAGAAGCACTAGTGCACCACAGCTTGCTGCCATAGTAGAACAGAGATTCTCATCACAGTTCCAGGGCAGAAAATAGTGCTTGTGATCACTCACAGACTAGAGCACAGGCCTGAAGAGTAGTAACCACACCTCTCCTTAGATCATACCACCTTGGAAGAACTGAAAACTTACAGGTCCCTAGAAGTATCTCTGAAAACAGCTCCACAAAACCCCTGAATCTTGGGGAAAGTGAGGTCTCTACCATGGAAAGAGAACTCTATTTTAACAAAGAGTTAAAAAGTCAAGAAATAGGCTAGGAAAATGAGCAAGCAACAGGAAAAAATTCTGACCATAGAAAGATACTAAAGTGACAAGTAAGATCAAAACACACACTCAGAACAAGAGAGCAAGGTCAAAGTTCCTACATACAATGCCTCCAAGAAAAATATGAATTGGTCTCAGGTCATGAAAGAGCTCAAAAAGGATTTTGAAAATCAAGTAATAAAGGTACAGTAAAAATCGGAAAGAGAAATGAGAGTGATGTTAGAAAATCATGAAAAACAAGTCAACAGTTCAGTAAAGGAGATACAAAAAAAACCTGAAGAAAATGACAACCTGAAAAAAAAGACTAAGCCAAATGGTAAAATAAATGCCCAAAAAGCCAATTAGGAGAAGAATGCCTTTTAAAAACAGAATTGGACAAATGGGAAAAGAGGCACAAAAATTCAATGAAAGAAAAAAAAATCCTCCTTAAAAAATAGAATTGGCCAAATAGAAAAAAAAAAAAGGTGCAAAAGCTCAGTGAAGAAAATAATTTCTTAAAAATTAGAATGGAAAAAATGGAAGCCCACGACTTAATGAGAAATCAAGAAACAATAAAACAAAACCAAAAGAATGAAACAATAGAAGAAAATGTGAAATATCTCATTGGAAAAACAACTGACCTAGAAAATAGATCCAGGAAAGATAATTTAAAAATTATTGGACTACCTGGAAGCCATCATCAAAAATAAATAAATAAATAAGAGCCTAGACATTATCTTTCAAGAAATTATCAAGGAAAACTGCCCTGATATTTTAGAACCAGTGGGTAAAATAGAAAGTGAAAGTATCCACCAAACACTTCCTGAAACAGATCCCTAAATGAAAACTACCAGGAATATTATAGCCAAAATCCAGAGCTCCAAGACCAAGGAGAAAGTACTGCAAGCAAACAGAAAGAAACAATTCGAGTACTGTGGATCTACAGTCACAATAATACAAGATTTAGCAACTTCTACATTAAAAGAATCACCTGCCCAGCAAAAATGAGTATAATCCTTTAGGGGGAAAATGGATATTAAATGAAACAGAAAACTTTCAAGCATTCTTGATGAAAAGGCCAGAGCTGAATAGGAAATCTGACTTTCAGATTCACAAATCTTTTTTTTTTCAGTATTTTTAAATCTATTTTAAACTTACATACAAAATGAGAAAAGAAAAAAATATTACCATGTACATGGCAGAATATGAGAGGACAAACTATAAAACAAAAAAAAATCCATTTCAAGAAAATCTGTATAACAAATACTACTCATTATTTTCAAAGCTACCCAGTTTTTCTCTGCTTCCTTTTAGATTTCTTTCATTCTCTAATGTGTATTTTTAACTTCACCCCCCCAAAAAGGCTACAATTAAAGGTGGATACACATGCGCACACATATACATGTACATAGGCATCTATAAACATACACATATATAAACATATACACATGCACATATATGTAAGACTGCACTATGCTTATTTCCATTTATCTCTTTTTCTGAAAGTAGATAGCATCTTTATTCATACTGCATTTTATAAACTGCATAGCCAAAATAAGTTGCCAAATTTCTAGTTGCTAACCACTCTGTATTTATCATGTACAGCTGATCTATTTGAATACTTTCAAGCTTGGCAAGATCTTCCTGAATGTATACTCTTCCAACCTAACCTTCAAAAATTCAGGATTGCTGCAATAGTAGAATAAGGTATTGGAACAAGACTTTTGTAGAGGATATATCTACATGCATATGTGTGTGTATAATCTATCCATTTAATAGTTCCTTCTCTTTTATATACAGATCCACAGAAAAGTTATTTTCTGACAATCAATCTCTCTCTCTTTCTTGCTCTCTATCTCTATTTCCCTCTTTCCCTCTCTCTTTTTCTCCCGCCCCCACACACACACATTCACAAACACACATATACACGTATACATGTATATATCTATATGTAATTGCACATAATATAAGATGAGATGAACTCATAAAAGAATTTAATTACTTAATAGTGGCAATACGTATGACCCTATAGAAATCTTATTCTTTTGCAAGATCAACAGAACAAGTGAGTTTATTTATATTTTAGTCATAGGTTGTCCAGAAGATTTAAACCCTGCAAAAGACCCCAAAGTTCATGCCTGTCTAGAAGCCCCCATGATCACAGAAATCTAATAGAAGTGTAAATCTAGGAGAAACCAGCTGTAACCAAGCAAAATGGTATGGATGGGCATCATTGATTTTTCATCTTCTGTGATACATAGTTCACATTCATGAATGCACTTTGGAACTAAGCCAAGTCCCAGAGAAATTCAATTCAATGAGAAATCAAATACATGAATTTATTAAAGACTATACTGAAACATAAGTAACTTCTAAATAATGGAAAGCAGATCAGAGTATGGAAACTGGTAATTTTTACTCAAGTGTCTAATGAACCTTGAGGAATCTGTAGGGTGATTACATGCCACCCTTACTACATATAGGCCTTTGAATTGTGAGGCCAGCTATTATTGAGCCAAAGTTTTAAAATTAGACTAATAGGACCTATAATTTTTAGTTCTTACTAGGCTAGGGAGTTTAATGGATTGTAGCAAAGCAATGGCTATTATACTGAGCTGAAATACTGTGTGCCAGATGGCATTCAGCATGGCAGAATCAGGGGGCAAGGGACTAAGAGTAAAACTTGAAAACACTATCTTCAGGCCAGCAAAGATGACCAGATAAGTTGGTTCGGCTAATTGCCCAAAGTCAAATTACGAAGCAA
Source organism: Trichosurus vulpecula (assembly GCF_011100635.1). Taxonomy (NCBI): domain Eukaryota; kingdom Metazoa; phylum Chordata; class Mammalia; order Diprotodontia; family Phalangeridae; genus Trichosurus; species Trichosurus vulpecula. Next base: position 411,620,849 of record NC_050573.1, on the reverse strand, counting down.
TGCTCTTCTTGAGCTACTACCCCATTAGTCAATTGGCTTTTAACTTCAGCCAATGAGACTGCTTGGTGTTATATTTTACATCAGTGACTTTACTCAAGCCATTGTCTCACAATATGATCTTTTTTTTAAGACGGAGATCTGAAGTGTCCCAGCAAATATTTAAAATGATCCACTAGAGAGCTATGATAAAGGAAACCAAAGAGAAATAGTAGTAAGTTCCTCCATACAGTGTAGAATCAGACAAAAAGACAGTGAGAGAAGCCAGAGACTAGGACAGGGGTTGTACCAGGGAAGCCATTGTGAATTCCCATAAGTGGGAAGATTTTTTTCTATTTAATGTTTTGTTTTTCAACATTGATTTCCACAAGATTTTGAGTTACAAATTTTCTCCCCATTTCTACCCTCCCTATCCCCTTTCCCATTACTTTCTTGTAGGGCAGGATAGATTTCTATTACCCATTCCCTATATATCTTGTTTCCCAGCTAAATGCAAAAAACAACTTTTTTTTTATTTTTTAAGCATCTGCTTTTAAAACTTTGAGTTCCAAATTCTCTCCCCTCTTCCCTCCCCACCCACCTTCCCTAGGAAGGCAAGCAATTCAACATAGATCACACAAGTGGGAAGATTTTAAGATGACTAGGAAAGAGAGATAATTATGTCAAGTAAGGTAGTGCATATGAACTCCAGTAAATAGTAAATAATAGGGGCTACCAAGAGAGGGGCCATGCCAAAAGGAAGCCATAGAGAGCTCCTTTAACTGATCCTCGTGCCAGCCCGTGCTTTGAACACAAGGATTGCAAGCTAGTCTAAATTCTACTTGTTAGGTGTATAAAGCCAGATCCTGCCTCTGGCCAGCCAGAATAGAATAAGGGGACAGAACCAATTCCATCTGGTCAATTTCCTGAAAAAAGCACTCTTTAGAACATTAAGAGCTATAACAGGAAACAAGGCTTACAGGGTCAGTGTTCTGGAGACCTTGCAAATAGTCTGAGGTAATCATGATCTTCATCTTCTGAATGGTACCTGTCAAAACCACAGAGGGAGTCAAACCTGCTTCCCTTAATGGGGATTTTACAAAGACAAGGAGACAGAGTTGACCAAGGCCAGAACCAGCAGATGACAACTGAAAGATCAAGAGACAAGTCAGAGGTTGAGGCAGAAGTTGGGGCTTAATACTAACCATTCATCCAAAATGGTAGTGCAGCAGAGGAGATAGAATCAGAATCTATCCAACCTATCCAATGGTTCTATAATTGATTGTCCTCAGCACAAAGTCCCAATCAAAAAGAATGAGGGTGAAAACGTGAATAAATAGAAGAAAACACTTGTAATGAAATGATATTAAGTGTTAAGAAGCCCAAGAGATAAACTCAGAAGATGAGAACAACTCTACAAAAACCATAATCACAGTCTCAGAGCTTGCCCACAAGAACTCCATAAATGGCTGAAAAAAATGAAGCAAAGGATTAGAAATAAAATTATAAATGGAGTTGGAATTTAGAGGTAAAAAATGGATGACAAATAGTTTTGAATAATAGGTGTAAAATTTAACTCATGTAGCATGCTTTTTTAAAAATGAAAATGAAACAATACACTGAATATATGAAAGAATAAGAAATACTAGAAAAAAGTAAATATATTAAAAATTGAAAAATGCAGTGTCTACTATCAAAAACTCACCTAGAAAATAAATGGAAGAGAGATTATTTAACACTGGTTATAGAGTAGCTTAAGTCATGTCTGCCCCTATTTGGAGTTTTCTTGGCAAAGATACTAAAATGGTTTGCCATTACCTTATCCAGCTCATTTTAAAAACAGGGATAAGTGACTTGCCCAGGGTCACACAGCTACTAAGTATCTGAGGCCAGATTTGAACTTAATGTCCTCCTGACTCCAGTGCTGGAGCACTATCTACTACACCATCTAACTGCCCTTTAATAATAATTAGACACCCTGAAAATTGTGATCAAACAAAAAAGTGAAATACCATATTTCAAGAAATCATGAAAGAAGATTTCTCAGATTAACTAGTACCGGAATATAAAGTGCAAAGAGGAAGAACTCATTGATTACCTCCTGAAAGAACCCCCCACATGGGAAAAAAAAACAGTTAAAAGAGACAAACAAGGAAACCACACTATGTTTAAAGGTAACATAGATAATATCAATATGCACTGAATGATACAACATTTAGTGATTTAAAGGAAAAGCTAATAGGACTATATGGAGAAATAGACATCAAAACTAATAGTTTAGTACCCAAGATTGCCTCTTTTAGATAAAGAACATTTAAAAACAACAGCAACAAAAATGAGTTAACTGGAATATTTTTAAAAGTTAGATGTAATAGATATATGTTGTTTTTGTTGTTGTTTTTCAGTTATGTACAATTCTTCATGACGTCATGGACTATAGCATGTCAGGTCCTTCTATCTTCTACTATCTCTCAAAGTCTGTCCAAGGTCATGTTCCTTGCTTCCACGACACTATCTATCCATCTCATCCTCTACCACCTACTTCTCCCTTTGCCTTCAATCTTTCCCAAGATCAGGTCTTTTCCAGGGAGTTCTGTCTTCTCATCTGATTAAACTATTTAAGTTTCAACTTCAGCATTTGTCCTTCCAAAGAATAGTGTAAATTATTTTTTAATATTTACTTATTTGATCTCCTTGCTGTCTAAGAGACTCTCAAAAATCTTCTCCAGCACCACAATTAGAAAACATCAGTCTGCAGGGCTCAGCTTTCCTTATAGCCTGACTCTCACAGTCGTACCTTACTACTGGAAAAAAAAACATAATTTTGATGGTACAGACCTTTGTCAGCAGTGTGGTGTCTCTGCCTTTTAGTGTACTGTCTAGATTTGCCATAGCTTTCCTTCCAAGGAGAAAACATCTTTTAATTTCATAGCTGTAGTTGCCATCTGTAATGATCTTTGAGCCCAAGAATATCCTCTATGACCTGTCTGTCTAGGGCAGGGGTGGGGAATCTGTGGCCTCAAGGCCACACATGGCCCTCTAGGTCCTCAAGTGCAGCCCTTTGTTGGAATCCAAACTCCATAGAAAAAAAATTCCCTTAATAAAAGGATTTGTTCTGTGAAGTTTGGATTTAGTCAAAGGGCTGTACTTGAGAACCTAGAGGGCCACATGTGGCCTTGAGGCTGCAGGTTCCCCATTCCACTCTAGGGTAACCCTGCACAGAATAACTCATAGTTTCACTGAGATATGTAAGTCCTTTGGCCATGACAAGACGGTGATCCCAGAGAAGATCTGTTGATTACTAAATTGGAATATATATTTCTAAACTGTCTATGACACCTCTATAAGAAAGATCTTGTTTATTTCATTAAAATGATATAAACTAATGCAGAAAAACCAAAATGTTAAACATATGCTTTTATTGACCACAGTGCTATAAAATATAATTAACAAAGGACATTTTAAGAAAAATGTTCTGATTTAAGTAGAAAATATATAATTTAAATCTAAAGAATTGGTAGGAGAAAAATGTTCCTGAAATGATACTGTCTTCAAAGGTTACAGGAGTAAAGACAAAAATGTTACTGGATGGATGGTTGTGTTCTGTTCTTTTAAGAGAGGAACAAAAATGTCAGAGGAAAAGTAATATACTAGGGGAGAAATAAGGAAAAAGAGGGACTTCCTATTTCGTGTAAATGAGGTATGTAAAAAGACTATAGAAAAATGGAGAGCAGGCATCTAATCCCCCACCCCCAGCAACCCTGCACACACGCGCGCACACGCACGCGCGCACACACACACACACACACACAAATTCCAGATGCACTTCTTGGACTAGACTCTCCCACGTCCCCCAGAAATCTTATCATCCAGTAAGGTTGTATTAGCCTTGCTACTCAGATCTCATCAGTACCCTCTGATTTGGAGGGTATGCTGTTTTTTCTCAGTTTGACTGAATTTCCACATATTTGTATGCCACATTCAAAAAGCCTCATGTTCAACTATGTAAAATCAAACCAGAAAATTAGTGCATCACACTGCAGTTGTCTTGTTTACTGATTATTGCTATAGGCACTGAATTGAGGAAATGATAGAGAGGGTTCTAAATTATATTGAATCATACCTCAAAAGAACACATTTGGGTTACTGAGAGCTGCATCATTTATAGGTCAAGCACTCTTGCAAGTGTTCTTCTCATTAATCTTATAAACTTTCCAATTAACTAGAATTATTTTGGAAGAGAGTAGTAAATGTTGCAATCATTAGTGTATCTGGCTACAGAGAGGAAGGGTTATTGGAGAAGAAGTGGGTAAATTAAGGTCAGCGTTTGAAACTTTTTGATCAAGTTTAATATGCTTTTCTTGAATATCTTTAAAGCATGAGTCATCAATTTAATCAAAAGACACAAAAATTTATGCTACACCATCAGAGGAAATCAGGCCTCAGACATACTTTCTAAACTCAATTTTATCCTACATCAACTAAAATGTCACTATGCCATACTGGCAAATTGGGGATAAGAAAGAGTAGGGAAGGTAAGAAAATTATGAAAGTGCTGAAACTCAAGCAGATGCATATTGGTAACATTAATCTTGACCCGGTGTAACTCTTTGTTTAAACATAAGGCAAATATCCTATAGGTCCCATACTTGGAAGAATGGGAAATAAGACAAAAAGAAGAGGGACATTATTTTGATCACCAATAATCATTTTAAGAAATGAATAATGAAGAATAACTTTTTTAGTGAACAGTATTTAATAATGAACATCTTTCCCTTCCTCTCCCCCAACTATTTAGCAAAAGAGATCTGAGTATATGTAAGTACAAAGCAAGTAAAAGCTATGTGGGCCATAAATACTGGAATTACTTTTTCTGTTCCTGTTTTCGGATTTGGGTCACAGGAAAATCAGAGACTCAAACAGCTGAGTCAGAATAATGAAGGTAGGAAAATGGTTCAACTATCACAGATATAATTCGGTCTAACCTTTACATTTAAGGTTTTGAAGTTAATTGGAAAAGAGGGGCTGGGCAGGTGTTACCAAGTAGGAGACAAACGTCTCAGGAGGGATTAAATCAAACTTTGCCCTTGATCAGACCACTCAGGGTACACTGAAAACCCTGAGATCCTTGAAGAACATAGCACTCAATACCCAGAGTAAGTAGCATAAGAACCCCAGATAATACAAGAGAGGAACAATAAAGGGTCGGGTATTTCCTCCAAAAGTGCACAAAGCCTGTGCCTAACCAAAATCCCAGTTCAGGAAGCAGGTTTGAAAGGACAAATAAACAAAGAAAGACTACCACCATAAAGAGCTATAATGGTGCCAAGGATATCCAAGACAAAAAATCAGAAGAAGAGAATGACTACAAAATATCTATAAGCAAAACCTCAAAAATATAAAAACATTAAGATAAGATCTCTTATGAAAAGCCAGGTGTTTCCTGGCTTCTGTATATAGGTAATTCATAGTTTTTCTTTTTAACACCTCTTTCCCCATCTACGGATGAAGGTGGACATTTAGGTCATGGAAAAAGGTGTAGCTTACCAAATTAAAAGATCCCAGAAGAATAAACTCCAACTTGATCCATAAAAGATCTATTCTCCATCCGTACCTGACCTTCTTCAGATCCCCAAGTTGAGCTCTCAACATACCCCACATAAATAGCTTTGTCCTGAACATTTCAGAGGATTCTTAGGTAGATGAAGATACCGTTATGACCTTAGTGCTTATATTCTTCCTTAGAAGGCCTAAATAAATACCTCCAAGGTCCTGAGCTACTACTAGATGAAAAAAACAAAAACATGGCACAGAAGATTGCATCTTCTATTAGTTTTTAGAACTGCATCATCAAGCAGTGGGAGTTATCTCTGGTGCTGTCTCAGACTCTGGTCCCTAAATCTGTCCCACTGAGCTTCCATGTTTCCTAGTCAAACAGTTCGAAACAAGTTTCAGTGAAAGATGTTTTCCCACTAGGAGTTCCCCACATCGATGAAATTGAAGTTCTTATGCAAATAAACAAGTGAACCAACAGAAGAAAAATTTATAAATCTAAAGTCTATATATAAATGGGAATTATTATTAATATTATTATTATTTGAGACTGGTCAGCCACCCATTAACAAGAAAATAAAACATGACAATATGTATCTCCTCTATATTGCAATGGAAAAGACTCCATTGTCTATTTAATCCAATCTCATTATTTCACATATCCCCCACTTCTTAGTCTCCCTCTCCCAACTAATACAGTCACTTAAAAAATTTTGGCATTTCTACCCCTATCATATCTTTCCTGTGACTCCCTTCTCTCCCTTCGCACAGCTGCTATCTAAGTTCAGTTCTAACCACTTCTCACCTAGATTGTTTTAACAACCTCCTAATTGTTCTCCCTGCCTTAAATCTTTTACTATCTCTGTCTATTCTATACAAAGTGATTTTGTTCAGGTGTGCATTTGATGGTGACACTCCCCTATTTAATAAATTCCAGTGGTTCCCTACTGCCTCTAGGGAAAATGAACAATTATTCCGTTTAGCTTGTATTACCCTTCACAAATTGGTTCCCACCTATCTTTTCAGTCATATTGAGCACAATGTCTCCCCTATTCAGATATAACCTCCTGGTAAATAGTGATTGTTTCCTTCTTTGTACCTCTATCCCCAATACCTAGCATAGTATCTGACATATAGTAGGTATGTAATAAATGCCTATTGATTGATTGATAAAGAAATAGAGTCCCAAAGAGGTTCCATGACTCCTCCAAGTTCGTATAGGTAATGAGCATCAGAAGAGACATTTGAATCCAAGTCCTCTCACTGGAGTGAGAGTGGTTTTTTGTTCTTTCCACAATTTCTCATAAGAGTGGCGGTGGATGAATATGAGAATACAAACAAAAACAGCTAAAAAGATAACTAAATAAAATAGAAAATTCTGGCCAACTCCATTAAATGCTAGCCATTCATCACCCCTTCCAGGTTTCTGGCTCTAACCTCTGTTCTTCTTTCATGCTCACCAATCTTCTCTCATTCCCTGTCTTGGATGATGACTCAGTTTACTATCCTGTCATGAGTCACCCAAGTCTGTCACTGATCTTGCCAGGCTTTGACTTTTGTCTGTCCAACAACCTCTGCCACTTAACCTTGGATGATATCAAGTCCTGTCTTGATTGAACAAAAGTCTTATGCAGATCTCTGAAAAACTGAATATTTGCTGCTGTGGCTGAGACTGGACAAAGACTCTATAAGATTCTATTGTACATACATTTTGTAGCCCCTACAACACCTAATATATTTCTAAGCATGTGGCAGAGCCTTAATGCATAATTTTTTAAATGAATTCAGCCCTAGATATTTCCCTCACCGAGCATCTGTTTTAGAGCCACTGCATTATTATTCTAGTCTTGTCTTATACTATTCCCCCTCACCTACTCTATGTTGCAGCCAAACTGAACTATTCATCCCCCTTCCCCCAAAAATACGTTCAATCTTCCAATCTTCATCTTTTTTAACTCTCTGGGTTCACTTTTTCTTGAAGAGCCTCTGTATTTCTCTATTCCTGTTGAAATCATTTAAGATCCATTTTGAATGTCACTTTCTTCCATGAAGAAATCCCTATCACTTGAGTGAACATGATTTTTTCTACCTTCCATCCTTGATTAACATTTTATTTGTAGCATTCTCATACACAGGTGTTGTTTTAGTTTGTATCATAGCAATTTGTATGTGTCATACCCAGTGATGAGCTGATAAATGTTTAACAACCAACTCTGAAAATGAGCAACATTTTAAAAAATCTGCATTGTTAATATTTATTTCATCATTTCTTAAGTTTAGACAATCAACAAATCAATAAATCAAGCCCTGATTTATAGTGTTTTGTGATTCCTGGCTTGTAAATGCTCACATGGAAAATATAACAGTCAGTTCTTGTTAACAAGTTTAAGTTGGCTCCAACATAACCCTAATCATATCCCTCCAGCCCACCTCCAACTTCAGACTGCAAGCTTTGTAAAACTATGCTGTTGTCTCACTCAGCACCTAACACAGTACACCTTATCCAATTGATTTAACAAATGTTGATCTGAATTGAGTTAAAACTCCAGGGACCAGAAAGTGATACAGATAAAGTTATATGGAGCTTAACTGTAGAATCAACCAAGAGTGGGAGAGGAAGTGTTCCATGCCAGGAAAGTGAATCACTTCCATATGAATTGTCGGGAAGATTCTGAAGATCAACAGACACTGAAATCCCTTCTAGAACTGAACTGCCAAGCATTCAAACTCTACTGCAAAGAGCACAGTTTCAGTGGACTGGACACATCGTTCAAATGCCAAATGTACATTTGCCTAAAAGACTATTTTATGGAGAACCCACAAAAGGCAAGCCCTCACCTGGAGGTCAGAAGAAGTGAAACAAAGATATTCTCAAGGTCTCTTTGAAGAATTTGGTAATTGATTGCAAAACCATCCAGCATGGTATGCCCAAATCAAAGAATGTACTGTGCTGTATGAGCAAAAAAGAATCACAGTAGCTCAAAAGAAAGTGAGAAGTGCAAATTTAGAGACATCACCACTCCAAATGCTCACATGGATTATTTGTGCCCAACCTGTGGTAGAGCCTTGCAAGCTTGTATTGGTCTGATCCAGTCACAGGTGGACACGTTGTACCTTGACCCTAACATAAGTGATGTCATTATGTTTTTCTTTGAGAATGAAGGAGAGTCAAACAATCAACTCGTTCCTATTTTGACCAAAATCTGAAATTAAAAATTTTTTTTCCTCCATTGGTTCTCTGCAATTAACCAAACTGATCTTTTTGTGGAACCCCTGTCATTCAAAGTTCTACATCTTTCATGCCCACTCACAAGGACAGAACACAGATAGAATGCTACACAGCACATGGAGAAAGGGAATAACAAGGAAATGATTTACTCCCTTGCCTTGCACATAAAATACTGAATGATAAGGTGAACAAAAACCCAAATTTGCCAACACACTCAGAAGCCCTGCTTCTGCTTCATGAAATTAGTTCTAGGAGATCAGCAAGTCATGGTGGCATATTATTCTCCCCATCATATGGGACTTATTATTTCAGCAATAACTCTGTTTCTACAAAGAAGATTCATTAAATATTGAAACTCTAAAATAATGCTCCCATGGCAGTGACGCTGACCAAAACTCTGCTCCAGGCATTTTCATTGGCTGCCCCTCCACCCCTTTCCTGGAATTGTCTCCTTTTTCTTCTCCATCTTCTGGCTTTCCTAGCTTCCTTCAAATTCCAGCCAAAATCGCTGTATATGAAGAAAGCCTTCCCCAATCCCTTTTAAGTCCAGTGTCTTTCCTCTGATGAATACTTCCTACTTATCTTGTAGATAGTTTGTACAGAATCCATTTGCATGCTGTCACCTGAATTAAATTGTGAGCCCCTTTAAGGCCTTTTGCCTCTCTTTGTACTCTCAGCTCTTAGCACAGTACCTAGTCTATAGTAAGCACTTCATAAATGTTTATTGATTCACTGACTAAATTGGAAATGAAATCTTACACATTGTCTAAGCATCTTGCCAATGATATATGTATGTATATGTACACACACACACATAGATACATATATACATATATATGCATATATATATACACACACATATACATATACATATATATATACACATACCCAAGAGAAACTATAAAAACTATAAGGGAAATGGCTTGTAGCTGTGCTGAGAGATATCCAGAGTTGGACTGTAATTGATGACAAAACATCCCATTCATTTATCGAAATCCAGGGGCAATCGTCAGATGGGTGGTAATTTTCATCATTTTGGTTTTTGTTTAATGATTTTTAAGGAGGTGAAATGGAGGAGAAGGAGGTACGATGTTCCGCATTTTCTGCCACTCACTTCCATCAGAAGGTATAAGAGGAGGCCATTATTCTCGGCCATTGCTTGAATGCTTTTCCATAATTGAAATTTCACTGAACCAGACTTGCTCATCCCACAGTAAAGGTTTGGCTAGTTGTGATCTTAAGCTACTCTTCCTCTTGGCTAGCAAAGCAGAGACTTAAGTCCCTCCAGTTTTTAACCATAGGATGCTTAACATAGATACCCCTGCCTGGCAGGGATTCAACTTTGTTGCCATTTCAGACAGAAGAATATGGAAGGTGGAGTTGTAAGGACTTGTACTCTCAAATTTCTAAATTGGGAGGTCTAGATATATGTGCCTGTTTTCAATACATTTAACAATTCCCACTAACTTCTTGAGCTGCAAACGATGGTTAAAAAAAAATAAACAGTTGGGTCCCTCTGCAGAACATTTCCTAAAAAGCCCCTTGGGTATTTCCGAAATCAAAAAATAAACTGATCGCCACCCCAACTCCCTCTCTTTGCAACTCGGGGTTAGAGTGGTTGGGTTTTAAAGAAAAAAGAAAGAGACAACTGGCCAGGGCTTCCTGTCTGGTTCTGATTCTAATTGCTGACTGTTGCCTTTTCCACTTTTCCCCTGCAGACCATAGACAATTGAGTAATTAACTTATGACAAAGAAACATCTGATCTTCAGCAAGTTGGTCTCTCTTGCTGCTGAATGCACAAGAGCATATAAAAAGGAAAATTCATTATTGTGTCTCTTTGGATGACTTGAAATTCCTTCAGTTTTCACAACGCACTCCACCTAAGCTTCCAGTTGTTCTCTGGGTGGTAATTCTGCTCAGAGAGAATACACTCAGAAAAGTGAATGTATCTATTTAAAGTACCTGGGGATAAATGCAAACCTCTCTCCCACCCTAACACCTTTATCCATTAGTTCATTTGTTTGTAAATACAAAATCTCTTGGGTCTCTAAGCCATATTGATTAAAAGCTTCTCATCTGCATCTTGTTTTGGAAACAGAATATACACAACCCTCAAAGAATCAAAAGGCTTCTTTGATTTAAGAAGAAGGCTTCTTCTTTTGTTCAATTTTTTTAAATTTTTTTTATTTTAATTTTTTTTTATTTTTAGTTTCTTTTGTTCAATTTTTAAGGCAGCTTTTCTTGGTCATCTCTAAAACTTAGAAATCCACTCACTGTTCATGCAATAAGAGAATCTCAGAGTTGGAAGGGCCAGCAGAGGCCATCTTGCACCTTCTATCCCTAAAGATGAATCACCTCTTGCAGCCTTCACTTGAAGACCTCTAGCAAAGGGTAAACCACTGTTTCCTGAGCTAGCTTATTGCATTTTAAAAATATTTTTAAATTAATTAATTTATTTTTAGTTTTCAACATTCATTTCCACAAGATTTTGAGTTCTAAATTTTCTCCCCATCTTTTCCTTACCTCCCACCCCAAGATGGCATGCATTCTTATTACCCCTCCCCCTTCTATCACCCTTCCATTCCCTTCCCCCTTATTTTTTTGTAGGGGAAGATAGATTTCTATATCCTATAGCCTGTATATCTTATTTCCCAGTTGCATGTAATAGACAACTTTTAACATTTGTTTTTCAAACTTTGAGTTTCAGGTTCTCTCCCTTCTTCCTTCCCCATGTACACTCATTGAGAGGGCAAGGAATTCAACATAGGTTATACATGTGTAGTTATGCAAAACATTTCCATAATAGTCATATTGTAAAAGACTAACTATATTTCTCTCCATCCTATCCCACCCCCCATTTATTTTATTTTCTCCTTTGACCTTGTCCCTTTTCAAAAGTGTTTGCTTCTGGCTATCCCATGCCCCAATCACCCCCTCCCACTTTATGTCCTTCCCCCCTGCTTTCCTGTAGGGTCAGATACCCAATTGAGTGTGTATGTTATTCCCTCCTTATGTCAAATTTAATGACAGTAAGGTTCACTCTTGCCTCTTTTATTTGAGATAATTTGTTCTATTCTATTTCTCCCTTTCTCCTCCCAATATATTCCTCTCTTACCCCTTACTTTTATTTTTTAGATATCATCCCTTCATATTCAACTCACTCTGTCTATATATACATATATATTCCTTTCAACTACCCTAATACTGAGAAAGGTCTCATGAGTTACAAATATCATCTTTCCATGTAGTAATGTAAACAGTTCAATTTTAATAAGTCCCTTATGATTTCTCTTTTCTGTTTACCTTTTCATACTTCTCTTGATTCTTGTATTTCGAAGTCAAATATTCTGTTCAGTTCTGGTCTTGTCATCAAGAATGTTTGAAAGTCCTCTATTTCATTGAATATCCATTTTTCCCCTGAAGGATTATACTCCCTTTTGTTGGGTAGGTGATTCTTCATTTAAATCCTAGCTTCTTTAACCTCCAGAATATCATATTCCAAGCCCTTTGATGGCTTAATGTATAAGCTGCTAGATCTTGTGTTTTCCTGACTGTGTTTCCACAATACTTGAATTGTTTCATTCTGGCTGTTTATAATATTTTCTCCTTGACCTGGGAACTCTGGAGTTTGACTACAATATTCTTGGGACTTCTCCTTTTGGGATCTCTTTCAAGAGGTGATTGGTGGATTCTTTCAGTTTCTATTTTAGCCTCTGATTCTAAAATATTGGTGCAGTCTTCCTTGATAATTTCTTGGAAGATGATGTCTAAGCTCTTTTTTGTTCATAGCTGTCAGGTAGTCCAATTGTTTTTAACTTAACTCTCCTAGATCTATTTTCCAGGTCAGTGGGTTTTTTTTCCAATGAGATATTTCACATTATCTTCTATTTTTTTTTTCATTCTTTTGGTTTTGCTTTAGAATTTCTTGATTTCTCATAAAGTCAGTAGCTTCCATTTGCTCTATTCTAATTTTATGGAATTATTTTCTTCAGTGATCCTTTGGACCTCCTTTTCCATTTGGCCAATTCTGCTTTTTAAGGCATTCTTCTCTTCATTGACTTTTTGGACCTCTTTTGCCATTTGAGATAGTCTATTTTTAAGGTGTTATTTTCCTCAGTATTTTTGGGGGTCCCCTTTAGCAAGCTATCGACTCTTTTTTCATAATTTTCTTGTATGTCTCTCAATTTTTCTCCCAATTTTTCCTCTACTTCCCTTACTTGATTTTCCAAATCCTTTTTGGACTCTTCCATGGCCTGAAACCAATTCATATTTTTCTTGGAGGCTTTTGATGTAGGAGCTTTGACCTTGTTTTCTTCTTCTGGTTGTATGTTTTGATCTTCTTTGTCACCAAAGTGAGATCATATAGTCTGATTTTTTTTACCCTGCCTGCTCATTTTCCCAGACAATTAGGTGACCTTTGACCTCTCTGTCAAGGTAGGTCTCTGCCTCCAGAGTGGAGAGCATTGTGTCCTAAGTTTCAGGGATTTTGCACAGCTATTGTCAGAGATACCTCTAGGCATCTGTAAATTTTCAGTTCTTTTAAGGTGGTATGATCAAAGAAGAGGTGTTTACTCCTCTCCTGGCCTGTGCTCTGGTCTGTGAGTGACCACAAACACACTTTTCTGCTTTGGAACTGTGAGGAGGATTCCCTCTCCACAGCCACCACAAGCACTGCCAAACCACCATTCCTCCCCACCCTAGGACCACCAACCAGGACTGTGACCCAGATCCAAGGAGGGCAAAGCAAGAGAATCCTGCCTCAGCGCTGGCAAAAAGATCCCTGCAGTCCCCCTCTGATCAGCCACTCGATTTTCCCCCCACACTTTCTGTAGGCCTAGAACTTTGGAAGTAGCTGCTGCTGTCATGTCCACCATCCTCGGACTGGGACTTGACTGAGCTCTTCTCTCACCCAGGTCCGATAACATTTCCCCAGTGAACTTCTACTTTGTCTTTGGCTTTAGTGGGTTGAGAAGTCTGGAAACCACTACAGCTGCCAATGATTCAGTCCTCTGAGGCCTGTGCCAGCAAGTCTGTGCCAGCCTAGCCTGCATTGCACTGTGTTCTGCTCCCAGCCCAGTGTGATAGACCCTTCCTGTCAGCCTTCCAAGTTGCTGTGGGCTGGAGATTTGTTTCACTCTGTCATTTTGTGAGTTCTGTAGCTCTAGAATTTGTTTGACTCATTTTTATAGGTATTTGGAGGGGTTTGGGAGGAGACCTCAAGGGAGTCCCTGGTTTTATTCCCCCATCTTGGCTCCATCCTTAGCCTATTGCATTTTGGGAGTGGCCCTAATTGCTAGAAAGTTTTTTTTTTCCTTACATTGAACTAAAATCCACCTCTCTATAGCTTCTTCCCATTACTCCTAGCTTTGGCTTTTGGAACCAAGCAGAAAATTCCATTTGTTCTTCCTCATGATAAACCTTAAAATATCAGTGAATAACCATCATTCTCTTCTTCAGTGAAATTCAGTTCAACAAACATTTAATAAGGACTTACTATGAGGTGTGTACTATGCTAGGTTATATCTGCTTCTGTTTTGTGGGTGAGTTCATTTCATTCACATTAACTGCTATGATAACTGTATATTTCCCTCCATTCTATTTTTCACTGTTTATCCTTCTCCCTCTTCTTTCACTTGGTCCTTCCTTAAAAGTGTTTTGTTTCTGATCACTACGTCTTCTAATATGCTTTCCTTCTATGAACCCTATCCCCTTCTCTTTTCTTGCTCCCCTCTTAATTCCCTGTAGGATAAGATAGATTTCTATACACAACTGAGTGTGGATATTATTCTTTCTTTGAGCCAATTCCAATGAGATTAGGATTCAAGCAATGCCCAGTCCTTATCTTCCCTTCCACTGTAAAATCTCTTTCATTCCTCTTTTATGTGAAATTTTTACCCCATTTTACCTCTCCCTTTCCCCTTCATTCAGTATATCCCTTTCTTCACCCCTTAATTTTATTTTTTAAATATCATCCCATCCTAGTCAACTCACATCAATGCTCTTTTTCTACATATATTCCTTCTAACTACCCTAATAATGATAAAGTTCTTGGGGGTTACAAGTATCATCTTGCCATGCAGGAATATGAACTATTTCACCTTATTGAAGCCTTTATATTGTGTTTTTCATGTTTATCTTTTTATATTTCTCTTGAGTCTTGTATTTGAAAGTCAATTTTTCTATTCAGATTTGGTCTATTCATCAGGAATGCTTGAAATCCTCAATTTCATCATATATCCATTTTTCCCCAGAAGGATTTTACTCACTTTTCTGAATAAGCGATCCTTGGTTGTAATCCTAGTCCTTTTGCCCTCCAGAATATTATATTATAACTCCTCCCATCCTTTAATATAGAAGTTGCTAAATCTTGTGTTATCTTTACTCTGGTTCAATGATATTTGTTTCTTTTAGCTTTTTGTAATATTTTCTCCTTGACCTCAGAGCTCTGGAATTTGGTTATAGCTTTCATAGGAGTTTTCATTTTGGGATCTCTTTCAGGAAGTGATTAGTGGATTATTTCAACTTCTAATTTACCCTCTGGTTCTAGGGTATCACAGCAGTTTTCCTTGATAATTTTTTGAAAGATAATGTCTAGGTTCTTTTTTTAATCATGACTTTGAGGTAGTTCAAAAATTTTTAAATGGTCTCTCCTGGATCTATTTTCCAGATTAGTTGTTTTTCCAATGAGATATTTCACATTTTCTTCTATTTTTTTCATTCTTTTGATTTTGTTTTATTGTTTTTTTGATGTCTTATGGAATCATTACCTTCTACTTTCCCAGAATTAATTTTTAAGGAATTAATTTCTTCAATGATCCTTTGTACTTTCTTTTCCATTTGGCAAATTCTACCTTATTAGAAAGTTCTTCTCTGCAGTGGATTCTGTTTTTTTTAAGGTGTCATTTTCCACAATATTTTTTGTGTGCCTCCTTTACCAAATGGTTGACTTTTTGCATGATTTTCTTGTATCACTCTCATTTCTTTCCCCCATTTTTCTTCTGCCTCTCTTATTTGATTTTTAAAGTCCTTTTTGAATTCTTTCCTGGCTGAGACCAATTCACATTTTTCCTTTTTTTTTTTCCCCATTAGCAGCTTCTGTCATTTATTAATTCATTAGCAGCTTCCACCATTTATTAACACTATGTTGATTTAATACAGCTGCTGGGGCTTGCCCATGGTGCTCTTCATATACAATGCCCTCACATTTTGCCAGTTTTTCTTCAGCAGAGAAACTGAAATTGACAGCCAAATGGATGTTATAGACAAGCTCATCATCTGTCATCTTCAGATGCCCAACAGCCACTGCTACACACAGCACCTTCTTCATCTGGAACTTGATAGTAGATTTAACCTCATCAGCCTTTACCACCATATTCTCATTGTGGGTGAGCAGAGATGGAAACTTGCCAGCTTTGTTCAGACCAGGGCCCAGGATTTGAGGGATTTGCTTGATCAAAGGCTCAGAGGCCAAAAAGGCATTGTACTTTTTAGCCAACTTCTTGACCAATTTCTTGTTCTTATTCAACTTCTTCAAGGCCTCGATGTCCATGTGGGGGATTTCCACAGCCTTGCCTTTAATGTAGTGCTCCTGGTCTCCCAGTACACACACAGAAAATTTAGTTCAGGGTGTGGATTTGAGCCTTATGGTGCCAGAGAAATGTTTGTCCTTTTATGGATCATATCCTTCAGACTGATCTGCAGCTCCACAGTTTCCAAAAAGTTTGTTCATTTACGTTGGGTTCCATGCAGGACCTCCCACACTGCTTTGTAGAGTGTATCACAAGAGACTTTGCTGCTTATGGCTGCTTACTGGTCACAAGCCAGGAAAAAGCCACATTTTTCTTTAAGACTTTAAATATATAATTACTTTGATTTCATTATGTTTTACTTTGTGTTTTTATCTTCCCTGTCACCACAGTAATGTTCTATGGTCAGATTTTTGGCTATTTTTGTTGTTTGCTCATTTTAATAGCCTATTTCTTAACTTTAAACTTTATATTAAATACATTGAACTCTGCTCCAGGGGTGAAGGGGGCACAGTCCCAAGCTTCAGGTTTTCTGTGCTGCTATCTCAGAGCTAGTTCTGGGGCTTTGTAAGCTTTCAGTTCTTCCAAAGTGGTATGATTTAAGGGGAGTTATGGTCAGTGCTCTCCTGGCCTGTGCTCTGGTCTGTGAGTGATCACAAGCACTCTTTCCTACCCCGGAACTGTGACCTGCTCCTGCTAATGCTTCTCCTTACAATAGGACTAAGACCTAAATCTACATATGCAACAGAATCTTACTCCCAGTGCCAGCAAAGGATCCCCTGTAATATGTTTCTGACCAATTGTCTGACCCCTTACCTTCTGTGAGATAAGAGCTCCAGAAGCCTCTGCTGCTGATCCAGTTGCTCCCAAGGCTGGCTTGCACTACAATTTGTACAAGAGACAGATCACTCAAAGTACCCCTCAGTAGCTTTTTTTAACTAATTATTTTCATTAATTCAGTATCTAGCTATATTGTTTTTATGTTGTTGAAGGATTGTAAGCGTTGTAAGCAGCCCCCAAACAATCAGTAACCCAATAGAAATCCCTAGTTACCACACGCTAAGGATAACTCTGCTACAAAGTTCTTTTTAACCCTGAGATCTAACAATTCTTGGAAATGTTGTAAGTTTGAGCCAATGTCAGCCTGGCCAATCAACACTAATTATTTGTAGATGATTTCATAGAAAAATGCATTCTTAATTTAGTACAAACTGACCTATTACCACTGTGAGATATATATTTAAAAAGGACAATATGAAGTGTTGCTTTCAAGAGAGACAAACCTTTTTTCTACCAGTAATCACTTTCTTCCAAAACTTTTCTTCCAGTATTATGAGGATGAAAACATAAAGGAAGAAATGAAGACTCATGAAAAGCCTACTCTTGCTATGGCTAGAGGTATTTGGAAATTGTACATTGAATGCCGCAGGAGCCTCAACTTTTGCATTTTATATTTGGCACAATGTGTGTGACCTTGCATTATAGGTAAATTGTTTGCCCAAATTATAGCATTTAATTTAGCACTCTTTATTTTTTTGCTATACAAAACTTCCTGCTAAATCATGTTCTAATGACTCTGAAAAACCTCAAGGAGAAGAGCAGAATATGATGCTTATCTGCCAAACAGAAGAAAAACCTCAATGTTGGAGAAACAGATTATCACTTTATGGTAGTCTGAGGAAATAGAAATTAATTATTTGGAAACCTTATGCAGAATCATTATTTAAAAATATAAATCTGCTCAAAGGTGTTGTCGATAGAAGCACTAGCAACTTTTTCCATTTAATCTGACTAACTTATGCAGGATTTTGAATAAAAGTAATAATC
The DNA here is from genome assembly GCF_011100635.1 of Trichosurus vulpecula. Lineage (NCBI taxonomy): Eukaryota > Metazoa > Chordata > Mammalia > Diprotodontia > Phalangeridae > Trichosurus > Trichosurus vulpecula. Next base: position 411,602,737 of record NC_050573.1, on the reverse strand, counting down.
ATAACATATTTGGAGTTTTGTTTTGTTTTTTATTCCACTATCTAAGTGGACATCCCACATGAATAGATATTTTCAGGAAATAATGAAGGGCATTTTTCATGAATGTTAAAATAACTTATAGAAATTAGATACTTATTTTTCTGAAAATGAATTAATGATGAAGTTAGAAACTTCACAGTAATTTTTTTCTTCAATTAATGGACAACTGAATGTGTGCCATAAAAAAGAGGGGTTACATTAAGGCAAAAATGGGATCCAAAAATGAAGCAGTTGTAGATAAATCCCAGTTATTAATATCTTATCACATTTTTTACCTGTGAATTTGAATATTGGATTTTCAGAATTAAAATATTCTCTGCCAAAGAAAGTGAGTTATCTGATTATATATGGCAACATTGCTTGCCTTATCATGATGTCATTCATTTTAAAATAGCGTTCTCACAGTATCCTACTTAAATGTTTGCCACTTGAGTGATTTGCTTAAGTAATCAATATTTGTGTTGAAAATGTCAAAAACTAATTTAAATCCAAATCCAAAATTCCTTTGTGATCAAAAGAAATTCAAGGAAATTGAACTAAATGACATTAAATAATAGATTTAGAGCTAGAAGAAGCCTCAGAAGTCATCTAATTTAGTTCTCTTATTTTACAAATGAAGAAACTAAGTCAAAGAGGATAAATGGCTTTCTTGGGGTCACAGAAACAGAAATAGCAGAGCAGCTATTCAAAATCAGGTTCTCTGACTCCAAATTCAGCCCTCTTGGCACTTCAATACTCCAGTCCCAAATTCCAAGGCTATAAATGCATATTGCTTATTTGGTCTGTCTTTTTTTTTTTTCCTGCCATGATCTGCCTTTTCACCTGGACTTAGAACAACAGCTCCTGCCCTGGGGTCTTGGCCATTGCCTGGCAAGAATTCACCAAATCTAGGCACACCAAGACCCACCATACTGCAATCTGTCTTCCTGCTATTCTGCCATATACACATTCTTCTTCATCCAGTTTCTACTTCTTATTCTAGGAAAAATGAGAATTCTTGGATTCCCAGAATAATGGGATTATGGAATAACTAGGAATATCTCCTAAATATTTTTGATTTCTCATATTAGAATATAAATTCATTGAAATAAGGGACTATTCTGAATTTTGTATTTGTATTTCAAATGCTAAGAAATCCTTTTCATTCACCACCACCCTCCATTTTGTATGTAATAGGTAAATCCACAAAGAAAAAAGGAATAAAAGAAAAACAGGAAGACATAGTTTATTTTCTACTTGTCCAGAAAGAACATTGGAAATCACTATAGTTTTGTCCATGAAAGAAACACTAAAGGCAGGAATACAAGTCAGGTAGGTGGAGAACAGTGGTCTTGTCTCATTTGTTCAGGCTGAAATTCATTTGCATGCCAAGCCCTAAATGATCTTGCATATTTATAATTTTAAATCATATTTTTCTGAGGCAAAGGATCCAACCCCAGATCCAGTGAATTCAAGTTAGACTTAATGTTAGCCCAAAGGACTATAATCATTACCTATTTATGGTGACTTATATAGCCTTAGCTATGTAAAATAGCTATTAGACTACCTTTTCAATGACAGGCTTTCTAGCCACTGTAACCAAATTGATTGGAAATAAGATTCCCAGTAGGTGTTAAAAAGAGTTGAAGTCCAGAAAAATAGATGGAAAAGAAGATTGATAATTTTTTCTTTTGTTTTTTTTTTTTTTGTTTTTTTGTTTGGGCAATTGGGGTTAAGTGACTTGCCCAAGGTCACACAGTTAGTACATGTGTCAAGTGTCTGAGGCCAGATTTGAACTCAGGTCCTCCTGACTCCAGGGCTTGTGCTCTACTCACTGAGCCACCTAGGTGCCCCAGATTGATAGTTTTAAAATCAACAGAACACCACCCAGAAGTTATGATGACATATTATGAAGACAATATTGGGAAACAATGCCTGACAAAGATTATGTGTAAAAAATATGAGGACAGGAGCAGAAGATATCAATATCCTTTATTGTCAGAGGTATGGTTTGTCTTTTCATACATACCCTGGTCACACATGCTCCCTAGGTATCTGTCTGAATCTATTTCCTCAGCAGGTCAATAGTCTTTATACTGTTGGTTTGTATAGTTTTGGAAGAATGTGCTCCATGTTTTGTTTTGTTTTTTAACTGCTATTTCACTAATTACTTTTCCTTTAAACTAATTGTGTCCCTGACTGAGTAGGGTAAATAAGAATATTTCATGGAGCCTCATAAGCTATGGTTTTATATTAGATGTGGAGCTAATAAGTACCTTGAACCTGAGATAGGTTTATTTTTTTTATGGAAGGCCCAAATGTGAGAAAGGGTCATGAGGCTACTATACAGACTTTTTTTTTCAATGAAAAAGTGCTTATGGAGATAGGGAGACTGTGAAAGCACATTATTTATAGTGTAATATAAATAAGTTGTCACTATTTATATATGCTATGAATTATTTCCTCATTTGGCTCTTTTGTAATTTATCTATTGTTGGTGGGTGCTAGTGCCCTTGCTTACCCATCAGAACCTGAATAATTGAGAAGCATCTGCATGGAATATTTGTATCAGTTCTCCCATCACACTCAATGCAACCCCTGACATTTGGAGAGCACCAGGGACAGAAAAGCATTTCATAACTCTGACTGTATATGTTTCTTCCCAAGGTTCCCTTTGTGTTTTGAAAAAGGCACATCTGATTATTCTGCAGTTCCTGGGCATGTTGCCAAGCTGCTAAGGGCACTTTTGGAATCTGCATATGGGAATAACTCAAGATGAATCTTTGCAAAGAGTTAGAAGGTGACCCTGGGCGTCATCTTTAGTTCTTTTGGACTTTGGCATGCACTCCAGAGACTTCTGCTTGAGGGGGCCTCTTCAGAGCCCTAGACTGTGAGTGGTGAACTTGTAGCTGTGTTAGAGAGAAAGCTGTTTTTCCCGCCGTTAAAAGGCAGTTCAAGTAAATGTTTATTAATGGACTGAAAGACTTGATAACTGCTGGAGCACAGTCAGGATTCTCACAGTTACCTTATCTTTGGAACAGACCACCAACTATTTTTAAAATGAACCCTGAAAGGAATGGCACTCTTATGGGGCCTTCCCATGCCCTTTTAAATCTGCCTTTTTAATGGGGAAATTGTTATCACCTCTGACCAAAAAGTCAAAGCTCAGTTTCTAGTAACACGGGGAAAAATATCTTTCTATCTCAACATCCTTTTAAAAAGTTTTATTTATTCATAACAATGAATAAAATCTCTTCTGCCTAGTGGATTACATTAGATCCTTGTTCTTTTTTTTTCCTTCAAATTTACCACCAGACATTAAAGATAAGTAAGTGCTTAGGATCTCATTATTCTGACTTAGGCAGACAAACTAAACTCAAATAAAAACAGCCCTCCTCAATAGCTCAAGAGTACATATCAGGGTCTTTGCATTCATATAGACTTTCCATGAGCATTCATATTAGTTTTCTCTTTGGTGGTTTCTTTAATAAAAAAATCTGATTTTTAAATCTATAGATCATTTAGTTCATCCACTAATTCATTCAACGAGAATTTACTGTGCATTTTAGATATACTACTAATTTCATAAATAATAGCCCCAAAGACTGGTTCTTTAAAACTATCAAGAGGGGAAATATTTATCTTACCCATAAACAGCAACTCGCTAGGTAACAGCCCTATCTCTACAATTCATAGCTCTCGGTGGCATACACCTATCCAAAGAGAATTCTGCTGAAGAACACAGATATGGTATCCAATTTTCAGCTCTGTTCTCTTCTTGCAATCCAATGCAGTAAGCTTTTATTGGGCCTGGTCTGTGTTCAAAGCACTATGATAGGCACTAGTGGGTCAAGGGGAAGGTGGAAGATACAAAAACAGAAATGAAAAATAGTCCCTGCCCTCAAGAAACTTACATTCTGTCTATTTTTTTAAGAAGGCGAAATTACATGCTGCCCAACCACCATGTAGATAACTAGCTTCATTTAAGGTCAGTGATTCGTTGCTAGAGCTGAATGTAAGTTCCACTGTGGTATAGAATCAGGATTAGAGCTAAGAGCAAGTTAAGCTGCCTGGCCCACAGGGTAGAGTGCCAGCAGATTGAAGCAAACAACTCGACCTTTTCAAATGGTAGCTGTTTTTGAGTATTTCTAGTCCTTTCCAAACACAGCCTAGACTCCTTATCTCAGCCTCCTGTCTTAGAGTTGTTAGAAAGGAACTTGTCAAGATAACTAGGGAACAAGATAATGGGTGTAAAATGACAAAAAACAGGAAACCCCTTTGGGGATGGCTCCATGTCTGGCAGCTAAGAGAAGAGAGTGGGGAATAAAAAGAATATCAATGTTAGGACAGTATTCACTATCATTTATTTGTCCAGGGATTTGCAATGAAAATCATAGCCACATGTTGCGCCCATTTCACAAATAGTAAAATTGAGATATAGGGAGTTGTAAGTCAGTCAACAAACATTTATTTCAAGTGTCTTGCTCTTGTTCAAGGGTCTTCACAGAGTTATTCCTTACTTAAGTATAACCTTTAAAACAGTCTGGGGGGAAAAGAATAGGCTCTCCACATATGAACTTTACTATTCAAGAAAAAAGTTTTACACACAAACGTAGTCGATCTTTTCTGGAAAGATTGTTGACTACACTTTAAAAATTGATTTAAAACCACTTCAGGGCACATAGTGCTTATGTAATACTTTGTTTCTTCAAGGTTGCCAGGGTCTAAAGAACATGTACACCAAGAAAACAAAGCCACTATTGGGAGAAAAGAATGTTAGATCTGAAAGGGACCTTTGAGGTCTTCCAAGTCAAAATTTCTTCTGGGTTCAGGGACCTCCAAGGCATCCTTGGATAGATTTGTGAGAGTCTGTGCACTTGCATGGAGGGATATATTATTTTTACTAATGTCAAAATAAAGCTTAGCATTTCCTTCAGTTACAGAGTTTTAAAGAAAATGCGAGGAGCCTATGTGTTTTCACCAGGCTGCCAAAGGGGTCCATGACATGCAAAAAAAGATTAAGGTCAAGGTCAATGTCCTCATTAATCAGATGAGGAAACTCCAGCAGAGAGGGGAAGTGACTTGTCTAAGGGATTTTATCTAAATTTATCCAAATTCTTCTATCTATTTTGTAAGTCTGTCCTTTCTTCCCTGTGTCTAAATCACATTCTTTCTTCCATGCAAAGCTCAAATAAGATACCTGCCAATGTATTGGTTTCTGAAAAGGTCACATGATGAAGACATGGATGTGGAGTCCTGGGACTTGAGTTCAATTTCTGCTTCTGATACTTATCAGAGAATGACTTTTAGTAAGCCAACTCACTTCTCTGTGCTTCAGTTTTGTCCTCTGGAAAACTGGAGTGTTAAAGTACACTCGGTGGCCTCTAAGTTCTTCTCTGGTTCTAGATCTGGAATCCTCTGTTCCTCATGTTACCAGAAACTGAGCTTTGACTTTTTGGTCAGAGGTGATAACAATTTCCACTTTAAAAAGGCAGATTTAAAAGGGCATGGGAAGGCCCCATAAGAGTGCCATTCCTTTCAGGGTTCATTTTAGAAATAGTTGTTGGTCTGTTCTAAAGATATTGTAACTGTAAGAATCCTGACTATGCTCCAGCAGTTATCAAGTCTTTCAGTCCATTAATAAACATTTACTTGAACTGCCTTTTAATGGCAGGAAAAACAAATTCAGAAGAGGTCAGTATTGTCACTATACCCATATCTGAAATTTCAAAGGGGAATGTGAACTTGTCTCAAGAACAAAAAGCCTTCTTGGAAGACCTCAAGAAGGATTTTCAAAATCAAAATAGAGAGGTTGAAGAAAAACTGAATAATTCCTTTAAAAATATACATGGCAAAATGAAAAAAAATTCAATGAATAAAAGAACTCTTTAATGGTAGAATCAGCCAAATGGAAAAGAGGTATAAAAGCTAACTGAATAAAACAATTTGTTAAAAATTAGAATTGGGCAAGTGGAAGCTAATGATTCTATGAAAGATCATGAATCATTCAAACAAAATCAAAAGACTGAAAAAATAGAAGAAAATGTAACATACCGTATTGGAAAAACAACTGACCTGAAAAATAGACCCAGGAGGGATAATTTAAAAATCATTGGTCTACCTGAAAGCCATGAACAAAAAAAGAGCTTGGACAGTATCTTCCAGGAAATCATCAAGGAAAACTGCCTTGAGATCCTGGAACCAGAAGGTAAAATAGACATTGAATGAATCCATTAATCACCTCCTGAAAGAGATCCCAAATTGAAAATGCCAAAGAATATTATAGCCCAATTCCAGAATTTTTAGGTCAAGGAGAAAATACTTCAAGCAGCCAGAAAGAAACAACTTAAACATCATGGAACCACAGTCAGGATCACACAGGACCTTGCAGCTTCTACATTAAAAGACTGGAGGAATGGAATGTGATATTCAGTATGGCAAAGGAACTTGGATTACAACCAAGGATCAACTACCCAGCAAAATTGAGCATAATCTTTCAGGCAAGGAGATGAACATTCAATGAAATAGGGGACGTCTGGACCTCTCTGATGAAAAGACCAGAGCTCAACAGAAAATTTGATCTTCAAATACAAGACCAAAGAAAGGCATAAAAAAGGTGAACAGGAAAGAAAAAAATGTTCAATAAGTTTAAACTGTTTACATCTCTACATGGGAAGATGATACTTGCAACTTTAGGGAATTGTATCTTTATTACAGCATTTAGATGGCATAGACATAGACAGAAGTTATGGGTATAAATTAACTGACCTTATGGAAATCCTAATTAAAAAGTGAAAAGAGATTGTACTGGGAAAAGAGGAAAGGAGGATGAAGAAAATGGTAAATTACATCACATGAAGAACACAAAAACATATTACATTAGAGAGAAAGAAGGAAGGTTAGATGAGCATTGTTTGAACTTTACTCTCATCAGATTTGTTTCAAGGAGGGAATATCATAGTCAGTTAGGTATAAAACTCTAACTTTCCCTACAGGCAGTAGAAAGGGAAAGGGGAAAGAAAAGGGAAGAAGGGGATGGTTAGAAGGGAGGCAAAAAGTAGTAAGGGAAAGAAAAGGGAGAAGGCTGATAGAAGGGAGGGAAGACAGAGGAAGGTGGTGGTCAAAATCAAAACTCTTTTGAGAAGGGAAAGGGAGAAAAGAGAAATACATGCATAAAAAGGTGGCGGGGGATAGGCTAGAAAGACACAGAGAGTAATCATAACTGTGAATGTGAATGGGATGAACTCTCTCATAAAATGGAAGCAGACAGCAGAATGGATTAAAAACCATAGTCTTATGATATATTGCTTACAAGAAACACATTTGAAAAAGGGAGATATACGCAGGGTAAGGATAAAAGGCTAGAGTAGAATATATTATGCTTCAGCTGAAGTAAAAAAAATCAAGGGTAGCAATCCTAATCTCACACAAAGCAAAAGCAAAAAAATAGATCTAATTTTGAAGGATTAGGAAGGAAAGCATATCCTCTTAAAAAGAACCGTAGAAAATAAAGTAATATCATTACTAAACACATATGCACCAACTGGTCTAGTATCCAAATTCTTGGAGGAAACATTAAGGGACATATAGGAAGAAATAGATGGCAAACCTATACTAGTGAAGGACCTCAACCTCCTACTCTCAGAACTAGATAAATCTCACAACAAAATAAACAAGAAAGAAGTTAAGAAGGTGAATAGACTTTCAGAAAATTATTTTATAGAGCTAGAAAAAATAATAAAATTCATCTAGAAGAACAAAAGGTCCAGAATATCAAGGGAATTAATGAAAAGAAATGTTAGGGAAGGTGGCCTAGCCATACCAAATCTTAAATTATATTATAAAGCAGCAAACATCACAACTACTTGGTAGTGACTAATAAACAGTGGATCAGTGGAACAGGTTAGGTACATAAAGCACAGCAGTCACTAACTATAGTAATATACTGCTTGATAAGCTCAAAGACCCCAGTTTCTGGGATAAGAATGCACTATTTGACAAAAACTGCTGGGAAAACTGGAAAATAGTATGGTGGAAACTGGGCATAGACCAACATCTTATACTGCATGCCAAAATAAAGTCTAAATGGGTACATGATTTAGATAGAAAGCCTGATACTATAAGCAAATGAGGAGAGCGAGGAATAGTTTACTTGTCAGATTTATGGAGAATGGTGGAATTTATCACCAAACAAGAGATAGAGAACATTATGAAATACACAATGGATAATTTTGATTACATTAAATTGAAAAGTTTTTTACACAAAGCCAATGCAACTAAGATTAGTGGGAAGCAAAAAATTGAGAAAGAATTTTTACAACCAGTGTCTCTGATAAAGGTCTCATTTCCAAAATATATAGAGAACTGAGTCAAATTTATAAGAATATAAGTCATTCCCCAATTTGATAAATTATCAAAGGATATGAACAGGGAATTTTCAGAAGAAGAAATTAAAGGTACCTACAGTCACATGAAAAATCGCTCTAAACACTATTGATTAGAAAAATGAAAAGCAAAACAACTATGAGGTTCCACATCACATCTATCAGTTTGGCTAACATGACAAAACAGGAAAATTATAAATACTGGAGATGTGGAAGAATTGGAACACTAATGTATCATTGGTGGAGTTGTGAACTGATCCAAACATTCTGAAAAGCAATTTGGAACTATGCTCAAAGAGCTAAAAGATATGCATACCTGACCTAGTAATACCACTTCCAGATCTGTATCCCAAAGAGATCATATAAATGGGGAAAAGACCCACATGTATAAAAATATTTCTAGCAGCTATTTTTGTGCTGGCAGAGAATTGGAAATCGAATGCCTGTCAGTTGGAGAATGGCTGAACAAGTTGTGGTGTATGAATGTAAAGGAATAGTATTGTGCTATAAGAACTGATGAGCATATGGACTTCAGAAAAACATAGAAAAACTTATATGAACCAATGCTGTGTGAAATGAGCAGAACCAGAACATTGTACACAGTAAGATCCACGTTATGCAATGATTGACTTTGATAGACTTAGCTCTTCTCAGCAATGCAAGTACCTAAGGCAACTCAAAATGACTCATGATGAAAAATGCCATCCACATGTAGAGAAAGAAATATGGAGTCTGAATGCAGATCAAAGCATATTATTTACTCTTTTTTTTGTTTTGTTTTGCTTTTCTTTCTTGTGGTTCCTTCCATTCATTCTAGTTCTTCTATACAACATGACTAATGTGAAAATGTTTAATAAGAATTTATATGTAGAGTATATATCAGATTGCCCACTATCTTTTGCTGGGGGGTGGGGAGGCAGAGAAAATTTAAAACTTATGGAAGTGAATGTTGAAAACTAAAAATAAATTAATTAGTTAAAAAAAAGAAAATATATGTCTCCTAGAACCTGGTGTTGAAGAAGGCAAAGCAATGCTTCATCATAAGTTTCATCACCTAGCAGTTGTAGATGGGCTTACATTGTAGTCATGCCACCATTGCATTACTCCCTCATGCCCCACAAGCCCTGGGTGATGCTCAGATAAGGGCTGTCTCACTACAGTGAATGCCCCTGAGAAACCTCCCCTATGGCCACCTGCAGCCTGGGACAAAGAGGACAGGACAAGGAAAAAGAGGAAGCTGTAATGACCTGAGTGGAGGCTGAGGCAGCAGCAGACCTAGTCCCAGAAACTAAAGTCACAGCCTTTAATGCCCTGGAGCAGTTGTGAATCAGACTCAGCCTGGATCACTGATAGCATTGCGACAATTCTTCCCCATCCTCAGAAGGCAGGAAAAGAGTCTGCTGCTGATGCTCTCATCATTGGCTATTTTCAAAATGATATTCCCCTCCCCCCCCCGCAGATGTATCCCCACTTTCCTCTTCTAGTCATAAAGCCTTTCCATGTATCAGATTTAAGAAAGAAAATTTTACAAAAATAGTTCAAACCCACCAAGATTGTGACTATGTCTGATAGTTTATGTACTAATCCATACTGATAGTCCTCTGACTTTTCAAAAAATCATACCTCAGAAATCTCATAGCTCCTTGGATGCAGGCTTGGTTATTATAATAACACATTCAACGAGGACATCAGACGAGATGATCTCAAAACTTCTAGTTCTTATAGTCCTATGAAATAGCCTTTTGTACAGATGTTGCAGGGAGAAGAGAAGTACAGCTGGGTGGCTCAATGGATGGAGTGATACGCTTGGAGTCAGGAAGACTCATCTTCGTGAGTTCAAATGTAGCCTCAGACACTTACTAACTGTGTGAACCCGGTCAAGTCATTTAATCCTATTTGCTTCTTTTTCCTCATCTGTAAAATGAGTTGGAGAAGGAAATGGCAAACCAAACCAGTATCTTTCATCAAGAAAACCCCGCATGACATCATGAAGAAAAAAGTCATGACAAAACAACCAAATAACAAACAAACATTGTTATAAGAATAGGGTCTATCTAAGTGTAGGCACAAGTCAGAGTTGAGTTAGTTGTGTTTTTACCAGAGAAGATAGGTTCAGTCTGCTCAGGGCACCACTATATTTTCATTATCTTAGTTCCCAACCTTGGTGTTATTCTCAACTCTTTTTCACCTATCCCATATAGCCAATCAATCTGCAAATCTTGTTTCTGCTTCAACAGCATCTTACATGTCGATTCTCTTTTCTCTGTGCATGTAATTACCATCCTAGTTCAGGTCATCGTCACCTCTCATATGTACTATTGCAACGGCCTTTTCATTGGTCTCTGCCTTAATCCTGTTCCTGCTCTAATCCACACTCCACACAGCTGCTAAAGTGATTTTCCTAAAATGCAGGTATGACAATGTCATTACTCCCCTGCTCAATAAAATATCTTTGCGTTTGGCACATAAGGCCCTTCACCACCTCGTGCCAAACTACCTTTTTAGCCTTTATACCATTTACACACTGTATAGCATTGACAAGCTGAACTGTTTCTCCAAGATATTCCATCTCCCCTCTCCATGCCTACAATTCACTCTCTCCTTCCATCTGCCCCTTAGAATATCTACTGTCCCTCAAAACTTAATTCAGGCATCTCCTATATGAGACCTTTTCAGATCACCCCCAGTGGCTAGTTATGTCTTCTCCCAAATTATCTTGTATTTACTTCAGATATCTGTATATATATATATATATATCCTTATTTTTTGCCCTAATAGAACATAAGCTCCTTGAAGAAAGGGATTGCTTTCTTTTTTGTATTTCTCCGGATTCCTATAATAGTGCTTGTTATATGATAGGCGGTAAATAAATGCCTGTTGATTGACTGATGATAGATAGAGCTTGTAAAGTATGCTATCCTCAGCAAGAAGCTATGCAGGCAGGCAGACAGGTGAGTTAAACTTCTGTAGGTCTGGTCCCAAGTGCAGGAAGGGCTCTGAGAAAGCATCTACATCAGTGATAAACTTCTACAGAATAAGGATACATAGAGCTACCTCTCTTTTTCTCTGTGAACTATCTGCGTCCTAAGTAGTTAAGACAGATCCAGTTCTTTGCTCTTAAGAAAATATGAGTATTCTTTTTGACCTTTAAGGGGTAAGGAATAATATATAACGAAGAAGTGAATAAGAATTTTCAGATCATTTGGGCTCTCCCACCTCATTTTATACACTAGGACATTGAGACCCAGTCCATTTTGTCTTATATCACTTCAAAGCTTAGTGACTTTTTTTTCTTTTTACAGATATATATCACTAGCATTCATTTTATGCTCCTCAGTCATGACTAGGGTCATTGAAAGGAGGGGAACTTGAAAATGGATTATAGAGAGGAAAGATTTAGAGAGAGGAGAGGCAAATGGACAAGATTCAGAAGTGAGAGGAAAATAGAGAAAGAATTCCTGTAATATGTGATTACCAGAGTTAAAATCCAGTGAGGTATGAATAGGAAAGAACAGAGCAAAAGTGAATAATACATTATATTCATAGTCCCATAAAAAAAAAAGGAGGAAAGGAAACAGTGAAAACTTTCTTGGAAAGCTCCCAGGAACAGACATAGGCTGTCATGTGGCCTAACCTTAGGAAAAACTATGAAATAAGACATATTTGTCCCAAGAAACTCCATTGTTCCCATATTTCCTCCTAGCAGCCCACAGTTTCTTCATTCCATACTTCTACCTGATCTTCCTTGCTAAGAAGCACCCTACATTTATCAGAAATTTCCAGATCTCCTTCCTTTTAAGAATTTTCTGGATCTGTAGAATTCAGAGTGTTGTTCTTTGGTAATGAGCTACTGGTCAGTCTGATAAACTAACTCAAACTATATCTAATTTTCTAATATAGTTTGATGTGATTCATTTATGTATATCTTTTACAACCTAAAATGTTGAAGCTTAAAGCTGTATTAAGAGTTTTTGGTATACCCTATGTATGAATTTCAGGCAACAAGTCAAGGTCAATAGAATAGTTATTTGAGGTCAGAAGGGTTTTCCTATCACCAACAAAATCATAAACATGTCAGTATGTTCTTCTAGAAATTAGGTCACCCTTGCATTAAAGTATGGTGGCCCATCTTTGAAATATCTTTTGCTAACAATTTCTGATATATGGTCAGTATTACTTAGCTCTTGATAACTTCTTGTACCAAATATGAAAAATTAAATATCAAAATTTTCAAAAATCAAGAAAAATCCTCAAAGGAAGACAAGTTAATTTAATAAAGATCAAAGTTAGTAACTGTATTGATTCAAAGAGATTATTGTTATATGTTGTTGTCACCCTCATTAGACTTTGAATTTTGTGAGAGTAGATATGCTTTTTTAAAAATCATATTTTTCCCAATTTTATGTCAAGACAATTTTAGCATTCATTTTTACAAGATTTTGAGTTCCAGACTTTTCTCCCTCCCTTCCTCTTCTCCCTCCTTCCTAAAGTAGCAAGCAATTTGATATAGGTTATATATGTGCAATTATGTAAAACATATTTCCATATTAGTCACAGTTGTGAAAGAAGATAGAGATCAAAAAGGGAAAAATCATAAAAAGAATAAAGTAAGTGAACAAAGTATGCTTCAATCTGCATTCAGAGTCCATCAGTTCTTTGTCTGGAGGTGGATAGCATTTTCCATTATGGGTCCTTTGTACTTGTCTTAGATCCTTGTGTTGCTGAAAAGAGCTAAATCCTTCATAGTTGATCATCATACAATGTGCTGACACCGCATACAATGCTTTCCTGGTTCTGCTCATTTCACTTTGTACCAGTTTGTACATGTCTTTCCAGATTTTTCTGCAATTTGCCTGCTCATCTTTTCTTATTGCACAATAGAATTCCGTTTTACTCGTATGCCACAACTTGTTCAGCCATTCCCCAATTGACAAACATCCCCTCAGTTTCCATTATTTTGCCACCACAAGCAGGTGCTGCTATAAATATTTTTGTACATGTAGGTCCTTTTCCCTTTTTTATGATCTCTTTGGGATACAAAACTGGCGGTGATATTGCTGGGTGAAAGGATATGCACAGTTTGGTTTCTCTTTGGGCATAATTCCAAATTGCTCTCCAGAATGGTTGGATCAGTTCACAACTCCACCAAAAATGCATTACTGTCACAATTTTCCCACACCTTCCCCAACATTTATCATTTTCCTATTTTTGGTCATATTAGGCAATCTTATAGGCATGAGGTGGTACCTCAGAGTCGTTTTAATTTGCATTCCTCTAATCAAAAGTGATTTAGAGCACTTCTTCATATGCCTATAGATAGCTTTGATTTCTTCCCCTTAAAACTGCCTGTTCACATCCTTTAACTATTTATCAATTGGGGAATGGCTTGTATTTTTATAATTTTGACTCAGTTCTCTGTGTATTTTAGAAATGAGGCCTTTATCAGAGACATTTGCTGTAAAGATTGTTTCCCAACTTTCTCTTTTCCTTCTAATCTTGGTAGTGTTGGTTTTGTTTGTGCAAAAGCTTTTTATTTTAACTTAATCAGAATTACCTATTTCATATTTCGTAATATTTGGTCATGAATTCTTTCTTCCTTTCTCCATAGATCTAACAGGTAGATTATTTCTTGCTCTTCTAATTTGCTAATGGTGTCACCCTTTACATCTAAATCATGTATCCATTTTGCCCATATCTTGGTATACAGTGTGAAATGTCAGTCTACACCTAGTTTACTCCCAAGTAGGTAAGTTTTATGACTTGTTTTGTATCCTTAGAGCTTAGTATAATTCTGGTACAGAGTAGGTACTCAATAAATGTTTTTTAAGTGAGTATTAAAAAATGATAATTTTCATTTATGACTTAGCAAGCATTTATCTCACAGTAGCCTCTGGGGTAGATAGCACAAGCAATTGTCCTCATTTTTCACATATGGCATCTTAGGTTCAGGATGGTTAAAGTCACATAGCTAGTAAGAGAGAGCCAGGTCACTAAATTAAATATTTTTATTCCAAATCTATTCAAGAATCTAGTATAACAAAAAGACTTGTAATAAAGTTATAAGTAGTCTATAGGAAGGCCTCCATTCATTCATTCAACTTAGATTTATTAAGTCTATTGTGTTTAAGAGTACTATGTAACTTGCTAGAGGAGATATTAAGTTTGGATAAGGCATAGTTCCTTGTCTTCGTGGAGCTCATGTTTAAAATTTAAAATGAGTAAACACATGCAGGGGTTTCTATTTGAAAAAAGTCCTCTCTCTCTCTCCCCACCCTGCCTTCTCTCTCTCTCTCTCTCTCTCTCTCTCTCTCTCTCTCTCTCTCTCTCTCTCTCTCACACACACACACACACACACACACACACACACACACACACACACACAAATAGAGAAAGAGATAGAGACAGACAGAGTGGGGTACCCCTACTGCTTCTGGTTATGAAGTCAAGGAGGAAGAAAACCAAAGAATATAAAGGTTAGAGTGAACCCTAGTTCAACTATCAGGGAAATGGGTAGTCTCTCCCTTTGGGACAGGGGGTTCCCACACCCTGACTTTTCTTTATTCCCTAAAAGGAATCTTGGGAGGTACATGTAGCTGCTGAATATTTCAGACCCCTTATCCAGAATTTATAAGCTTAAGATAGAGGTCAAATATGTCGAAGGGAATTTTGTACAATGCTTAGAAACAGCATGGACTGTGGAGAAGGGAAATTGGGTAATTCAGTACCTATCCATGACCTAAAACAATTCAGGCAGGGGAAAGGACCCCACTGGGATAGGTTGTCCTCAAGAGGAGAATGGTGTGAGAGATTTGGTTCAAAGAGGGAACTTATATGGGGCTTAAAATGAAGTCAGTCTATTCCCCTCTTTTTTCCTAAATTCAGTCGTGGGATAGTCAGGGCCAGGTCTTGATGCCAAATCAACTCTCCTGAGTTAAGTGTGGTTTTTGGTTGAATGGATTACTACTAATTGATAAAAAGGCATAGGGCTCAGGTCTTAATATACTAATTAGGAAACCTTGGAGGGGGGTCAGGGAAGGATTTCCATAGTGACGGAGCTGAGCTGTTATGCCTACCATGAAAGGTTCTTTAGAGTAAATGGGCCAATATATACACACATATGAACTAGTCATACAACCTATGTATTCATACCCCTTAAAAAGCAAACAAATAATAAAAAAGGCTCTTCATAGCCTTCTGAGTGATGGTTTATTAAGCAAAGAAATAAAGGGGATGGAGCTCTAGGCCTGGAGTCAGGAAGACCTGAGATCAAATCCAGCCTCAGACACTTAATTGGCTATGTGGCCCTGGGCAAGCCACTTAACAAATTCCGGCTTAAGTTTAGCCAATTGTAAAATAAAGGTAATAAGATCTACCTTGCAGAGTCATTATGAGGATCAAATGAAATAATATTTGTAAGGCACCTAGTATAGTGCCTGGCACATTGTGGTTAACACATAAATGCTTATTCTCTTATCCTTCTCTTCCTCCCACAACATAAGTGACATATTTGTCTACAGAATCCCTATTTGCTAAAGAACACACCATTAAGTATGTATTAATGTCAATATTTTAAAATCAGACTACCTAGTTCAGAAGGAGTCTGAGTTAAGCATCTGTGCTCCTTCCTGAGCCCATGCAGCAAGAATCAACTAGGTCAAAGTCAAACCAAACTTGCTGCAGGGCTATAGGAGAATTGTATTTTGGGAGCAGACTAGCCTTTCTCTCAAAACACAAATGCACAAGGACATTTCCACTCCAGCCTAATCTTAGACAATGGCCACTTCACTTTGAATACTTTCTTCCTGCTCCTCCACTCTTCCCCCCTCCACCTTATGGTTGAACACCACTGAACAACACTGGTTGTTGTCACTTTTTGCAACCAAATGTCTTTAGGCTGTGCTTCAGAACTCCCTTGTAGTAATTCCTCTGTCCATATGGCTTGTGGTTGCCCCACTTAACTCCACGTCCTCCTGTTGCTTTGCTAAACACCTGCAGGTTCCAGCCCCAAGCTGTTCACCGATTTGAGGATGATATTTAGCATGCCCTGGGTAACAGCAGATTCTGATGGAAATTCCTCTTCAAAGTCCTCAGGGTAATCTTCAGAGACAAATAATCAGCAGGTCCTGTTAAAGGGTGAAGGTCACTTGTCCCTTCAGGACCTAAACAGGCAGACAGCCTGTTTTTCCAACCCCAGAAGAGGAGATGAAACACCAAACTCCAGAGGAAAGTAGGAGGCTCCAGCCCTGCCCTCCCAGGGGAAAGCAAGGTTGATTTACCCCAGCGAGTACTGCCTGGGATGGGTGGGAGGCTCTGGATTCACACAGTGATGGACGTCTGCTGGATTGCTTAGGAAAGTTGCTGAGCACTACAGAACGTCACCGGCTCCTCTATTTTAATCACCATCACAGAGGCCTTGGAGTTTCTTTTGCAGTTGGGTATTTTCAGAGAGACAGTTGTCTCATTCAGGGTCCCCTCGGGTGACAGCACAAGGCTAAGAGCTGCAAAGGGATGGATGACTAAGCTCGTCCTTTATGCAGGGCAACACTTTATTATGGCAAGGGACACAGCCAAGTGCGTCAGCATGGAAGGGGCTTTCTTACCTATGGAACAAAATGAAACATCCCCCAGGAAGTATTTTAGGACCTGCCCCCACCCTGCTGGTTAAGTGTAATGGGATGATGCATGAAAGCAGTACGTGTCTGCCAAAGGAAAGGAGCTTCTCCTGTGCCCAGGGGCTGAAACTTGTTTGCTCATAGAGCACGCTCACTATGTGCCCTGAAATTACTGTCCTTCAGGAGTGCCTAGATGCTCCAGAGAGTTAAATTTCTGTGGAGGGTGCCATCTCAGTGAGAATCCTGGCCACATAGGTGTCATATGTTTACATCTATTTGCTTCTGCCATCCTCTGCCATTGTTAGGAGTGTAGGTTTGGGGCTTTAGATACTCCTTTAGCTTCCATTTCTTTGGCCCTAAATACTTGCTTTTCAGGATAAATTTCAGAGGGGAAAGGGAGCTGGGCATCTCCAGAGTCTACTTGACAAAAAAGAGGGGCATTACTCTCCTCATCCCCTCTCTTCTTCCCCCCAAAACAAACAACACAAAACAAAATTACATTTTTCAAAGCCAAAGAACTGGCAGGTATAGGTCTCTGGGACCCTCAAGGGAAAGTAAGGGT
Organism: Trichosurus vulpecula; assembly: GCF_011100635.1. Classification (NCBI taxonomy): domain Eukaryota; kingdom Metazoa; phylum Chordata; class Mammalia; order Diprotodontia; family Phalangeridae; genus Trichosurus; species Trichosurus vulpecula. Next base: position 411,585,161 of record NC_050573.1, on the reverse strand, counting down.
GTGATACTTTGAGTGGAATATCCATACACAAAAGGGCAAGGACTAATGTGACTACATGTGCTCCAGGAGTGAGTGACTCTGGGAGAATTAAAAACACAAATCAAAATGGAATGACCTTGGCTTGTGGTTCTAGTATTGACTTTAGGAAGCTCCAGAGGCATCAAATGAGCAGATTTGGGAAGGCTTGCTGATGGTCCTGGGGGAGGGGTTCTGGTTCTTCCTTAATGAGCCTGTAATTGTCCTGGTAGAGAAATTCAGTTGAATCAGTTAGTCAGTCAGTCAACCAGCTTTTATGAAGAACCTATTTTGTATGAGGCGGGAAATCAGAAAAAAAATAGTGGCTCATCTTGAGAAGCTCTTGATACAATAGTGGAGACAACATGCAAACAACTATGTACAGTTTAAATAAGAAGTAATCAACAAAAGTCATCAACAAATCAACAAAATCACTAGAATTAAGAGGTGTGGAGACTATGGAAAAGCAGTAGAACTATTCATGTGCGTAGCCCAAGTTGAAAACATCAGGAGAGGATGTCAGCACTAAAAGTAGAAGCTGCCTTCTCTAAATGAAGAAGTTCTCATTCACAATCTCTAAATATCTTCACTCTCCCATTGACCATATGCATTTTTGCCAGAAAATGGGCCCTAAATTTTAAATGGAATACTCTACATCAGGGACTTGGGGAGCTTTGAACTAAAAAACAAACAGAAAACATTGATAATTATAGTTCAGTATAATTAGTTTTCTTTGTCATCTAATGTATGTTATTATGTTCATTTAATAACATTATTCTGAGAAGTGGCCCATAATTTTCACCAGACTGACAGTGAGGTTCATGACAAAAATGGTTAAGAACCCCTGATCTAAGTGTAATAACTAGACTACTCTGGATTTTTTTTTTTTGCTCTTTTTTGATTGTGCTTTCTGGCTATCTATTGAAAGGCAAACACGTGGGTGGGGCTCTTAAGCCAAAGCTTTAGGATTAGAAGTAGCTGGAGACAGGAAGAGGAGAGTCCGAATCCAACTTTAGACACATACCAGCTGTATGATCCTGGGTGAGTTCCTTAAACAGTTATCTACATCAATTTCCTCAACTTCAAAATAGGGATAATTAATAGCATCTACCATAAAGGGTTGTTATGTGATTCAATAGAATAACTTTGTAAAAAGGTCAGCACAGTGTCTGGCACATGGAAGGTACTTAATTAATGGTTTTTTCTCCCTTACTTTAGGTCTGAGGACTAAAAGAACATCTTGTGTCTGGGGATGGTGGAGAGTAATCCTCTAGGAAATCCAACTTATGAGTGTAAGTTTCATGTAGCTCAAGGAGCACTTACCCAAGGGTGATGTCCTCCTTGGATTCTATCACTCTCTAGGGTCCCAGACCTCAGACCTTAGAACACAGGCTAACTGAAAGGAGCCCAAACTCTTGAATGATCCACCCAGCCATATTGCCATTCCCCTTTTTTATTCTGGTTCCTGAAAAACTTTCTAGGCTGATTACACCTTACTCACTTTCATGTATGCAACAAGTCAATCTGAGCAACTAGCTATCCCCTATAAATGACATTTAATCTTCCACCTCCTTGCCTTTGCTGTCCCTCATGGCTGGAATACTTTCTCTTCTTACCTCTGCCTTTGGAGCGCCTAACTCCAATTATGGGTTATCTCTTTAAGATGGTCTTGTCTTTTAGACAAAGAAATCAAAGCTACCCATGTTCATATGAAAAAATGCTCTAAGCCACTATTGATTAGAAAAGTGCAAATTGAAACAACTCTGAGCTACTACCTCACAATTATCAGATATGGTAATATGTCAAAAAAGGAAAATGACAAATGTTGAAGAGGATATTGGAAAACTGAGACACTGATGCATTATTTTTTTTTTGAGTGGAGAAGGCAGGGCAATTGGTGTTAAGTGACTTGCCCAAGGTCACACAGCTACTAAGTATGCTAAGTGTCTGAGGCCGTATTTGAACTCAGGTCCTCCTGACTCCAGGGCCAGTGCTCTACTCACTGTGCCACCTAGCTGCCCCCACTGATGGATTATTGGTGGAGTTGTTAACTGATCCAACAATTCTGGAGAGAAATTTGGAACTAAGCCCAAAGGGCTATAAAACTGTGCTTTGATCCAGTAATACCACTGCTAGGTCTAGAGCCCAAAGAGAAAAAAAAAAGAAAAGAATCTATTTTCACATAAATATTTATAGCAGGAACTAGATTAACATATAATTGCAAAATCTTTAACAAATAAAAATATATGGTACAACATATGTCATGCTAATTTGTGGTTTTCTATGTCAATATGTGACAGGAAGGAATCTGTTTTTATTTGCCTCTGACACCATTGATCTAGTCCAATCCTCTCATTTTATAGATGAAGGAAACAAGAAAAATCAAACCCCATAAAACTTAAGTGAATTGCTTAAGTGGCAAGGGGTGAAACCAAGATTTGAATTAGGGTTCTGATTTGCGAGGGTCACTCCAAATCCAGTAACAGTAGATGCTAAGTAAATGCTTATTAATTTATTTTGAAAGAGCCCTCCCTATAAGGTAATGGTCAGGATAATACATTTCAAAACAAATGATCATGTTATGGTACTTGTCACAGATACAGATCATTTCAGAACAAATAGAATCAGTGGAACATTGTAGATAAAGCACTGGACTAGAATCAGGAAGCCCTGAGTTCCAAAGTCATCTGAGAAACTCACTAGCTGTATAACCCTAGACAAGTCACTTTATTGTGTGACTCAGCTACCTCATCTGTAAAATTAGGGGATTGGACTTGATGCCTTCCAAAGACCTGTCTAGCTTTAAATCTCTAAATCCTGTTGTAATAGTCCATATAGGTATCAATAAGGGCTTGTATTTTTAGGGTAATGAAAATGAGCTTAGAAAAATGGGTAAATGTGAGATATTTTGGAGAAGTAGAATTTAATAAAGAAAAAAGATCATTTCATACATCTAAGAGTGTAATTATTTTATTTAAAATACATTTTCATCAATTCCTCCATCCTTCTCTCCTTTCTACCTTCCAATGCATAATAGTAGTGAACTCATCTCCTCTCTTCCTCTCTTTATTTCTTCCTCTTATCATTATGGATAGAATTGCACTAAAGTATGAACAATATGATATAATTATTACCCATCCTATACTGTACCTGGATTGAGACAAAGATCTAAACCAAAGAAATCAACCCAAATTAAATTTTAGAGATTTGAAACAGCTGTGGGAGACACATATGGAAGCAAGTACAGTATAGCTATGTACAATTTCCTTAAGGATACTGGACTATTTCTCAACTAGCTAGGTTTGGGGCTTATGTCAATCCATTTTATGCTGCTGTATGTATGAGGAGGATGAGGGAGATGGTCATCTCTCAACAAAAGTCAAATCTGAATGGGATGGCTCCCTCAGGATGAGAAAAAGGAGATTTTGACATTTGAACTGTGGTTTTGTGCTGTTGTTATTTTTGCTTTCAAAGAAAGGAGGCATTTATTGTATCTTTTCAGGATTGTTGAATTTGTCTCAGAGAGACAATGAAAAGACTATGACAGGTGATCATCAGAGATTCAGAACCAGCTCACAGACAGAAGGAAGGATTACCTCTGTTAGTTTCAGGTTTGGCCTCATTAGTCAGTTGAAGATCAAGGAAAGGCCCAATGGACCCAAAATGTCACCCCTGTAGATCATGGCATAATCCCTGAAATCCCTACATTAGTCATGACTTTTGTTTAAGGCACTGAAACACTGTTACGAGTATTATAAATTATTTGTGAAAGGTAGGCATTAAACCACTATCTCTTATTGCTACCTTTTATCCAATTAACACCTTTTTCAGCCAAGCAAGGTCTCAAAGGAAACAGGTTTTGAGGGGGCTACAGCTGGTCAAAAGGGCCCAGACTCCTGCTGAGAAGTGCTATGTTGCTCTGGACAAACATGAACTATCAAAATGGCTATGGGGATTGGATGTAGCTGGGCTGACAAGGCAGAGATTGCATAAAGATGAGGAGTAAGGAGCCTAGCTCTATTCCTGGTTACTTGTAATTCTCTAAAGATTAATAGATGAAAGTAAGGGAGAAAATGAAGAGGTGTCAACTCTTCCAAGATGAAAAATAAAGCCTAGAATCTTTAAGAAAAAGTGAAAATTAAGAGGGAGTTGAAGGCACAAAAGCAAACAACATGAATCAGACTTGTGTCTAGCCTTCCCCACTACATGCTATTTAGTTCCCACCCATAAGATGAAACAACTGCACTGCCATTATCTTTTATCTTTCTGCCACCACTCCACTCTCCTGCTCATTCCTTTTCCCACTCTGGGAAATCCTTCTGTTGATTTCTGTTGGAATCCTTGCTATGGGGGATCAAAAACCTGCAAATTACTTATTTTTTCATCCCATTGAGACCATATTGACCAGAAAAACAATTCAAATAAAGAACAGGGTGATATGGCTCATCCAATTCATTGTACTGAGACATTAAAAAGAACAAAACTATTATGGTATCCACACTTAATACTTATGAACTATATAATTGGGAGAGGAAAGCTAAACTACAGATGAGGATGGAGAAGACAAATGTTTACAGGATATTATATGAGGTCATCTATGCTGCAGAGATGAGCCACCTTTTATCGATGCATTACACAGGATCTTTTTGTCACTGTACCTTCAACTAACATCACTTCAAAGTGAAGATTCCCTTGTAATTTCTATGGGCATCAACAATTAACCTGGTTGCTCCACTCATTACTGTCATTGCCTGTTCATCTACCCAGGGGCTATTTTGTCCTATATCCCAACAGCTTTTTCCTTCCTCTCATGTTGCTAAGTAGTTACACATTTTCAAAGTTTCCTAGGGATTTACTATGGGAAAGTATAGGGTGATAAGCAATGTGGCATAATCAAGAGATAGACAGCCCTAGAGTCAGGAAAGACTGGACTTCAAGTCTCACCTCTGAGATCATTAAGTTGTTGAGCAGGCATCAACTTATATGGAAATTACAGGTCTAGCAATGTTTTATGGCAAGATAGATAGAGAAATAGATATAGATCTATACCTAGAGCTATAGACATATATGAATCTATCTATTTATCTAGAAAGTGAAAGATATAAACAAAATAAATGTTGTGATTGGATAAGGAGTGATGGGGGACTATGCCTTTATGAAAAACCATTTTTATGATTTTCCTTGAAATTAAAGTAAACAGAATCCTTTTTTCTTACTTCACTGACCCATTCTTTTGTTCTACCTACAGAAATCATCTTTTCAACTCTTGTATCTTTTATCTTACTTTCAGTGAGCTCTAGGATTTGTTTCTATCTTCTCTACATGATAATGCCTCTAATAATAATGCATAGGCCCCTAAAAGAAGATGTGGTGGTATAGAAAAACATCTAGATAGAATGACTAATAGGTATATATTAATGCAGCCCAAGACTCCATAGGAGTCCATCAATTTTTATGTTTAGCATTGCATGGTAGGTTTATAAAGAGATCCCTGAAGTCTGCTTTATATTGATCCATTTCTAAGAGGCTTGACCTCCTCCTTTTGTTTAGCTCAGCTTTAAAGCCATATTGCTCCTAACAGATATAAGTCATCCAAAACCAGCCCATTGCCTGGATAGATCCAATTGTCTGGGCTGTACTTACACGTATGATTTTATTTCCCTCTGACTAGGCCAAAGAAGGTTATACAGAATGGGAGTGAAGAGCATGTCTCATACCCTCTTGCACTAGTGAATGTGTACATTAAAATCAGTTTGCAAACTATCAGTTCATCCCATAGTTAACTAAATGTGAAACATTTACTCTCTTCCTTGAAATTCTAGACCTAACACTAAAGAACACTCAATAGAGGGAGAGAGAAGAATCAGCATGTACCAGACAAGTCAAACCATGATCATCACCTTAACCACCATCTCCTTTCATACTATGATAGAGACAGCACAGCACCCTCAACACAACTGGGGATAGCAATGCCATCAAACCACCAGATATATATGCAGTCTAGCCCCCATAACCATCATTGAAGGGACAAATCATCGTAGAAAGGACAGCCATCTTCCTCATCATCACCATCAACAAATGTGGTTACCAACAGTCAGATAAATACTTCATTGATGCAGATTTTCAGTCTAGTCATATTTTCTATCTCTGTCTCTCACTGTCTCTGTGTCTTTTTTTCTGTCTCTCTGTCTCTCCCTGTCTCTCATGGATAGAAAGATGAGACAAAGGTAAATATTAGCTAATGGTGGATAATCAGCCACATATAGTGGAAAGATTGTGGGACTGAGAGTAAAGAGAGACCTGGATTCAAATCCTTCCTCTGACACAGTGTCACCAACGTGAAAACTAAGGTTAGTTCTATCTACATGGAATAAGCTTATGCTTTTGGTATAGAAAATCTGTGAGGGTTTTGCCAACTAAAAGAACAAATTAATATAAGTGGATTATTATCCAATCATAGCCCAATCTATAGCCCAATCTATAGCCCAATCCAATCATTGCATCTCTACTCTCTCCCTTGTCAGTGACTAGTATAATGCCATTTGTTGGTTTCTCAGGAAATCTCCCTTTGAAAACATATAAAGCAAAGCTTATCAAATGATTTGTAGGCCCAGAAGTCTATGAATGACCCACTTCAATTTGTTTTAAAAGGGACTTTAAACCAAAATTCTTAGTAAATCATTTCTTTATTAAACATATTGATTAGACTCCCACTAAGTGCAAGATCATAGTACACATAAAAAAGAGGAATGTGCAGACACCATAAAATATTTGGGAGTCTACCTTTCAAAACAAACCCAGGACTATAGGAACACAATTACAAAACATTTTTCACAAAAATAAAGTCAGATCTAAATAATTGGAAAAATATTAGTTGCTCTTGGGTAGGCCAAGCTAATACAATAAAAATGAAAATTCTACCCAAATTAATTTATTTATTCAGTGCCATACCAATCAAAATACCAAAAATATTTTGTAGAGCTAGAAAAAATAATAACAAAACTCATCTGGAAGAACAAAAGATCCAGAATATCAAGGGAATTAGTGAAAAGAAATGCTAGTGGAGGTGGCCTAGCCATACCAGATCTTAAGTTGTATTATAAGGCAGCAATCATCAAAACTACTTAGTACTGGCCAAGAAACAGAGTGATGGATCAGTGGAATAGGTTAGGTACACAAGACACAGTAATCAATGATGATATTAATTTACTATTTGATAAACCCAAAGACCCAAGCTTCTGGGATAAGAACTCATTATTTGACAAAAAATGCTGGGAAAACTGGAAAATAGCATGGCAGAAACTGGGCATAAACCAACATCTTACACTGTATACCAAAATAAAGTCAAAATGGGTACATGACTTAGATATAAATTCGGATGATACTATAAGTGAATGGGGAGAGCAAGGAATAGTTTACCTGTCAGATTTACAGAGAATGGAGGAATTTATGACCAAACAAGAGATAAAGAACATTATGAAATCCAAAATAGATAATTTTGATTACATTAAATTGAAAAGTTTTTGCACAAACAAAGCCAATGCAACCAAGATTTGGAGTGAAGTAGAAAATTGGGAAAGAATTTTTACAACCAGTGTTTCTGATAAAGGTCTCATTTGTAAAATATAGAGAAAGCTGAATCCAATTTATAAGCATACAAGTCATTCCCCAATTGATAAATGGGGAATGGTCACAGGATATGAACAGGCAGTTTTCAGAGGAAGAAATTAAGGCTATCTATAATTATATGAAAAAATATGCTCTAAATCACTATTGATTAGAGAATTGCAAATCAAAACAACTCTGAGGTGCCACATCACACCTATCAGATTGGGTAACATAGTAAGACGGGAAAATGGTAAATACTGGAGAAGATGTGGAAAAATTGGAACAGTAATGCATTGTTGGAGTAGTTGTGAATTGATGCAACCATTCTGGAGAGTGATTTGAAACTAAGCCCAAAGGGCTATAAAACTGTGCATACCCTTTGAGCCAGCAATACCACTTCTAGGTCAGTATCCCAAAGAGATAATAAAAATGGAGAAAAGACCCACATGTACAAAAATATTTATAACAGCTCTTTTTGTGGTGACCAAGTACTGGAAATTGAGGGGATGCCCATCAATTGGGAGATGGCTGAACAAGTTATGGTGTATGAATGCAACAGAATACTTTTGTGCTATAAGAAATGATGAGCAGGTGGACTTCAGAAAAACTTGGACAGACTTATATCAACTGATACTGAGTGAAGTGAGCAGAACCAGAATATTGTACACAGTAACAGACACATTGTGCGATGACTGACTTTGCTAGACTCAGCTCTCAGCAATGCAAAGACCTAAAACAATTCCAAAAGACTCATGATGCAAAATGCTATCCACATCCAGAGGAAAAAAAATATGGAGTCTGAATGCAGATTGAAGCATACTATTTGCTCTTTTTGTTTTGTTTTGTTTCTTTTTCATGGTTCCTCCCATTCATTCTAGTTCTGCTATACAACATGACCAATGTGAAAATATGTTGAACAATAATGTATATATGGAGCTTATATCTGATTGCATACCATCTTGGGGAAGGAATTGGGGGGGGAGGTGGAGAAAATTTAAAACTTATGGAAGTGAATGTTGAAAACTGAAAACAAATATTTTTTTAAAAAGAGGAATGAACCACACCCTCAAAAAAGGCAAGCAAACAGATGGCACCCCTCCATGAGTGAAGAATCTTTATTACAAGATAGCTAAAAAATCATCTGGAGGAGGAAGTGGTACTCTCTAACCCTTCTTTACCATTTAACATTTGTTCAGAAGTCCCTGAGAAAGCCTTATTCACTGAGGAAGGCTGTAGTGGAGGCACCAAAATTTTTAGTGCAATGAGGGATTGATCATCAAAATATCTGCAGGAGGTAAAGATAGCAAAGTCATGGAAAATGTCCTGAAGCTAATTAATATCCTAAAAGGAATCCAAGAGAACATCATTAATTATTAATTATTATTATTATTAATCATATTATTATATTATAGTTAACTACATATTATTACATTTTTAATTATTTATCCATATGCCCATTTTCCCATTTCTACAATATTTTAATGAAATTAATTGACATATATATTGAAGCTATTTTTGGTGATGGTATTAGAAGGGAATAGGAAGGCTTTCACATGTGTGTTCTACAGTGGACCACAGGTCTGATACTTTATGCTTAACTGAAAAACGTAGAGTGCAAAAGACCCCATTGTCTGTAGAATACAGGAAAACTATTCAATTTGATACAGGGCAAAACCAAACATCTTACAGGTTCTGCTTCAACATGGCATCTCTCATGCATATGTCAAAATTATGCAAGAGTCCTTGAAAGATTTTATAATGAAGACACCTTGTTGACACTAATATCAAGTGAAGCTTGAAAAAGAGAGATGTATTCACTTGAAGGGTGTTTGCTACTGTCCTGAAGGACATTCAGTGTGGAGCCCAAGTTGAAGCAGAATTTGTTATCAATAATGAGGTCTTGCATGTTCTCCTATTTTGAGATAGCATTGTATTGATTGCATCTAGCAAAGGAAAATTGCAAAGCTTCCTAAATGAGATTCATACTTACTCTAAAGTAAAGGCAAATAATTCCAACCAGCATTTATTAAGCACCTACTATGTATGAAGTCCAGAGAAGGAAATGGCAAGCCACTTCATTGTCTCAAGAAACCCCCAAATGTGGTCACAAAAAGTTGGACAGAATTGAAACAAGAGAACAACAAAAATGTGCAAAATATTTTATTAAGTTCTATGAATAGAAATGCAAACAAAAAGAGACTTCCTGCCAACAAGGAGCTTACCTTCTAAAGAGGGAAGAAAACATTTGAAAAGGTGCACAGTGACAAAGACCAGGAAGTTTGGTCTATTTACAGAGCAAAACACAAGTGGATGGAAACAGTCTAGATGGGCTAGTCTCTTAGATAGACACCACTAATAAACAATTAGTTGGGCCCAGGATTGACTAGAAAGAAGTCAGTATAATAAAGTGCTATTGGGAAATTGCAAAATTCCTTTACTGACCTCAAACTACTCCCTGAAACAAAAAAATCATTTTTTAAAATTGTTTTTGGTATTCTCTTCATGGTATCGTATAGCTGAAGTCACAAAACACCATAGTCTCTGAAGAATCAAAATTGAGCATCATCTTAAGGGAAATGAGAAAGCTCGGGGTGATCATAAGCAATTTGCAATGTATTATGGACAAGGAATTTACCCAGGAGAACAAGAGTAAACTTCATTATCAAAGAAATGTTTGAACAAAAATGAAAAGCAGGTCATGTGGATAGAGCATAAAGTATGGATGGGCAGTCCGTGTACTCTATACATAACCTAATGATATCAAGAGAAAAAATGTGGATTCAAGGGTTGCTCAGGATGGTTAGATCTGGCTGAGGTAAAAGTTGCATATTGGAGAAAAATACATACCTGATATCATAGATTCATTTGAATATTTACATTGAGACAACTGTTAGAGAACATGTTTTGTTAGGTGATGGGGTAGTGAAGAAAATAGGATATAAGATGCTTGTATATGGTTATTCAGCTAGTTAGTGGAAAAACTGAGCCTACAACCATTCTTGTAATTCTCATGTTCTTTCTTTGTTTTAAAAAAAATTATACAATTTATTTTCTCAATCAGCAAAAGTCCATTTTCCCATTCTTCTATACCCACACCCCAATGACAAAGAACTAAAACTGAATATATATGTATGTATACATATGTGTGGATGTATATTTGTATGTATGTACATAATACATACATATAAACACACAAGTATAAACATGTATGTGTATGTATATAAATGTATATGTATGTATGTACACAAATGTATACACATATATATTTAAACAAAACAAATGTCTCCATTAGTTGTGTGTGTGGATACATAAATAGATAGACAGACAGACAGGCAGACAATAGATAGATATGAGAATATGAGGAGGTAGGTGGTATGTTTCATAAAGTCCTCTGGAACAGTGTTTGGTCTTTATGACATTGTTATTGTATAAATTATTCTCCTGCTTCTGCTCACTACACTGCATAAATGCATATGAGTCTTTCCAGGTTTTTCTAAAACCATCCTCTTCATCACTTCTTTTAATATGATAGTATTCCATCACATTTATATAACATAAATTGCTTAGCAATTTACTGACTGATGGGTACTCCCTCAGTTTCCCATTCTTTGTCACCACAAATGGAGCTATAAATATTTTTGTACACTTTTACAGTATTTTTTGTTCTTTTGATTTTCTTAGAACTAATTCTTCCCTTGATTTACCCTTCCTCTCATTCTTCTTCTCCTTTCCTTTTTTTGCTATTTGTCTGTTGAGTTAAATACAATTCTACTTTGATATTCTTTCCAAAATACCAAGCTCTCCCTTACTTCTCATTTATTACTGAAATCAGGTCTTCAAAAACTATAAAGACATATACTTGTAAGGAATTTCATGATGTCATATGATCCATTCTCTTGTATTTGGAGAATGCTGTCTCTAAATCATGCCAAAATACATAGCTGTACATCTCATTCTTTAAAATTGTCTGCAAATTTAATCACTATTTTTCCTAAAGCCATCCCAGACAGCATGGATATTTTCATAATGTCTGTTATAAATTTTTAGCATTCTTTGTCTAGATCTAACTTTAATAAAAATGGAGAATTTCTTACAAAAAAAAGATTCCTTTAAAAACAATTTCTCATGATAACAATGCCTTTGCTGTCATATAATTTCTATTTCTCAATTTCTTCCATTCCCATTGCCTTTCTCTAGTCCTCCACAATTTTTCTTTTGTCTCTTGTCTCAAATGAAAATTATTTACTTGGGTCATTAACAATCTTTATGAAATCATTTGTATCCTCTCCCTTTTTTGTCTTTTTATATTTTATTATTTTTTCTTAATTAATGTTAAACTTAAATACTAAAACTTAAATATACAACAAGAAAAGAAAAAGAAACATTAGAAACTTAAATACAAAATAAGAAAAGGAAAAAAAGCATTGCCATGTGTAAAGCAGAACATGAGTATTCAAAATATACAGCAATAAATTTTCATTTCAAGAAAGTTTATATAATAAATACAACACATGTTTAGAGCTGTCCCTCTTTCCTTTGCTTCCTTGTAAATTTTATTTTGTTCTCTGCTTTGCACTCTTTACTTTGCTTTTTTCCCCACCTTCTCCACCACCCTTCCCCAAGAAGGCTACAGTTAAGCATGGATGTAGATAGATAGATCATTATAGACATAGATATATACATACACACATATATATATATACACATATGTATATACATATATACACATATATACATATACACAGAGAAACACATATATACATGCATATACACATACATACAGATATATAATCATACTCATATGTGTGTATATACACTTACACATGTATATACATATATACACATATATACAGATACAGATACATACATACACACACACACACACACACACATTCATACACATCTATGTAAGCCCATACTACACTTGTTTGTCCTCTGTTTCTCTGAGGGCGGATGACATCTTCCTTCATAAGTCCAAGTCTTTCCATATTTTTCTAAGGCCACCAACTCATCATTTCCTTATGCTGTCAATTATTTTAAATAGTATAAAACAATATTGATTAATATGTGTGACAATATAGTGTAGTTTCCCTGTTTTTCTCTTTTGATTAAAGCTATTTTAGCTTTAACTTTATCTGAGATATCCTCACCCTTCTTTTACCCTAACCTTACCTTAGCAATTGAAGGTTTTCAAGGTATTATAAAATGGACTCAGGGCCATCTAGAGGCAAACTGGAGAATGAGGCAAAATTTCTCTGTGGCAGCCTTCTAGTACCTGGAAAAGGCCCCAGGTCTTTCCAGTTGATGTGTTTCCTGCCTCTAGGCATTTATCCTGGGTCTCATAACTGCAGGATGTGTTGCTATTGCAGCGGGGCAGGGAGAGGGGGGTGGGGTGGGCAGAGAATGTCTTAGAGTGCTTAACACTTCTGTTAGGTGGTTGTATTTTAATAGGTAACTCAAGAAGACTTCAGACAATGAAATGAAGTGTTAGTGGTTGAAAAGAGTAATAGCAAATAGAGCAGTCTGTGGCCCCACGTCTGTCTGTAGTCAGGTTGCTGTTAACTGTTTGAAAGATGAAAATCATACCTGGCTCATAGAACATCAGCATACATGTACTTCCCTATGGCAGCTCTCCCCGACTGGCTACAGATAGAGCCTTCCCTTTCAAGTAATGACCCTGTGTAACCTCTCTCTAAAGACCCAGTAATAAGCTTAGCTCTTTGGTTGGATTTATTTTCCTACTGCATTGTAAAGAAGGTGGTTTTTTTTTCCCCCAGAGTAGCTGCAACTCAGCCTTCTCTCTCTGCCTTTCATTTGGTGACTGAACCCTTTTTTCTCCTGTTATGAATCTCTCTGTCCTGTTCCCTATACATTGTATTTAAACTTAGCCTTTACAGGGGTGATTATATCTTTTGTGTTCTTGAGAGAGTGGATGACCGAGGAGAGACAGCCTGCAACATTGGATTGAGTGCTGGATTTGGAATCTGAAAGACCTGAGTTTGAATCCTCCCTCAGACTGTAATTAGATGCATGATCTTAGGCAAGGTCACTTAAATTCTGAGCCTCCGTTTTCTCATTTCTAAAATGTTGACTTCAGTTTTCAAGGTCCCTTCTAGCTATAAATCTATGATCTCATGATCATTCAATTTTCCATATGGGCACGTTTGTCTTTGGATGGTTGGGATACAGAATACAACTGAAATATAGAAGGAGCTGAGGGCTTTTAAATAAAGAAATGTCATTTAGTGGAGGAGTTACCTTCAAGACAGAGTTAATTTGTGAATTAAAAGCTCAATATGAATCACCAATAGGATATAGTGGCCCAAAAAGCTAGTCACCTCTGGCTGAAGCACAGTGGCCAGTACACAGGAGGTAACAGTTCTGCTGTACTTGTCACAAGCCACAACACCTGTAATGTTCAGTTTTGGTAGGCATAGTATAATGAGAATTGTAATAAGCTGGAGGATCATACAAAGGACAGTGAACAGTATCATAAGAAGCTTGAGACCTAGATGTATGAGGATCAGATGAAGGAATTATAAATTATAAAATTATAAATTGTTTTTTAAAAAAAGCTCAGAAGAATGAAGGGAAGAAACATGACTGCTATAGTCAATTATGTGAAAGGCTTCCATATGCAACTTGACTTCTTCTTGGGTTCAAAGATAAGAGCAAAGAACAATGGATAAAAGTTGCAAAGAAGCAAAATTAGGGAAAAACTTCCTAATAATTGCAGCTACAACAGGGAGTTGTCTCCCAGTTACTCAAGTTCTTTAAATAAAATTGATTGACCATTTCTTGTTGATGTTGTAGAATATGAATTCTTAACTTCTATTGTGTCATGGACCATTCTGGTTAAGTCTATACACCCCTTCTCAGAATTAGGTTTCTAAATTCATGAATTAATGTGCACACATGTACAAATGTGTATATACATTTATATACATATACATATATGTGTGTGTACACACATATATGTGTATAACACACACACAAATATATATATATATATATATATATATATATATATATATATATATATATATATATATATATATATATATATATATATATATACACACATACATATATATATACACACACAGACACATATATACCTCATGGACCCTCCAAAGTTAAGAATTTCTGTTTTAAAGAGGAAATTAATTCTTGGTCTAGTTGAACCAACTGCCCTCCGAGATCCCTTCCACAGCTGAGATTCCATGACTGCTACCCAACCTACTTCATTGACTGCTACCCAACCTACTTCATGCATTCTTTTAAATATGCTTTTTCTTAAACGTATATATATATATATATATATATATATATATATATATATATATATATATACACATGTATATGTAGATGTGTGCATACACATGTTTGTATATATTTTCCCCCAGATCTGCAAATCACCAATGGTGTAGGATGCCACTTCAGTTAGTTTCTCTTTTCTTCTTAATTATTCTTGAAGTACAGAATGTGGCCCTTGTTACAATGCATGATGAAAGTTTACCTAAAGTTGGGTTGGGCATGTCAAATCACGTCATTATTATCTTTCACCACTTCCTATTGTGGTAAAGTGAAAAGAAAAGGGGAAAGAAGAAGGATGTATACTTCATCAATTGAGGTGCAATTGGAACTGGTCAAATGACCAAACCTAGAGATTAATAATTAATAGCACACTGACAACTTGAACAAGGAGAGGTCTGTAGGGAGGTACAGTTTCACAATATAACTGACTTGAATAGAGACATGGAAGCAATGCTTATCAAATTCAGATGGTACAAAACCAGAAGTGATAGCTGACATGTTGAAAGATTAAGTTAAGATGTAAAAATGGCATCTAGCTGGGGCAATGGGTAGAGAGCTGGGCCAGGAATTGAGAAAACCTGAGTTGAAATCCTGCCTCAGACACTTACTAGCCATGTCATCCTGAGCAAGTTAGTTATTCGCTGTTTGCCTCAGTTTCCAGTTTCCTCAACTGTAAAAATAATAACAGATCCTACCTCCCAGGGTTGTTATAAATGAAGTCATATTTGTTAAGTGCTTAGCACAGTGCTTGGTATACAGTAGGTGCTTAATATATATATTGTTTCCTTCCTCTCCCCCCCCCACAGGAACAGGTTAGAATGATGGACTAAATTTAGTAAGAATGAATATAAAGTGCTATACTTGATTTCAAACATCATATTCACAGGTATGCGATGGGAGAGGTATTGATAGACGACAGCTGCTGTGAAAAATATGTGGGGCTTTCAGTAAACTACAATGTTAATTTGAATCAATAATGAAAAAGACAACCTCCTTCCCCCTTGGGAAGTATAGAGACATATGATACTCATAAAGAAGATGATAATCCAGGCTGTACTCTCTCCTAGTCAGACCACATCTGGAGTATTATATTCAGTTATGGGTGCCATATTTTAGAGAAGAAATTTGTAAGCTGCAAAGCATCTGGAAGAGGACAGTCAGGTGGGTGAAAGGCCTCAAAGTCATACTATATGAGGAAATATTGGAAAATACTGGAAAAATTGGAAATATTTGACCTGGAGAAAGGAAGAGTTAGTGATAAATATTTGAAGGTCTGTTAAAAGTAAGATGGATAAAGTGACTCTCCCCAAAACCACCCCTCTTCCAAATTCCCTTTTTCTTTTGAGTGCACCACCATCATTCTAGCCATCCATGTTCATAAACCCAGTGTCATACTTAGCTCTTCCCTCTCCCACACCAACCCACCCCCATATCCAATCATTTGCACACGATGAGCCTATCATGGGCAGCAGTGGTAATAGTTGTCTGCCATGGCACTGTCTGTCATGGACCCCAGAAGGTTTTTGCTCCTGAAGGTGTCCCAAAGTGCCTGCTCTCTGTCAGGTCCTGAATGCAATTCTGCAGCCTAGATCTTGGGTAGCCAGGGCACTGGAAAAAATGTGGGGGAGGGAAATGGGACAAGCTATAGGGCTGGGTTTTGTTGTAAGTTAGTGTCTTGAATCCTTGGGTTTGCTAGTGTAGATTCACTGTAAGTAATATAGGAGGTGGGAGAGGGGTTCTTCCTAAGTTCAGGGTCAGTAAGCATCAGTTCATGCTTTGTTTTGTTTTGGTTTTTTGCTTTCTTTTGGATTCTGGGTGTTCTAGACTATGGAGATATTTAAAGTTACTTTATCTTTGGTATATAATTTCTGTTTTCGTGACGTTTGAAGGGTTATGGAAATCAGGAAAAATATCTAGTCTTCTACCTTGTTACTCACATGGCTGTAAGCATACCTTTGACAACAGTCTGTTTTTCCAAAGCTGCCTTGATTATAGTCCACAGAGTTCTAATAGGGTTTAAATTAGGTTAGTTCCAAGGCCATTGAAGCATGCTTATCCCCATCTCTTGGATAAATTTCTCAGCCTTTCCAGTATGTGGCGTTTGTGCAAGGTTGTATTGCAACATTACATTTTTATCTGGGAATTTCTGTAATTCTGGAACTATTCTGCTTCTCAGTATATTAATATATTTATCAGAGTTCAGAATTTCCTCAATGAAGACAAGGCATCCAAGCACACTTAAAGTAAAAGAAAAGCCTTTAAACATGTTTAGTTGAATATTTTACAGTCTGATAAAGGTAACTAGCTCATCTATAAAGTGAGCTGGAGAAAGAAATGGTAAACCACTCTAGTATCTTTGCCAAGAAAATCCAAAATAGGGCCAGGAAGAGTTGGATGTAACTAAAACAACTAAACACCAACAAAAAAGATAATGAGATTATATTGGCTCACCTGTACTTTTTGTATAGCCTAGAATGAAAAAGTAAATTTAAATAATAAAAAATTACCTCTTTCCAATGTCCATTATGCCTATCCTTATAAGTCTTGAACATGTTGATAGGGACAAGACCCATGATTTAATTAGTACAGACAACTGCCCTATATGGAAATTGCTAATACCAATTACAAGTCAACATCTTCTTTGCAATTGACAATATTAGTGAGCTTTCTAGAAAACTGACAGATTAAATAACTTGGCAGATGTCACATAGCATGTCTGAGTTAAGATTCGAACCTAGGTTTTTGTGGTTTCATTGCCAGTTTTCTATCCACTACAACATACTGCCTCTCTGTCTTGGTCAGAACAATTGTTTGTTTGTTTGCTTTCAAATTTACTTTAATAGTAACTTATAAATAATTTGATTAATAGCAATGTTTTATACTGGTCTTCTCACTGTTTTTCCAATTTCAAGGAACTTATGCCAGACTGTAGAGTTATTAATAATGCTCCCTCTATCTGGGTGATACTGGTCCTATTTCACCAAGAGCTCCAGGAAGACTTGAGTTCAAATTCTGTGTCAAGATTTACTAACTGTGTGTGACCCTAAAAAAGTCACTTTGCCTCTCTCAGACTTGGTTGTTATGAAAACAAAATTACACACACACACACACACACACACACACACACACATAGTGTGTGTATATATACTATATTTATATTTATATACACACACACGCATACACATATATATGCATGTGTATGTATATGTATATATGTGTATGTATACACACTACTAGTATATGTAGGCATATATACATATACACACACATATATATACATACACATATACATATACACACAATATACATATCTATATGTGTATAAGTATATATAGTATATATATGTACGTATTATATATGTATATATGTGTGTGTGCTTGTATTATATATATACACATACATATGTGTATATATATGTATATGTGTGTATATATGTGTGTGTGTATGTGTGTATGTATGTATGTATGTATGTATGTGTATATATATATATATATATATATATATATATATATATATATATATATATATATATATGAATAATGTCTATGTACGTATGTGTGTGTGTGTGTATTGGTGGCATAGAGTGGCCACACCTGGAGTCAGGAAGATTCCTCATGTGTTTAAATCTGTCCTGAGACACTTACTAGCTGGGTGAACCTTGATAAGTTGCTCAACACTGTTTGCCTCAGTTTCTTCATCTGTAAAATGTGCAGGAGAAGGAAATCGCAAACCACTATAGTATCTTTGCCAAAAAAAAATCACAAATAAGGTCAATGAAAATCGGAAATACTGATTCAACAACAGGAACAACAACAGATAGATAGATAGAGCTTTGTAAATCTTGGACCCCTGTATAAACGCTATTATAAACTGTCTAAACTTCAAACTGTCTAAAAAAGACACCACAAATTTGTAGGCTTCCTCATGCTTCCCTTGGCACAGGACAATATTTTACCAGATCAAAATTCCTGGTTGACATTGCGCTATGTGCACAGCCAAGAGAAATCTAGGATGACCCCATGCAGGTCTTCTGACAGTACCACGTAGCCAGTTGCTGAAATCTCATTTATTAGATAGAGTACTGTCCATTGCACGTCCCCTAAGGGAACTTAATGTCTGGGAGCAAAGATCCATGAGTCATATAATACCCTATACTGTTTGCTCTAGGAAAATTTATTCACGTGTATAAACATGTCCCTGAGGTAACTAACATAGTTACTTCATATCTGATTAGGTCCCAAATACTCTGTGATATAGGGGGAAGGGACACTGACTTGAAGTCAGAGGACGTGGGTCTACTATTTATTTATTAGCTCTGTGATGTCATACATATTACTTTATTTCTCTTGGTCTCAAATTCTTCATTTGTCAAGAAGAGCATTGGAGGAGCTCAACACTCAGTTTTTGGTGTTGTTTTTCCCTATCTTCAAGATTCTGAGAGAGAATGTGTCATAGTGGACATATAGTGACACATAATCATAGTGGAAAGGGGGCCAGAAATGAAGTTAAAAGGACCTGGGTTCAAATCCTGCCTTTGATGCTCATCAGGTTTGTTATCATGGGGAAGGCACTTGCAACACTGAGCCAAAGGTTTTTTGTCTGCCTCCCCCCTGCCCCGCATCGGCAAAATGAGGATAATAATTCCTATAGTACCCACCACACAGGGTTGTTTTGTTAAGCCAATATGATAATGTGTGTTAAGTGCTTTGCAAACTTCAAAGTGAAATAAATAAGCATCAGTTATTGCTACTATTCTGTGTAGGGAGCTGACCACAGAAACAAGCTAAGCCAAAACTGAGGCCCAGTAAGACTGGAGGAGAAAATCAACTTTCATTGAGTTATATGACAGTAACTATCTAGCCCAGGGGTGGGGAACCTGTGGCCTCAAGGCCCTCTAGGTCCTCAAGTGCAGCCCTTTGACTGAATCCAAACTTCACAGAACAAATCCCCTTAATAAAAGGATTTGTTTTGTAAAACTTGGGCTGGGTCAAAGGGCCACACCCAAGGATCTAACATGTGGCCTGGAGGCCCTAGGTTCCCCATCCCAATCTAGCTTCTGCTCCCTGGAGCTCTTGAAGGGGTGAATAACATATCAACAGATGGTAA
Source organism: Trichosurus vulpecula (assembly GCF_011100635.1). Taxonomy (NCBI): domain Eukaryota; kingdom Metazoa; phylum Chordata; class Mammalia; order Diprotodontia; family Phalangeridae; genus Trichosurus; species Trichosurus vulpecula. The sequence goes on along the minus strand of NC_050573.1, from coordinate 411,565,115 downwards.
TAACCAAAGGCCTAATATGGAATTTGGAGGAGTACAGCAGCCTTCCCAGCACCATCCCACATCTCACTACTGAAAGTGAGGGGCTAGGAGCTGGCAGGGGAGAGCCTGACATTTAAAACAAAAAGTAACCTTTGGTGGTATGGAATGTGACCTTTGATATAGAATACATCCTTTGATATAGATGGGGATAACTTTCCTTTTTTAAACATTGGTTCTCTCTTTCTCCCCCCTCCGTCCCTCCCTCCCTTCCTCCATCTCCTTCCCCCATTCTTCCCTCTGTGTGTTTGGGTCTCATGTTATCTTTCACTAGTATTTTATCTGAAGTCCTTTATTCCCAAATCAGAATTCCTAATTCTGACTTTATCCCCCACCCCCTTCCACTTTAGTCTCATGACTTGTGTCTCAAAGATTGGCCTGATATCTAACCCTTGGAACTAAGGAGAGGCATATAGTCGGCTAGCATGTTTTCTATTAGGCATTGTTTGTGAATGCAGTTGGAGGATATCTATATTAGAATCAAATTCAACACAAATAGAAGTTACATTAATGGATCAGCATTTTTGTTTTTGAGCTAAACTTTCCCTAGAAAACTCAATTTCTATGCCCCTTATCTTCAAGGAGAAATATTAGTGTGCGTGATTTGCTAAAGTATGAATTATCAAAATGCTCTATTGTCAATTGCCTGATTTCCCTGAGTCAAGAAAAATTGGGGATGTATTCTGGCATAGATCTGACACATCTCTCATGGATCCTGAACCATCTTCTTCCCAATTTGTTCTTTTCCTTCTTTCTTTCTATTTCCTCTTTGCTGCGGTGTCATCTCCACTTTGTCAGTTCCAGAAGTTTGCACATTTCAGTGAAATGATGGAACACTGGACTGTCCTCTCCTCTTGTGGAAGTTTGGAATGTGAGTATACTGGCAAAACAGGCAATAATCACTCCAATGTTGAAAAATATAGTTAAATAAAGGCAAAAATTGCCCTGGGAATTGTAATGGTTGAAGAATCTATAAAAACTGGGGCATCTTTCATTTCATGATGGCAATTAAAAATGACATGATGATTTCCATCTTACTCATATACACCAAACCAATTTTTTTCTCCAAGAGAGGTTATGGTAATAGAGAAGTCCATTGGTTCAGCTGAACTATGGCAAAGAAATAATCAATTTGAATTTGTAATAAATATTTTATATTTCCAGCATCAGTTGGAAAAGTCACTCACTTTTGATGTGATATTACTTTACTTCCTGAAATTTTTACCCTATCTGTAAATTGGAGCACTAAATATATCTCATCCTACGTTAACTCTATTCACAACTAAGGAAATATGAAAGCCATTTCATTTCCACAAATATTTGTTAAACACTTATTAGTATAAAAAACTGTCCTGGGTACTTTGGGTATAAAGACAAACACCCCGCCCCTGCCAAAAAACACAGTTCTTGTCCTCAATGGTGAAGGTCGAGACAATGAGCACCTTCATGTGCCAGGCTTTAGAAATATTATTTATTATTTATAAATATTTACAAATTTTAACTTTATGATTATTATCTCATTTGATCCTTAAAACAACCCTGAGAAGTAGGTGCTATTAATACCCTTATTTTATAGTTGGAGAAACTGAGGCAAACAGATTAAATTACTTGCCTAGGATGACACAAAAATAATAAGGTCTGAGGTCAAATTTGAACTCAGGTCATTCTGACTCAGTGTTCTATTCATTGTTTCAGCTGGCTGCTATAACAACAATGTTGCTAGCAACTGTTGTGGGGGTGAAAGACCAATAACACCAGCACACGGAAGGGCTGCCAGCACAGGTTCTTTGATCTGTTTTCCTAAGGAAAGCAATTTTAAGGGGTTCACAGTCTCACTTTAATTAAACATACAGATGACATTCACTTAGTTCAGGAGGAAAAGACAGCACCCCAAACTTCAGAGAGAATACAAAGAGAAATTACGAGCCTCCATTATAAACAGGTCAACAGATAGATTTCTGTCTGACAAAATCACAATACATAGTTACCAGAGAAGTACCAACATCTGGATTTTTCAAAGCAGGGAGTGGGAAGTGGAGGGGGTGGTGCTACTTCAACAGCATACCCAGAATCTGGTCACCAACACTCTTTTAATGAGTGTGCCCCCAAAGGCAAAATGCCAACCTCAGAGCTCTTATACTGTTCAGGGCCCTGAAGCCTCAGAGCCTAATTAGCAAAAAGGTGTGGGACCTAGGGCCTCATACCTAGTTAGTGAAAGGGTGTGGGCCCACCTCTAATCTGACCTCCCTTTGTTGGCCCCACCTGAGGTCTATTGAGGGGGTGGGAAGGGTCTTTAATCCCTGATCAGCATCACAAAAGTGTGGACCTACCTCTAATTAGGCCTCACTTTGTTGGCCCCACCTGAGGTTTATTCAATGGGCAGGAAATATATTTCACTTACAGACTGGCTTTACAGCTGCCTAAAAACAAATTCCTACTTTGCCAGTCCCCTCATATTACATGTGTGAAAGCTGAGGACCACGCTGGTGACTTGCCTAAGGTCACAGAGCTTAGCACACATCAGAGACTGGACTAGAATTCACATCCTCTGCTGTGAGGGCCAATCATTTTTCCACTGTACTGGGGTACCTTGATACTGCCCTTAAGGAACTTGAATTCTACTGAAAGGGTTGGGGATCCAACACATAGATATGTAAATGCAAAGTAATTTCAGGAGAGAGAACACACTAACAACTGGAGGGATCATTGAAATCTTCATGAGTTTGACTGGAGCATTGAAAAAAGATTCAAAATATGGGTGGTAAAAGTAAACAGGGAGTGTGTGTTTGGCACTTATGGCACCCTGAGTGGGCAAGGGAGTGCAGAAGATAGAAGCTAGAATGCCTAGTTCAGGGAACAATTCAATTTGGCTGGAATGTGGAGTGTGTCATGGTGAGTAATATGAAATGAGGATGGACAGGTAGGTTCAAGCCAAATTGTGGGGGGTTTTAAACGTCAGGCTTAGGATTTTGTGTTTTGTTTTGCAGGCAATATAGGGAGCTGCTGAGGACTTTGGAAGAAAGGACGAGCACAGTTAGAGCTGTGTTTTAGGAATAAGATTATAGAAGCTGGGTGCAGAGTAGGCTATAGAATGGACAGACTGGAAGCAGGGAGACCAGGCAGAAGGCTTTTGAAACAGTCTAGGTGAAGGAAGATGGTGGAGCAGGTTAATTCCAAGCTCTCAAGATGTTCCCCCACAAAAGAGTTAAAATAGCACCTTAGGGCGAACCAAGTGTGGGTGGAGATAAAGAACAGGAGCACAACTGAGGTCTTCCTGGGACAGTTTGAGAAGATTGAAAGAAAACTCCTAGGATGAGGTTTGGTCTCTGTGAAGAGTCAACACCTCCAGGCTAGGTTCTGTTTTAACCACAAGTGGCAAGGCACTTAAACAACAAGCTGCAACTCCTGGTGTTAGCTGGTGTGAGCCACAGGAACTTTTTGCCCCAGCATAGTGAGCGGAATTGGGCATTTGAGCCCTAGAAGATTGAGGGAACCTCTGCTGATGAGGAACGCCAGACCTAGCTGTGCTTCGAAGATCAGTGGGGGTGAGAAGGAACCAACATAAGCCCAGTGAGTGCAGAAACAGTGGGGCAGAAACTCCCAGGCTGTGGGCACTTAGAGGAGGTTGGAGGTTTGGCTTTGCTTCCAGTCTAGAGGGGAGAAGTGAAGATCTGGTGCAAGAGGCACCATTTCCCATACCCCAGGGCTAGAGGTGATTACAAAAATCAAGCTATTACCACAAAAAAAAAAATGCACGGGCAAAGGAGAAAGAACCCAACCACAGAAAGCTACTATGCGAATAGAGATACTGAGGTTCATCTTCAGAGGAGGATATTGAAGTAAAGAAACCACCAAAGAGTGATGTCAAATGGTCACCTGCCCCAAAAGAATTAAGAACTAAAGAAAAATTTTAAAAATCAAATGACAGAGATGGAGGAAAAACTAAAAAAAAAATAATAATAAGAAGAAGAATCCAAGGAAAAGAGGTTATGAAAGGAAAGTCAACCAATTAGAAAAGGAGATCCAGAATCTTAAGGATGAAAATGACACCTTGAAAATTAGAATTGGGCAAAGTGAAGCCAGTGAAATTATAAGAGATCAACAAATAATTAAACAAAATATGAATACTGAAAAAATAGAAGAGAAAATGAAACATCTTATAAGAAACAAAACAGATCTGGAGAATAGATCAAAAAGAGAAAATATAAAAATAATCGGCGTAACTGAAAGTTTTGATCAAAAAAAGAATCTTGATACCATAATACAAGAAATAATGAAAAAAAATTGCCCTGAAGCATCAGAACATGGGAGGGGCAGAGGGGGGGGGAAAGAAGGGGTACTAGAAATAGAAAAAAAATCCATCCATCACCACTTAAAAGAGATCCTATGAGGAAAATTCATAGGATTATCATAGTAAAATTCAGAAACCCCCAGCTCAAGGATAAAATATTAAAAGCATCAAGATTAAAACAATTTAAATATGATGAGGCCACAATTAGAATTACACAAGACCTAGCAGCAGAGACATTAAAGGACTGCAGGTCTTGGAACACAATATATCAAAGAGCAAAAGAAGTGGGGCTCTGGCTAAAAATATTATGATTATACCCTGCAAAGTTAAGTATTATCCTGTGTGGAAAAGGACATTTGATAAACTCTCAGACTTTCAAAACTTTGTTTAAAAAAATCCTGAGCTTAATAGAAGATCCAACATACAAGAACCACGAGAAATATAAGATACATACCAAAGACTGATCATAAGCAACTCATAAGGACAGACTGTTTACCTTTTGTATATGTAAGATGTATATCTAAGATTCTTATTAATAATTGGGTAGCTCACAAGAAAGACTGGGGTAAACCTGACTATGATATGAATTGAAAAAGTAAAACCATTTAGGAACAGCTAAAAAGAGTAATTATTTATACAAATGGGGTACAAGAGGAAGAATGGATACAGAGGAATTAGATGGGGGAGTAGGGCTGGCACTTCTGGTAACCGACTTTCATCAAGAATGGGTTTAAGAGGGAACAACACGTATATATTTAGAAGAGTATAAAAGTCTAAATTCAGAAGAAATGAAACAATAGGGGCATAGGGAGGGGGGAGTGGATAAGGGAGGGATTTTTAGAGGGGAGAATGAGGGAATAGGTAAATGGGTAGGTAAAAATAGGTAATAGGGTAGAAGGGTGTTTAGATTTATGGGAATGGGAGGATAGGGGAAGGATCCTTAGAGGGGGGTAGGCAAGTAATAGGAGGGCAAGGTAGTTGGTAGAAGTAAAGTAGAGGAGGCAGGAGGGATAGGAAATAAGAGACATGCACAAACGTAAAAACAGATCAGGAGTAGAGTCTGTTTTGGAAAGGATATGTCTATATATGTAGGTATATATGTATATGTTCATGTATATGTCTATAGCCATAGAGAAATATATTTAAATTTCATTTTAGCCTTCTGGGCTACAGTGGGAGGATGGAAAAAAAAGAACAAAGAAAAGATGGACAATTCTCAATAGAACATGTATTATTTATCATACAGGCTTTCTTGAGATGAAAATTTATTGTTATATATTTTGAATCCTCTTTTATGTTTTCCTTTGCACACGACATGCTTTTCTTTTTTCTTTCTTAATTTATGTTTAAGTTTCAATATTTAAGTTTATGATATGTTTTTTGTTTCTTTTCTCTATTCTGTATTTGTGTTCTGGTCCTTGAGTCTGAAAGAAAAGAAAAAAAAAGAAAAATACATAAACTGCCATTTAGTTACCAACACAGTAACTGGCATATTGTAGATGCTTAATAAATGCTTTATTAATTGATTGCTAAAAAGAAAAAGAGTCTAGATAAAAGAGAAACAGGATCTGAATGAGGGTAGGAGTCATATGACCAAAGTATTTTACATTTTTTTCTTTGTATCCCTGGTGCCTAAAGTAATACCTAGAACATTGTAGGTACTTAATAAATATTTCTTGTGTTTGATTCTATCAGAGAAAAGGATACTAGTATAAGAGATATTTTAGCAATAAAATGGACAACTCTCAGCAACTGAATAGATTTCAGTAGTGAGGGAGAATAGAAAAGCAAATATGACTTTAAGGTTACAAATCTGGGTAATTAAGAAGGAAGGTAGAGCTCTCAATCAAAATAAGGAAATTTGAAGGAAAGAGAGGTTTAGGGAAATATGTAATGAGTCACATTTTTACATATTAAATTTAAGATACTTATGGAATATCCAGATGGAAATATCTAGCAAGAAGTTGGAGATATAGGACTGCTGTGTAGGAAAGAGAGGAAGGGTGAATACTATTTAGGGGTTATCTACATAGACATATTAACTGAATACAAGGGACAGTGATGATTCAACAAGGGAGAGTGAGAGACAGACAGACAGAGACAGAGACACAGAGACAGAGAATGGGGCCCAGCAAAGAGCCTTGAAGGACATCTACAATCAGTGGGTAGGAGGTGGGTTATGAACCTACAAAGAAGACTGACAAGAAGCATATTATGGCATTTAAAGGAAATAAAGAATAACCAGGAGAAGGGGAATCATAGTGCTAAAAAAAAAAAGTAGAACAGTCAAGTACAATGGAACTTTTGTGGAAAAATCATCATTTAGCAGCTAAGAGATTGTTGGTGACCACAGAGAAAGTTCTTTCAGAAGTATAGTAGAAGTCAAGGTACCATTAGGTAATGGAGACATGAGGAAGCAGAGTCAATAAGTGCATATGTCTCTATGAACTTGACTATAAAAGGATGAAGCTTGAATAACTTGGGTGATAGATTTAGGGGGTGGCTGGGTCAAATTCAATGTGATTCAATAACCGTTTATCCAGAAATTATGTTCCAATAAAACTTCCCAATAAAAGTTCTGGGCTTAGAACAGATCCAGTCTTGAGGGCAGCCACAAGAGAGGTTTGGTTTTTTTTGTTCGGTTTTTTTTTTTTTTGGTTTGTATTTTTCTCTCTGGTTTGCTATCCTCACATAAAGTTTGCTCTGGGAAAATCTCCAAATATAGCTTAATTCTAAACTTTTATGACTGTGGCCAACAGAGCCCCTATTTCCCAAACAAGCACTCAGTGTAACAAATTCTCGTAAAATACAAAATTGTCTATACTTGCCATGGAGAATAAATAAGATGGAAAAGATTCACATGAACCCATCAACAGATGTGGAAAACACATTACGTACCCAAAGTAATTTTCTTCAAAAAGAAATGAACTTGGACTTGCAAATGGGATAATATTCCCATTTTGGTGAAATAGCAGATCTCCCACAGACTTCTTTCCCAGACATATAGTGTCCCTGAGGTTCGAACCATCCATCCTCCACCTCCACCCAACAAAGCCAACAAACTTTAGAGCTGCTACACATGGCAACTTTCCCCCATTGAACCTGCCCCCTTCATCATAATTCACTCTATGAGTGAGAAAGGGATAGGTGGCAAGGAATAAAACTCTTGTCCTTCCTCCAGGTTGGGTTTTTGTCCTATAGCTGTAGAAGCTGTAGAAGGTGTAGAAGCTTCTGTCTTTATGAAGCCCAATGCTCAGAAGCCCACTCTCTGTTTCAGTAGGTGCAATTTTTGAACTCTTGAAAAAAGACTACTCTTGGGGCAACTGGCAAGCCTGGAAATGCCCAAGAAATCTCCTTCCACCTGCCAAAAGGCTCAGTTCTATAATCATATCACCTGTGTAGGAGTCCTGGGGTATGGCCACTGTGCTGGACAGAATGTAGATTATAATCCATCAAAGGAAACTGAAAAAAGAGTAGTTTTGAAAACTCAGTGAGGGAAGCATATCCAGGAAGGGGATAAGAGTGGGGAGAGTCATCAACGGGGTCAAATGTTACAGAAAGTTTGAAAGTATGAGTACTGAGAAGAAACCAGGAAAAGAAAGCAGTGGGGTATAGGGGGAAATATGATGGGAGTATCAGAAAGAGGTTACAAATTCTGACTCTATTCCTCTGTGACTTTGGGCAAGCCCCTTAATTTCTCTGGCCTTCATTTATTTACCTATAAAATGAGGGGCTTACACCAGATAGTTTTAGAAGTATTTTTCAGCTTTAAATCTATGATTCTGTGAATTCAATGAAGTATCTTAAGGATAAGGCAGAATTGTTGGTGATGGAAAAAGGAAAGGTAAACGGGAAGGGAAGGAGTAAAAAGGGGAGAGAGAAACATGATCCAGGGCCAATTTGCTCTGTGTGTGTGTGTGTGTGTGTGTGTGTGTGTGTGTGTGTGTGTGTGTGTATGTGTGTGTTTGTTTGTTCTTCCTTCTCAAAGAGGACCATGACATCAGGGAATGATGACGTGACTTGCAGTTGACTTTGATTTGAGTGAGGGAGGGCTGTACAAGGTCACTAGCCTCACAGCCATGTGGGTCCAGTGGCCAGGTATTCATCAGGATGACTGGAGATGGTCCAGGATGCATTGGGAGACTTTGACCCTTTCAGGCTAAGGTCTTTTCAGATTCTCACTTTGAGTGAGGTAATGCCCATTCAGTGAATAGGCCTCTTCAAGAAGTGAATTTTGGGGAGGCAGTCAAGGTTTAGTGACTTGCCCAGGGTCACACAGCTATTAAGTATTAAGTATCTGAGGCAGGATTTGAACTCAGGTCCTCCTGACTTCAGAGCCAGTGGTCTATCCACTGCTGCCACCTAGCTGCCCCTGGGGTAATTTACTAGAGGAAAGATGAAGGGAGAGGATCACAGACACACATTGTAAAGTCTTCCTGCTTGACAAAGAGGAGGACTCCAACTCTCCCTCAAAGAATGAAGGAAAAGAAGAACAAATGGGCAATAATCTAGAAGAACTATGAAGTATGTGGTCGGTGAGAAGCTCCTGTTCTCCTGCTGAGACATAGAAGGGAATAATTATAAAATGCTTCAAGAAAGAAGAGAAGGCTTGGAATTGTGGGGAATGTAATGGTCAGCCATGGAAGAATAGGAAATTATTTTAGACCTCTATCTGGTGCTATTTTCTCAGGTGGTTTGTTGTCCTCAAAGTAAATACTTTCTCTACATACAGGGGTAAGTTTCAGAGTTGAAGTGGCTTTACAAGCCAGTCCCGGAATAGATGGTACCATCAAGCTTTAGCACATAATCAGCAATCCAGAAAAAAGAAAATAAATATTTCAATGAATATAAAGTCATGGGCCAGGAGATGATATCTATACATAAGCATATGCTGTTAGCACTCTATTTATTTATTTATTTACTGTCTGTAGAGATGCCTTTCAGAATTTTTAAAAATTTAAAGCCCTAAGGAAGCAGGATGAGATGGTGTGTAAACGTGTTATATAAATATAAGAAACTATTATAAAACAATATAGTTTTTGAAGGAAACTAGCCTGTGGAATCCAATTAGATTTTTAGTATCACAAGCATGACTCTGAATAAGATTGCAGGCTATATCCTGATTACTAATGTGCAGACAGCCTTCCACTCCTGCTGCAAAAGGGCTTAGGACCAAATGGAATTCTGTGCTTGGGCTATTGGTATTTGCCTAATTTTCTTTGCATTAGAATGAAAGAAGCAAAAAGCCTTCACAGAGACCACTGGGCAGTTACCAAAAAACAAACAGTTCTTACCTTTTATGACATTGGGGGTAAGGGGTAACATAGACGTGAAAGACCTTAAACATAAAAAGACCAAACTACTTATCTTAAAGGACAACATAAACTCAGGTATGTGGATTATTTAATCAGATCGGTCACTCCTTGGATCTGGGAAAATTCAAATAGTCCTAACCTAAAGTATGCCTTTGTAGTCTCTATTTCATTTAAATGTGTGTGGTATAATAGACAGAATGTTGGAGTAGGAAAAAGGGAAACTGAGGTCTAATTCAAGTTTATGTTGTGTAGCCTGAGGCAATTAACTTTACCTACTGGAACTTCAAATCATTTCTAAAATGAGATGGGTTGGGATAGATGATTTTTTTCCTTTCAAATTTGCAAATTCTTCTACATAACAAAGGACTTGTAAACTCTTTTCCTTGGATAATAATTAATAAGAACAAGAATCATAATCAACATTTATGTAAAACCTACTAAGAGCCAGAATGCATTGGGAGACCCTGGCACTTTTAGGCTAAGGTTTTTTCAGGTTCTCATTTTGAGTGAAGTAAAGGCCATTCAGTGAATAAGCCTCTTTAAGAAGTTAATCAAGGGAAGGCCCCATTAAACAAAATTCAAAAAAAAAAAAAAAGAAATCAAACAGGGAGAGGAGACCCTCCAGGTTCCTGGCCAAAAGAGAAACAGTTACTACTTAGTATTTACATTCACTTTGTGCTAGGAGGGCAGGGGGGACCTATTGTCCAATCTATGAGGTCCGGAGTGGGTTGGGTTTAAGGCTTGGTTTGGAGAAAGAAATCTAGCCAGTAAACCTGAAGTTAAGGAGGCAGCCTTCAGCTATCAAAATGTACCTTCTTTTGGGCAGAACACCTTGAGGTGAGGTGAGGTGAGGAGAGGGGAGGTGAGGAAGGGAAGGGGGGAATGGAAGGGAGAGGAAAAGAGAGGAGAGGAGATGACTCTGGAGGAGAAAATGAGGCTGGTGACCTTATTCAGCTCTCCCTCACTCAAATCAAAGTCAACTGCAAGCCATGGCATTATTTGCCTGATGTCATGGTCCTCTTCGAGAAGGAAGGACAAACACAACTAAGAGCCAGGTACTGTGCTAAACCTCTTATGCTTAACCTTACTCTGGTAACAACCTGGATACTGATATCCCTACTTTACAGTCCAGTAAACTGAGGTAAAGTGACTTTCCCAAAGTCACATAGCCAGTAAGTATCTGGATCTGGATTTGAACTCAGGTGTTCCTGACTTCTGGCCTAGCTCTCTATCCATTGCATTACTTAGCTGTCCCAAAGATCGTGTCATAGAACATATTATGCTGTTATTTTTTTCTGTTATTTCTTGACCCTCTTTCATGGAAAACCCCAAGAATAGAGTTAGAGAGAATCATATGGGTGAACCTTCGAGTGGAACTGTTGTCTTGTAGGTAAAAGCTATTTATATTACATAGGTCTGTAGGGAAAGGGCTGTGGAGATCTTTCAGTGTATAAGCTAGTTTACATAAAAACAGTGGTAATCAGAGTTTGTGAACAGTAAACAGCCAGATAGTCAGGGGTGGAAAAATGAGGTAAGAAAGTTAAATTTGTTCATGAACATCAATTTCTCAAGTTTTAAAATTTCTTAAAATGTTAATAGTGAGGGATATGGCACTTGAACTAGTCTGTAAGCTCTTCGAGGGGCTGACTCTCTCTCATTCTCTGGCTGTCTCTCTGTATTTTTCTCCATAAACACACACACATACACATATATGTACATAAATGAATGTCATGTCAAAAATTCTTATTCTCAGAAGATAATACAATAGTAAAGATCAATTATTATTCAACTCCACTACCTGTCTAGACTAAACAGAAATACTGTTCCCTTTTAGACTGCCAATTTTAGTCTGTTAGTGCAGAAAACTTATGCTTAGTACTGAGATGTGAATGTTACTTGGGTTGCCTGTATCACCCTCTTTTCTTCTTTTTTTTAAATTTAATTTATTTAATATATTTAGTTTTCAGCATTGATTTTCACAAGAGTTTGAATAACAAATTTTCTCCCCATTTCTACCCTCCCCCCCACTCCAAGATGGCGTATATTCTGGTTGCCCTTTTCCCCAGTCAGCCCTCACTTCTGTCACCCCACTCCCCTCCCATCCCCGTTTCCCTTCCTTTCTTGTAGGGCAAGATAAATTTCTATGCCCCATTGCCTGTGTATCTTATTTCCTAGTTGCATGCAAAAACTTTTTTTTGTTTTTGAACATCTGTTTTTAAAACTCTGAGTTCCAAATTCTCTCTCCTCTTCCCTCCCCACCCCCTCTCTCAAAGAAGGCAAGCAATTCAACATAGGCCACATGCATATCATTATGTAAAACCCTTCCACAATACTCATGTCCCTGTCCCTTTTTGAAAGTGTTTGTTTTTAATTACCTCCTCCCCCTATCTGCCCTCCTTTCTATCACCCCTCCCTCCTTTTTTATGTTCTTCCTCCTTCTTTCCTGTGGGGTAAGATACCCGACTGAGTGTGCATGGTTTTCCCTCCTCAGGTCAAATCTGATGAGAGCAAGATTCACTCATTCTCCCTCACCTGCCCCTTCTTCCCTTCCTACAGGACTGCTTTTTCTTGCCACTTTTATGAGACATAATTTACCCCTTTCTCCCTGTCTCAATATATTCCTCTCTCATCCCTTAATTTGATTTTTTTAGATATCATCCCTTCATATTCCATTCACCCTGTGCCCTCTGTCTATATATATGTGTGTATATATATGTATATATATACACGTACATATATATGTACACACCCATATATATATATATACATATTCCTTTCAGCTACTCTGATAGTGAGGTCTCATGAATCATACACATCATCTTTCCATATAGGAATGTAAACAAAACAGTTCAACTTTAGTAAGTCCTTTGTGATTTCTTTTACTTGTTTACCTTTTCATGCTTCTCTTGATTCTGCTGTTGGAAAGTCAAATTTTCTATTCAGCTCTGGTCTTTTCACTGAGAAAGCTTGAAAGACCTCTATTTTATTGAAAATCCAATTTTGCCTTGGATCATTATACTCAGTTTTGCTAGGTAGGTGATTCTTGGTTTTAATCCTAGCTCCATTGACCTCCAGAATATCCTATTCCAAGCCCTTTGATCCCTTAATGTAGAAGCTGCTAGATCTTGTATTATCCTGATGGTGTTTCCACAATACTCAAATCGTTTCTTTCTGGCTGCTTGCAGTATTTTCTCCTTGATCTGGGAGCTCTGGAATTTGGTGACAATATTCCTAGGAGTTTTCTTTTTGGGATCTATTTGAATAGGCAATCTGTGGATTCTTTCAATTTCTATTTTACCCTCTGGCTCTAGAATATCAGGGAAGTTCTCCTTGATAATTTCTTGAAAGATGATATCTAGGCTCTTTTTTTGATCATGGCTTTCAGGTAGTCCAATAATTTTTAAGTTATCTCTCCTGGATCTATTTTCCAGGTCAGTGGTTTTTCCAATGAGATATTTCACATTGTCTTACATTTTTTTCATTCCTTTGGTTCTGTTTTCTAATATCTTGATTTCTCATAAAGTCACTAGCTTTCACTTGCTCCAATCTAATTTTTAAAGTAGTATTTTCTTCAGTGGTCTTTTGGACCTCCTTTTCCATTTGGGTAATTCTGCCTTTCAAGGCATTCTTCTCCTCATTGGCTTTTTGGAGCTCTTTTGCCATTTGACTTAGTCTATTTTTTAAGGTGTTGTTTTCTTCAGTAATTTTTTCCATATTTTTTCAGGTCTCCTTTAGCAAGTCATTGACTTGTTTTTCATGGTTTTCTAGCATCATTCTCATTTCTCTTCCCAATTTTTCCTCTACCTCTCTAACTTGCTTTTCCAAATCCTTTTTGAGCACTTCCATGGCCTGAGACCAGTTCATGTTTTTCTTGGAAGCTTTTCATGTAGGCTCTTTGACTTCGTTGACTTCTTCTGGCTGTATGTTTTGGTCTTCTTTGTCACCAAAGAAAGATTCCAAAGTCTGAGACTGAATCTGGCTGCGTTTTCGCTGCCTGGCCATGTTCCCAGCCAACTTACTTAACCCTTGAGTTTTTCAGCAGGGTATGACTGCTTGTAAAGTAGAAAGTGCTTTGTTCCAAGTTTTAGGGGATGTGCTGTTATTTTCAGAGCTATTTCTATACAGCCAGCTCTGCCACACCAGCACTCCTCCTTCCCCAAGGACCACCAACCCAGACCTGATACAAATCTTAAGCAGGCTCTGCACTCCTCCTCTGATCCACCACTTAATTCCTCCCACCAGGTGGGCCTGGGGCCAGATGCAACTGCAGCTGTAGTTCTGTAGCTGCACCACCTCCACGGCCCCCAGGGCTGTGGCTGAACCATGAACTCTTTCACTCTATCCTCCGCAGCTTTTCCCACTAACCTTCTCTGTTGTCTTTGGTTTCCACTTTTTGGTTCTGGATCTTCTTAGCTGAGGTACATATAACTTCTTCATAAGCAGAGGACTAGGTTCTATTCTTTATCTTTTAACTTTGGTCCTAAAGTCTTAAGCTTTAGCTCTATTAATAAAACATGCAGATCTCAAACTGGGAGATCAAGGGTCTTCATCTCCTTTCTTTAAGAGGATGGTCAGTTCTCTGATTCATAGCTGTGTAAGTTTTTTTTTTTCTCAACAACAAGAGAGAAAAGACAACCCCCAGCTCCTCCCTGCCCCAAGATTAAATTACTTTACAAGTTAGAAGAGTCAAATGGCTAAGGATACTTGAGGCCTCAAATATTTAATCTGCCTTTGAACCTTCTTGTGTCTGATTCCCAGTCCCTTGTCCCAGACAGTTATCTGATTTAGAGTTATATTTTCCTAGTAACCTCTACTTAATTCTTCATTGGAATCCTGTGCTTTCAAACCCCCACCCCCCCACTTTTTGGGGGGTGGGACATAAGGAGCTATACACACATACATATATACATACATACACACACATATCAGAAGAACTATATAAGTCTGTGGCACCTTGGTTTTGCCTCAGTCTAATATTCTCTGGATCTGTCATGGGAATAAATGGGAGTGGAAGGATCAGAAACAAACATAAGAAAAATCCAAGTGGAACATGGCTGAGGCATCACCTTCTATCTGAATCCTTTGTTCCAAATTACTACCTTCATTTTGTATGTGTAACTAGCACCAAGATTCCCTGGATTTGAGTTAATTTACATTTAGAATCACAGCAGTCAGAACAGATTTTAAAAATCATTGAGTCCAACACCCTTTCCTTTTACATTCTCAGGAGAGAAATTTGAAGAACAGTTCATCCAAGTGATTCTTCCCCCTACTGCTTCCCACCACTTAATTAGGGGTGCAATTTCAATACCCAAGCTTTAACTGCTGTGCTAGAAAAAGGTATAGCCTGGCTTGCTCATGGGTCAAGTAGCGTGGCATAATAGCATTGGGCTTAGAATAAGGGAAAATCTGTATTCTAATTCTACCTCATACTTAACACTGAATCCAATGGTCAAGTCACAACCTCTTTGAGCCTCAGTTTCCTCATTTGTAAAATGTATTACCTACCACACTGTACTAGTTTGAGACTCAAATGAGTCTCATCTTGGCCTGATTTTGCTATGAAAACCTGAGGGAAAAGGGAAATGCCTACTGGTTAGACAGACAATCAAAAATTACTGCAATTCGGGTGGTACCCCCTCCCCCTTCCCATCTGATCTTGGATGAGCTTTAGAGGAAGCCATAATGGGCAACTTCACGTGAATTGGCATGTGGAGCTGACACAGGGTCATGGCAATGTGGAACAGTTAGAATGTTCTGATCAGAAAGCCACAGGGGCATCCAGATCATGAATTAAGGATGGAACTGAATTTGTTTTACTGACAAGGAATAAACTGGAAGGAGTGCATCAGTTGATCTACAATCACTGAGTTAGAGGGGATCTCAATTGGCATATTCCTTTGCTTATTCAGGGAGAAAGAGTAGATTCATTTCCTTCACCCCAGACCCCCAAATACCTGTTTTTTCATTTGGCCTCCTCGGCTGCTAGACAAAGCAGAGAACAGATGGAAGAGCTTTAGTTTCTTTTTTTTTTAATCAATGTTTTGTTATACAAATTGTTACATTTACCTTAATGGGAGAATTAAGGGGAGAGAGTGAGATAATACACATTCATATTCAAGACCATTAAATGCCTCTACAATGTTAGCTGAGAAAACGCATGGGAGTTTCCAGCCACACAAATCCTGTCTTTCCCCCTCCTCCCCCACCTGCTTGAAGGAATAATCTGGCAAAGAGGGGAACCATATCTTCATGCCTCCCACTGGTCTGCTAGGGGCCAGCCTAAGGAAGCTGTCAGTATGGGACTTGTCGCTGAAAACTGTAGAGTTCCTGGCCTCAGACACACATTCTTCCAGGTTGTCAGAGATGTAAAGTGCTTTGCAAGCTTCTAAAGAACAATACAATTGTCAGGTAAAATTATTTGGATGTTGATAAATGCTCTCAGTAATGAAGAGAGAGAATAGAAAGGTGTGATGGGATACTAATAAAAAGCTAAAATAGAAGGTGGAAATTATGATGTTGGAAGATTTTTGAATTAAAGTATTCGGTAGTACAGAAGAAAAAACAACGAACTAAGTGGATGAGTAGAAATGGAAATAGAGTTAAGTTAGCCAAAACAAATATATCAGTAGAATGAATAGCTGAGGATGATCATAGGGAAGGTAAAGAGGTAACTGGATAGTAACATCTATGCAGATACCATAGTGGCTTTTCTTTTTTTAAGAGCAAAAAATGATATGCTGGCTGGGCATGTTCCCGTATTTCTTTTCAGTTATCAAGCCCTTATTTTTTTCTTTTCTCTAATACCCCACCTTAAAAATATACAAAATCCCTATATAACATAAGCACAGTTAAACAAAACATATTCCTACATTTTTCACATCCAAAAATATGTCCCTTATACATTATAATCCATCATCCCTTTGTGATGGAGTGGGCAGCATTCTTTTTTGTTCATCCTTTGGTGTTATAGTTGGTAATTTAGTTGGCCAGAATTGTTAAATCATTCAAAACATCTTGGTTTTATATATTGACATTATGGTATAAATTGTTCTTCTGGTCCCCACACTTTACTTTGCATCAGTTCATACAAATCTTCCCAGGTCACTTTGATGAAACCATATTCCCCACCTCCCACCTCCTAATTTCTTTCAGCACAATAATATTTCATTATATTCATATACTACAGTTTGTTCAGCTGTTCCCCAATTCATAAACATTCCTTTGATTTCCAGGTTTTACCACTACAAGAAGAATTGCTATAAATGTTTTTTTTAATATACAGATAGGACCTTTTCTTCTTTCTTTGATATCTTTGAAGTATAAACCTAGCGGTGGTATAGATAGGCCAAATGGCATGCACTGTTTGGCAACACTTTGTACATAATTTCAATTTGCTTTCCAAAAATGATCGCAACCATTCATAGCTCCAACAACAGAGCATAAATGTGTCTGTTTTCCTACAATCTCCTCCCCCCAACATTTGTTAATTTTTGCCATCTCTGACAATCTGAAGGGTATGAGATAGAACCTCAGAATTTTTTTAAAAATTCACATTTCTTTGGTAATCAGTGATTTGGTGTATTATTTTTTTCATATGGCTATAGATAGCCTGACTTCTTCCCTTGAGAACTTCCTTGTTCACATGATTAGGCCATTTATGAATTAAGGAATGTTTTGTTATAAATTTGAATCATTTCCTTATATATCTTGGAAATGAGACCTTCATCAGAGAAAATTACTGAAAAGAATTTTTTCACAGTTAATTATTTCATTTCTAATCTTTGCTGAATTAGTTTATGCAAAAACATATTAACTTAATGTAATCAAAATTATCTATTTTATCTTCTGTGTTCCCTATCCCTTTTTTAGTCATAAATTCTTTCCTATCCATAGATTTGACATGTAATTTCTTATTTCTCTAATTTGTTTATGATGTGACATTTTATATCTAGGTCACATTATCTAGTTGGAACCTATCATGCTATAAGATATGAAATACTGATCTAAACCTAATTTCTGCCATACTGTTATTCAGTGCTCCAAGCAGTTCTTTATAGGGTGTTTTTAGACGATTGTAGGCAGATACTCCCTGGTATTTCAACATCTATTCTAAAAACCATAGGAATATTCTAAGCAAGAAAGATGAAAGCACAGCTTCCTTTGCCAGCTGTATTAGATCTCACAAAGGATGACACAGGTCCCAAAGACGTGCAAATTGGACCAGTCTAACTTTTGCCTGTTGTCTTTTGCCTAGAAAAAGCAAATAGGAAAAAAAATCATTATCAGTATTATTTAGGGAAAAATATCTATCCCAAGTCTGAGGGGGAAAAAAGGGAAAATTTATTATTTCATTGTTCCCCATCCCCAGATTATCAAAATGTTCAAAACATTCAAATTTACTGAATAATCTGTTTCCCCTTTCCCACTATACTCTCTTAAGGTCTGTTCCTCCCCATGGTACTATTTGAAATAAAGACCTCTATTCATGATGACAATTGAGCTCTCCAAACACAGAAAACTGCTGTTAAGTATAAATTAAGAGTGTGACTTTTTTTTTGTCTTGAAACTGTATTCAGAAAGAGCATTTAAAAACATTTCTTAAAACTTGCTGAGGGGCATACAGAAAATGTTTAAAAATTCATCTATACACGTATATCAATGATAATTCCCCTATTTCTTCCTCCAAGCTGCTGCTATTTTCCATTTGAAAAATGTTTTGATTTTCCATTTTAATCTCTGAATAAAACCTCACTGTCCACTAAACCTGTGGAGGTAAGCCTTCTCAGACAAGGTTATGATGGGTTAGAGGGAAAAATGCATGAATTTAAACATGGCTGCTGAGTCCCTTGTCACATACCAGCTATTCTCCCTCCATTGGCACTTTTCTAGTGGATGAGTGATCATCCGTGAGGACTTGCTCTGTCATTTTCCTATGTGACTTTTAGAGATGCTGGAAAGTGTAAGAGCTGACAGCTGAGTAGGCTATCAGATACAGAAGAATTATTCTTCCCCTGAGGCTCACCGCAGACAGGCCTCTAGGAGAAAATACTGGAGGGAGAAAGAAAAGATTCTACCCCTAAGCTCCTCTCCTCTTTGCCATCAGAAAACATAAGCCTCAGAATTAATGGTGTTGCGTATCAGAATTTTCAACATTATTACCTATTCCCACCAGCCTTTTTCTATATTTCTCTGTTATATCTTCTCTGAAGAGAAATATAATGTATCTAAGAAATACACACAGACATATACATATCAACTCTTTTTGTGGTGACAAAGAATTAGAAATTGAGAGCATACCTATCAATTGGGGAATGGCTAAACAGCTTTTAGTATATGATTATGATGCTATAAAAATTATGAGGGAGATGGTTTCAGGAAAAAAGAAACATGAGAAGATCTATTTTATTTGAACTGATGCAAAGCAGAACCAGGAGAACACTGTAGACAGTAACAGCAATATTGTAATGATTGACTGTGAAAGACTTGGTTACTCTGATCAATACAATGATCCAAGATAATTCAAAAGGGCTCATGATGAAAATTGCTATCCAATTCCAGAGAGAGAGCTGATGAGCTCTGAGTGCAAATCAAAGTAATTTTTTCCTCATTTTCTTTGTTTTTCTTGCTTTTTTGTGTGACATGGCTAATATGAAAAAGTGTCGCGTGTTTTCATATGTATAATGGATATTGTTTTGGTCTTCTGCTTGCTTGCCTCCTCAGTGGGGGGGGGAGGGAGTTCAGGGAGGGAGAAAATTTGGAATTCAATTTTTTTTAAAAAGTAGTAATAATTAAAAATAACATATAAACTCTCCTAGAAGAAAGGTCTTTTCTTCCAGACCTATATACTTAAATAAATATACAATTACACACAGTGAATTCCCTTCACTCTCTTCCCTACCAACTTTAATCCTGGACTAGAAAAGAGTCAGTTACTCAGTTGGTGACTTTTTAAATCTGACATCACATTATTTTTTTTCTTTTACAATGATGATTTTAATTTAAATTCCCCCTTCCTTTCTCATTCAACTTGACAGTTGGGTTTGCCACCTCTTTGAACACTTTTTATTTTTTATTTTTAATAATCCCCACTTTCATTCACTAGTCAAACCTCTTATTATCCCTGCTGAGCCTTTTCCCTGCATGACTGAGAGCCTGGTAGGTTTCTTTCATCTCCTAAAAGAAGTGGCGACTTTTAAAATGATTCATAACTGTTTGGGTAGCTTGCTTCCTGTCAGTCAACCTCAGGGAGTCCATCCCTTTCTTCAGCATGACACTTGTAATCTCAGTGAGCCCAACCTGCAGTTATTACTAGAAGTTATTTAAAGTACAGTCAATGGTTGGTTGTTGGGATTTTCTTTTTGTACTTCCTGAGGATTTCCACTATGTGAGGTATCTGGACATAAGTACAAAGAGGCAGTAGTGATTAAAAAGAAGAGGATCTGTGTCCTATAGATATTTTCACTCTAGGATAAGTTGACAGGTGACCAGATTTTTCTGCTAGATTTTTAATGTTTGATTTGCATTTTGTCCATATTTATTTAATGCAGCAGCACAAGGACAAGTATTACTTCAAAATAATACTTGCAAGACATAATCTTTATCTTCTGATCCACCTACTCTTACTATCCTTACATGTGCAAGGTGAAGTGGATTAAGGCACTACATATCACTTGTACTGGAACAAATTTACATTTTCCAAACAAGTGTTATAGCCTAATTGACTATAATTATCTGCATAATTTAAGCAACACAAACTTCTGCCTCAATGATGTTAGCAGATTCAGGTATCATATCATTATTAAATGACGAAAAACAAATTGTTGCACTGAGTGATTCAATATAAACAAACTGAATTTCCCTGGATTAATGTCTTATAATTCACTGGAAGCTAAATATTAAACATGTAGGGAATTATCTTCCTATGCCATCTTGGTTCTTTTATCTTGTGCTCTCATGTGACTTGATCTTTGGCATTCCTTGTCCTTGCTACTCCATACATATCCATGTGGCCCTCTCTACTTTGTATCATCACTTTTAAATTTCCTTTCATGTATTATTTCATTTGATTATCACCCCAATCCTGCTAGGTTGATGCCAGGGACAATAGGCAACCCCAGAGGGAGTGTGATGACCTTACCAGAAAACCCCAGTGGCATCAGAGATTTGTTGCCCCTCCATGTATGTTGTCCTGGCCATATATGTGGAGCACTACATGTGTGGTCTCCATTAAACATTCTCTAGTTTCACAAGCTTCCTCGTTGTACTCTCTCTTCCCACTTATTGTGTGAGTATTTGTGGAGGGTGTACTCCACCTTCATGGAGGAAATGTCTTATTGCAGCTTTTCTTACTATACCATTTCACCAGTTTTAGTAGATCTGGGAAGATAAACCATTAAATAATCAAAAATATGGGCATGTTTCATTGTACAGATGAGGAAAATAATGTTTAGAAAGATTAACTGACTTGCCCAGAGTAATAAAGTTAGTAAGTGTCTGAAATGAGATATTCACCTAAGTATTTCCAAATCCAAGTGTAACCCATCACACATTAACGATTCTGCGTTTGGTCATATAGTTCATACCCAAAGAAGATGTTTGAACACAGCATTTAGCAAAGTGCCTGGCAAATAGTAGATGCTTAACAAATGCTAGTTGACTGACTGACTTCCTGACTCCAGATCCATCACTCTTTTCTGTTGTACCATGTTACTTCTCATATAGCGGATAAAGCCCTGGTTTCAGGGTCAGAAGACTTGGGCTTGAATTACAGCTCTAACTCCATCTGCTCTTGGGTAAATCTATAAAAGTTACTGGACCTCATTTTCTTCTTCAGCTTCTCACGTGGGATTGAATTGAAAATAAGAAGGTATGGTTTTGATGCATAATGGTTTGCATATTTGTCATTAAACTGAAATTTACCCTAAAGTGATTAACATATAGCTTGATTCTGTATGAAAGATAAACAAGGTGCAAGTAAATAGGGTGCTGATAAAAAGCAGTCTTGAAAATACCAATACTTAATCTATAGGACCATTGATGGCATTTATCAGAATCTCACTCCGCCCCCCGCCCCCAGCCGTGTTCCACTCAAGCTATATTATTCACCATTACTTGAACTTATCTAGTGTTTACCCACCTTCATGCTTTTGTGCACACCATTGCCTATACCTGAAATTCCTTCACAGTCCTCCCCACTACCACCATCTCTACATCTCCAGCTATTATAAGCTTAACTGTTCTTCAAGTCTCTACTGAAATGCTTCCATAAAGCTTTCCTTAATGCCTGTTCACCAAAAATTCTTCCCTTCTTGTGGCTTTATTTAGCATTTTGAACCTCTTCTACTCTTATCATATTCTATTCTGAATTAGAATTATTTTTCAGTGGTTTTATTATAGTTGTATGTATGTGAGAGGGTCAGACAGAGAGAGAAGGGAAAGAGGAGGGGGAGAGAGAGAGAGAGAGAGAGAGAGAGAGAGAGAGAGAGAGAGAGAGAGAATGCTACTTGCTAGATTTATAGTCTTGTGCTATTAGAGACTAAGTCTTTATTAACTTTGTCTTCCACAACCTCCTGGTATAGTGTTTTGCTTATAATAAATTCTTCAAAATGGGTATGGAATGTTGAATGGATTAAGGAATGAGTAGACGCTGAATACCCAGTGTATCTAGAGCACTACCCTGGGCTTAGAGTTCCTTTCTCCAACCTTCTTCATCCCAAGATGATTACATATCTTGAAGTAAAAGAGAGCTTTAAGTTAATGAACATTTATAACCAGTAAAGCACAAAGTAGTCAAAGTACTTCTCAGAGGCCTGTGTTTGTGCTACTAAATGAGTTCCTTGGGCAAAAGACTGCATCCTTCTGTGTGTGCTTTTTTTTTAGTCACATGAAGTTTGCACAGGTTCCGCATCTTCTTTCTGAACAGGCTCTAGAGCAATATTAAGAAGCCAGGCTGGGGAAGGGGTCCAAGTACCTGCTTCACAACATAATACATATAAGAAAACAAACCAAAAAAAAAGGTAAATATAATGAGTGTGATATGGCTGATGTAATGGAAAAGAGATACTCTGATGCACACTAGCACAGCATGCTTGGGTTTGATATTGTATGCCTTAAAGTATATCTATTTATTAATTTTTCTATCATGCCTTAATGTTTGCAAAGTACTTCACCTAAATCTTCATCCAGTGCTTACATCAAGAAAGATGATGAAAGATTTGACCTGTTCAATTTGTATTCCCTCCATTTGCAAACACCAATTCTGCTCGTTCCCACAGAGCTGCAATTATTCAGATGAAGTCTCCCTTAACCTACTTTGTGCATGAATTACTCAGCATTATGGGAGATGAACAGAGAAGATATTTGGGATGAAATCATAAAGGCAAATGGTGTTCCCTCCAGGTCCCTACACCAACTCACTTTGGATTCAACCAGTGAACCCGTGGGAGGTTGCTTTGCTGAGGACAGTATTTTACTGAATTTGCTGCCAATGTTGGTGGGCGTGAGACTGCATGACATCTGACAAAAATCTTTGCCTCCCTCACCATTCCAGAACACAATTCCAGAATTTTAATTAAGTTCTCAAATGCCACTGGAACTGAAGATTGTGATTAGAATCTCACCAAAGAGAGGATGTTGAAAAGTTTAAGGAGGGTTAGGGAGGGTAATTATTTTGCACCTAATTGCAGCACTCCTTATCATTCTGTCATCGGGGGGAAAGGAGTGGTGAGAAGGCAGAAGGAAGAAAGAAAGGGACGGTGGAGTGAAGGAATAGAAGGAGGACAAGAAATGTATATGTACGTAGCATATCTTTTTTCTTAGCAATTTGTGTTTACGTGTGCAGGCAGCTCCCCACCTATAACAACTTGCCTAAACCCAGCTGGAAGAAAGAATCATACAGTAGGTACAAAGTAGCTTAATGCTCCTGGGCACCCTGAAGGAGACAGGTATGAACCAACCAGAGGATATTTATGAGGATAAGTAGGAAAAAAGTCAACTGACAGACCATCACCCCATAACTTGGTAAATAAGCCAATACTGACTACTATTTTAAAAGTGAAAATTTTATTCAGTCTATCTCTATTACATTTAAATTCTGGGGTTGCCCCTTTTGCTTTCATATTTTGCTAAGATCTTAAATTCAGTTTTAAAAACACTTATTAAGCTTGTACTATATGTAAATCACTATGCTAGGCGTTAGGGATTAAAAAAAATGAAAAAAGCTTTTGTCCTCAAGAAGCCTACATTTTCCTGAGGAAGGGGAATCAACATAGACTCTGATAAGTAAATACAAAGTATACGCCAAGTACATAGGGATATGTTTCTTACAAGTGGGAGAGTGGAAAATGTTTGACGTATGAGGCTGTACTTGAACTGTGCTTTGAGGGATATTAGGGATTCCAGGAGACAGAAAGGAGGAACGAATACATTCCAGGACAGCCAATGAAAAGACAAAAAACAAAAGATAGAATGACACACTTGAGAACCAGTGAGTAGGCCAGTTTGGAAGGAACATTGCATGCATAAGAGAGAGTGATATGAAATGAAATTGGGCTATAATGATGGGTTGGAATTAGACTGTGAAAGGCTTTAACTGCTAAATTTTATCAGTTAGGGAGCTAGACATGGCAGTGATGAGATGGCTCAACTTGGAGTCAGGAAGACTGCCTCAGATACTCTCTGCATGTGTGACTCTGAATAAGTCATTTAATAACCTCTCTGAACCTCAGTTTCTGTATATGTAAAATGGGAATAATAATCACTCCTACTTTCAAAGGCTAGCTATTATTGATCTTAGAGGCAATAGGAAACCTCTGATGAGTCCTGAGCAGAGGAATGAGTGACACAATCAAACCTGTACAGGCAGAAGATTATCTTAGTGGCTGTGTGGAGAATGATTGGCAGGAAGTGAAAGAATGATTGGATTAATGCAGGGAGATCAATTAGGAAGTTATTGAAATTATCCAGGTGAAAGGTGAGAGGGGCCAGAACGAGGGTGGTGATCAAATGAGCACAGAAGAGTGAACAGATGAGAGGGAGGGTAGAATTATCAATAAAACGTAACAATTAATTGGACATAGAGCATGAGGGAGAGTGAAGAGCTAAGAATTACACTGAGGGTGTGAACTCATGACTCCCACACTTTTAAAAATAATTAATTAACTTATTTTTAGTTATTAACATTCACTTCCACTTGCGTTTCAAATTTTCTCCCCCTTCTTCTCCTCCCCCTCCCCAAGATGGTGTGCAATCTAATATAGGCTCTACTTAGGCATTCCTATTAAACATATTTTCACATTAGTCATAATGTAAAGAAGAGTTAAAACTAATGGGAGGAACCATGAGAAAGAAGAAACAAAACAACAAAAGAAAAGGATGGCAAATAAGATGTTTCCATTTGCATCTAGACTCTGGAGTTCTTTTTCTGCATGTGAACAACATTTTCCATCATGAGTCTTTCGGAATTGTCTTAGATCCTTGCATTGCTGAGAAGGGCTAAGTGTGTCAAGGTCAGCCATCACACAATGTGGCCGTTATTGTGTACAATATTCTCCTAGTTCTGCTCACTTCACTCAGCATCAGTTTATGTAAGTCTTTCCAGGTTTTTCTGAAGTCTGCCTGCTCATCATTTCTTACAGCACAATAGTATTTCATTACATTCATATACCACAACTTGTTCAGCCATTCCCCAATTGATGGACATCCCTTCAATTTCAAATTCTTTGGCACCACAAAAAGAGCTGCTATGAATATTTTGCACATATGAGTCCTTTTCTTGTTTTTATGATGTCTTTGGGATACAGACCTAGAAGAGGTATTGCTGGGCCAAAGGTTATGCAAAATTTTATACCCCTTTGGGCATAGTTCCAAATTGTTCTCCAGACTGGTTGGATCAATTCAAAACTCTACCAACAATGCATTAGTGTTCCAATTTTTGCACATCTTCTCCAACATTTACCACTTTCCTGTTTTGCCATGTTAGCCAATCTGATAGGTATGAAGTGTTATCTCAGTTTTCATTTGCACGTCTCTAATCAATAGTGCTTTAAAGCATTTTTTCATATGACTATAGACAGCTTTAATTTTTTATTCTGAAAACTGCCTGTTCATATCCTTTGACCATTTATCAATTGAGGAATGACTTGAATTCTTATCAATTTGACTTAGTTCTCCATATATTTGAGAAATGAGACCTTTAGCAGAAACACTGGCCATAAAAGTTGTTTCCCATGTTTCTGCTTCATTTCTACTCTTGGTTGCATTGGCTTTGTTTGTGCAAAAACTTTTCAATTCAATGTAATCAAAATCATCCATTTTGCATTTCATAATGTTCTCTGTCTCTTGTTTGGTCATAAATTCTTCCTTTCTCCATAGATCTGACAGGCAAACTATTCCTTACTGTCCTACTTTGCTTACAGTATTAGTCTTTACATCTAAATTATGTACCCATTTTGGCTTTTTCTTAGTATAGTGTGTAAGCTGTTGGTCTATGCATAGTTTCTGTCATACTACTTTCCATTTTTCCCAGCAGTTTTTGTTAAATACTGAGTTCTTATGCCAGAAGCTGGAGGCTTTAGGTTTATCAAATAGTAGATTTCTATAGTCGTTGACTATCATGTCTTGTGTACCTAACCTACTCTACTAATCCACCACTCTATTTCTTAGACAGTACCAAGTAGTTTTAATGACCACTGCTTTATAATATAATGTAAGATCTAATATGGCTAGGTCATCTTCTCTAGCATTTCTTTTATTATTTTCCTTGATATTCTGGACCTTTTGTTCTTCCAGGTGAATTTTGTTATTATTTTTTCTAGCTCTATAAAATAATTTTTGATAGTTTGATTGGTATGGCACTGAGTAAGTGAATTAATTTAGGTAGAATTGTCATTTTTATTATATTAGCTCGGCCTACCCATGAGCAACTGATATTTTTCCAATTGTTTAGATCTGACTTTATTTGTGTGAAAAGTGTTTTGTAATT
Organism: Trichosurus vulpecula; assembly: GCF_011100635.1. NCBI lineage: Eukaryota > Metazoa > Chordata > Mammalia > Diprotodontia > Phalangeridae > Trichosurus > Trichosurus vulpecula. Next base: position 411,538,489 of record NC_050573.1, on the reverse strand, counting down.
GTGCTCATATAGTTCCTGGCTTTGTTGTGGAAGGTAAAATTCCAAATACTTTATAATGTCTATAGCAACTTTAAATGGAATTTCTCTTTCTATCTCTTGCTGTTGGGCTTTGTCCCATACTTTTAATAAAATGAGACAACAGATACTGGGGGGGAGGGAGGCTAACAAATAGGCTTTAGTAACCATTCTCTATTCTGCTTCTCCTCTATTGAGTGTGGAGGTAGATTTCAGTGGGCATGATATGACTTCTAGTACATCAAACTTTTGAAACAATAAACCAATTATATAGAGTTTTCCTATTTATGTATATATGTATATATTCGTGTATATATACATATATATACACAAACACATATATGAGCATGCATACACACACATATATACTTTCAGGGCAACTAGGTGGCACAGTGGATAGAATGCTAGGTTTGGAGTCAGGGAGACTCAAATCTGGCTTCAAAAGAGTATTAGCTGTGTGACCCTTGGCAAGTCATTTCTTCATCTATAAAATGAGCTGGAGTAGGAAATGGCAAACTCCAGCATCTTTACCAAGAAAATCCTAAATGAGGTTACGAAGAGTAGGACATGACTGACACGACAGAGCAACAACTTTCAAGAGTCATTTGTGAGGAGGTGATCTGAGCTGTGGAATAAATGTACTCTAATACATTGCCATCTTCTTTGTATCAGGGATCCAGGGACAGAGCTCTGGGTAATAAAAGTTGTTCACCTGACTTCTATTAAGCTATATTCATGAATCAGAAGGAAAAAATCAATGAATTTTAGAACTAGCTGCATTTCATGTGGATGGAATTGGTAAAACTTGACCAAACACTGATTTTCCTCCCATAAATCTGAGTCTGTTTTATGCAGCATTAAATATTTTCACGAGCATGGGTAAGGGTCCGGCTTAAGACCAGCACAGTTCAGGATTTTGCATTCGCAAGGGTAAGGGTGAATCATATTCCAATATTTGTTTTGTTCTGTTTTTCTTTTTGATTCACTCAGGAGAATTAACGCAGCTATGTGCCTGTTCTTAAATACTTAAATCTGTAAGCCTCATTTTCCTCATCTTTAACTCAAAGAAAATGAAAATAGTTCTTTAAACTTTGCAAGTTTGTTATAAGTATAAGGTGAAGCAATGCATGCAGTGTTTGGACTGCAAAGCTGTAATACAGGGGCTTCCAAAATGCTTTAATAGCCTATGCTAAGATTTTGGGATCCCCATATTATTGTTTTGATGCAATATTTTTGCTTAGATTTAAACATTACTTTGGCTTTTTAATATTTTGTGCATTTTTTAATCTTTTAATGTATTTCTTAATTCTGTTATTTCAGGTTTTGACTCTCAGACATGTCTTCTCACAGATTACCTGCTGCAGCCTAAGTGGACTTCACCAATCCAGGCCACGCCCCCAGCACCCGCTGGAACTTTACCCTCCTCTATAACATTGTGTATTGTTTCATGCCATACAATCCAAGTTCCACTGTCTTCTATTAATGATAGAATCTAGGCTGGTAGGTGCTTGGTCAATAGATGCTGGGCCTAGGATCAGAAGAACCTGAGTTCGGATGTGACCCTCAGAAACTTACTAGCTGTGTGACCTTGGACAAGTCACTTAACCCCTGTCTGCCTCACTTAACTCAACTGTAAAATAACAATAGCACCTAACTCCCGGGGTTGTTGTGAGGATAAAATGAGGTAATATTTGTAAAGCACTTAGCACAGCATCTGGAACATAGTTGGCATTAGATAAATGCTAGTTTTTTGTAGTTATTACAATCTTTATTAAAAGTTATTGCCAAGAGCCTTTATTAGGGGTCCCAATTATTAGGAAGTGAAGCTAGGTGGCACAGTGGATAGAATGCTGGGCCTAGAGCCAGGAAGGCTCATCTTCTTGAATTTGAATCTAGCCTCAGACACATGAGCTGTGTGGTCTTGGGCATGTGTTTGCCTCAGTTTCCTCGTCTGTAAAATGACTAGAGAAAGAAAGGTAAAATACTCCAGCATCTTTGTCAAGAAAACCCCAAATGGGGTCACAGAGAGTCCCATATGACTGAAATGATTGAACAACAATAATAATAACACTTCTGAACACAATTGAAAAATGGCTGAACAAACAAAAATTATTAGGAGCAATATTTAATATTCCAGGAATATCAAGAAATGATCCAGGAAACTCCAGGATCTAAAAAGCAAAAACAGAAGACGAAATCCTGACACATCTTTCTTGTTGTTCTGTATTTGTCTTATATTTCCTGTGTGTCAGTTCATAGTAGTTTTGTGTAATTCGGCCTAAGATCGGGGTTTACGCATGTAGCAAACAACTACTACCACTGGGCCCAGGACAGGAAGTCTTTCCTGGTGTGCTGGCCCCCAAATGCTAGTTCTTTTGCATAGAAAGTGACTTCTTATGGCACCAATTTAGGGCAAAGACTGCTTTTTTTTCCTTTTGTTTTGTTTTGTTTTGTTTTGTTTTGCTTTGCGCCCCTACAGCTTGGCACAGTGCCTGGAATAAGTAAAGATTTAACACATGCTTTTTGTTATTTGATTAATATACATGTATGTAATGCCATGACATAGTCTAAGGGTAGCTTTATGGGATTCAAGAGGCCTGATGTAGCGATTCTTCTGTCATTTAGTCTCTGCCTCCATACACTTCTCTTGGTGTCATGTAGCCTGCTGAAACAACTGAACAGTCTTCCTTCCTGCAAACAGACTGTGCTTAATCAGCTTCCCCTTCACTGACTGACCTCTGAGCTTTGTCTCTGCTCTCCCTTTTAAAGGACAATTCCAAGAATATAATCCAGGTGTTTGGATCCATGAGCTAACAATCCCTAATATAGAGTTAAAGAACAAAGGGCATACCAAAGGTCAAGGTGATTTCACACCTTATCAAAATGTTAACCCAATCAAAGTTTTAATTCTTCATTAAGGAGATGCTAGAGGGATTTCAGGAAGGTGTTAACTGAATCCAAACTTCAAGGAACAAATCCCTTCAATAAAGGGATTTGATCTGTAAAACTTGGACTCAGCCAAAAGGCCACACCCAAAGACCTAGAACACCACATGTGGCCTTGAGGCCACAGATTCCCCACACCTGGTTAAGGATATTGTGATAGTTCAGGCATGAAGTGATATGGGTTAAACCAGGGCTGTCCCACTAAGAGAAGAGAGAATGGGGCATAAATGAGAAACATCAGAGATACAACTAAAAACACTTAACAACTGACTCTTATTTTGTTCTTATAAATTGAGATATGCATGATTGCTCATCATAGAAAAAAATGTGTACCCACTGACTGAATAAGGTTATAATGTTATTGTGAGGAAAGTGCTTTGTAAACAGAAAAAATACTGTGCAAATGTGAACTATTATTGCTAAGAAAAAAAATTATGTAAAAAGATAATTTGGTATCAAGGAATAACTTAGTACCCTAGAATCTCTAATTATATGTCCAAAAATATTTTTTCAATGATTCATCAAAAGATTAAAGGAGGAAATGAAACATATAAAGATTAAGGATCTTGTTCAACAAGCAAGGAATCTATTGTATCACAAGAGTTTGCATGGAATATTCAATGTTGTGTTTAAATGCATAGAAATTCCATTGAAAAATTGGAATAACAAAATAATATGAGAGCGGTATAATATAGGTAAATAACAGAGACAGTCTGGATAGTGTTCATATTTTGTGATAACTGAAAAGGCACGGTGAAGGATAAACTCTCTCAGGAATTAACAAAATAAGCCAATTTATTAGTTTACAAACTCATCAGGCATTCTGCCGAAAGACAATTACTTGGAGTTATATTCCTAATAATCTACCCTGACTAAATGTAGGGTATATGCATTCAATCAGATTGTGTAGAATTGCAGCCCTATGAATTTCATCCTTTTCATAGAATCCTGGTTTTTCAGTCCTTTTCAATTTACTCTCAAAACTGTTGGTGTGACTCATAACCTTTCCTTTTTGAACTTTTCCGTCTCAATCATTCAACACTGGGGTTAGGAAATGAGGAAATCACTTGGAAGAAATGGATGGCTACTAAGTTTTCAACCAAGATCAGAAACTGATAGTGGGCAGGAATGTGCTGGAAGCTTCTAAAAGGATGTAGATGGTTGTAGATATATATTACATTCTACCCTAACAAATGTCCCACCGAATCAGGCTACCTTCTAGCTTCTCTTTAGGACTGAAGGATCAATTATATTTATGTCTCTGGCTTAGGAGGAACCAGCCTATTTTCAACTGCATATTTAATTTCGCTAGTCGTGTTTGACCATGGAAAAGGTCAAAAGAAGCACATGCATAGGTGTGTGTAAACATGCCCACCCATCTATGTATGCATATAGACATACATAGGTGTTTAATAATTGCTGCTGGTCAGTCATTTTTCAGTCATGTCTGACTCTTTGTGACCCTATTTAGGATTATCTTTGCAGAGATACTGGAGTGCTTTGCCATTTCCTTCTTCAGTAGATCCATTTTGTTAGGCAATCAGAGGTTAAGTGACTTGCCCAGCGTCACAGAGCTAGGAAGCATAGGAGGCTGAATTTGAGCTCAGATCTTCCTGACTCAAGTCCAAGAGCTCTATCCACTGAGCCACCAGCGGCCTCCTGCCTCCTAAATAACATTAAATACTACTTTAAAATTTGCAAAGCACTTTACAAAAATATTATTTCATTTGATCCTTAAAACAACCATAAGAGGCAGGTGTTATTGCTATCTCCATTTTATGCATGAGAAAACTGAATCAGGCAGAGGTTAATTGATTTGGTCAGGGTCCTATAACTGGGAGGCAGTTGAGGCAGGATTGGAGCTCAGGTCTTCCTGACTCCAAAACTAGCATTCTATCTATTGTGTCACCTAGTTTTATATGTGTATGTATCTGTGAATATAATGTATGTTTGTATGTATATGTATATACACATGTAGGTTTATATGTGTATTCCTATATAGTTATGTAAATATATCCACATATAAATATATGCATATGCATGTTTACATATTATGCAAAGGGTGACAATCTTCCTATTCATTAACTGATATTTAGGTAGGGACCAACAACTTATTTAGAAAAAATTCATTACTCCGATGGATCTGTAATCTCATGGACATAGGTACTTCTTCATTGGCAAGAGGCAAACCCCTTCCATTCCTAGCATTCTTTCCAAATGTTTTCCCTGTCTTCCCATAGATTCTCAATTATCAGCTTGCATAAAGGTAGGAAAGGGTGGGATACGTGCAGAGGACATTTGTCTAGAATTTGGGATATAATAGGGAGTGACAGAATAATTCAAAGACAGAAGGGTAGGCAAGTGCCCAGTTGTGGAGGGTCTTCAATGCCAGGAAAAGAATGTGCACTTCATCGATTTGGCAGGACAGAGTAATTGCAGGGTTTTGAACACAATGACGGTATGACCCTTTCTGAGAATAGTGAAAAAGGCATGGAAAGGCACTGATCGAAGGGAGAGTTGATATTGCAAACATGGCCTATGGTGAGTATCCTTCCTTGATTAGAACAGGGATTCCTGGCTACAAGGGAGTGAAAACATTTATATCTAAAGTAGGAGTGGTTGATGAAGGGTCTTAGATGCACTGTAGCTAGTTTGTGCTTGCTCATGGAGGCTGAAGATACCCTGGATATTGGGGGGTTTAGGTGTCTATATGAATGAATGATTGCAAAATATTGATTACTGAATACTTAGAAAAGAAGCTTCATATTTGACTTGTATAGAGGCCCTTTAAAAATATTTTTCATAGAAATAAATCTACACCTTACCTACAAATTGTGGCAGTACTACAGTTGACTCAGACATGTTATGCCTGTTGATAGAAGCAAGTTAAGTTGCAAATGAGGCAGCACATCTTCAGATATGTACATTTTCATTAAAAAAAGCATTTTTTCAGGTGACACATTATTTGCTTTGATTGTCCATTCTCTCTAGCAGTGAAAATCGCATCTCCTAATTTGACATATCAAAGGAAGCTTGATCTAGTGAATATAGAGCCCTTTTCAGAGTCAAGAAGACATGGGTTCAAGTCCCGACTGACACATATACTTGATGTCTCACCATGGTAGAGTGACTAAACTATACAGGGTCCCAGTCAACTCTTTAAGACTATGAGTTGCAGAATAGGTGCTAATCCACAATGTTAGAAGGAGTTTCTACCCTGGGGGTTCCCTATATAAATAAAACTGTAAGTCTGGACCCCATCTCCTTAAACAGCAACGATAGCAGCAACAAAAAAGAAATTGACATACTACAAGACTTCAAGCTTTTTGATTTAGTGGTTAAAAACAATACAGACATCCCATAATTAAACTATAGTGAAATTGTCTGTAATAGAGAGAAGAGATCCAGCAAACAAATGCCAATACATTTAGTTTTAAATATTTATTATGCCACTAGTAATGGTCCAAGATAGTGTGCATAGTGGTTAGTGTGCTATCTTTAGAGTTAGTGCTTTTGCTTGTGACACTAGTCAAGTCATTTAATTTGTGCTTGACGTGAGTCCCCGAGTCTTATTTACTAAGTAAGAGACAGACTTTTGGTCAGTGTTCAGCCAAAGCTCTTAATTAAAAGAGTGCATTTGTTGTCATCATTTATCTAAATAGCAATACAAGGACAAGAGAAAATGAGTATTTGGAAGAAGAAAGGAAAATAGATTGAGAGAAATCAATTTAAAAAAATTTTTGGAATAAACAAGATACTAGCTTATTAGCCTTACACCTCGTTCCTGATTGATGTCTACAAAATATATACATTGATGATACATGCACAATATAGAGATCACTGACTCACTCACCTCCAGCTTCTTCCTTGATTGTTATTAGATAATTCTAGGCCTCTTGAGCTGCTCAGCCTGGCAGTTGCATTGAGAACTAACTCAGTTCAATATTTAGCAGTTCATCCAAGGTCATATTCATCATAAGTTTGGAATGACATTTTCAAATTGCATATGCACCAACCATACTGGTCTAGGTGCCAAACAGCATCAACCTTTTGATGGATGCCACCTCTTTTGTAAATAGTCTGGAAAAGGAGAAACGGATCTTTTTAGTTTTTTGACAAAGCTCAAGGAAGCCCAAGTATTATGAGTGGAAATTTACCCTCATTTGATGGTAGGTCATGCATACAAGTCAGATTGGATAAAGGAATATGTATGTGAATAGTAAGCTGCACAATGGATGAAAATATACTTGATATTTTAAGGAGTCATTCAGTGTGTTTTTTAGAATATAAGTTCCTCGAGAACAGAGACTGTGTTATTTCTTAAATTTGTATTCTCTTTGTTTAGCACTATGATTGGCATATAGTAGGGGCTTAATAAATGCTTGGTGATCGATTGAAAGTACAATACACTTTTGTTTCTTCTAAGCCTAGAAACTTTAATCATTTTCATATCCATTTTCACTATACTCTCTTCAAGAAACAAATAGGCCCATTAATGAGATAGAACTTAAGTGAAAGAGCAAAAATCTTCAGAGAACACAATTAACATTTGATATTTATTGGTCTTTAGGATCTTCTAAGTGAGGGGAAAAATAATAATACCTGGAGCTGTATTTGTGAAAATTGCCACGTAATCTGATTCCCTCATATCTGTCTATTTCTGTACTCATTCTATACTCATTCTGTACTCTTGGTTGCCGTTATAACACATTACATGTGACATCTTTTTCAACCTAGTTACTCTCTTACATTGTATGTGGGGAGCATTAAACATTAGATTTGATTGCTAAGAGAGGTAATGAGAATTCCTTCCCTGGAAGTCTTATAACCTTGCCTGGAGGGAAGTAGACAAAAGTACTTCTCAAGGGTTCTATTCACTTCTGCGTAATTTTTTGCTGCATTGCATGCTGGGAATGACACAAAGCAAAAATTCTCATGAAACTATCACACTGAATTTTGTATATATTAGACAAATTGTACTTTATACCAGAAAATGTCTTGCAGCATTATTACTGGAATCCATTAGCACTGTTACTGGAAAGGTGATAACCACCTTTTTTTTTTTCTTTTGCAATTTTCCATTATACAATTTTTATTCTGATTATGCAATAAATATGGCATCAGAGGGAGATATTTTCAGACTGGCCCATGGGTGAACTTAAATTATTTTTCATTCCTGAATTCTCATTTTCTATAATAAAAGCTGAGGAGAGGGGTTGTATAAAAGGGAAGAAGAGAGAGATAGTATTTGACAGATGAGGTGAAAAGCAGACTGCGGAGGAAGAGAAAAAGTGAACTATTAATTAGTATAAAAGTCAAGATCTGGAAAATAGAATTAGAAAAGTATAAGGGAAAAGTGGAGAGGATGTATCACAGACAGAAAACCCATTAAAACTGTGAAGAGACAAATAGAAAAAAAATGAATCATTGATTGTAAAAGTTCAAAAGAGACCTCAATATATGGTTGTTTAGCCTCTATTTGTTTGAAACACCTCTAATGATGGGAAACTCATCACTCCAAAAGCAACTCATTCCTTTTTTCTGACAGTTCTAATTGTGAGAAAATTCTTTCTATATTGAGCTAAAAATTGACAGCTTGTAACTTCTTTCCCATGATATTACTGCTCTCCCTCTGGAATGCTGTACAATAAGCCTAATTGATCTTTCACATGATATCTTTTAAATATTAAAGAGCAGTAATTTTTTCTCCTCTATATCTTTTCTTGGCTAGGCCAAATATCCTCCATTCCTTGAAATAACCAGATCATAGATACCTTACCATTCTTCATCCTTTTTGCCCTACTCAAGACATTCTGTGTTTCCTCTTAAGAACTTCAGAACTTCAAAATGGGCTTGTTAAATTACAAAAGCAAAGAAAGGAAAAAAACCAAGAAGAAGGAATGTAATTTTTTTTTTAATGAGGGGATTAGGACAGGAGTTCCTGGATAAGTCATTACTTTCTCAGACCTTCAGATAGTAGTACTCTAAACATCAGTGGTGTAAATTTTACATTGTAAAAGAAAAAATGTAAATACAAATAGTCAGCAGATTGAAAGAGCAATACACTTTTGTTTCTTCTATTTGAATTTCTTGTACCTCATCATGAAGTGAACATAAGTGTTGGAGATGATTGCTATTTATGTCATGCTTCTAACCTTTTTCGATGTACTTCAGATAGAAATATTACTAGATATATTTAATGATTTGCATACTATTTCACAATTTGACAAAATAACTACTTTTAATTGAATAAAAGTATTGGGATGTAAGCTTATTTTGTAGGCTTTTTTGAAAACATCTTTGAGACAAATCCAGTAGTGAATGGGATGATGGGGATGATATGTGTCTTATCTTCATCCACGTTCCCACGTGGCTTTGATTCCTTCAATTAGTCCACTATATTTTGAAAGTTTTTCATTATACATACCTTAAAATTGTGACTATTTGGTATGACAACATTTATTAAAGAGATTGTTCTTATACTTCCATGGAACAACTTTATATCCAGGTGATTTTCGACAACAGTTCCATCTATGATAATGGTCTGGTTCCAGTACTATTCATTGGTTGAATTCGCAAGCACCTATACTTGTGGTATGGAAATTTGTTATCTATTAGTTTGTGAATGACAGCAAGTTTCAAATATGTATATAAACAGGCCATGTGTTAGATATTCTGTAGGTATGAATTTTTTTGCAGGCTGCAGTAAAATATTCTATAGTTTCTAATAATTTATTTCCCTAACTTGCTTATTTCTAGGCTTCTTAAGGATAAACCATCTTTCATTATTCATGGCTATGACTTGGTTCTGAATTGCCCTCAAAAATCCTTCCATTTCTATTTTCTAAATGTGAATGACTCAGACTTTTGTTCAACACTTCTTCCTCAAAGTATTGCATGTTGAGTTCGTGTGAATATTACGAACAGAGGGCTTTTTAATTCCATTCTTGAACCTTAGCCATTCCATAGGTCTCATTGGGAAGTAAAATATTTTATTTAGCTGTGATAAATACAGTGGCATATAACTGTTTCTGCTAATTGGGGAAGTGATGTCTACTTGTCCCAAAGATTTATATTTGGTTCCTAAATGTATTTTTGAGAGTATCTCTCAATCTTCTTAATATTAGAGATTCAGGGGCAGCTAGATGGTGCAGTGAATAGAGCACCAGCCCTGGAGTCAGGAAGACCTGAGTTCAAATGAGCCTCAGAAGACACTTACTAGCTGTGTGACCTTGGGCAAGTCACTTAACCCCAATTGCCTTGCCTTCCCCCATCCAAAATAAATCAGAGATTCATAACTCAAATGAACCTCTAGTTTTACAGATGAGGGAACTGAAACTCAGAGATATTAAGTGAGATGCCAAAGGATACAAAAATGGTGACAGAGCAAAGATTTAAATGCAGGTCTTCCTACTCTACATCTAGTACTCTTTATAAGAGGAAGTGATGATCTTTCCTGAGTTGATAGCTGCCCTCTGGTGATATGCCATGCATTTTGTTAATATTCCGTGAGTTTGTAGGATACTTTCCTAACATGTTATGATCTATTTTATAGTTCTGAAAGTATATTTAAAACTAGGATTCTATAGGCATGAATTCCTTTCAATGAGTTCTCCCTGATAATAGATTTCAAAATATCAGTTATTCTTTAGCCAGGCATAGCCTCAGCTTTCTTCTGGACAGCCCCATGATTGATATCTTTTGTCTAGAGGACACCAAGGTATTTGTAAGTATTTCTTTTGTCCATTAATAAATTTGACATCTATCTTCAAACTCTAATACATCAACCAATGAACATTTGTTAAGCACCAATCTAACATTCTTGTCTCTGTACTAAGTGTTGGAGATACAAAAAGAGAAAAAAGATAATCCCCATTTTCAAGGAACTGATGATCTACCTGGGGAGACCATATGCAAAGAAATACATTCAAAGCAGGCTGCATATAGGATAAGTAAGAAATAATTGCTGGAGTGAAAGTGTTAGAATTAAGTTAAGAGGCATTTGGGAAGGCTTGCTGTAAAAAACAAGATTTTAGGTGGGACTTAAAGGGAGCCACTGGGGTCAGTAGTTAGAGAAGAGGAGGAGGCGCACAGTGTTACAGGCATGAGAAACAGGGAAAATGTTCTGATCTGAGAAATGGAGTGTCTTGAATATATAGCAGCCAGGAAGCCAGTGTTACTGGATTGAAGAGTACATATTGGGGAGTAAGGTGTAAAAACACTGGAAAGGTAGGAGGGGGCTAGGCTATGAAGGGCTGCGAGTGCCAAATGGAGCATTTAGTTTTTAATCCTGGAGACAACAGAGAGCCAATAGAGTTGGATTGAGCATCAGCATCTACCTTTCATTACTATAAAGTAAAAGTTTTTAATTTATCAAGTTTAAATTATATTTTGATATTATTGGAGAAAGATTACATAAGATGGAAAAGTGGCTTAATGTATTTTTAAGGAGCAATAAAACTTGATATGATCCATATATAACAAATGATTACTATGATGTTTAGGCACAATAAGGTCATTAATTTGGAAGTCATAGTACTATTTAGGAGAAATGTTAATGGATTTAGTTTTGGAAGTGGGGGAGAATATAAGGTGGTTTAACTGTCTCCTTAAAAGATACTGCATTTAATATCATTTTATATTGTTATGTTAGAGATATAATTGAAGTAGAAATTAGATTTCCATGTGTATTCTAGCATTTGCAGCATATTTAGATATTTCTTTTCAATAAATTTTCAGTAGCAAAATAAACCATGAATGCAGAACTGAGTTAAAGGCTTTGTCATCATCAATTAATGTATTATAAATGTTACAGTGCTTTTAAGAAATTTATTCAATATTAAGGTTTCATTTATATTGCCTTGGACTTCTGACATACAATTTTTTGCTCCTTCACCAATATTATTTTCTTCTGCTTATAGTTTTTTTTAGTGGTACAAGCTATAAATACCTTGGAAAAAGTATATAAGCACAGAATTGACCCATATTTGGAGGTGTTGCTAGTGTCTCATCTTTTGGGAGTAATTGTATAAAGGTTTCATAAATCATAGGCCCCCTATGCTAAGATCAATTTTGTATCTGGGACAAAGCTAGTAATATGCTTTGCTAGTAATTCATGTCCTTCTATGAAATGTTTGAGTCAAAATAATTCATGACTTTATCTCGTGCTCCATCTCTCCAGTTTTGCAGAAAAACTAGAATTTAGTCATGTTTCTCAATGTAGCTTTTCTATTGTTATGTTAATAGTGGACAAGTTTTGATCTAACTTGTTTCTTCATTATGTTGGACTCTTTGGGAACATATAGATACCTATAGCTTTGTGCTACTTCAATGCTTAGGATTGCCTAAATCTTTTGAATTTTGCTTTCATTGGTTGATTAAAGGAATCTAGAATTTTTTATACATTTTCCCAATCTTTTTTTTTTGGTCTCTAATTGGTCTCTAATATGGAGTTCCAGTTCCCAGTAACAGCTAGACATTTCTGAATCTTGCAATCCTTGTCCAAAGATTTTCAGTAGTTTTCACAAGTCTCTTCTGCCAGTGTGATATTTAACGTTACCTTCAGTAGCATAGCTCCACCTTTCTGCCTTCCCATCTTACTATGACAGTAGCTACAACATATTATGTTGTGTACAGATCCTGAAACATTTTTGCATTTTCTGTCTAATAGGGGTAGAATGCACTCTTTCATGATGTTTGTAACCATGGACTTGCTGAAGCTAACTGGAACTAGCTCCCAAGACCTGATTTTTAAGGGTGAGCATTTATACATCAGAAATCAGCAAATGATAGATATCAGTTTAATATATCATTGTATTAATTCTCTAGGCTTAAAAAAGTGATGGAAAAATATTAATAATGCAAATAAAACTTAAATGCGTATCATATACACATGTCTCCTCAAGCCTGAACCCTGCCCAGAAACCCAGTTATTAAACTTTTACCAGCATTAGATAGCAAATTTCAGGTTTTTAAGATTACTATGTTTGGTATCATTGGTTCCCTCGTTGGAGTCATGCTATAAAACTCCAAAGCCAGTTGTTGGCATATAGTAGACACTTAATAAATGTTTGTTTATTTGTCACTTGATAAAAGGCCTTTTCATAATTCTAGTCTAAAGACATCTACCTCTTCAAAATCATTTGAGACACAGTTTTGATTTTGTCATCCACTTTGCTACGAGATAAACTTTTGAGAGTTTGTGTTAAATAAAGATTTTCAATGTCTCCAGGTTCTTCAGTTTTTCCCTTTTTCAGATTTTACTAACTCCTTGATTTCAGTTCTTGTTTCATCAAATTTGAACAGATGGATAATGCTATTTCTTACCATTGCCCTAGATTCATCTATAGTGATGTTTCAACAATCTAGCTAGCAGCTTCTGTGGGGGTATAAGATTCACCCACAGCCAGCACCCAGAATGCTGCCAACAGCACAGGTTCTTCTGATCTGCTTAATTAAGGAAAGCAAGGTGAAGGGTTGACAAGCTTACTTTTAATTCAGCATACAAATATCGTTCAGGGGAAAAAGCCAGCACCCTGAACTTCAAAACAAAATGCAAACAAATTACAAACATCAACAGACAGACTTTGTCTGATTCAAATCCCAACACATAGTTACCAGAGTTCAACAAAGTTTCAGCATCTGGGTTTACAAGCTGGAGGGCTCCTTAGCTATAGCTGCCCGGAGTCCCCTCATCAACACCATCCCCAGAGCCCCACACAAATGGCTCTGTCCTCCCTTCTTATAGGGCTTCGGACATCATCAAACATCATCTGAATCACCAGAGCTCAGGCTCTGGTGATTGGTTCTTGAGTTGGCCCCTCGCCTTAGGACCCTGGGAGGTTCACATCCACATGGATTACGTTAACATCTAATGGGGTTTGGCCTGGGGCTTAGCACCTAGTAAAGCTCACTGAGATAAATTGAGTCACTCAAAGAAAACAAAGGCCATTCTGGTTACAAGTAATAGTTGTTTTGAAACTTGGAATTAAGGGTACTGTTGACAAACTGCAGTATGAAACCCTTGCCTGTAACTGGGAAAATCTGTTTCCAAATTTTGTTCTGATAATACATAGTGTACAATGAAAGCATGCATAAATTCAGTCCATTTCATTAATTAATCAACAATCATGTATTAAGTGCTGCATTTATTTCTAGGGCTACAAATAGCAAAAAATCATATCTACTCTCAAGAAATTTTTTATTCAAATGGCTGGGGGTGGTATGTGACTATAAATGTATGTCCATGCAAGATATATACAGAATATAGGGAAGGTTGGCATAAACAGGAAGGCACTGGTAGGAGCGAGGACTGGGAAAGGTGACATTTGAACTAGGTTTTCCAAGTAGGGCCAACCTATAGCCATGTACTGGTAGATCTATTTCTTTAGGAGCAGTTGTATCACACTAACCAGCTTGTATTGGCTAATTAACAAATTTTTGTTGTGAGCATTTATACCTCAGAAATCAACAAACAAACCCTACAAATCTTGATTATTTTTTAGTCAATTATCTAGATTCTAGTCTTAAGAAAGTGATAGAAAAAATGTTAATAAATGCAGATTAAACTTTAAAATGTGTCAAACATACATTTTTATCTTAATAGGATTTTATTTTTTCTACAATTACATGTCAAGACAATTTTTAGCATTCATTTTTACAAGATTTTGAGTTTCAAATTTTTCTCCTTCCTTCCCCTCCCCTCTTCCTAAAATGGTAGGCAATTTGATACAGATTATTATATATGTGCAATTATGCAAAACATATTTCCATATTAGTAAGCATACATTTTTAAGCTGTTCATTAAATATTTGCCAGTGCACCTCTGGTTCTAACAGAGGCAGGGATATCTACAGAGCCAACTGTCAAGCATTTCAGGTTTCTCAATAGGACTTCAACTGAAGCCCTCATGTATAGCATCCTGTCATTTCCTTGCTTTGCTCCTCCCCCACTCCCACCCCATCCTGGATAACTGCTTTGTCATGGTTGTTTTTGTTTTTGCTGTTATCTTTAAAATTCTCATTTTCTGGTTTACGTTTGAGTTTGGTAGAGTTCAGCTGGAAATGGTCCTGGGAAAGGTCAGAGGATTATACAATGCGAAGCATCATAGATTTAGAGCTGAAATGGACCTTGGAGTCAATCAAGTCCAATCTTTCCATTTACAGATGAGGAAAGGGAGGCCAAGAGAGGTTAAGTGACTTATCTTGTTCACAATGATACTAAGTATTGATGGTAGGATATCTTCTTGATTCCAAGGTCCAGCTGTTTACCCCCTGTATCACCTAGTCTTATCCTGCTGTTCTTTTATATTTTACTCACTAAAAACAAGAAGGCTTTTGACTTTCAGGGTTCTGCCATTTGAATCTCATCATAACACCTGGAGAGGGATGGTTGCACAATGAAAAAGTTAACTGCCTTGTGGTATCTGATTACCATCCTGAAGTATATGTTTTGTATCAGAAATATTGTATATCTTCTCCCTAAAGTGACCTCCAGGCTGAAAAATCAATCATCCTTGTCCCCCACCCCCCAAAAAAAGAAAAATGTGATGTTATTTTGAGGTTCAGTTATTATTTATAATTATCTTCCAAATAGGAAGATTTAATCCTCTTCAGTAACATGTGCTGTTTTCAACTGTACTTTTGCCCAATCCATGTATATTTTCCCACAAATGTAAAACCTCTTACTGTATGCTATGTTCAGCAAAGGAACTTACAAAGGTTCAGCAACATTATTTCATTAATCGTGGTAGAGATCTTCATGTCAGAAGCAAAGACAGAAATAGTGCACAGACTTTCTGACCCTCCAAAGTTGTGCTGGCTCCATCAGTTGCTTTACCTAGTCTCCAGACACGTATCTAATTATGTGGTGCATCCCTTCTGCATCTGGCAGCAATAGGCAGCAGTGGTGAATGGTATGACTCCGAGAAACCAAATTGCCCAATTTCCAAGTAAGGCCAGATACTAGGCGCTGAGTGCACCTAGGTAGTAGCATCACCCAGATGACTCAGGGGCCTTTCTCCAGTTGTCTTCTATGCAGGGTAATCTTTGTAAAGGAGCTGTCAGCTTCTCTTGTGATTTAACAGTCAGCTTAATGAAATAGCCAAAGGAATTTGGGCCCTGCTCTTACTTCATATCCAAAGAAATAATCTAATAAGAAATTACTCACAATCCACTCTCATGCTCTATAAAATGACCGAAGTTATACATTCATAGTGTTTTTTATTGAGAAAATCCTGGACCAAACTTTGCAAGAGTGTTTGTGATGTCTCCGAGACTCAGATGTATCTGTCCATTTCAATGATGGTGCATGATTTTATCATTAATTTGAGAGGCTGAGAATGAGAAGTATGCAGTTCTGTTCTTAGATATAGCACCTATTTGCTGTGACCTTCAGTCTAGAGTTGAGTGATGTTATAGAATTTCCTAGGGATAACTAATGGTTGTTTCTAGGCTGGAAGAGAAATGACTTTTAGGGACTTTTGGCAGCCCAGTATCAATATCCCTGATGTCCAGGGACTTGAAACTACCCTATGAATTTTGATCAATGTTATGATTGTCCCAGTGGATTTATAATCCTGAAGGGAATTGCTCAGTCCATGGTATCTCTCAAGCTATGAAACTTCTGGTCAAGGAGATTATTATCAGGCTTCTCTTATTAGAAAATTTGCTTAATACACCCCCAATATTACTAAAGACATATTAGTTTATATTTTCTGCATAAGACTTCATAAGTCAAGTAACGTAAAGAATTGAATTGTTCCATTCTGCATTGCTAATTCAAACACAGGGCTGGAAAACATCCGTAATTCAAGCAGCTCAAATCCCCCACGTGCCAAGACACTCGGCAACATTTACAGGGATAGTATACAATGGTGGCATAAAAATGTTTGCCAAAATAGATGTTACTCCACGGACCACTAAGGATATACCCGATTACCCTTTAGAGAAATCTGTGCATCCAGACCTTGGCCAAACTATTTGGCAATAGAAAGGAATGGAGCTGGTTTTAGCTTTTATAACTATTATTCCAACAGATCTCAGTTGCTGTAAATGATTAGGAGCTAAGAAAAGTATCCTGGGATTCGCTAAGAAAAGTATCCTGGGATTCCAGGGGAAACAACTGTGTCATATTAGTTTATCTGGCTACTATTGGTATTCTGTTTACTACTACCAAGGGATGTGCTCGAATGACCTCCCCTCGCTCAGCGTCCTCCAGCTTGTCAGTATCCATTAAAGCATTCCATTAAGTATCCCTATCCTCCAGCCTGTGTCTGCTGCCAGAGTCCCAGCACTCTCAGGAATCCTGGAATCCTGCTTACTGCGTTGTTGAAGTGCCTTATTTTAGAAAGTGCATTTTTGGTCTAAAAGACAATTTGGTCTGCTTTGGTTACAAAAGGTACAGAGTATTTAGTAGTTAAAAGATTGTTTTTAATTCAAAATTCTTCACCCATCCACCCCCACCTGCTGCCAATCTGATCTATACAACACAATGTGTTATTGAAAGGCTAAAATTTCTTAAGGGGTAAAGGAGTCTGTTTTCCTTGTTTCATGCACAGGTACATTACTCTGACTTTTTCCTTCCAAGATAAGAAAGCTAGTATGAGAATAAGTCATAAAGGTTGCTTTAATTCAAACAGAGGTAACCTTGAAGGGGCTTATAAGCACCCAGCCTAATATAATTTGTGCTGCCATACAATTCTGTTATCAATCCTCTTAGCACAAGATAATACTCAGTTACTGAAACTAGAAACTCCAAACCTTGTAAGGGTGTCCTAAATATAAATCTATTCATGTTTTTAATAAAAACTTGTCAATATTTTTCATTACGCAGACCAATTTTCCATCAAAATAAAGAATGATCTATGTATGCCCTTTGAGACTTGCCCTTAGTATGCATCTGCAAAGGAAGAAAGCTTAAAAAAAGAAGAATCATTGCCTTCAGAAACAAGGGACTCCTCCCACTTGGATTTTCTAACTCAAGTTCACAGGGTATTGATAGGCTGAATTTCAAAACTTAGCTGGGGCAGAGGGAGGCCCCTAAACTTGTGGTATCTAACTAGTCTCAGAGGCACAATCTTGTAGGTAAAGAACAGCAATTCTTTAGTCAAAACTGAAAGGCTCACATAAACTCTGAAGAAGTTAAAAGGAAGTATGTTTGGTTTTTTATTAAATTCTCCCATCGTGACCACCCAGTATGTTGTTCAACCTTTTGAAGCTGGAATAGATTGTTACTTATTATCATGCAATCTATATTGATATGTTTTTCATCATTCTACATATTTACTTTAAGTATTCATTTATGCTAGTATCGCCATTGTAATTGCTATAAATCTGCAATCAGGAATATTTTTCAATCTGACTCTTTGTGACCCCATTGGGATTTTCTTGTCAAAGATACTGGAGTATGAGATGTCTTTCTCCAGATCATTTTATAGATGAGGAATTGAGCAAACAGTGTTAAGTGACTTTTGCAGGGTCAGAGATAGTAAGTATTTGAGGCTGGATTTGAATTCGGGTTTTCCTGACTCCAAGTCTGGTGCTCTATTCACCTAACTGTCCTAGAAAGGTTTTAATTTATATATGTTGTGTATGTATATACATATATATATATATATATGTGTGTGTGTGTGTGTGTGTGTGTGTGTGTATACGCATATACATATACACATATCTATACACACATATACATATATACTACATATATACCATATACATATATGCCATATATATATCATGTATACATATATATAATACCTTCATTTGTAAACTACACATGTAATCGATATATACAATATAAATTATATACACAAATGCACATGTGTATATTTGTGTATATATTGTATATTATGTATATAGATTATATATACATTACATATACACATACATTACATTTATATATATGTGTGTGTGTGTATGTGTGTGTGTGTGTGTATTTTACAGATGAAGGCATTATAGGATCGTGGATTGACAATGAGGAGTGATTTTAGAAGCTACCAAGTCCGCATACCTCTATTTTGCAGATGAAGAACCTGAGACACAAAGAGGGTAAGTGACTTGCCTTGACTTAAGCAGCTAGTAAGTATGTGATACAGGATTTGAACCCATGTCCCTTTGACTCCAAAGCCACAAAAATATGTACATGTTATATTATGCTGATCTCTTTCCAGCCTTTGATATTATTGGCTATGTCATTCTTTTGTTTACTCTCTCTCTTTTCATGTTTTTTGTGATATTGCTCTCTTCTGGCTCTCTTACCTTTCTGGGATAGTCACCTCTTTATGCCCCTTAATTTCAGTTATTAGTCAAGCTTCTATATTAGCACAATATATCATCCTTAAGGGGTGGCAGAAAATATAAACACCATTTACCCCTAGGTCACAGCAAGTTACAATTTCCTCAGTCAATACAGAGTGTCCAAGTAAAGTCCTTCTTGGAGGTGTGTCTTTCTCCCCACACTGCATTTGCAGGCTTCCTCCTAACATTCTCAGGTACAGGCATGCTTTAATGAGCAAAGTCCCAACATAAACCAAAAAATCCAAATAAAGTTCTCTTTGGAGGTGTGTCCTTCCCACACTACTCCAGCCCCAGCTTCCAAGTCCTGAGGGGTGGCTGGGCAACAAAGCCAACAGGGTGGGGTCCTTGGGTGTCCACTGCATTGCACTTCTCCTCACCCACCATAGACAACTCCACTCTCCTTCTGAGTCCCAAACCATCCCAGGAGGATACAGCAAAAAAGCACACATAGCACCTTGCTGCATAATTTTTATCTTGCCCCAAGGCTGATCAAGACTGGAAAGTACTCCTTCACCTCTGCTTCACATAATCCCTAATTTCCTTTAATGATCTAAATGTCCACTTCTTAGAAAAAAAACTTTTTTAAAGCTCCCCCAGTCATTTTTTCCTTCTCAAATTGTATATATGTATGCATGTATGTACGTATGCATGTGTGTATGTATGTATGTATGTATGTATGTATACAGGCATATATTCAGGCACATATACATTCATATATAAAATTTTAGAAATTTATGTATATATACACATACATGTATATATGTGTATATACACATATATGTACATAAATATACTTATATATTATATCCTTCCTCCTTCAGTAGAATATAAAGTTCTAGAGGACAGAGTTGTTTTTTTTTTAATCCTTAGTACCTAGCACAGGGCTTATCAGTAGGTACTTAATAAGTGCTTCTTGGATTAGATTAAATTGTATAACATAAGCAAGTCAAATAACTGTATATACCATCTATATTATATATATATATATACATATATATCATATATATATATACATATATGTTTGTGTTTGTGTTCTTCTGAATAAGCAATATATATATTGAGGACTACCAATGAAGAAAAAGATGTCTTTGAGTTAGAGGACTGAAATTTCCACACAGATGTTGCTTGATAGTACAATAGCCTAGTAGATTAGTAATCCTAAGGGAAACTGATCAAAATCCATTGTGACTTCCAGACCAAAAAACCACTGATCAAGCAGGTTGTTATCAGGTTTTCCCTAGTAATGCATGTGCTTGATGTCCCCCATATTATTAAAGATGTATTTGTTTATATTTTCTATATAAAACTACTTATTAGAGAAGTGAGGTAAAAAATTGAATTGCTTTATCTCAAATTGGTAATGTAAGCAAAGTGTTGGGAAACCTCGCCAGTGGAAGCAGAGCAAATAGCTATCATGCCAAGATACTGGGCGACATTCCAGGGACTACTGGTGATTGACAGGTTGGTTAGGTTAGAAATCAGGACAGCTAAGTTCTAATCCTACTTTACCATCAACTCATTGTGTGATCTTCAAAAAATCTCCACATTTCTGTATCTTGGTTTCCTCCCATGCAAACGTGAAGGAAATACTGAGGTTCCTTCCAGATTTGATATCCTGTGTCTTTATAACAGTTCTGATTATGAGCTAGACATGGGGACAAGGGAACAGAATGATGGAGGAGAAAATAATATGTTGTTATTTTACCCTAAAGGGGAAAAAACACACTGCAAAATGGATTTAGATTCTATAGTCTTTAATATTACTATGACTCAGAAAAAATATTTTTTAAAGAACTGAAGGAGTTTTATTTTTGTCATGCATGAGACTTCAAAGCTACAGATCCCATATCCAATTTTCCCCTTGCACTTATCATGATTTCTTAAAAATGCAAAGTAACTATCAGCCTCATTTTGTACTGCTTTTGTTGTATTGCAAGTCCCATATCTTTGGTGTTTTTCTTTTTCTGCTTATATATTCTTCTGGTGTTATATAAAATATTACTACAGGTTTAGCTCCATCAGCATTACTACCATAAACCGCCATTTTAAGGATTTATACCTAAAACATGAAATTGAAACCAGAGTTTACAACATGGCACACCAACTTCCTGCCAAAGGACAATGACTGTGACATAAATCAGTGAACAAAATGTATTAGGCTTCTTATAAGCTGTGGAGTTGGGAAAAAGTACAATTGGCAGTGATGGGTACTGCTTTTCATATTCATTATACAAAGATAAGCTTCATTTGCTCATGATTTTGCATCTCAAATTACCATTTGAAAAACCTTTTTGAATTTAAGAGGGAAATGCTAAGATAATGATTATGCATCTTAATAAATCCATAAAGATTAGATATGGTGCATTCTGTGTTACTAATAATCTCAGAAGACAAAAAAATAGAAAACATTCTTTAAAATCCAATTTGTATTACAAAGTTAAAATCAAATTAAGATTGCATGACTCATTTTGTGCTCATCTCTCCATTTGGACAGTGTATATAGGAGAAATTGTTAGCAGTATTTGAAATGGTAAAATAATGAGAGAGAAAACCAAGTTTTGTGGGTTGGGGAATAGGATTAAATTTTAGAGCTAGAAGGTAACTACAGAATTATACAGCCCAACACCTCATTTTATACATGATGATGTATAATGATGACTTGACCAAAGTCTGACTGTTGGTTTGTAACAGAGGTGAAACTAGAGCTCAGGCCTTCTATTTGATTGTTGTTGTTTAGTCATTCAGTCATGTCTGATCCTTCCTGACCCTATCTGAGGTAATCTTGGCAAAGATATTGGAGTGGATTGTCATTTCTTCCTCCTGACTATCAGGTTGCAATGAAAATAAAAATTTCGGAGAAATTAAGGTATCTTTCCATATGTGGAGACACCTACAGAGAAGCAACATGTGTCTTGTTTGTAAAGTGTCAAAAGGTCATGAAATGGGATGTGCTCTTTATCATATTCAAAAATTCCTTGAAAAGTTAAAATCACTCTAAAAATGCTATACTATACATGACGACAAAGAAGAAGAAGAAGAGGATGATGAGGATGCTGATGATGAAAGATTTTCTGAGGCCTCCTTTTGGCTTAAAGATGACCTTAGTTTCTTAGAGACTCTACAAACAAAGCACAGGCTCTGGTAAGTAGTACCAAGTGGGAAAAGCTTTTAATGGACCCAATAATAGAAAATTATCAAGTGACATCCTAACAAAGTTCGGAGGGACTAATCATCTGGTTGGCCAGAGGCTGACAGATTTTTTTTAATGATATTAACGAAGAAGTCCTAACAATTCTCGAAGTCATGTAAGGGTTGTAATTCACATATTAAAGGCAATAAGTGCACTATTAAAATCACAGTTCCTTAAAATATTGGGGTGATGATAATAATGAAGATAATAATAATATCTGTTGAAGATGTTTTTCCCCCACTTCTGTTTGTGTGGCTTGTTACAAAATTATGAAAAGTAACACAGGTGGATTATTATAGATTTTGAATTAGGAGACCTTAAAGGTAAACTAGCACCAGCTTTTAATTTTACAGATCAGGAACTGAAAGCTATAGCTTATCTTCTTGATGTAGACTAGAAGCAGGGATCTCCCCTGGAATTAGATAATTCTAGATCACTCCCCTTCACAAAATCATTATCCACATTCCACCACCTTTCCATGGGCATACATCAAGTCTTTGTCCTGGGCCCCCTCTCCTTTCTACTTCTTTCCCCCTCATCTCCCTTCCATCCCTCTTCTTTCCTGTCTTCTCCTCCCCTGCCCTCTCTTCTCCTTCTCTCCCCTTCCTTTACCTCTCTTATGCTCCATTCTCCTTTCCCTTACCCTCCCTTTTGGCCCTTTCTTGCCTTCCATTCCCCTGTCCTTCCCTTCATCCCCTCCCTTCATCTCTCCTTTACTCTCCTTTTTTTTCCTTTCTTCTCTCTCTTTTCCTCCCTTCTTTTTCCTTTCCTTGTCCTCTCCTCTCCTGCCCTCCCCTCCTTGCAATCAGCTCTCATGGTTAAATAACGACCTCTCTTCAAATGACTATTCCTGTATCGTGTCAGAACAATGGCATCTCTACTTTTGGAGGCTCCATCTGGTTGAGATGAGATTGATGGATTGTGATTAGGGGTGAATGAAGGAAGAAGAAGAAGACTTAATTCAAGTAAACCCAACAAACATTTATCCATTATGTACTATATGCAAGACACTCTGGTAAGATTTAGGGTTATAAAAGCAAAACTAAAATAGTCCTTGTCCTCAAGGAAATCTTTCTACATATGTGTTCATAACAGCCTATCAGTATCATAATCGCCAATGTGACATAGTTAGAATGCCCCTCAACTTAAGTTGAATGTTTCTTCTTCAAATGAAAACACAACTAAGATTTACTAGATAAAAATATATGGTGTTAGGAACCATATAATTACTTGCCCTGTTCCCTAGCTGAACTAACATCTTCCCCTCAGGAAGGGTCCTGCCAGGAGCTCAAGTTCTTTCTTTTTCCATCTTTTTCCCTCCATATACTTTCTTTCTTTCTTTCTTTCTTTCTTTCTTTCTTTCTTTCTTTCTTTCTTTCTTTCTTTCTTTCTTTCTCTCTTTCTTTCTTTCTTCCCTTCCTTCCTTCCTTCCATCCTTCCTACACAATCACAGAATTCTGGAACTACATGATCTCCAAAGTCTCTTGTAGGTCTAAAATTTTGTAGTAATTGATTCCATTTGTTTTCTCCTTAAAACATCCCTTATCATTCCCCTTCACATTACTGTTTCATCTCATTAAATTAAAAACGTAGTTATTCATCAGAAGGACTAGGTGCTTCTTTACCCTTCTTTGTAGAAGATTTCAGCCTAATGGGGTCCAAGGAGAAGGTAACATAAACAAATAAGAATGATATGTGGTAGAAAGAGTTAAGGGTAACAGAGTCTCGAGAAAAGTGCTAAGAGAAGTTTGAGGAAGGAGGTATCAATTTTTCTTTGGGTATAGGTTGTTGGTAGAGCTAAAGACTTGAACCCATGCCCCAGATTCTGACCATGAACCCTGGGGATGCTTCATCCAGTTTAATGTGAAGTCTTCTGGAGTGAAGTTTGATGTGATACACTCAAAACAATTTCACTTACTGAAAATTTCCTTGATTGTTAATTAGCCTTACATATCAAAATTTCTAACCCAACCAAACCTCTAGATGTTGTCTGTCTTGATTCCATTTTTTTTATCTTGAGCCTTTATCCTTTCTCCTCCTCAGGTGGGCACCTATGCAGTAATTAATGCATTTAATAATTATTCCAGATGCATTTCTTG
Source organism: Trichosurus vulpecula (assembly GCF_011100635.1). Lineage (NCBI taxonomy): Eukaryota > Metazoa > Chordata > Mammalia > Diprotodontia > Phalangeridae > Trichosurus > Trichosurus vulpecula. Next base: position 411,513,945 of record NC_050573.1, on the reverse strand, counting down.
AGCACATGTTATGTACTTTGCAAAATTTTCCTTGCACTTTGACATTTGGTAGGAACAATATCTTTTTAGATGTCCTGACAATGATGAAAATGAAACAGAAGAAATGATGCATGCTTAGAGCAGACAGAATAGCTCAAAGAAAACTATGATGTATCTTAATTGGTGAAACCCTACTATTTAAAGAAGATAAAACACTTTGAAGTATTTCATTTTCCCTCGAACATTGACAAAAACGACTCTTACCTGAATGTTTTATGAAATTTTCCCCTATTGTCTTATATGTTATATTTATTTCTTCCTCAGACATGTGTGAGCCAGGGAAGAATAAATCAGGTAATTGATTTCTCTATGCTAGAATACTTTATTTATACTTCCTCCATGAGGGTCTCCCCTTACAAGTTAATGAAAAGGAGAGGAGAAAGAACAGCTTATAATTCAATTCAATTTAATTCAACAAATATTAAATATTTCCTCTCTGAAAAGCATTGTGCAAGACTAGGGAAACAGTGGTGAAAATCAGCAGAGTTGCTCATCTCAGGAAGCCTGTCTTATAATGGGGATTGTGATACACGTACAAATTACGATGATTCAAGATAGGATATGATAAGAACTAGAGATAGATACTTATTCATGTGGACCTGTGATCACATTGATTTAGGAGTTCCTTCCAATGATATAGATCATAACATTTCTAGGTTTTGTCCATCTAGTGTGATTCTGGTTCATGTGCTTCCAAAAGTTCATCCCAGATGTCCATCCAACATGCTAGAGGATTTTTTTGTTTTCTCCTAACCTCAGTCATTTTTCAGTCATGTCTGACTCTTTATGACCCCATTTGGGGTTTTCTTGGCAAAGATACTATAGTGTTTTGTCATTTACCTCTCCAGATCATTTTCCAAATGAGGAAACTAAGGCAAACAGGATTGAACCACTTGCCCAGGTTCACATACCTAGTAAGTATCTGAGGCTGAATTTTACTTCAGGTCCTCCTGACTCCAGGGTCAGCACTCTATTCACTGTGCCAACTAGCTGTCCTTTCTCCCAGCATCATGGGGATACTAATGAAATACTGGCTGTCTACCTGCCATCCCTTAGTCCATCCATTTCCAAATGATACTCATTTTCTCTTCTTATAATATAGTTCCTTATAACTTACAATATAGTTGCTTGATTAAAGGAAGTTAGGTGATACAGTGGAGTGTCAGGCCTAGAGTCAAGAAGACCTTAGTTCAAATCTGGCCTCAGGAATTTACTAGATGTGTGACTCTGGGTTCCTCATTTGAACAAAAAGGTGGTATAATAATAACCTCCCCCCAGGTTTGCTGTGAGAATCAAATGAGAAAATAATTGTAAAACACTTAGCTCAGGACCTGGCACAAGGTAGGTGTTATATATATGTTTGTTATTATTGTTTGTTTGTTTTGTCGTAGGCTTATCAAAAAAAGCAAAATCCCATCTTGTGAATATTAATATTTTCCCAGCATAAGGGAAATCTTTTCCCCAAGCAAGACATACAACATTGCTGCCTCCAAAGAACTAAAGATGAGTCTCACATCTCACATAAAGGGCAGTGGAAAGGAAAATGGTGGGTTTGGAAAAGCTACAGCATATAATGACAATGTGCTCTAGGAAATAATTGCAGAAGCAGTGATCACTTTTAGTCGAGGGGAACTTCAACAACTTCATGGAAGACATTATAACTGACTTTTTTAATTATAATTTTTAGTTTTAGTTTTACAACACTTAATTCTACATGTTCTTGAGTTTCAAATTTTCTTCCCTTCCCTCCCCTCCCCCTAAACCCCCAAAACGGCATGCAGTCCGATATAGATTCTACATAAACCTTCACGTTAAAATTATTTACACAATAGTCAGGTTGCAAAGAATTATGACCAACGGAATGAATCATGAGAGAGGAGAAACAAAACCAAAAAAGAAGAGAAAAAAAAAACAAATAGTTTGCCTCAGTCTGCATTCAGACTCCACAGTTCTTTCTCTGGATGGAGCTAGCTTTTTCCATCATGAATCATTTGGAGCTGTCTTTGAACCTTGTATTGCTGAGGAGAGCCAAGTCTATCAAAGTTGGTCATCACAGAATCAATATGTCTGTGGTTGTGTATAATGTTCTCCTGGTTCTGCTCCTCTCACTCAGCATCATATCATGTAGATCTTTCCAGGTTATTATGAAGTCCATATCTTCCCCATTTCTTATAGCACAACAATATTCCATTACATTCATATACCACAACTTGTTCAGCCATTCTCCAATTGATGGGCATCCCCTTGATTTCCAATTCTTTGGCACCACAAAAAGAGCTACTATAAATATTTTTGTAAATACAAGTCCTTTTCCCACTTGTGTGATCTCTTTGAGATATAGTCCTAGGAGTGGTACTACTGGGTCAAAGGGTATGCACATTTTTATAGCCCTTTGGGTATAGCTCCAAATTGCTTGCTAAAATGCCTTGGACTATTCACAACTCCAATATTATATTAATATTCCAATTTTCCAACATCCTCTCCAGCATTTATCATTTTCCTGTTTTCTCATGTTAGCCAATCTGACAGGAGAGATGTGGTACCTAAGAGTTGCTTTGATTTGCGTTTCTCTAATCAATAGTGATTTAGAGCATTTTTTCCTATGCCTATAGATATCATTAATTTCTTCCTCTGAAAACTGTCTGTTCATATCCTTTGATCATTTCTCAATTGAGGAATGGCTTTTATTCCTATAAATTTGGCTCAATTCCCTGCATATTTTAGAAATGATGCCTTTATCAGAGAAAGTGGTTGTAAAGATTTTCTCCCAATTTTCTGCTTCCCTCCTAATCTTTGTTGCATTGGCTTTGTTTATACAAAAACTTTTCAGTTCAACATATTCAAAATTATCCATTTTGCATTTTGCAATGCTATCTCTTGTTGGGTCATTAATTCTTCCCTTTCCCATAGATCTGATAGGTAAACTATTCCCTGCTCTCCCAAGTTGCTTATAGTATCAGCCTTTATTTCTAAATCATGAACCCATTTTGACTTTATTTTGGTATACAGTATAAGATATGGGTCTATGCCCAGCTTCTGCCATACCACTTTCTGATTTTCCCAGCAGTTTTTGTGTAATAGTGAATTCTTAGCCCAGAAGCTGGATTCTTTGGATTTATCAAAGAGTAGAGTGCTATAGTTATTGACTTCTGCGTCTTGCATACCTAACCTATTCCACTGATCTACCACTATTTCTTAGCCAGTACCAGGCAGTTTTGATGACTGCTGCTTTACAGTTTGATATCTGGTATGGCTCGGCCACCTTATCTAGCATTTCTATTCATTAATTCCCTTGGATTTGTTCTTCCAGATGAATTTTGTTATTGTTTTATCCAGCTCTGTAAAATAATTTTTTGGTAGTTCAATTGGTGTAGTTCTGAATAAGTAAATTAATTTAGGTAAAATTTTCATTTTTATTATATTAGCTCAGCCTAACCACAAGCAACTGTTGTTATTCCATTTATTTAGATCTGACTTCATTTATGTGAGAAGTGTTTCATAATTGTGTTCATATAGGCCTTGGGTTTGTCTTGGTAGGTAGACTCCCAAATATTTTATAGTGTCTACAGTTACTTTAAATGGAATTTCTCTTTTTATCTCTTACTGTTGGGCTTTGTTAGTAATATATAGGAATGCTGAGGATTTATGTGGGTTTATTTTATATCCTGCAACCTTGCTGAAGTTGTTTACTATTTCAAGTAGTTTTTTACTTGAATTTCTAGGATTGTCTAAGTGAATTATCATATCATCTGCAAAAAGTGATAATTTAGTTTCTTCTTTGCCTATTCTAATTCCTCCAATTTCTTTTTCTTCTCTTAATGCTAAGGTTAAAATTTCTAGTAACAAATTGAATAATGGGGGTGATAATGGACGTCCTTGTTTCACCGCGTATCTTATTGGGAATGCATCTAGCTTATCCCCATTACATACAATGCTTGTTGATGGTTTTAGGTAGATGATATTTATGCTTTTAAGGAAGATTCTGTTTATTCCTATGCATTCTAATGTTTTTAATAGGAATGGGTGTTATATTTTGTCAACATCTTTTTCTGCATCTATTGAAATAATCATATAGTTTCTGCTAGTTTGGTTGTTGATATGATCAATTATACCAGCCTTGTGTTCCTGGAATAAATCCTACCTTGTTGTAGTGTATTATTCTCCTGATAAGTTGCTGCCATCTTTTTGCTAGTATTTTATTTAAAATTTTTGCATCTCTATTCATTCAGTTTTCTCCAGAGGTCTGTTATATTTTCTAAAATTCTATTCACTTCCTTAACTTATTTCTTGTTTATTTTGAGGTTAGATTTATCAAGTTCAGAGAGGGGGAGGGGGAGGTCCCACTAGTATGGTTTTGCTGTCTATTTCTTCCTGTAACTCCCTTAACTTCTCCTCTAAGAATTTCCATGCTATACCACTTGGTGCATATATGTTAAATAATGACATTGTTTCATTGTCTGTGGTGCCTTTTAGCATGCTATAGTGTCCTTCTTTATTTCTTTTAATTAGATCTATCTTGCTATTGCTTTGTCTGAGATTAGGATTGCTACTCCTACCTTTTTTTTAATTTAGCTAAAGCACAATATATTCTACTCCATCCTTTTACTTTTACCCTGTTTGTATCCCCCCTTTTCAAATGTGTTTCTTGTAAACAACATATTGTAGGATTATGGTTTTTTAATCCATTCTGCTATCTGCCTCCCTTTTATGGGAGAAATCATCCCATTCACATTCACAGTTATGATTACCAGTTCTGTCTTTTTCTTCATCCTGATCCCCTCCCATTTTGCTTTTATTTCTCCCTCCTCCCTTCTACTCCTCAAAAGAGTTTTGCTTTTGACAACTGCCTTCCTCAATTTACCCTCCCTCTTGATTTCCCTCCCTTATCTTACCCTTTTCCCCTTGCTACTTCTTCCCTCCCTTCTGACCACCCCACCTTTTCTTTCCCCTTTCCCTTCCTACTGCCTGTAAGACAAGTTTGATTTCTATACTTATTAGGTATGTTATTCTCTTCTTGAACCAAATCCTATGAGAGTAAAGCTCATATACTACCCTTCTCCCTCCCTCCTTTTCCTCTAGGAAGCCTAGTTACTGGGTTTGTGGGTTGTGGCCTTCGGTTTCCTCAGGTGTGGGGGAGGGGTCGTCCGGTTGCTGAAGTCTCCTCTTCCCCTGGGGCTGCTATCCAGCACCCGTCATCTCAGCCATTGTCTGTGCTGGAGTCTGCCACTTCCCTTGGATGTGCAAAGGCATGTCGGGGTTCCTGGTGTTGACCCTTGCTGGCTCCACCCTTCTGGGACTCAGGAATTCCCACTGGTTGGCTACTGAAGCCCCACTTCTGTCTCCTCTATTCCAGGGTGTTTCCCTAGCTATTCTCTCTGGGTCAGGTAAGAAGGGATGAGAACCATTTACCTGGACATTATGTCTCCTGGAAGTTTAAGAAGGCAAGTTTCAAAACTTTGGGCTGCAAGCCTCAGGAGTGGATGTCTCATGGCCATAAGTGCTGTGCTGCTGCCTCCTGTCACCTTGACAGACTCCTGTCCTATGTTGGGAGGCTATGATGGATGCTCAAAGTAGGGTGATGGCAGTGTGAATGGGGAAAAGGCAGCGAATGGGAGAGATGTTATAGAATTGATGAGTCTTGATAATTGATTGTACATGTAGGGTGAATTGGCGGGAAGATCAAGAATCACTCCATTGGAGGAGAAAGGTGGTGAGATGTACAAAAAAGAAGGATGATAGCAGGAGGTAGTTTTAGTAGGGAAGATGATTAGTTCAGTTTTGGACATGTTAAGTTTGAAGTGCTGGCATGTCATCAGGGTTGGAATATATAAGACTGGAACATATCAGGGGACATTAGCATTGGATATATAGTTTGGGGAATCATCTGACATAAGTGATAATTGAAGTCTTGGAAGCAAGTGAGAACACCAAAGGAGAGATTATGGAGAGAGGCAAACAGGACCAAGGACAGTCATATTTAAGTGCTTGGAGGAGGAAGATTAACCAGTAAAGGAGCAATTGATCAGTAGTGGAAAGAAAAGAATCTTAAGAGAGCTCATTCACAGAAGTGTAAAAGAGAGGGACCTTTCCACATTAGAAAGCTGAAAAGGAATTTAAAAACATCAATATGATGACAGGCTGTATGACATCTAAACTATAGTATGGGATGATTGGGTATTTTTAAAAAGGTTTGCCTGTATTAAAAACAGAAGGGCAGAAGGCAAAAAATTTAAAAAAAAAAAGATTAACGAATACTTGAATGAATAAAAGTAGAGTCAAGTGGAACTAGTACCTTAGGAAGAGGAGAGTATGTGGGAAAGGTAGTCTCAATACATAATAAAGTTAGGCAGTTACTGGTATTTGTAGTTATTTTCATTATAGGTATACCCATAAATTAAAATGACTGCTAAAACTCATATTCTTCTTTATACTGAGATCTAAAGAAGGAGGTCCCAATATTTTAAATAAATAATATATGTATGTATATATATATATATATATATATATATATATATAAAAATCTATCCAATATATAAAATCTATCTAATATATACACATAGATATATTGTCATTTATATGTGTATATATAAAATATGTACATATAAATATATAGGTATATGCATACATGTGTGTGCATATGTGTATGTATATTTTATATATACATATATATATAGTGTGTGTTCATGTATGTGTATGTAATATGATTATACATTAGGAAACATTCATTCTTAATTTCTAAATCCCTAAACAAGTCAATATAAATTGCTGTTATAATAAGTACTTCAGGCTAGAATTTTATAAATATTCTTAGTAATTTTCTTACTCTGCAGTTAATAGAAAAATTGAGTTCTGTCTAGGAAGTAAATAATCAAAATCTGTGACAAAAACAATATTATTTTTGCCAAAGGGGAATAAATAAAAGCCAATAACTCATTTGTTAGGCTAAATTACCACACAGAATCTTAAAATGGTGCCAGGAGGGGAACTTCATGACTATCTGCTCCAATTTCTCATAAAACAGGAAATTGAGCTCCAGATGGAGGAAATGACATTTCGAAGCTAAGAAGCGAGAGAAACTAGATTGGGATACAAGTCCCCTATCTCAAAGCCCAACAATCTTTCCACATTACTTTTTTTTTTCTTTTGCCTCTCTAATGATTTTTTAAAATTTTATTTATTTAACATATTTGGTTTTCAGCATTGATTTTCACAACAGTTTGAATTACAAATTTTCTCCCCATTTCCACCCTCCCCCCCACTCCAAGATGGCATATATTCTGGTTACCCTGTTCCCCAGTCATCCCTCCCCTCTATCACCCCCCTGTCCTCTCATCCCCTTTTCCCTTCCTTTCTTGTAGGGCAAGATAAATTTCTACGCCCCATTGCCTGTGTATCTTATTTTTTAGTTGCATGCAAAAACTTTTTTTTTGTTTTTGAACATCTGTTTTTAAAACTTTGAGTTCCAAATTCTCTCCCCTCTTCCCTTCCCACCCACCCTCCCCAAGAAGTCGAGCAATTCAACCTAGGCCACACATGTATCATTATGTATAACCCTTCCACAATACTCATGCTGTGAAAGGCTAATTACATTTTGCTCCCTCTCAACCCATCCCGCTTTATTGAATTTTCTCCCTTGACCCTGTCCCCCTTCCAAAGTGTTTGTTTTGATTACCTCCACGCCCATCTGCCCTCCCCTCCATCATCCCCCCCCCTTTTATTTTTTTTATCTTCCTCCCTCTTCTTTCCTGTGGGGTAACACACCAAACTGAGTATGTATGGTATTCCCTCCTCAGGCCAAATCTGATGAGAGCAAGGTTCACTCATTCCCCCCTCACCTGCCCTCTCCCCTCCTCCCACAGAACTGCTTCCTCTTCCCACCTTTATGCGAGATAATCTACCCCATTCTATCTCTCCCTGTCTCCCTCTCTCAGTATGTTGCTCTCTCATCCCTTAATTTCATTTTATTTCTTTTAGATATGTTCCCTTCATCTTCAACTCACCCTGTGTCTGCTCTCTTTCTTTTACACACACACACACATATATATATAGATATATATATATAAAACACACACACATATATATACATACATACACATACATACATATACACATAGATATATACATACATACACATTCACTTATATATATATATGTACATAAACATATACATATATATATGCATATTCCCTTCAACTACCCTAATACTGAGGTCTCATGAATCATACACATCATCTTTCCATGTAGGAATGTAAACAAAACAGTTCAACTTTAGTAAGTCCCTTGCAATTTCCGTTTCTTGATTACCTTTTCATGCTTCTCTTGATTCTTGTGTTTGAAAGTCAAATTTTCTATTCAGTTCTGGTCTTTTCACTGAGAAAGCTTGAAAGTCCTCTATTTTATTGAAAATCCATATTTTGCCTTGGAACATGATACTCAGTTTTGCTGGGTAGGTGATTCTAGGTTTTAATCCTAGCTCCATTGAGCTCCGGAATATCGCATTCCAAGCCCTTCGATCTCTTAATGTAGAGGCGGCCAGATCTTGGATTATTCTGATTGGGTTTCCACAATACTCAAATTGTTTCTTTCTGGCTGCTTGTAGTATTTTCTCCTTGATCTGGGAGCTCTGGAATTTGGCAACAATATTCCTAGGAGATTTCTTTTTGGGATTTATTTGAGGAGGTGATCGATGGATTCTTTCAATTTCTATTTTGCCCTGTGGCTCTAGGATATCAGGGCAGTTCTCCTTGATAATTTCTTGAAAGATGGTATCTAGGCTCTTTTTTTGATCATGGCTTTCAGGTAGTCCAATAATTTTTAAATTATCTCTCCTGGATCTATTTTCCAGGTCAGTGGTTATTCCAAGGAGATATTTCACATTGTCTTCCATTTTTTCATTCCTTTGGTTCTGTTTTATAATATCCTGATTTCCCATCAAGTCACTAGCTTCCACTTGCTCCAATCTAATTTTTAAAATAGTATTTTCTTCATTGGTCTTTTGGACCTCTTTTTCCATTTGGCTAATTCTGCCTTTCAAGGCATTCTTCTCCTCATTGGCTTTTGGGAGCTCTTTTGCCAATTGAGTTAGTCTGTTTTTTAAGGTGTTGTTTTCTTCAGTGTATTTTTCAGTATTTTTTTGGGTCTCCTTTAGAAAGTCATTGACTTGTTTTTCATGGTTTTCTCGCATCCTTCTCATTTCTCTTCCCAATTTTTCCTCTACTTCTCTAACTTGCTTTTCCAAATCCTTTTTGAGTTCTTCTCTGGCCTGGGGCCAGTTCATGTTTTTCTTGGAGGCTTTGGTTGTAGGCTCTATGACTTTGTTGTCTTCTTTAGGCTGTGTGTTTTGGTCTTCTTTGTCACCAAAGAAAGAATCCAAAGTCTGACACTGAATCTGGGTGTGCTTTCACTGCCTGGCCATATTCCCAACCAACTAACTTGACCTTTGAGTTTTTCAGTGGGGTATGACTGCTTGTAGACTAACGAGTTCTATGTTCCACGTTTGGGGGGGAGGTGCCAGCTCTGCCACACCAGCACTGCTCCTTCCCCAACCCCCAACCAGGACTGGGCTTAGATCTTCAGCAGGCTGTGCTCTCCTGCTCTGATCTGCCACTTAATTCCTCCCACCAGGTGGGCCTGGAGCCAGAAGTAACAACAGCTGTAGCTGCCCCACCTCCACTGCCCCTGGGGCTGGAAGCTGAGCCGCCAACTCCTTCCACTCCCGCAGCTTTTCCCACTAACCTTCTCCGCAGTCTTTAGTGTTTGTGGGTCGAGGGGTCTGGTAACTGCCGCAGCTCACATATTCAGGGCGCTAGGGACCCCATCCGACGGACTCCAAGTTTGGTTGTTCCACGCCACTCAGGCTGGGCTCTGCTCCACTCCATTCCCATCTCCCAGCTCCCAGCTCCGTGTGGAATAGACCTCACCCAGAGACCATCCAGGCTGTCCTGGGTCTGGAGCCCTGCTTCCCTCTGCTCTTCTGTGCGTTCTGCCATTCTAGAATTGGTTCAGAGCCATTTTTTATAGGTTTTTGGAGGGACTCGGTATGGAGCTCACTCTTGGCTCCGCCCCCTCCACATTACTTAACTAATTATTTTGTATTTGTTTTGTATAGATGTTTTATGTGCTTATATGTATATATATGGTTTCCCATAATAAAATGTAAGCTCCTGGAGGGTAGGAACTTTTTCATTCTTGTCTTTATATCTACAGTGCCTGGGGTATTGACTGCACATTTGTTGTTCAGTCATAATTCAACACTTGGTTTTTTTTGTTTGTTTGTTTGGGTCTTTTTTTTGGGGGGGCAGCTTTTTTCGTTTGTTTTTGTTTTTGTTTTGCAAAGAGTTGTTTGTCATTTTCTTCTCTAGCTTATTTTACAGATGAGGAAACTGAGGCAAAGAGGTATAAGTGACTTTGCCAGGGTTATAGAGTTTGGAAGTGTCTGAGGTCACATTTGAACTCATAAAGATGCGTCATCCTGACTCCAGGCTCAGCACTGTATCCATTGCACCACCTAGCTTCCATAGAATGTACCTAATAAATGCCTATTGATTGAGCCTATTGTTTTTTTGAGGGGGAAGGCAGGGCAACTGGGAAGTGACTTGCCCAAGGTCACACAGCTAGTAAGCGTGTCAAGTGTCTGAAGCCGGATTTGAACTCAGGTCCTCCCAACTCCAGGGCCAGTGATCTACTCATTGTGCCACCTAGCTACTGATTGAGCATATTATTGAAACATCATAGCAATTAGTAATCATAATGTTTATAATTGTACATGTTTTATATTTCCTATCATTTCCTCGGAGTGACTAAATCCTCTCATTCATTTATATTTTTTAGATTTGATTTTAGTTGTAATTGATTAGGGAACACTAAATGAGGAACTCACCTTCCAATTCAGATCAACATCTTCTCTGCAACTTGCAATCCCCAATGTCGCCTGGAGACATTGAGAAGTTAAGTGCCTAGAGTCACATAGTCAGTACATTTCAGAAGTAGTACTTGAATTCAAGTCTCCCGGACTCTTATGCTCACTGTGTATCCATGCTGTCTCTTAAATAACAAGGATAATCAATAATCTTGTAAAATTCATAAGACAATTATTGAAGTAAATGACTAGGGACAGGAAGCAAAATCATATTTCTGTATGTCTGACACCTTCTACATTTTGTTATTATTATTTGAGGATAGAAAGATCATACTTTATCTGTTGGATTTGCTAGAACTGTCAAATTTATAGGCAGAAAGCTGTAGAGAAAACAACATTCAAGTTGAAATCAGAGTCCAGTATTTTTGTGCTGCGTAACTTTGGAAGAAAGCAAGGAAATTTTTTTTTTGGTGCTTACTGTGTGCTAGGCACTGTTAAAGAAACTATTTCACTTATTGTCCCCATTGTATTGCTGAAGATACTGAGGCAAACAGCAATTAAGTGACATGCCCAGGGTCATATAGGTATTAAGTGCCTAAGGCTGTATTTGCACTCAGCTCTTTGTCATTCCAAGTTTAGCACTGCTCTTTCCAGCTTTGTAGGGTTAAATTTCCTAATGTGTGTGTATGTGTGTGTGTGTGTGTGTGTGTGTGTGTGTGTGCTCGTGTGGGTGGAGAGAGAGAGTGAGAGAGAGAGAGGAGAGAGAGAGAGAGAGAGAGAGAGAGAGAGAGACAGAGACAGAGACAGAGAGAGACAGAGAGAGACAGAGAGAGACAGAGAGACAGAGAGAGAGAGGGGAGAGAGAGAGAGAAGATGGGAAAGGCAGAGGGAAAGAGGCAGGAAAGGGGGAGAGAGGGGATTAGAGAGACAGAGACAGAAAAACAGACAGAGAGAGATTGGTTTGTGAGGAATTTGTGTAAGAATAAGAAGTTTGGACTTTTCTAAGCATTTCCCCTTCCTATTAGAATATCTGTATGAGAGATCAGAAAATGCTTGTAGTCAAGAGTTACAAGATTCTTACGCTGTGAGTGTGTGAAATGACACCAAGCCACACTCTTGTTACATTTACTTTCTGTCTTTTAACTCTAGGAAAGCAGAGTATTTGGGGCACTTTATGATAGGTAACATTTCATTCACTACCTGGTATGCAACTCACATGCAGTGTTTTCTATTGTCAGCTCTAAGATCCTATAAGTTTGTTGCTTCTTTTGTGACAGCAGAATAATCAATATGTACTCTTAGTGGGTATGACTGGTGATATTTAAGGTGATACAACAAGAGAGGCCCACATCCAGCTCATGCCCTGCCTTTTGTAGGCTCAAAGAAAGACAGGCTGACCAGTAGGAAAGTTGGTTTTTTTGTCCACAAGGTAGAAATATATCTAAGCTGTGTGTCCATTATGGACATTAAGGACCTCATTGATATGCACACAAAAAAATTTGTTTGTATTCTTGAGAACACAAAAGACTGAGCAAAGAGTTGATCTTCTCCAAGTGAGTCTGGGATATTATGATAAATATGATTCAAGTTTTAAAAAACATGGACATTGCAATGGCTCATGCCCAGATCTGGAAATGTGCTCATTGTTACCCAACCATCATATTCATAAGACTTGTTAATTATATTTGGAAGATTTTTTAAAATGAAATTGAATAGAGGTTTTCAACTGTGTTGTAGAGCTTGTTAATCTGTGCTTGCCACAATTCATTGCCTATGTTTGTTCCTTTGATTTCTTGTCTTTCTGCTACATTTAGCATTTCTAGTGCAATATTGAATGCAAATGTTGATAATGGACATACTTGCTTCACCATTGATCTTATTGAAAAGGCTTCTAGTTTGTCCCCATTATAGACAATGCTTTCTTTTACTTTTATTGTTGTTGTCTAGTCATTTCAGTTGTGTTTGACTCTTCACGACCCTTTTTGAGGGAGTTTTCTTAAGAAAGATACTGGAAAGAATTGTCATTTCCTTCTCCAGCTTTTTGTATAGGTGAGGAAACTGAGGCAAAGAGGGTTAAGTGACTGTACCACCCAGATGTCCCACTCTTACTTTTAGATAGATACTAGTTATAATTTTAAGAAAAGATCCATTAATTTCTTTGTTTCCTAGCATTTAATAACAGAAATGGGTGCTGTATTTTCTCAGAAGATTTTTCTGTCTATTAAAATAATTATGTGATATTTGTTGCTTTTGTTATTGATATAGTTAATCACACTTATTGAACCAGCTCTGCATTCCTGATATAAATTCAGCCTGGTCATAATCTTTGTGCTATACTGTTCTAATCTCCTTGTTAGTATTTTACTTAATTGCATATAGCTTTCTTCCTATGATTTGACTCTCCCTGATTTAGATGTCAGGAGCATATTTGTGTCATAGAAGGAATTGGCATGTCTCCTCTTTTACTTATTTTTCTTTCACATGGAATATGTAAAACTTGAATTATCTATTTTTAATGTTTGGTATAATATACTTGTGTAGCAGCAATTTGGATTTGAAGATCTTCCCCACCCATTAATAGGCCATGTGACCTGCTTATGTCACAGAAAACCTAAGTCAAGTGTTGTGGGAGGAGCTTCCTGACAGGAAAGGGAAGTTATGTCATGGGAAATGGAGAGAGAGAGAGATGTTATGGCTGCCCTCATGATTGTCAGACCTGAACAGGCTGACTTAGCTGTACTGTGAGTTTGGGGGAGACCCCAGCAGGGAGTCAGAGACATTTTGGGATGACAAGGTTACAGGCTGTGATATGGTGTTTTAAGTTCCTTGCTGTTATGATAAAGTGGGCTGACTGACTGTGGGAGCTGGACATTTGGTTATGGGATATGGTTTTCTGGTGTCTGAATAAATGCTATACTTCTTTAACTTCTTTATGGAGAGTCTCTCATACTTTGTGATATCAGAACTAGGTAGGCATGTTCATGATTATTGTTGATGTTGTGTTTATTGCCTTACTGTTTCATTTGGTGACTAGGAGGATAGGATTGCAAGGTATAAGATCTCTATTTAGAGGTAGAAAGGCTTCAGAGGAAGAAATGGTTGTCCCAGGATGGGAGGATATAACTTATTGCTCCCTTGCAAGGGAATGTTCTAAGGGCACTGGTCTCTGTGAGGACTGGAAGCAGAAGCTAAAGGGTGGAGGACCCAGAGATTTGGAGCGATGCCTCAGAGAAGTTACTGTTGAGGCAGGAATGGGGATCCCAAGAGCAATCTCTATACAAGGCTAGATTTTACTCACAGCCTATCATGTTTTATGTGAAAGCAGAGGTAGGCTATTAAAAGAGAGGAATCGGACAGTTGCTGAAAGGTCTGATAATTCAAGTCAAAGTGCTTCTCCTATACTACAGCAAGATGGAGAAACTCAGGTGGCAGAACAGCAGGAAGCTAACAACCTTGTTGTAAATTCATCTAGAAGGCAGAGGGAGCCAAAGAGGTCAAGAGTGCAGCTCAGTTTAGCCAAGGTCGTGACTAGCAGGCAGTCTGGTTACCATGGCAACACAGGCAGAGAATCTAGACAGAAGGATACAATGTCAGACCCTCTGGTAAGAGGCAATACTTTGTTGCATGGTACTTCTCACAGGGAGAGTGAGACAGTATCACACCAGGCTTCTCAAAGAGAAATGTGCCCCATAGAACAGAGGAGGCATGAAACACAAGATAATACTACTCAGTTTAGGCTGGTTTTGGAGGATTTTATATAGCAGGAAATCACAAATATCTTGAGCAGGTTCACCCAGACAATGGGAGAATTGTTAATATTTTGGATGGTGAGAATCAGTGATGAAGGGGCTACAGGAGTGTCTGTAGATTCTGTGGATTGTATGATATTCATAAGTATTAGTCAGAATTCTTTTTGTACAGCAAGCTTTTAGGGATTATCATTTGCAAAGAACTAATCAAGCAACCAATTGGTTGGCTTTGGCTGTGGGAGGCTGTAAAGAGGAATACACTGCTGACATTATGTGGCCTACTGCAGATAGACCTTGGTATTCTATTAGGGACTGTACAAGAGAGTTAAAGGAGGAGGTAATGAAGACTGCTATTATGTTGGGAAAGAGTGAAGTTTATTATGAAACTTCCTTGGGAGTCTCTCATAGGAATTTGATAGTTAAGACGGCACCCCCCACTTATAAACATGTGATTCTGACTTTGCTGATTGCAGAAGTAGGGAACCCTCTTTCAGAGGTGCCGGATAATATTTCACAGTTAAGTGACTTAGAAGCCTGGGAATTAATAAGTTTCCTCGGGACAGAAGGGTACATGGCCAATGGATCCAACGTCCAATGAGAAAAATGACAAGGAAAGAGATGTTTACTGCTCTATTGAAAGCAGGGGTAGATTTTAGAAGAATAGATGGTATGTCAACTAATGAGCTATACAAAATGTACTGAGATAAGGGACTTAATAGCAAACAGAATAGAGAACTAGGAACTGCCCCTACAAATCCTACAGACCTTGAACCCTTGTGTCCAAGTGAGTCACACCTTCAAAGAGACTAGGGGATAGGCTGAGCCCCAGCTCAGATTAAAGAAACACACAGATGGGATTACAGACCCCATATTAATATGATTATATATTGGAAGAATGGATCAAATACTGTAACTGGGGTGTTGATAGAAACTGGGGCAGAGGCCAGCTTGATTTATGGAAACCCTGACAAATTTAAGCATGGAACTCCTATTACCATCACAGGACTAGGAGGGTCTGGAATATCAGCCAAACAAGTGAAACTGATGATGAAAATTGGACAATTGCCTAAGAGAGAATATACCATGGTCATTGTACCCATTCCTGAATACATCATTGGAATAGATATATTGAAAGGCATGACTCTGATTTTGCCTGAGGGGAGATATCAATTTGCAGTAAGGAAGATAGAATTAATACAGTTTTGGTGGGAAAAGAAAAGTATCATGTGTTAGGTGGGCAAGATGAAATTGCCAATACTATAAAGGAATATATTGAAGCAGGAGTGTTAGTACCTACAACCACTCAATGGAATAATCCTTTATGGCCAGTATGAAAGTCAGATGGAACATGGATGAACGACAGTGGATTATAGACAATAGAATAAAATGACTCCTCACTTGTATGCTGCAGTTCCAGATACTGTTACCTTAATAGAAAGGATCCAGAAATATGATGGGACTTGGTACGCAGTTATTGATTTGGCCAGTGTTTTCTTTACGATCCCAATAGACTCCAAACAGTGGAACCAGTTTGCTTTCATGTTGCAGGGCTGACAACATACTTTTACCTGATTGCCACAAGGATATCTGCATAGCCCAACTATTTGTCATAGGATTGTGGCTGAACATTTGGATGAATTGAAGTTACCTGGTATACAGCTTAACCATTACGTAGATGATATTTTGAAACAGGGAAAAATGTAAAAAAAAATGAAGAAGAGTTTGACACTTTGCATTTGCATATGAAAAGCAAAGAATGGGAAATTAACCCTGCAAAGATTCAGGGACCAGCTCAAACTATAAAGTTTTTGGGTATACAATGGAATAAAGGACTGTGAGAAATTCTCCCACAAGCTCAACAAAAGGTTCAAGATTTTCCTGTCTCCACCAATAAGAAAGAGGCACAAAAGAGGCACAAAAGGACTGTTTGGATATTGGTGGCACCACATTCCACATCTCAGACAAATTTTGAAACCCTTATATAAAGTTACCAGGAAAAAAATATGAATTTGACTGGAGACTTGAACAGAGTAAAGTTTTGGAAGAAGATAAAGCTGCTATACAATTAGCTCTGGATTTATGGCCTATGCAAAGTGGACTGGTGGAATTACAATTGACTATGCAAAATGACTATGTGAATTGGAGTTTATGGCAGAAACAACAACGCTGAAATGTACCCTTAGGATTTTGGTCAAGGAAACTACCTTCATCTGGATTACAATATACACCTTTTGAAAAGCAGTTGTTAGCTTCCTATTGGGCTTTGGTAGAGACTCAACAACTGACTCTTGGCCATGAAGTGACATTAAGGCCTGGAATGCCAATAATGACTTGGGTAATGAGTAGCCTAGCATCTCACAGAATTGGACATGTGCAAGAGTCCAGCATAATTAAATGGAAATGGTATATTCAGAACGGTATATTCTGGATTCCATATAATGGAAATTCTATATTCAGAATAGATTGAAAAGGCAAAAGTGGAGTTTCTGATCTGCATGAATCTATTGCAAGCATCAACATTGATGAAAATAACAAACCTACTGAACCAAGGCAACAGTTGGTACAATCCTTGGTAAAATGGAATGATGGATATGATACACTGACTGAAGAACAGAAGAACAGTAAACCATGCATGGTTTACTGATGGGACAACAAAATATTTCGGCCATAAAGACATTGGAAAGCAGTAGCCTATAGCCCATGTACTAAGAGAACTTTGGAAAGTACTGGGATAGGTGGAAGTAGTCAACATGCTGAACTTATGGCAGTACATCAAGCTATTAAAACAGAGAAAGGAGGACAGTATCATATATTCACTTATTCTTGGGCAGTAGTTAATGGGTTAGCTACATGGATGCCAAGGGGGAAAAACAAAAATTGGGAAATTCATGGTAAACAAGTTTGGGTCAAAGAACTATGGGAAGATATATGGAACATGTCTTTGATTACTGATTTGTCAGTTTTTCATGTAGATGCTCACATGCCCTTCACTATGCCAGAACATGAGTACAATGCACATGCTGATCGACTAGTGAAGATTGCTACTGAACATATTGTCCCTACTCTGACAGCTGATGATATGGTACTAGCAAAATGGGTCCACCAAATGGCTGGCCATTTAGGGGTCCAGGCTACACACCAGTGGGCACAAGATTAGTATCTCTTATTCATTGTTAAAGCAAGTAACAGAGGAATGTCATATATGTCAATTGGAAAAAGAATGGACTGTTCCTCAGCTGGTAACTGGAAAAATAGCAAGAGGAAAAGTTCCAGCCCAGATATGGCAGATAGATTATATTGGACCACTACCACAAGATAAAGGATATAAATCTATATGTACTTGTGTTGACACCTATTCAGGTGTACTAGTGGCTTGTCCTTATAAGAATGCAACCCAGAAAAACATGTGTAAAATTCTAGATATTATAAATCTATATTATGGAACCCCAATGCAGATTCAAAGTGACAATGGGTCACATTTCAAAGGTAATGAGAGGAAGAGATATTGTGTATTGAACAATATATAGTGGATATATCATACACCATATTATCCACAAGCATCCAGATTGATAGAAAGAATGAATGGATTATTGAAAGAACAGTGAAGAAATTTAAGTTCTAATAATTCGTATCAACATTGGAAGGTAATTTGTTCACTGCTTTATGTAATTTTAATAATAGACCATTAGGAGGAAGTACACCTCTAGCCGGAATGATGACCCTGAATCTGCAAATTAGAAAACAGCAAACACATAAGATCCAAAATATTGAGTACTGGACTGTGAGGGAAGATGTCCTACCACTGTATCCAGGAATACCTGGCTCAGCAGGATATGATTTACATTGTTTAGAGAACTTTTGTTTGGATAAAAAAAAGATAAGAAAATTCTCTACTGGGATATGTATGAAAATCCTTAAAAATCATTTTGGACAGCTATTACCTAAACCAGGATTAGCAGCTCAAGGAATACGTGTATTGGCTGGAGTGATAGATTCTAGTTATCAAGAAGAAATTACTGTGACACTCTAGAATTTAGGCAAAGAACCTATACAATTGTGTAAAAATGATAAAATAGTTCAATTGATTACTATTCCTTGTGAAACAATACCTCTTGTGAAAACTCACCTTCCTTCCAAAATAACTATCAGAGGAAAGGAAGGATTTAGTTATACTGATAGAATAAAATTGGGAGCTAATGATGTTAGCTCTCATAGCTTTCCCATAGCACATGGGAAAGACAATACTTTAACAGTAGTCTACCCAGGAGAAAATGGTTCTGAAACTGTATCTTTGACTTATGTATTCTATCAAGAATGAGGCTATGATAGTCTCTTTGTTTCTTTTTGGCTTTTGTGTCTTAAATTTGTTTATAAGATTTGTTTCCTGCAGGCTTAGTACCATGCACTTGCAGATGCCTGATTGCTTAAGCCAGATGTCAACCTCTGATGTATTCAGATGTTACCTCTAGACCTGTCCACGACTGTGATGCGTCATCATTGGACCTGGTGTCAAATGAGTTCCAGATGCCAGCTTGCTAAAGAATTGACCTCTCAAATAGGACTCTTAATCTCTTGGGGCAGGGGCAGCTCAGGAAGAAGCTTTGGAGGACAAGATCTTTACTCCTTACCCCAAGATTTTGAGCCCCATTCATTCGAGGGGGGAATGATGACATTGTTTTATATGTTTGTCTTACGTTATCCCTGTTATATTGTTGTGTAAAGTTCTGTTGACACCAGTTATCCCAGAATTCCCATTGCCCTATGTAATGGATTGGAAAGATCTTGGGGCTGAATGTAGTAGCAATTTGGATTTGAAGATCTTTCCCACCCATTAATAGGCCATGTGACCTGCTTATGTCACAGGAAGCCTAAGTCAGGTGTGGTGGGAGGAGCTTCCTGACAGGAAAAGGAGGTTAAGGAAGTTATGTCACAGGAAATGCAGAAAGAGAGAGGGAGGGAGAGAGAGAGAGAGAGAGAGAGAGAGAGAGAGAGAGAGAGATGTCGTTATGGCTGCAAATGGCTACCCTCATGATTCTTAGAACTACACAGGTTGACTTAGCTGTACTGTGAGTTTGTTTTGGGGAGACCCCAGCAGGGAGTTGGAGAGGTTTTGGGATGGCGAGGTTACAGGCTGTGATATGGTGTTTTAAGTTCCTTGCTGTTATGATAAAGTGGACTGACTGGCTGTGGGAGCTGAACATTTGGTTGTGGAATATGGTTTTCTGGTGTCTGAATAAATATTATACTTCTTTTACCTTCTTTATGGAGAGTCTCTCATACTTTGCTATACAAAACTACATAGGCATATTCATGATTATCATTGATATTGTGTTTATTGCCTTACTGTTTCAACTTGTAAACCTTACTTGTCCTGGTAATTTTTTTTCCCTTAGGGAGAATATTTATAGGTTGTTCAATCACTTTTTTGTCTAATATAGAGTTACTTAAATATTTTATTTCTTATTCTGTTATCCTGGGAAATTTAAATTTTTGTAAATTTTCATTTATTTCATTTAGATTGTCATCCTCATTGAAATCTAGTTGGGCAAAATAGTTCCTAATAATTGCATTTATTTTGTCTTTTACTGGTTGTGGATTCATCCTTTTCAATTTTGGTACTAGAAATTAAATTTTCTTTAATAATAAAATCTTAAATTAACCTCTCTTGCTTTATTTGGCCTCACAGCTCAGGTTTAAGCAAATACCTGGTAATCTCTAGAAAATTGATACTCAAACAGATTTTACAATCATGAGCTTCATTATCATCCAATACAGCTAACAGACCAAAGAAAAGAATATACAAATACTATTGCAACATAAACAGAGATTTGTCTCCACATGAAAGAAATTTACCCCAACCTGAGGATGAGGGAGACATGCTGGGCGGGGAACATGCTCTAAGTGGGTATAGGTAGGAAGGAGGCATTACTAATCAGACCCAAGTATGATGAAATGTGATGGAAAAAAATCAGTAATGCTTTAAAGTCTATGTCATTAAATATCCATTTCCTCCCCAGGAGGATTATCTCAGTTTTTCTGGGTAAATTATTGTTGGTTGTAATCCTAGATCCTTTGTATTTCAGAATATCCTGTTTCAAGTCATTCACTCCTTTATAGTGTTAGCTACTAAGTCTTGTGTGATTCTGACTGTGGCTCCATAGTATTTGAATAATTTCTTTCCTGCCACTTGCAGTATTTTCTCCTTGACCAAGGAACTCTGGATTTTGTCTATAATATTCCTGGGAGTTCTCATTTTGAGATTTCTTTCAGGAGGTAACAGTTGGATTTTTTCAATTCTACATTGCCCTCTGGGTTTAAGACATCTGGGCATTTTTGCTTTATTGATCTCTTGAAATAAAATTTATATGCTTTTTGTAGGTTTTAAGTAGTCCAGTGATATTTAAATTATCTGTCCTTGATCTATTTTTTAAAAATTAATTTGTTTATTTATTTTTAGTTTTCAACATTCACTTCCATAAAATATTGAGTTCCAAATTTTCTCCATGTCTCTCCCCTGCCTTCACCCAAGATGGCATGTAATTTGATATAGGCTCTACATACACATTCTTATTAAGCATATTTTTACATTAGCCATGTTGTAAAGAAGAATTAGAACCAATGAAAGAAACCACAAAAAAGAAGAAACAAAAAAAAAGAAAAAGTAGAGAGAGCAAATAATATGCTTCAATCTACATTCAGACTCCATAGTTGTTTTTGTGGATACGGACAGCATTTTCCATCATGAATCCCTTGGAGTTGTCTTGGATCCTTGCATTGCTGAGAAGAGATAAGTCTGTCAAAGTTAGTCATCACACATTGTGGCTGTTATTGTGTACAGTGCTCTCTTGGTTCTGTTCACTTCACTCATCATCAATTCATTCAAGGCTTTCTAGGTTTTTCTGAAGTAGGCTTGCTCATCATTTCTTATAGCACGATAGTATTCCATTACATTCATATACCACAACTTATTTGGTCATTCCCCAATTGATGGGCATCTCCTCAATTTCCAATTTTTTGCTACCACCAAAAGAGATACCATAAATAGTTTCGTACATGTGGGTCCTTTTCCCATTTTTATGATCAATTTGGGATACACCCCTAGAAGTGGTATTGCTGGGTCAAAAGGTATGCACACTTTTATAGCCTTTTGGCCATAGTTCCAAATTGCTCTCCAGATTGGTTGGATCAGTTCACAACTCCACCAACAATGCATCAGTGTTCAAATTTTCACACATCTTCTCCAGAATTCTCCTTTTTCCTGTTTTATCATGTTGGCCAATCTGATAGGTGTGATGTGGTAGTTAAAAATTGTTTTGATTTGCATTTCTCTAATCAATAGTGATTTAGAGCATTTTTATATGATTATAGACAGCTTTAATTTCTTCATCTGAAAACTACCTGTGTTCCAATTTTCTCACAACGTCTCACAACTTCCTTTGACCATTTGTCATTTGGGGAATGACTTGTATTCTTATAAATTTGACTCAGTTCTTTGTATATTTGAAAAACGAGGCCTTTATCAGAGACACTGGTGGTAAAAATTCTTTCCCAGATTTCTGCTTCCCCCTAATCTTGGCTGCATTGGCTTTGTTTGTGCCAAAACTTTTCAATTTAATATAATCAAAATTATCCATTTTGCATTGCATAATGTTCTTTATCTCTTGTTTGGTCATCAATTCTTCCATTCCCCATAAGTCTGACAGGTAAACTATTCCTTGCTCTTCTGGTATGCTTATAGTATCAGTCTTTCTACCTATATTGTATACCCATTTTCACTTCATTTTGGTATAGTGCAAGATGTTGGTCTATGCCTAGTTTCTATCATACTATTTTCCAGAAGTTTTTTATCAAATATTGAGTTATCCCAGAAGCTGGAATCTTTGTGTTTATCAAACAGTAGATTACTATAGTCATTGACTACTGTGTCTTGTGTTCCTAACCTATTCCACACATCTACCACTCTGTTTCTTAACCAGTACCTAGTAGTTTTGATGATTGCTGCTTTATAATACAATTTAAGATTTGGTATGGCTAAGCCACCTTCCTTAGCATTGCTTTTCATTAATTCCCTTGATATTCTGGACTCTGTTCTTCTAGATGAAATTTGTTGTTATTTTTTTTCCAGCTCTTTAAAATAATTTTTGGGTAGCTTGATTGCTATGGCATGGAATAAGTAAATTAATTTAGGTAGAATTGTCATTTTTATTATATTAGCTTGACTTCCCATGAGCAACTGATGTTTTTCCAGTTATTTACATCTGACTTTATTTGTGTGAAAAGTGTTTTGCAGTTATGTTCATACAGTGCCTGGATTTGTTTTGGCAAGTAGATTCCCAAATATTTATAGTGTCTACAGTAACTTTAAATGAAATTTCTCTTTCTATCTCTTGTTTTTGGGCTTTGCTGGTAATAAAAAGAAATATCAATGATTTATGTGTGTTTATTTTATATTCTGCAACTTTGCTTAAGTTATTTAATATTTCAAGTAGTTTTTTTTACCTTATTCTCTAGGATTCTTTAAGTATATCATCACGTTATCTGCAAAGAGTGATAACTTTGCTTCTACTTTACCTGTTCTAATCCCTTCAATTTCTTTTTCTTCTCTTCCTGCTAAAGCTAATGTTTCCAGTGTGATATTGAATAACAGTGATAATAACGGACATCTTTGCTCCCTCCCATACTGATCTTAGTGGAAATGCTTCTAGTTTATCCCCATTACATATAACGCTTGTTAGTGGTTTAAGGTAGATGCTACTTATCATTGTAAGGAAGACTTACAATATTCATTCCTATGCTCTCTAGTGTTTTGAATAGGAATGGGTATTGTACTGGTCCCCTTCAGCCATAACAGGAGGGATCTTTACCTTAATCCTCCTAGCTTCTAGAGCTAAAAGACTGCTGCACCTTGTCTTTCTGATGGCTCCACTATTTCAAGATTTTCCTGGGCAATATTTTCTGGGTTTTTCAAGGTCAATAAGGGAGGGTGAGAGCAACTTACTGCTTATTCTGCCATCTTGGCTCCTGGAAGTCAATCCTTGATTCATTTTTTTAAGTCAGTTGTTTTTCCTTTGAGATATTTTTACTTTTCTTCTACTTTTTTCAGTCTTTTCTCTGTATTTGTTCTTCTTCAATGTCTCATGAAGTCATTAGCTTTTACTCAACTAATTCTAATTTTTAAGGAGTTATTTTCTCCAGTGAAGTTTTGTAGTTCTTTTACCAAGCTATAAAATCTCTTTTCATAATGTTCTTGCTTAGCTCTAATTTATTTTCTCAATTGGCTTTTAAAATATTTTTTTCTTTTTATCTCTTTTAATAACTCTTCTAAAAATTCTTTTGGGGCTTATATCCAATCTGCATTTTTCTTTGAGGTTTTTCATGTAGATATTTCTAAGTCATTGTCTTCTTCTGTGTTTGTGTCTTGAGATCTTTTGTCACCACAATGCCTTTTTACTGTTAGGTTCCTTATTTGCTCATTTTGCCAGCCTATTTCTTGACTTTGGACTTTATATAGAATTGGCCTCTGCACTCCTTGGGGTTTGGAAAGGGGTGGGAAGCCAGGAAATGTCTGGTCTGAGCTTCTTCTTTTTATATCCCTCTGTCATTTCCACTGCTCAGTCTGGGGGACTGTAATTTTTTCTTGTACTTCCAAAGTGGTGTGATCCAAGAAGAGGTATGCTCATTGCCCTTCTGGACTGTGTATGATTGGCTTTCTATAGACTGCTCCTAGACTCAGGCATACTTAATCCACTGGGAGGTTTTGCAGGTTCAGCACTACTGAACTGTTGATTTTGATCCCTTGCCCTCATTGATTCCACTATAAGCTTATGTGGGGTACTAAAAGTTAGAACTGAGTTCCCTCTCTGTTCTTTGGCTAAGAACTACACAGCCATGTTTCTGGAATTTTTCCTTGCTCCTTACACAAGCAAGACCCCTGCTCCCTCACTACTGTAACTGCTCCTTTCAGCCCTGTAACTATGACCTGCAACCATATTGTGGGCAACAGAACTGCCAGATGGCACCTATGTCTGCTTCCAGGGCTGGTAGAGGAGTCTCCTTGTATCTCTTCATTACATCTCTGTATTGTCTCTGGACACTTGTTTTCTCTTCACTGCTACTGCCATAGCCCACTACAGCGTCTCTCTGCTACTGCACTATGGCACTGTCAAGCCCCGACCCCAATGCTTTCAGACCTCTCTTCTTTCTTCCTAAGTTTTCCTGAACTGGAAGTAACTTTAATTTTTTTCTTGGTTTTCCTGATCAGAATTCAGTTTGATGTCCTTTCTAGGAGCTAATACAAAAACTTACTGTCTCTCAGTCTACTATCTTTACTCTTCCCCTGACATTATTATTCATTTTAAAGTAAAATCAACCTAATTAAATATTAGGATAGTTGTTATTCATGACAGAAAGCTCTAATAAATGAAAGTTCAAATTCATAATTTCACACAATCAGATCCTAAGATGCTAATCCCATAATAATACAAATGCAGTAAAAATCAAAATTATTTCTTACAAGAAAATTTCTCAGAATCACAATGAAAAAAAAAATGAAGAGTTTAATAACAACATATTTAGGACTCAAAACATGAAACATGGAACAAGCTTGTTGCCAGTCAAGTGACATGAATTATGTTGAATGCATTTTCAAATTTCTTTTTTTAACACTTATAAGATGTTTTTATTTATTTATTGTTTTCTTGAACAAAGCAAAATGCAATTATTTTTGGAAAAATCTTATAAAACAAGTGAATGTGAAAAAAATGAATCCTCCAAGAAAACATAACAAATTTCAAATTCAACCTTTAAGAGAATTACCCCCACTCTAACCAATACCAGACCTTATCACTATCCTGAAGACCCCAAATATCTTTTAAGTGTTCCAAAAATCAAACTGTTGAAAATCTCCTCTTCCTTTACCCCAAGCACATGTTTTCAGGTTTGTCACTGGCCAGGAATTTTGCTGAGGTTCCTTTGAACCAGGAGAAGGTAGGTCAAGTCAGTCTGAAGAGACCTATTCCCTTGCCCCTCTACCCATAGTGGCCTATGGCCATGACTGAAGCAAGATGGCCCAAAGTCCTGGAACCCAGAGCATGCCCCCTCTCTCCCACTATTCACCGCCAAGAGCCAAGGAGGTTCATATCAGGTACAGATTTCTTATGGTCAGTTATGTAACAGACATGAAAACAACCCTGGGTACTTGTTTTCTCACTTCATTAAAAAAAAATTGAGCAAACAGGGACTTCATGAAAAGATTCCTAACATTTGGTCCATGAATCCACACAACAGGTGGCAACTGCTTTTTAATTTGTTATGTGGAAAAGCAATTATCCTGTCACTATGGAGTGCATCTTGGACACACACACAGAGCAAGCTTGGTTCCTGAAAGTACAAGCAGGAAAAGAGGTAAGGGCCTTCATAGCTGGGTAAGAGCCTTGACTAATACTAAGCAAGACCCTGAAGTTACTGTCTACTAGAGTCATGTAAAATGACCACTGTATTTTTTTCACTTAATTACTATTTTCCAGTCATCCATTGAGATATAATTACAAAAGGATTGAAAAACTTCCTTAAATAAAGAGTAGACTGATGTAGCTGCTATTGAAACAAGGATCAAGCAGGATTTATGGAGTGAAATTAGCCTTCTTTGTCAAAGATCTTAAAGACATCCTCAAAGACCTCATTAACAGATTTAGAGGCATCCATGATCCTCACTTTCCCCGTGTTCTCATAGAGGTCAATAATAGGCTTAGTGCACTGTAGACAGGTCTGAATTCTCTTTGCTAGGCTTTCTTGGTTGTCCTCACTCCTCCCCCTGCTATTGCCCCTCTTAAGAGAGAGCTCAGTGCATATCTAATTATCACAGTCAAAACACCGAATGAAAACTACATCTGCTTTCCCACTCATGGTCTTGTTTCAACCTTGAAGGATGTCCTGATTTCATGGAAACCCATCAATCAAGAATTTATTCTTCTGAGCATTAGCCTCCATTGTTTGATCCATTTCCCTTTTTAGCAAGCTGGTACTTATCTCAACTGGCACAGTCTCTCCTTCTCTAACATACTTTTCAGTGAGCTCACCATACTGAGAATCTGGCTCATTTTTCTCATCATGAAGAAAATCTCCGGCAGAAAGATTTGTATGGCCGTATTTCTGCACAATGAAGGAGCACTGGGTGCCCTTGCCAGCACAGGCCCACCCAGGACTAACACAATGAATGACTTCATGAGGTGAGGCTGGTGGTGAAGTCGATAGTCAAGAGCAGCAGGCGGCAGATATTCGGACCCGGCCTGGAGCAGCAGGAAGGGCAGCAGAAGCACAGGCGGGGCATGGAGACAGCAGCTCAGCAAACCTCAACTTGCGGGCACAGTCTGGCTGCCTGGAAAATCAAATTTCTTTTTTTTTTGGAGGGGGGAAGGGCAGGACAATTGGGGTTAAGTGACTTGCCCAAGGTCACACAGCTAGTAAGTGTGTCAAGTGTCTCAGGCCGGATTTCAACTCAGGTCCTACTGATTCCAGGGCTGGTGCTCTACTCACTGTGCCACCTAGCTGCCCCCAAATTTCTATACACAGAAAATCATTTCATCTATTTCTCAGTCTTGGCATTCTATACTAGTAGCTCCAGAAACCAGTGTAGTGTGATTAAAATCAAATTGCTTATATAGTTATGAAGATGTCACAAGCAGTTACCATTCAGAAAACAGAACAATCACACTATAAAATAGTAATTTTTTCTTAATTAAGCAAAACCAAATGCAAACTCTAATCTTAAGTTGCCCAGTTTTAAATATTGTTACATTATTCCAGGTTCTTTTTCACATGAACAAGAATATTGAAATTGGTTAAATAAGTAAATAAAGAAAGCTTGGAGATCATGAGAAATCTAAAAATTAACTTTATCTGAGGAGGAAACAAGGACTTCTTCAAATAGAATAATAATTTCACGGGCACATAAATCTTCCTATTCTCTTCATCTAATCAGATATAAAACCTTAACTTTTATGCTTTATTATTTTTCTAAAAATTTCCATTGATCTTTGACAAGTTTTGTCATACAATGCCAATTAACTATAAAATGTATAATTTTCCCAGCTCAAAGTGGAAACTTTAAGGTTTACAGGTAGTTTCCCATACTGTCATGTAAAACTTTTCCAATGTGGTTTATTAAGAGCTTGTAAATGCAGAGTTGGCTCTAATTTCTTTGAGGTGACATTGCTTCCAATTTCAAGGTAATTAAATTAAATCATTCACAGAAGAGATGTTTCTTCAGTGCCAGAAGAGGTTTAAAAACTGAACACAGATCAATCATTAAAAAGAATTGTGGCCAAAGGTATATATTATGATAATAACGGGATTAGGAACAACAGAAGTCATAGAAACGACAAATTTATTTACAGCTCTTTATTTTGAGCAAACTGATGCACAAATTGACTCTCTTTAACTAATTTTCCTTCTTTTCTTACCAGTAAGATGAGATTATTATATGAGGACTGTTCCTTTTTGTATGGCTGTGTTCCCTCAATTTGAGCTTTAGACAAAGAAAAGTGCTTAATACATGGTCATGGCTTATCTTTATAATAACTACTCAGAATTTGATCGTTTCCTTTTCGCCAACCTAGCATCATTACTAGAGTGGGACCCAATTGCAAAATCAATGGCCTCTGATTTGAGTACTTTTCCAGGATGGGATGAAACTGCCACTTTCCTTCACCCCCTCCTGAACCAGCAGGCGCATAGCAACCAAATCAAGTTCCTTTTCTCCAGGGAGTTCCAAAAACATCCCTTTCAACGTATGCAATATGGTGTCCCATAATTCACACAGCAGCTCTCTTTCTACCTTAGTAAATGAATCAGGTAAAACATTCCAGTCATGACAGAGATAGAGACCTCTTGAGAGAGAAAGACCATTTGCCAGCAATATAGTAGGCTTACCCTATTCTCCCATATTTTAGACAGTGGAGACCCAGGCAGGATCCCTTTAGAGTCTATAAAACCTATTTTCCAATTTGTATTTTGGAATCTTTTATTTTTTCAAAGATTTTTTCTTCCCAAGAAACTGAGCAGAATTCCAGCAGGGAGACTTTTTAGAAAGTCAGCAGCTTGTACTTGCTAGAAAGTAGGAACAAGTAACGCACAGAAAGTTTCTAACTGCTTCTCCAGTGCCTGAGAATCCTACTTACCACACCAAATTGTTAGGTTGAAATTAACCTATGTAGAGAAAATCCTTAAAATTATAGACAGTTTACTGAAAATAGGAAATTAGAAGTTTCCAGAATATCTACATGAATATGGGCAATCCACAAAGGAGACATAGTTAAAATAGATTTTTATTACAGCTAAAACTACTAGGTTAGCTTATAGCATTTAAAAATAAAGCTTGCAGAATGACAAAAACTTGCATAATCAAAGAAACTTATACACAATACCATTCACAACACATAAAATAAAAGAAACTTTTATAGAATGCCATCCATAGCGTGGAAGTAGTGGAAACTTGTTTGTAACACCACATTCAACACAGAATAGGGAGAACTTGAGCAATACCTACAGAGTAACAGGACTTGTATACAATATCCTTCCAAAACTGGACATAGTTTCCTCAAAATGTTTTCAGCACATTTCCATAGGTATGTGACTACTATTACCCTTTATCAGGGCTCTATCACAAAGGCAAAAATTTAACTTTTGCATTTCAAGATCTCTAGACCATATTTGAAGATCAGAGGACATACTCAGCCTTTCTAAGGGACGGATAAAGTTTGAATCAAGAAGTTTCACTCTCTTTTTATAAAATCTATTGTTTTTTTTTTGGAGGGGGGAACTGATCTAGGCAAACGATATCTTTGCATTATCATGCCCCTTTCCAAATAATTAGAGATTATTGAAGCGCCACATCATAATTATATTAGAAGCCTCTTAAGCCAAAGCAATTCTTGGTCACTATGGTAGGAGAGGGAGCTTTCTTGATGTGTCCATTGATTACAGATCTTAAAGAAGAGTGCTAAGTCCTAACAACAAGATGAAAATTAGGGCTGACTGTTTTCATAGAGTAACTCCCCCCTCCATGGTTTCTTCTTACAGATATGTCAAAAAATATATCTCACTAAGGATGGATATCTTTGGATGTAAGGATAGTATAAGGATAGTAGCCTATCTAGCTCTCAACATTAATGATAATGAGTTTTCTTGCCCAAGTGAATATTCTCTGCTCGAGTAGAGTTTGGCAGGCATTTTACTCTCAATTTACTCTAATTAGGCACTGAGTTGGAATTGTCAAATGCTAAATTCTTTCAGTGACAAATCCTAGTCACTCCTTCCACCCCTCATTCTAATTGAACTTGTATCCTAAGCAGTTCCTAAAGTATATTGTCTTTGGGGAAGGTAATGGGAATCAGAGCTCATTATCTTGACTCTAGCTAAATAGGGCAGCTTGTGGAAACATAGCTGTATGTGTATATATAATGTAGCCTTATAGAATATTTGGATATATGTGTAAGTGTAAGTGTATGTGTATATATGTGTGTACACACACACGCACACACACACACACACACACGCACATATATATATATATATATGTATATATATATAGCTTATCCAATACTGATTTTTCAGATGTGGTTTAATTAATACATCAACTATTCTTTTTTTTTCATTTGTGGAGGGTTTTCCCCTTTATTGGTATCCTCTGCATTTAGTATAGTTCTTAGCCTATAGAAAACACCCTAGAAATGCTTCTTAATCATCTGATTCACAAGAAAATTGAAGGGTAGTTACTCTGGAAAAACATAGATCTAAATTCAGGATGTCATGTCCTTTCTGATTTTTATGCTACCATTGTTATTTTCCCACTCCAATAATCCTTTCATCTTTTAAAAACCAGAGATTCACTTAATCATCAAAGGAAAGAATGGGAGAATCTTTTCTCCCTATACCTCATAATCCATGACAGTAAAAGTGATACAACTAATTAGAAAGCTCAAATGCTCCCTTATGGTGAAAGAGTTTGAGTCCCATCTTTAACTTCTTGCTCTTGAAGAAAAAAATAATTTGCTCCCTCATGAATGGGAAATACGTCTACTGTCAGGTTCCCTTTATTCTTTCCACCAACAAAGATGGCAGCTCTGACATGGCTAGTACATGTCCTCAGTGATCCCATGCTGCTTATGGTATACATGCTACATAGAATGGAAATGCTGTTCTGATCATTATTATAACTTTATGTATTATTTTTTTTCTTATATAACATTGACTACCATGACCTTCCATTCCCTGAAAGCCAGGTGTGTTACATTTTACCCATCTCTCCAGAGTATCCAAGTACTCTTAAGGGTGTTCGGGGAGTGGAAGCTCTGTTGCTGGCTCCAGCCCCCACAAATGATGCTCCCCACAATTATAAGAGGGGTCCCCTGTATACCGGTTCCATTTATCTATTTAACATTCAGAATAGCTTTTACAATGAAACATTTGCTTCAAACATGAAAATGGCATTTAATTCCTACCACCATCACATCAGTTTCTGGGGAGATGAAAGGTATTAGGTTCAAACTTAGCTAAATTCTTATACAGCACAATCTCAGTTTCAAGTCCAAATCTCTTCTTGTGCTCAAATTTCAGGTGCCCTGGCTTCTCAGGGTTTCCTTGTTGGGCTGACTAGCTGTAACACCCCACTTGGAATCTTGGCTTAAAGGTCAGCATTATTTAATTCAGGATCTGGTGGTATTGCCTGAACATAATATTGAGGACAAATGTAACAGAACAGAAACAGAAACAGAAATACCCCAATGACACAGGGCCTAAAAGGAGAGAGGGGGGAAGGTTTCCTCCCTTCTTGCTTTAGTTAAAGAAGTCAGGAGAAAACAAGACTATCCCAGGCTAGCAGTCTTAAAGAGACTGCCAGCTCTGGCTATGCAGCCAAAGAAGGCTACACCCACTCACATGTTAGGGAAATACAGAGAAACACAATGCCTCCATGTTAGGTGATTTGGGCATGTACAAAGAAACCTCATAGACCTTTCTGAAACTACAGAAATACTCCCACTCAAGGATTATGCCATTGAATGGCTCTATAGACAGGAGGAGAATATTCATTTCAATTAGTACTTATTTATTGATTGTTATGAACTCAATATTATTTAGGCTTGATACAATTTCATTCAGAGCCCAGGATATAGAGTAGAAAACAACAGAAAACAATGGAAGCTTTTGCTCAAATGAATGGTTCCATGCTTTGGGATTTCAGAGTGATTGAATTAATCATTAAAATCTTTATTGGGAAGGGCCTACGAGAGTCTAAGAAGGGCCTAAGAAGAGATAAGGAATTATAAGAACTCAGCACATGCTCAAGTGATAGAAATGTGTCCAGTTTCACTATGGGATGCATGGAGGATAAGGATGCAAATTAATACTGGAAATATAAATTTAGGGGGCACTAGGTCACTTTGATTGTTAAGCAATGGAATTTGAACTTGACTCAGGAGGCAATAGAGAAGATTAAAATTTCTGAGCTTTGGACTGACATGACCAGATCTAGGCATTTAAAAAAAAGATTATTCTGAATGGGAGTGGGGAGAGAGTGGATATAACAAAATATGTGAAAAGGATAAATATCATCATAACATGTAATATTAAGAAATGATAGGAATAGATATAATAGTTTTCATCTAATATTTGAAAGAAAATCATGCGGAAGAGGCATTAGACTTGTCCTGTTTGATTTCTGAATTTGGTACATAGTAAGTACCTAATAAATGCTTTTTTTTCTAATTTTATCTAATCTTCAGAGGACAGAATTAGGGGCAAAAGGTAAAAGATACAGAGGTCAATTTAGGCACATCCCGCTGTGAGGAATTTTTCTTTCTATTTCTTGTTTTATTGTCATTTCTTTTTATTTCACTTAAATTATTTGCTTCTTAAAATTGATGTTATTTTGTATTTGGGTTGCCAGGTATACTACATCAACAGTGATCAAGTTTAAACAGACCGTTGAGAATTTAAAACTAGAGGGATATTACACAATTGTGTACTGAGGGAAAGGTCGCTGTAAATATTAGGGATGTTCAATTATGGAAGTTCTGGGCCTTCAGAAAGGACAGTTAATGTTGAGAATACTGGTGAACTATGATGAAAGCACCATGAAAAGTTCATTTTATACTTTTGTGGACTCTTTGAGGAATGAAGAAATTGGATAATGTATTTTGAAAAGAGATGATTTGAAACCGAAATGGCTAATAACTGGTGCTTCCCCAGATCCTCAGAAAGATAACCACAATTGGAGCTTGAGTAAATGAACCTGAAACCTCTTTTGTATAATTTGTTAGCTCTTTAAATTGGTCTACCCAAAGGAACTGTATGCCCAGGCCTTGTCATCAACACTCAGTCATGATGCCTTTGTTGTGGGATTAAATATATCTCCATATACAAGATGTAAAATTTCCCTATTAACAAATTTGAACGTGATCAACAATCTTGCCTATACCTGAGGCATGCCCTTGGATTCAGCTTTTGAAAGGGAGAGCTTAAAGCTACAGATATTCTTTTATCTATTCAAGCTATTTTTCATGAAGTCTTTCCGGGAACCACATGGCCACATGAGTAAAGGACCCACATGGCTCTAAAAATGGCAACATCAGATGCATAAACAGACAGGACTACAGATCTTGGGCCACAGTGTCATCCACAGGAATGCAAGATAATAAATAGCACATTTCAAATGGCTGTGCTCAAATGCCTGAAGAGTCCCAGGATGTCAATTTCCTGGAGAGAAAAGGAGGAGTAGGAGCCAGAGTCAAAGATTAGCAAGGAACAGAGCTGTGACAAGTTAAAAAAAAAACCCAGATGTTCGCCTTCCCTAGCACTTTGCACTTCTATAGGAGAACTCTAACTATAAATGTCTCTCAGAAAATGTGGCTTACTGGAAGGAGAAGAGTCAGAGATTTATCAAGAGTGCTTTTCTTTGGGAATAGAAATCAACCTAAGAGAAGACCTAAAGAAGATGGAGTCACATTGGTGAAGAAAAGAAATTTGTTTTTGATTCTTTAAAGCCTCAGGTGTTAGTCATTTGTATTTTACATTTCTGATTGTGTGAAATAATGTCTGTCTAATAGCCAATGTTCTTTCCTGTTGTACTTTTCATGAGAACAACCTTTTGCACAGAAACATAAACATAAGTGGCATTTAATTTTTTTTAGGAGCAATTTGTCAGTGGGGGCCAAATGAATGTTGGTTTTTTTTTGAGAACTCTTCAATAACTTTGATTTGGAGCTGTAGGTTACTTATGGTTTGGATTAGGTTTATGAGATTATGTAACAAGAATAATAGAGAGTCTACAAACAGATCTATGGATATCAGGAAGAGAGGGGCTGATAAGAGTGAGTTCTAGTTTGGAAACTGTTCATTTTAGGCATACCTGATGATGTATAGCATGTGGTTGAAAATACCACACTAAGATTTCAGGAGAAGTCAGGGCTAAAGATATGCATTTTAGAGTCTGTTTGAAATTGTGCAAATAGTCAGTATCTAAGAAAGAATGAGAATATAGAAAAGAGAGAGCAAGGTGGCAAAATGGATAGTACTGGACTTGGAGTCAAGATCTGCTTTTGAATCCTTTCTCAAACACTTACCAGTTGTATGACTCTGGACAAGTTACTTGACTTCCCTTAGTCCCATTTCCCCCATCTGTTAAATGAGGATAGCAATAGCACTTACCTCCCAGAGTCATTTTGAACATTGAATGAGATAACACAGATATGAGATGAGATAACACAGTGTTTTGCAAACATTAAAGTACTATATATTTGTTGTTGTTGCTATAGAGTTGGGGGAGAAAACTATTTTGAACAATTATTTTTTCCACTTAGTAGTATTTTTTTCTAATTACATGTAAAGAGAGTTTTCAACAGTTACTTTTATAAGATTCTGAGTTCCAATTTTTCCCTCCCTCCCTTCCTTCCCCATCCCCAAGACAGCAAGCAATCCGATACAGGTTATACATGTACAATGATATTAATCATATTTCCATATTAGTTATGTTGTAAAAGAAGAATCCAAAAAGAAAAAAAAAACCATGAGAAAGAAAAAAAAACAAAAAAAAAGAAAAGTGAAATTATCTGCACTTGGATCTGCAGTCAGACTCCAGTTCTTTCTCTGGATGTGGATAGCATTTTTCTTCATGAGTCTTTTGGAGCTGTCTTGGATCATTGTATCTTTGAGAAGAGCTAAGTCTATCATACTTGATCATCCCACGACATGGCTGCTACTGTGTACAATGTTCTCCTGGTTCTGCTCACTTCACTCAGCATCAGTTGAACTATTTTTGAAGTAAATGGAAATAAACCATTCATCACTCCGTACTGTAACTTCAATTTTTTGCAATGTCCAACAAATCAAGACAACTCAAACAGCACTTTCTGAAGGAAGTCTTTTTATAATTCTTCCCTCCCCCACATCCTCAATGACTAGGGCCTTCTTTTTCAAAGTCACTATGCATCTACTTTGTATATACCTTGTGTATACTTACTTATTTAGAAATTCTCTCTCCCATCACAGTGTAATCTCCTTGAGGACAGAGGTTGCTTTTCTCTTTCTTTGTATCCCTAGATCTAAGCATGGAGCCTGATACAAAGGAGGCACTTGAGTACCTGGTGATTGACTGATACATTAGTTAAATTTCTACTTGCTGAAATAGTAATATTTTCTTATACATGTACATCAGTATGTATTCCCACATATGGGTATGAGCTAAGAGTATATATATGGGGTGAGGGGGTATAGACCTTTGATTTCATTGGTGATGGAAACTCTCATTGAAGAAACTCTACCAATGAAAATCATTAATTCTTCTGCAATTAATAGTCTACAAAGTTACCTGAGGCACTGAGAGTTTAAATAACTTGTCCAAGATTGTACAGCCAACATTTGTCAGAGGCTAGATAGAATTGAACCCAGATCTAGCTGAGTCCCAAACTATTTCTACCTCTACCTACTATGCAGCACAGCTATAGATCCATATGCATGTATGTAGGTATGTGAGTGTTGTGCAAATACACTGATGAGTGTATATATACATACACAAATGTAAATACATATATATGTGTTCATAATAATTTATTTATATAGTTACATAGTAGAATGCTTGCCCTGATTATAAGTTAATAGTAAATAAGCATT